>NC_140074.1:43613459-44283459 GCF_964194135.1 Talpa europaea
GGTGAGGAGGTAGGGAGGATCAGGAATTTCACTTGTGCAAGATGAAAAAGTTCTAGAGATCTATTCTATGCATATAGTTAACGGTACTGTAGTGTACACTTATAGAAGGATAAATCTGTGTTATATGCTTTTTTGCACACACATACAAAATACTTTTTCAAAGTCAGCAATTGGGAATTCAGAAACTTTCTTAATATCGAAGTGGGCTTGACACTGTTTACTCAGACATCTTGCAGGTATTCAATGAGGAGACTTAGCAGATGCTTAGCAAAGTCTCATAATCCAGAAACAACCTTCTCTGCTTGCTAAGGACACTGTCGGGGCTCCCTCACACCCACCATCAGTTACTCAGGAAAACATACTAGACCGATCTCCTCACTCCTACCACTGTACCTATGTGATTTTATATAATTTTGTTTGTTGTCCTAGTCTTCTGTGTGGGTATCTATCTGGTATGGGTAATCTGGTAACATTAGATGTGTCAAAAAAAAAAGACAATGAGAACCGATGGCCTGGCGTGAAAATAAATCAGCTGGGGTGTTAATCTAGATCCATAACAGATAATTACAAGTCCACTCAGATATCCTCATATGACACTGAGAAAACTTTTAGGGGATGACTCATTTCTAAAAAGTTATGTGGCACTTTCTTCCTGTGAAGATCAAATTTCTTTCCAAATCAATTCATCTTCACACTCCTTGAAGGATGCACCTTAAAGCAACAGGGCGTTGTTTACAGCTGCCCCCCTCCCTATCCCTTCCTGCTGGCCTTGCATCTCAGCTTATTTCTATCTGTAAAAAATGGGTACTATATTACCAAGATTTTCCAAGAACTGCAGTGAAACCGTGTGAATTCCCAACAGGAGTGATTTTGCCCTGGAGGGCAAAAGTAGAAGTTGTGATGAAGGGAAGATTTTTAAAAATCTTTGCTATTACAGTGATCTGTAAAGTCTTGCCCCATAGTGTTCCATTTCTCTTGTTAAAGAGAATCTGAGTTGACGTTTTTTTGTCCATAGTAAAATGCGCATGAAACAGTGATTGAGAAACACTGTGCTTGCTGTAGGGAAAGGTATTCAGGCACAAACTGAAGTGAACTGGATTCAAGCCAAGAGGGAAAAATGATCCAGTTCTCACACTTTGATTTTAAAAAATGGAGAAATGGCTAATCTCTTTCTATATTTCACAAGCATGTACTTAGTACTATAATTTCATATCCAGCCCCCCAGGTTGCAACTTTTCAGTATTCAAGTTAAATCTTGGAGGAAGTCTTAGTTCGTCCATGCAGTATGAATTCTAAATACTGGCCCATAAGCAAATGTCCCTTCAATGGAAGAGTGTCCTTGTTGCTGAGAACTTGTGGTTCTTCTCAGGTGACAGCTCTGGGAAGACCCAGGCCAGACTGTGTGCTTTATTCCTCATGCTGCCAATGCCTCGCTCTGCCTGGTTGTTGATTCAGAGTGTTTGATCATTAAATATATTGGGGTAATGAACAAACTTTAGTTTTAACCAGAGCTGGGATGAGGATGAGATAGTGAGGTGCAAGGATGAAAAATTTAAGGAGATACACACCCTCAGGCTTCGGGTCAAAGGTGTACCCTATCCTGACCCTGGTTTTAAAAGAAGTGGAGTCCATCCTTCCTTTTTCAGATTTGATTTATACAAGTGATTCTCTGGAAGTGATGGTCACAGGTGTACAGGAACAGGGAATTTAAATAACTGTTCCAACACTACTCCACTTCCATGAGTAAATGGCTTTCTTCTTGCAGGTGATTCACACTGACCCCAGAGACCTACATTTTTCACTTATATCTTCTAGATTACCACTGATCTGAGGCAGCGTTGCACAGACAACCACACAGGGACTTCGGCCTCAGCCCCCATGGCTGCGGGCATCATCGCACTGGCCCTGGAAGCCAAGTAAGTCTTATCTCCGTACATCTCCACTCGCGGCCACCCCTCACCTCAACAACAGTTTACCCATCCCTCATATATTGAGTCTTTGCATAGCAACCCAGAATGTGATCTTCCCACTCTCACCTTTAAGACATCAAATATTAGGACCTAAAAAAATTCCCCTTAAACAGGTGAAAGACAACTTGTTTTGGTATATTTGTGTATATATAGCCTTAAAAAAATCACACTGTGTAATGACTTTATGATGGCGTCATCATGCAAGCAGGCCAGTTGGCTCCAACACTCTTGCCTTGTTGAAGTTTTTATTCTAGTCTGGGAATGTTCCTGTGAGTCTCAGAGCACTTAGGGCTGCCCACTTCTGGGCCCTCTCCTTGCAGAACAGTGAGGCAGCTCAGATTCCATGACAACAGCACTGTCACAAACTCACTCTGGGGGACAGATATTTCAAGGTCATATGACAGCAGCTTGGGAACAAGGGAACTCACTTATCATAATCCTGTTCAGTATGGTCAAATTCCGTGTCTAAAAGAACCCTTTGAAAAGGCCCCCTTAGGTTATTTGCCGAAGGTTCCAGCTCTTTTATTCTTTAAGCATCAACTGATTAATTTGTCTTAACTTAGAAAACCTAATATAGATCTACATGCTCTTACTCTCAATTTCAAAATCCAAAATGCCCAGAAAACTGAAAATTCTTTTGCAAGTTTGACACTGAAATTCATTTGATGGCAAAGCTTGCCCTGAACTGATTTGAAGCTATTTTCAGCCTCTATTTATTGTGAGAACTCATACATTTCACTGCAGAAATATTAATGCATTTGATTAGGAGAGGCTGGCTCAGAACCCACTGGAATTTTTGTGTGATATATATGGCGGACACCATATCTGAAAAAAATTTTGAATTCCAATACATCTGTTCCAAGGATTTTAGAAAAGGGATTGTGTAACTATACTCTGAGCCCCCACTATGATAGGATTCATAGCAAAAAGGAATTGAAGCTAATGACATGAGGGTTTTTCTAAAAATGGTTTTGCATCCTGCTCCAGGGAGGGATGGGAAGATTATTTCATCTAGTTATACCCTGATGTAGAGCAGGTGACAAAGATTACAAGACTCAGGTATTTCACTAAGAACAACACTCTTTCATTCTCAGTCTACAGCAGACCTGTCAAAGGAGGTGGGCCTTGATGTAATGTGGATATATTAAGTTGTTAAGTCATCTGCTTTTTGGACTGAGACAGTCCCAAGAACAGAGGCTCTGAAATGATGGTGTCTTATTCTCTTTGGTCTGCTTTAACAAGCACCATAAACTGAGTCACTTATAAACAACAGTTATTTTTCATAGTTTTAGAAGATGGGAAGTTTAAGATCGAGACATTGGTAAATTCAGTGTCTTGTAAGCATCCACTTTCTACTGCTGGCCTCACTTGGCAGTAGGAAGGGGCAGGGAAGTTTTCTGGGGTCTCGTCTAAGGGCACTGATCCCCTTCCTAGGTCTCCACCCTCGTGACCTAACCACCTCCAACAGGCCCCATCCCATAATACTTGATATTGGGCATCAGATCTCACATTTTAGGAGACTCAAACTTTCAGATCATAGCCAGTGTCTCCATGGCCTCCCACCTAAGCTTTGACATTGATGGAGATATTCAGGATCCCATGAGTCACAAGATATTCAAGATCCCCTTCATCACAAACAAGTAAAGGGGGTTTCTTTCTTTGTGATGAAGTTAAATATTAAATCATTTCAATTTATTATATCTTATAAAAGGGTAAAAGTTTGAGTTTAACAAGAAACTGGCACTCAAGAGTTTATTACTTTGCATCTTTAAGTTTACTTATTTTACAGTTTTTCATTGGACTGCTCTGACAGGTATCTAAATTAAGCAGATACCTAAATTGGTGACTGTAAATTGGTTTTTTGAAAAAATAGTCTTTATGCTAAACTCTGCTTGTTTCTCTGGGATATTTTCCTGATCATAAAGTAGTAAAGGAAAAAAATCAAGAATTCTTTTTAAGCCCTTCTCTCTCCATTTCCCCTAATGGGTATAATCTCAGACATGCCAACCAAGTAAACTGTGGCTCCAGACCTCAGTGATACCCAGCTGTACTATTACTTGAGTATCACTATAACACTAATATTTTCAACAAAAAATGAAAAATCCTCCCAATCACTTTGGGGCTGAAATATGCATCTGTTTTCTTTTCTCGTGTATTTTGAGCATTTCTTAAGATTGATCTTTTGCCAGAACTATGATGGATGAAAGGAAGGTCCCAAGGAACAGTTTACTTGAAATATCCACTGTATTTTCAGATTTGGGGCAGTCCGCTTTGATCATTGAGCCAAAGTAGATGGAAACAATCTGATAAAAATCAGAAAGAATAATCCATTTCTTGTGATTCCATTGGTTTGCTCTACAGGCCAATCTTTGCCTGTAAGTGAAGCTGAAAGTTACGGGAGTCTGAGCACTAAACGACTGGGCCACACAGTGGTGCTGGGGTCAATAAGCAACATGAGCAATAGGCTACTGAGAAATGATAGGAAGACCTCAAGCAACAGCGCACCAAACTACAGTTGTAAAGTGAAGCCTAATCCCTGGAGACATCCATTCACCCTGTCCCCACCCCTGCCATCTCCTCTTTCACTAGTACTTCTCAACAGTGCCTAAATTTTGCTTGATATTTTGAGATTCAACCTTTAACTGACAAAAGTTGAGGAGCCTGATCTACAAGAGAGGAGAGAAAACCACAGCTAGGCAGAATAATGGCTCAGGATACTGCCCAATGCTGCAGATACGTACCCAAGCTCAGGTCAGATGAGTAACTGGAGGAAGCTGAATGGCCTGGTAAAAAGCTGCAAGCAGGGATTGCCAGACCTTATTTAATTGCATGTCTCTACTATCCCTGTACTGCAAGGAGAAATGTGCCGTTTCTCCTAATGTCACTACATTACAGTATTTACTCAGGAAAAACTCACACCCTCGGTTTCCCCCAGCCTGCTGCTTTTCCTCCCCAGGGCTTGCTGGCATCAGAAGATTTGCCTGGATCATTAGGGTTGTGGGTCCTGCTCCAGGGCTACTGCAGACCTTGGCCTCTCTGCCACTCTGAATCTCCTGGCTCCCTTATGGTCAGTTTTTCCAAATAGCTGCCTTAGGAAACTAAGAGGAAAGAAAACAAATGCAAAACATAGAAACAGATAAGATTCTAGTGTACAGATCTCTTATCTGAACCTATCAAAAATTTGATCATGAAATAACTCTGCCTTGACAGCTGATGGAGCTCCCAGGCCTTTTCCTACAGGATATGTAAGAACATGTTACAACGAACTCCATTGTAACACACCCCAGATACTTGGGTGAAAGGGCACTGTGCCCAAGGCTGGAAGGAGTCTCAGCTCCTCAAAATATCTGCTTCCTTGCCTTTATCCCCTGGGTTGCACCTCTTTGGTTTGTGTTATATAAAACTCTACAGCTGCCTCTGACAGTCCAGTCATGAACTTTGCCTGTAGACTCACCAATTTTACTTTCCAGTAGGTGGGGCAATTTCCTCCTGTTCCTAAAGGTGTTTCCTGGGTACAGGAAACATGAATTCCTTTATCTTTGTAAGCATCATAAGCAGTTTCAGAACAAGAGAAAATGTCATCTGAAAAGACATGTTTTTGTGTATTGTGGTACCCTCATCACATACTTAGTGCTGCAGAGGTTTTTAATATTTCAATTATTTGGACTTTGTGGATTTGGGGTAATTTGCTAGTTTTCAATTGAGTGACTAGGGGATATGTAATCGGGATTTTAAGTGAACTTATTACCACTTGGGCCATTGCTGCTTGAAATGATATCTTTTTAGACAGCATAACTCCAAAAGTACAAATAAAATGAGTTTCCTGGGGGCAAGATGCTTAAGTGAAAGTAGTGAAACATTACTAATAATTTTAGGTGAGCAACCAGGAAGATACCAGGTCACATTTGTAAGGTGCTTTGCATGCTAGTAAATTTACCAGTACCCTAGTCATATGGCAAGAAAAAAAATGTTAGCAAATGTTACATATAAACTGGTTTGTGAAAGTTGAAATAGCTGATGTTCATAAAAATATAGTGTTTAGAGTCATAAACTATGTTTTACTGAAAGTTTCCTGACCTGAATAGCAAAGAAAAGCTGTTTTAGTGTAGTGTGTTTTATATATTAAATTATCGGGATTAGTTCAAGAAATTCAAAATCTAAGGCCTCAAAAGGAATATTTTTGCCTTACATTGCAGATATGGCCTCTCATTGGAAAATTGAATAATATAGGTTCAGCAATCAAGAAATGTTATTTGGTGCAATGAATAATAAATAAAGGGAATTTACAAAATTATTTAAGATATAAAATTGTTGATATGAAGACTGTTCTACAAATGCTGTTGAACTGACCTCAAAGTTTTTCCACACAGTTCATCTCTCAGTGGTCATAAGGATACTTCACTGTAAGAAACTTAATTTATCTAGATATAAATCTAAAAAACTAACAAATCAGTATGGTAGCTGTAAGTCTATGCTAGAATTATGCCTTATATATATTTAATATTAACTGCTTCTGGCATCCTATATATACATGCACTTATGCACACGTTTCTAGGTAGGGTCCTCTACTTTCTCTTTATTACATCACTTCTATTACAGTTGTCTTATTACCATTAGGTTTTAGAATATACCATGTGGGTATATGTAAAACATAAAAAATAGATGTAAAGAGAATAGAGTTTTAGGTAATTTATGTAGTTTTCTATTATTGTACTACAGTTGTTTTTGTATATATTATCTTCCTAACAAGGTTTTACCTCCATGCGAATAAGGATTGTATATAGTCTTTATTTATGTATACATGAAAAATATCTATTGAACACTAAAAAAGATTTTTTTCAGTCATCATGCTAGGAATTAAGTGAATTAGGCAGGTTATAATTTAAATATTTGTCAAACATGTTATTTGCCTTCAAAAGATCTTATCTCATTACAGAGGCAAATATACACGAACATATATGCACAAATTATGCAGTTAAAGGCAATGAAGTAATTTGAGGGAAAGGTTATGGAAGGTGCAACACTTGGATGCAAGTAGAAATGGTCAGTCTTGATGATCCCAACTAGAAAGTTGGTGGCAAGTCACTATTGCACCCTCTGTCACATTTAAGCACTGTCTTAAAAAATGTCAATTCTAAACAAACTAAAATTCATTTTACCATTTGGTACAAGGAAAATGAGGTTAGCAGAATTGTTCAAGCTTATGTTTTACTTTTACCTTTACATTCCTCTAGTTGATATTGATTGGTGACTTCTCTTTCTATTGCCTCAACTCATCTCTTACCCAGTTTACTTACTATTCCTTAGAACTGGGCTTAACCTGGACACAATAAAGACATACTATGATTCCCTCCCTTAGCTTGCTACAGAAAGTCACCCTACCTTTGATATGTGGTGAACAGAATAATGTGAGACATGGAAAGGTCAAACTGTGAAGAATTAAAGACCTGTACAGCCACAGCATGATTCACATCATATGCTGTCGTTGATTTCAAAAAAAATCATGAAAATTTGTTTCTCAAAATATAGAAAATACTGCCTGCATTTTTAATAAAAAGTCCATCTATTGATAGATAAGTTGTTTTGCATTCCCAGTGACCAACTCCTTTCTGTCTTTGCTTCACCTTTCACTATAATCTCTATGCTACCTATGTGTATTTCCAATGCAGGAAAAATATGGGAAAATGCCCAAATTATTAAGGATAAAATTTCTGTAAGAAGTTCATACCTAGGACAATTAAGAAGGGAGTCTGGAGCTCTTAACAAGCTGAGTATTGTAATAATTGAGGGGGTTCATTGTGCCATTTGCAACAACATGGGTGGAACTGGAGGGGATTTTATGCAAGTGAAATGTTACAAGGAAATGACAACCACTGGATGATTTCACTTAATGTGGAAGAGAGAGAAACAAAACAAAGGAACTGACATAACTAAAGTAAAATAAACTATAAATATGGCTCAGAATTGAGGCTACTAGAGGCGGGGAGGGAGGGTGGAGGGTGAGAGCAAAGCGGGGAAGGGGACCCAATGGTCTGCAGTAAAAGACTATGGATGCTTTGGTGGTGGGCGTGGAATGGTAACATACATGTGAGGAGCTGCTTATTTTCTTCTGAATCATATACAGTGTTGTAAACCAATGCTACTTCGATAAAAGGGAATAAAAACACAGCAGCTGAGGGGTTTTGAAGTTCTGGAACTGATTGTTGAAGGGAAGTCACCTAAGAGTTTGATGGACATAAACATTTCTAAATATTGGAGTTAACGAGTTGGTCCTTGATATCTTGCAAACTGCTCTTATCTACTTTGTTTAATTAACAACACATTTCAGTATAAAATGTTCCATTAAAAATTCCCCCAGGGGCCACATTCAGCTGTATGACATGCTGCAGTGGGCGGGGAGTACACATGTATTTGGTTATTGAGGTAAAACAGGGAGAACATACCAACCCTTTCCTTTTTTAGGGGAGCTGTATTTATTTCATAATGAAAAGATGCGCATGTCCAAATAGTGTATATTCATGCATCTCTGCCCAGATTCTGTTTAATTACAAGGGTCATGAAGAAGTTATCACAGACACACCCTTCCTTTCTCATCCTCTTAGAGATTTTTGTGTATTGTAATATTGTTTGGGCTTAGAATTTAGCTGAGATTTCTGGCATGACTAGTTCGGATAGAGCATGTAGAGGGTGAAGAGAATGAAAATGTAACCAGGGAGGAGAGCTGAAAGGCTTGCAAAGTAAAAACAGTACACATTTCCACTTGAGGCTGAGCGAACAGAAAAGGGATGTACTGTCCTGGATTATTCCCTATAGTGAAATAATTGTAACCAGACCCACAGAGCAGTTACCACGGGCCTTCTGCCAGGACTGTGCATGAAAATAGCTTTGTTATGTCTACATGCTCACAGACAATACACTGTGTCCTCTAGCGCTTTTCAAGTTCAAAATTATGTAGAAGCCAGTTTTCACTAGACTGAGATTTGCACCCTAACCCATGGTTAATGGTTTAAAGCAGTGTGGCTTCCAAAGGGTGTCCTCTATTCCTGGAAAAGTCCTGGTCAGCAGACTCATTCATCTTCTATTACCTCAAGATTTAGCCAGTGTTTTCCATCCCCTTCCTGAAATGAGGAAGCTAAGAAATTTGATGGATAGTTGTGTTGCCTAGAGATTGAACTGAGAGAGAACTTACTGGTTGATTGTTACCTGCCTCCTTTTATTTATCTGTGTTTTAAAATATATCTATTAATTGCCAAAAGTATGTTGCTCTTATTATTATAATAGTAAAGATATTTTGCTAAAAAGAATGGTTCCTAATCCTGTTGCAGTCCCCTGAGGTTTTCCTTGTATAGCCAGTCAGATATTTTCAAGAATCATGTTATATGTTATAAATATCTAATTTGTGATTTTACCTAAGCCGTAACACTTAAAGATTGGGTGTGAGAAATGTCTTTACAGTGTCCTCGCAGATATGACTAGTGTGACAGAAGACATATAATTTTCTGTGCTATGCCATCCTCTTTACCACCTTGACAAGAATCCCATCTCATAGGGCACCAGTTCTGAGAACTCTCAGATGAAATGATACCACTCTGAGAAAATATAAGGTTGGAAGCTTCTCCCAATTAAGTACAAAACAATGGTAGGCATGTAAGAAGTGATTTAAGAGGGAAACCTTTCATTTCATCTCATTGGTCTCATCTCTGAAAGGTATATAAAGAAGATATGAATGTTGTTAACATAGACCTTAGATGGAACCACTCATTTGTATTGATGGTATATTGTCAGTTCCTATGCTAAGCATTGTGAATTGATATGGAATTTTCATCTGAACCAATGAAGCAGTCCATAAAAGCTGAAGTGATAAATACTAAGAAAATATATGCCGAGTGGCACAATGGAAAATAATTTGATGAAAGGAACTATTTTATGTAGATGGGTAAAGGAAAAACCTTTTGGAGGAGGTGGCAGGTTAGCTAAGACTTGAAATAGAAGAAGGAGCATGCCTTGTAAAAGAACTGAGCTGAGCATTCCAAGGAGTGGGAGGAGCACATTGGGAAGATCACTTAGTTGGAAGAAATTTACTGAATTTAAGAAATCCTGTGTATGTCTGGCTAGTGTGAATTGAGGGGTTCAGAAAGTCCAGCTCACATCAGGCTCTGTGGGATTTGAAGAAAGGAGACATGATTTCATCAACTTTTTTTTTTTTTTCAGAACATAGCATTTACTCCTGGGAGAAGTATTTATATCGGGACAAGGTAAACCATTTGGCAAGCTACTACAATAAATAGCTCAGGACAGATTAGGGTAGCCTGGCCCAGGTGATAGCAATGGGGGGGGGGGGATACTCAAGTATCACTGTGAGTAGATTTGATGAACATTTTGCAGGTTCAGCCAAAGGGAAATTGAAAAGCAAATGTGCGCTGGAGTGCGGAGGTGGGCAAAGACTCAGGATGAGTACTAGTCTCCTAGCTGAGCTCTTGGACAGATTGTGTCCCATTTATTGAAATAGATACTTTATTCTGCTCACGGGATTGTGAGAAGTAGAAGCACAGGTACCCAATGGGATGAGCTCCCTGGGCATACTGCTCTTGAGACAAATTTCTGCAATTATGTGGCAAATGTCTCCAGTTATGGACTGTGCTTAGGTCATCTGCTCCCCTATCAGTTTATTAATTACTTCTTGGAAAATGCTTTGTACTCAGATCCTGAGTACCAAAAAAAGGACTATAAATGACTGAGAATATTTACATTTTTCAAAAGAATATGGATTTATATTATAAGTTATTCATCTGTTTTGCCATGTCCTTTAATTTAAATAGGGTATTAACATCAAATTAATCTTTATGTGGTTACCTGATAAGATTGTTTAGAAAATTCTACATGTGTATTAGTGGGTTTTTAAGAAGTATGTAAAATTGAGGTTTTTATAGATTTGACTCACTGCCAGGAAATTTTTGTTCTTGATAGTGTCTATGGTAACACACCAAATACTCTCAAATATAATTTTCTTAGCTAGGAATAAGAGAAGCTGACTTACTTTTCTGAGTCCATTATAGTTTCACATCATCGGCTGCTGCTTAATCACTTTAATCAAAGCATACATTCTGCGAAATGACTTAGTATGGCTTTATCAAATATCATTATCTTTGTATTTGAAGATCCTCAGATGTATTCCTAAGTTCTATATTGAAACCCAGTTAAAATTCAAGCCTATTTTTATACTGAGTGTTCCTTGGGCTGAGTTTTGAATCAATCTTGCCTGTGCCTACATGGTCTTGACCTATTATTTTTTACTTCCAAGCCATTTTTGTGTCATTTGTGCAGGAAAGCACAATTTTTATTAATGACATTGGAATGTAGTTTTTGTATTTAGATGATTCCAACCTTTGTAAAAAGTTTTAATGATAATATATTTTGCCATCAGTGTGAGAGAAAAGTATATAAGGGGGGAAAAAAAGACAGATGAAGAGCATATCGTTTTACTAGTGTATGAGATTTATTCATTCTGACATCAACAAGTCGATTATGGCATTTGATGTGTCAGAAACTCCAAGTAACAAATTCATAGTGAAATCAACTGTGATACCTGAAATAGAACAAGCAACACAAAAAGGAAAACATTTTCTGTTTGGAAGATTAGCTTACCATTTTGGGTTAAGTTTTTATTTCTCTTTTCATGATGATTTTGAATATTATTGATTAACCATATGTGTGACTCAGATGAAGTAAAATTTTATGTTCTTTGCATATCCCCCCAAAAAGATAAGACTACAAAACCTGGTAGTATCATTTTAGTAAATAAAGATCATAGCACATCAGGCTGTGACATCAGGTGTATGACATAGGAGTCTTCTGGCCACTAACCTCAATTGGATGTAGAAATAGTGCATAAGAGCATAAACAAATATAAAGAAATAAAATGATGGAAAAGATAGCCGTTAGAACTTTCATGCAGTGCTTACTCTATGCCAAATAGAACTGAGTGTTTATACCATTATCTCATTTAATCCTCAAAGCAACGTTATTAGGTTGGCATTATCACCATATGTTAGATGTGGAAAATGAGGCTTAGAAATTTGCATAGGTAGTAAATGAAAGATCTGGAAGCTGGACTCAAGGCAAGATGATGCAAGCATACTGTGCCACTTTTCTATTTTAAGAGCTCTCACAAGACATGGTTAATTACACATGGGATGCTATGAAGTATAAGGCTCATGAGTTTGGAGAAAGACAAACTTTGAAGAGGGATGACTTAGGAAGAGTTTACAACTAAAGAGGGGTTTAAACTGTATTCTGAAGGTTTTTTTCCCAACTATAATAAGCATATGAGTCATATGGAATCTGATTTTAAATTTAGAAGCTCTCAAAATAATTCTGGTGGTTCAATAACAGGCAATCCATGGATTACCATATGAAAAACCCCTATATGGTTAACTGCCTTGAACATGTAGTTAAAGTAGCCCCAGCACCAAGAACAGTATTTGGCAGATAGCAGGCAATCAAATATTTGTTTGGTGAATTAATGAAAAATGAAGAGAAGGAATTTTCCCTATGGTTAGTCAAAAATCTGTATAGGTATCTGTTCAGGTAGTAGTCATTAGTAAGGAATAGTGTCAACAAATTTACTTTTAACTAAATTTTGACTGATCCATTCAAGAAAAAAAATTAATAATATAATTTATATACATTTTTCATCATTATTCATTTTTGTACAATGTTTGCTTTCTCCTCTCAGGTGTAGTCCCCATAGAATTCCCACCACCAAGTCACCCCGCACCATCACCATAGTCCCTTGTGCCCTTCCCTCCCCTGTTTTTATCCCTCCCCCTCCCCTGCAGAATGTCTCTGATATATAGTTGCCTGTTAATTTTTTTAATTGTTGTTATTTTCCCCCGATCCCTTATTTGGTTCCCCTGTATTCCTCCTATAAGTGAAACCATCCGATGTTTTTCTTTTTCCTTCTGACTTACTTTACTGAGCATATCAAGAAAATTTTTGAGTTGTGCTTTTTACCATAATTTTATTTTGAAAAGGACATTTATTTACATCTCTGAAATCTTATAGTTGCAGTGTCATAGTTGTTATTTGGCGTGTGCCTGGCACTATGCTTAGAACAGAACACATCTATAAACAGTGTGCAACTTCCACACCAGAGCTATCTGTAGTGGAGAGCAGGCTGAGCAAAAAAATATATGTAGTGCCTTGAACCTAGCTCTGGTAGACATATCCCAGTGAAGGGAGGCATGGATTAAATATAAATACACCTGCCATTAAGTTCTATGAGGGGGGAAAAAGTAAAAAAAAAAAAAAAAAGATAATGTGTGATAGAAGGTGATGGAGTAAGAGTAAGAAAGGGTGAGTATTGATAAGGAAGAAACGATTAAGGCAAGGCATCTATGAGATGAAAGTATTTTTGCTGAGATGGATCATGACAGGGATCCCACTTATATTTAGATTTTATAAGCTTTTACTGAGTTACTGTTTGAATACATTAACCAAGTTTCACCTTTTTCATCCAGTAGTACTTATAGTCATGACCAAGCCATAGGTAAATAGAAAATCAAATGTAAAGGAGAAAATGCTAAATCACCCATTTAAAAAAAAAAATCCTACAACAAATTCAGAAACATATGATTGAAAGATGATATTACTTCAGTGGTTAAAATTCTTCTTTCAGACTTCAGTCAGACTACAGCAAAAACATTATTTTTCTGTCTTCAGTGAATAGTTTATCTGTAAAACTCAGTACAAGACCAGAGAATGTTGGGAGGAGGGAAGAGAATTTGAGT
Source organism: Talpa europaea (assembly GCF_964194135.1). Taxonomy (NCBI): domain Eukaryota; kingdom Metazoa; phylum Chordata; class Mammalia; order Eulipotyphla; family Talpidae; genus Talpa; species Talpa europaea. The sequence goes on from NC_140074.1 coordinate 43,627,219, forward strand.
GAAATTTAAGATAGGCACTCAGAGAAGTCTGCTTGTTATTTAGTTATTGGAAACCTTTGCAACCAACTTGAAAGAACGCTGTAGAGAGCTTCCCGGAGAGTGTATGATATGGGAGTGATGGTATTAGTCATGCTAAATTCTTATTCGTTACTCTGAATTTAGGTGCCATTGGAGTTGACATCTAATACCCTCGTTTTTGATAACAGATGCATTCAATTTTATAATTTTCGTTGTGCTAAAACTTTCAATTACATGTGATACAATACCTGGAATATAAAATAATTGTTATCAGTTTGTCTGAGAAATCATAACATTGGAAGGTTGCCCAGAGACCATCTGGTCTGCAGAGATGCTGCTTAATAAGAGTGTTCAAGAATGGCCAGGCAAAGGAGAGTAATAATGCTATTGTAATGTAGGCTATTTTTTTAAATAAAAGTGTATTTTTTTTCATTTTAAAAAATTATTCAGTGATTTTTTTTGGAAATTCTACTTTGATAGAAATTTTTTTTAATTCTTTGATTTTGTAAATTGTTGCTGTCCTCATTTTAAGTTTTAAATTACCAATGTTCCATTGACCCCCCCCAAAAAATTGCTAGTCTGAAAACAAAAAGTTTAAAAGTCTTTTTTAGTCAGTGGTGCTTGCAGACAACTCACTGATTCCATTTGCCACTACCTTCTTTAAAGTAAGTTAACAAAGATCCTATGAAGAGCAATCTCATAAGCACCAATTTTATTAGCAATAGAATCATTTTTTAAATTACATTATTATCTCTAAACTAATACATATTCTTTATAAAAAATATGAATCATGCAAAAATATATAAATAAAAATTGAAATTCTTCCCAATTGATTTTCAGTGACTTTTATGCTTGAATAGAATAGCTCCCAATACTATGATGCCATTTCCAAAGTCTTAACATATACAATATATTTATTGTGAGAATAATTTGTCCTTTATTTTCAGTCCACATGTTGGTTTCCCTTCCAAGTCTTCATTCATTTTGTCAACCTTCACCATTAGCCTTTTTTTTTTTAATTTTATATATTTTTTACATCATTTTTCATTTTTGCACAATGTATGCATTTTCATCTTATCATTCTTTTTAACCAAAACCCAGGTCTTTGTGGGTACTGTCTCTGTTCATTTGTTGGAACTTGGGACTTGAGAAACTCCTGAATTGTAAGAACTAGTAATTCAAATTGAATTTCAGAAATGTGTTTCAAAGTTACTCAAATGGGTGATAATGCAATAATGGATCCTCTACAGGTCACCTACTAATCTTTAATGTTATTGTTAAGATTTTTCTTTTTATTTTCCCAGTAATATATTTTTTAAATTTTTTAATTTTATATATTTTTGCATCATTTTTCATTTTTGTACAATGTATGCATTTTCATCTTGGTTGTAGTCCCCATACAATTCCACTCCCCCTTATTTTGACCCTAATCTCTCCCCCAACATTTTTCTTTTTTATAGATTCTTCTTTTTTATTTTTAATCTGTACAAAGCAACACAAAGGAAAAAAGAGGAGCAAATTCATACACAGCCTTATCGCCCAAATAACTCTTGTCATTATCTGTTTTTAATCCTTGCTAATATAAACAGGGATTTATTACATTTTAATCATTTTACTGCTTAGATATTTATCCATTTAATAATATGGTTATTATAACTCAACTATGCCCTAGTTAAAAATGAACATATTTCACAATTTAGAAATGAACTCCTTTAGAGTCAGCCTTAAAATAAAAAAAAAAGTCTTCCTAAAGGATAAAAAAAAGTCATTCTCTTTATTTCCAGTCATCAGTTTATTCTTCAAAAAGAAATCCTCTCTTTTTCCCCCCTTGAGAATTTTAATCACGCTTTCTTTTCTCCCTGTGCTTACTTACCAAGCTCTTATGTATATAAGTATTTTCTAGTTATAACTCAATAATTTGTTTCTATTATAAACATGGACATTTAGGGACTGTCCATCTCTTATTTTCCATTTTTCTTTGTCATAATTTTCACTTTTTAAATTTTTTAAATGTACTTTTTTTCTTATATCATTGTTAATTTTGAACAATATATGATTTCTCCCCTCAGTGGTTAATTTTTTTCTTATTGTATACACTCAATATACTGTATATACTCAATACCCTTTAATCATAGTTATTGCACATATTGTATCAATTTGTTCTTTGCTTTCAAGTTTTCCTCATACTATTTTGACATTGATAGCTTTTTTTTTTTTCAGTTATTTTTAGCTCTAATATATGCCTTCATAAATTCTTCAACTGGTAACACCTCATCTTCAGGAACCTCCTGGAGAATTTTATGTATGTTCATGAAAACTGTGTATGTTTTCTTCCTGAAATGAAGACAAATATACATATAGTATGGGTTTGGGGAGTGGCTATCACACAGGACTCTAGGTTAAGAACCCTTGGATTAGAAAGTCCTTTCCTATCTCAAAATCTAATAATTACCAATTTGTATTTTCATCTAATGTTTCCTCATTTCATTTTTCAGTGCTGATGTTTAACCAATCAGAAATTTATGTTGATATGCAGCATGAGGCTCTAAACTGAATATTTATAAAGGTCCCATTAGCCCAATGTCATTTGTTATGTGGTCTCCTCCAAAAAACAATTTTTTTTAATTGTTACATATATGTAGGTCTCTTCGAATTTTCTGTAATACTATGCAGTCAGTTCCTTTCACATTCTAATATCACTCCCCTTTTAAACATTTTCTTAATCATTCCTACCTGTTCATCTTTCCAGACAAAATTTAGAACCATTTTGCCATGTTCCAAAAAACAACCCCAGTAACTATGACAGCTGTATGCACCTTGACTTATAGGTGGTTTCCCCACTCAAGAACATCTGTCTCTGAATATTCAGACCATCCTTTCAGTTCTAGACTTTTGGTTTAGATTTGTTTTTAAAATAGTAAATATTTGTTTGTGCTACTGTTATTATTATGCCTTTTACTGGCATAATATTTTGCACATTGTTTTTGTAAGTTTTTCATATTTCTAGTCTCTTTAATTCTCATTGTTCTAACTCATGACCTTGTTTATTTTCTGGAATATGTATACATGGCATCCCACAGTAGTAAAATTTGTCTCTGTTCATTTGAATGTTTCATGTTAGTTCAAGTTGGTCATTATAAGTTCATTTGGCATCTGACTGCCTTGACTTCCTGCCTCTACACTGGTTACTACCTGGGTAGACTTGAACAACAGAAAATTATGCTTTTCATCTTGTTGAGTTCAATTACTTCATCTGAAATTTGGGGTAATAACCTAGAATCACCAGATTGTTGGCAGGTTTAAATGAATTGATGTATATGGAAAGTATTCAAAATATTGAAACTTATATCACAATTAATATCATTAACATCAAATGATTAATATTTCTATCATATTAGTTTAGCATTTTAAAATGTTAAGTATCAAGTAAGTTTCCATGTCTAGATCTTCTACTGATATTCCCTGCATTTTTTCTTTTTAACTTTTTCTTGACTTTTGGGAACATTTGCTTTTCTTCATTGTACCTATGTAGCATTTTAGGTTTTATAAAGGTTTTTGTTAGAAATGGGATTTGGGTTTTTTTGCATTACCTGTTCAGATTAACATTTAGTTTCTTAGAATTGTTGATGTGATTTATAATAATAATAGATGTCTTAATATTTTATGCTTAAATTCAGGAAATAAATTTATTCTTTAATATGCAGTTGGTTTAGCTTTAGAATATTTTATTTTATGCCTTTGTGTTTATTTTCCTAAATGAGATTTATAGTTTCTTTTACTGAATACTGTGTGTGTTCCTGTATTATGTTATAGCAGCTCATTAACATTGTATACTTATGGCAGATAAAGTGTCTTTTAACTTATTCTTTATAGTTTATTTCATTTATTCCTCATATATAAGATAGCACAGGTAGTAAATGAAGAGTCAGGCTTATGAACCTATAATTGGTTTGACCTTGAAACTGGCCTCCATCTTTGTCAATGTTGTAATCAAGTGAAATTAAATTCACAAAATGAAGAAAATTTTCACCTTTTCTCTGAAGACACTTAAGATATTGTCAATGAATCTTTCAATGAAACCACCTGGCCCTAAAAGCCTTCTTTAGAGTGGGGATTCTTTAATACTATTTTTTAATTCATTCTTTTCATTTATAGTCTCCAAAACAATGTCAATTTCATAAGTTTGTCAAATGTATTAGCCAATTAGTACATATAGTTACATGAATGTGTAATATAATTGTGTATAATCATTATATATATAATTGTTATATCTATATAGTCATAGATTAGACAAAGATAACCTAGTATTGTAAAAATCTCTTAGGTTTTTATGACTGGCTTAATATTTAGGATATATCTTATTAGTGTTTTCTTTATTAGATGTTTTTGCTTTTTTCACAAAGGGTCAGTCCTGGGATTTGTTGATTAATAGTGCTATTTTTCCTTTGTTTTTCTTAAATTCTTTAATTTCTTGATATCCTCCTTAGGATCACTGTTCTTTTATGAACAAAGAAATCATGGCTTATTTGTTCTTCCTTTTACATTAATACCAATATTTAAAGATGCAAATTTACCTCTATACATAGCTTTCACTAGTTGCTACTAATTTCTAATGATGTTTTGGCTTTTGCTTTAATAGAATGACAATGGAGAATAGTACTGTTAAGTGGTTAATAAACTTTGTCACTACTGAGATTTATTTTTGAATTTTTCTACACTGAATTCTGATGAGATAGTAAGAGCAGATAAAAATAACCATTCTAGTGAAATATTGTTATTCCTTAAGACAGTTGTTGAGATTTCCTTTGGCCCAATATCTATTCAATCTTTCTTTCAACATTCTTTATCCATAAATTCCTAAGGAAAAAAACACTCTCTATAGGACATATCCTTAAGTAATACTGTAAATAGTCCTCTATCTCTTTCTCCTGAAATAAATGCATCAGATTATCTGAGCACTAGTGTGTTCCTATCAGTTACTTACTTTTTTCTTAAAATATTTGATCCATACATTCTTGTTGCCTAATATTTAGTATAGGCAGTACCTTATCTTTAAGATGAATTGTAGTTCATCCTTTTTAAGGTTTTTTTGTCCAAAATGTTATAATGAAGCTAGTTTGCAATGCAAGTAACAAATCTTTCCATGTTTATTTTGTGTGAATATGTGTGGAAAAATATATCCCCATTCTTGTTTTCAATTTGGATATTTCACTTTTAAGTATTTTTAAATAAATAAAACTGATATCTTAAATATCTCTTTTTTTTTTTTTTTAAGGCATGTTTTTTTTTTATTATTTATTTGTTTGTTTGTTTTGTTTATACATGCACTGGGTACAGTCAGAAGCGCCGGAGGGTGAGAGAATTCACCAGAGCCAGAGCGGGGAGCAGAGCAGGCAGAAGGACCGAAGTACACTGCTGAGGGGAGCAGCGGGCGGCAGGAGAGGTCTGCACGCCATGTGGGACCCTCCTCCGGTGGCGGGGGAGCAGCCGGGGATCGAACCGGCGCCACAGAGGCGGCGGGCAGTTTCGCAACCCAGCGCTCTACCGCTGCGCCACCGGGGAGGCCCTGATATCTTAAATATCTCTTATAAAGAAATTTATATACTTTGATTTCGTGTCATAAAAACTTGGATATGTTGGGCCTCCCCTGGTGGCGCAGCGGTTGAGCGCTGGGCGTGAGGCTGCCAGCAGCCTCTGCAGCGCTGGTTCATTCCCCAACCACCGGCGAGGGTCCCACCAAAAAAAAAAACAAAAAACAAAAAACAAACTTGGATATGTTTACTCCTTCTACTTATACGCATTTCTCCATCTTTAATACATAATCTAGATTTATGCAACAAAATTATTTAGTTGATCTATTTCTTACCACTATTTTTCTTTTCTTCTCCAAGAATTATTTTAAAATAATCATTAAGTCATTACTGTTTCATTTCTTTTAAAGCCATCAGTAGGTCTTTTGTAACATCTACACCTTCTAGAGTTCCTAATGTCCACTTTAATTTTATTCATCAACTGAAATGGATCTTTAGATTGTTTTTGTTTTAATTTGGTTTTCAGAAAATGTGTTTGTAGAGAGAGAGGTTGGTAAACTTTCTTAGTCCTGTAAACATGTCACTTCTGCATTTATTCAGGAAGGACAAAAAACTTAGCATAAAATTTTTGGGTTCATTTCCTTCCATTGTCTCTTGAAATTAGCTTTAAGAGAAAATCTTAATACAGAAATCCTGTTTTATTTTACTTTTTAAATTATTAATAACTGAATAACAGCATTTAGGATATTGTTTCTTTGTAATGAAAATATATAAATATATATATTTATTTTAAGATGAATCTAGAAAAATGCAGCTCTTACTATTTCCTGTAACATATTGACTCCTGTCAGCCTATCTGGGACATTTTTAATTAAATGTGTTTTGATTGCTGGCCAAGTCTACCAGGGTGCTTAAGAGCTTGGACCCTGAAGTCAGAAAGACCTAACTTCAGGTCTCTGCTCTGCTTCTTACTATATGACCTTGAGAAAGATATTAACCTTTCTAAACTTTAGTTTTCCACATCTGTAAAAAAAAAAAGAATAATAATGTTGTCTACCTCATGGGGTGTTTGTGTTAAATTTATCCTGTTTCCTGCTGTAGTTTCTGGGAGTTGAAACTGAAAAAAGGGACCATAAAGATATCAGAGTTACACCCGAACAGGGTTGACAATAAAGAAAAGAATATTTGTTTAGTAGAGAATTTTGTGCTGACATTTTTAGCCCATGAATATCTTACATCTTTAAGAGACAGAAGGGAAACAGATCTAAATGTTGTTACCTTTTTATATCTTTACCCTCCTTTAGGTAACAAACCATCTTTGTTTTCTTAATCTAAAGTTTGGGGAGGTGAAAAAAATTTCTCATTCCAGTCACTACCTCCATAATTCTTTTAATAGAGGTTTGTTAATCTTAGTTGATCTTTTCCGCTAAATGTGTGTGCACGGTATACAATTAAAAAATATTTTTGTTACTATTTATGTCTAATAATAAGACAGTGGAAGCTGATATTATAAACCAGGAGTTTCTAAAATAGACAGAATGACATTTACTAAAAATTCCTGAATCTAAATGCCTAGTGATTTTCTTTCAAGTTTATAATTATGGCCGATCATTGAAAATCCTTGTTTAAAAATGTGCTTCCTTAGTAAATGTGTAGAAAGAATCATTTTAATTCTTTGTTTCATTTTAATTATTTACTTAGAAAAAATAATAGAAAAATGTTGTAAAGCAATTTAGGATAACAGTAATAACAGAGATGCAACCAACTATTTGGTTGTCTGTCCAAGGCTCAACTGTTGGCTTTTGAGGTGAGAACTCTGCGAATCCCTGAACTGTGTAGAAAAGTTTCAAAAACACTTCATTCTGACAGTTCAGTTAAGTGAATCAGTATGCTTGTGGTCTTCATTCTAACATTTGGAACTATAAAGCACTCTGATATCAAAGAACATTTTACCATCCTTTACAATATCACATCCAGCAGGGAGATCTTCCTACAAATAGAGAGCAGATTTGTTGCAATCTCAAAGAATACAAACAATCCCTTCCACTCCCAGTCAGCTTGCCACCTACGCCATTCAATGATATTAAAAACCAGATCTTTTCAACAGATCCTAGTAGCATTATTATCCCTAAGCAGAAATATGCTAAGGTGTTGAAATGCTGTTTTGTTAATCTGCTACAAAAGCTAAGAAACAGACTATTGAATCCAGGAATATTGAAGAAAACAGATTAATTAAATGAAGAGTCATCAAATGCTAGTGTAAATTTGGAAAGGGGTCCTTCTGAGAGCTTTGGGAATAGTAGGTTGCTTGATATCAGTAAATCATGATACCTGTTGTGTTTGGAAGCCTATTGTGTGTCAGGTCCTTTATATTCATTACCCCACCTTCTTCCAGCCACCCTACAGTGTGCTATTGTCTCCACATTTCAGCTGAGAAAACTTGAGTCCCAGAGAAGCTCAGTAAATTGTCCAGTGTTATAGAACTATTAGGAGCTGGTCATGATTTACCACACATCTTCTTGGCTATAAAGCAGTTTACAGTCTCTCAAGTGACTAGAGGTTATGTTTACTATTATTTCAAAAACAAATTTAGGTAATAAATAGATGTAATGAGGTGTTTTCCTGCAAGACCAAGTCAGTTAGCTTAGAAGTGCATTTATTCATGCCATGTCCTAGACAACTTCCAGAATGAGGGAAAAAGGGAGAATGAGCAGTGTCCTCCAGCTTCTATCCCAAACTTTTAGTTTCTCACAGTTTGGCTGGGATAAGCGTAAGGGAGGAAGCTCTCATACTGTCATGTTTTATTTACTTCAAAAAATTTAAAAGCTCAGACAAAAATGAGGGTCAGATTTAGATTTAAGATTGTGGGTTGAATAAAGAGAGAGAAAGACCTTTAGAATGGCCAGAATTTATAGTCTTGGGGTATAGTCTCAATTGTTTGAGGGGATTAAGTGTGCAAGGAGAGCTGGTGGAAAGTTCCATTATTGTGCATTGGTTCAAAGCATGTGATCCCAACTGGGTTATCTCTATCTAAGCATGCATCAAATATTATGCTGTAAGAATTTACGTGGCAAATTATTTCAATGATATAATTATTGAGCTTCCATACAAATACCACTTGTTTGTAAGTGTGCAGAAAACTTAATTGATGTCTTTTAGTTGTAATGAAAATCCTGCCGATAAGCCAGGATTTATAAAGAAGACACTTAAGTTTAAATGACAGAATTTTTCATTGTGAAGTAGGTGCAATCTTAAATGTGTTTAGAGACCCAGTTTCTCTACATTTGGCTTAGACTATACTCATAAGAGAGTATAATAAAAATTTGATTTAGATGGCTGGGAACGGATTTTCTCTTTTATCTTTTCTGCTTTGGTTGAGATGTGAATGGATCATAAGCAGTTGTCCAGAGGATACCAATACAAGTCACATTCCTAAATCTGGCAGTATTAACTGTGTTTGCTCTTACTACAACCCAAATTTCAACCCAGAACTTTTGAATTCATGTAGAACACGACGCAAAACAAAACACATGCACTGCCATTAGCCATACACTCCTGCTCACAGTGGAACTGACAAGCTGATGATTCTTTTGGGGTCTTCATTGCCTGGCAAAAGATCGGTTTCCTTTGTTGAATGGTCAGAGCAATGAGTTTGTTCTTGAATCATCATTGGCATGCGCTGTCTACAGTGGAGTCATGAGTTTACCAGTCTCAGCAGGCTTTAAACACTTTGGGTCTCATCTTGGTTGTTCCAGTTCACAAGGAATCCTTTCCCATAATTGCTGACTTCTTTAGCATCTGTTCAATGACATTAATTTTCTGTCTACTTGTTCCCATTTTTATGTTACACAACTTTAAGAAACATTAAAAAGAAGGAAGGGCACATTAAAGTGGGTAGGTTTTGTCTTGAATCTTTTGTCCATTGTTTAGGTTGTTAGATGTGTGGATGACTGCTGATCATGGCACAGTTTTCCCCACACATGTGGGTCGTATTGTATTAGAGAAATCACTCAGGTTTAAAGAAGATTGCCCTATTTGGGAAACCATTTTCACTATTTGGACTTACTGTTGGGTCTTTCTTGTTGATAAATTCTCTTAATGTAATAAGATATAAATCTTTTGTCCCTTTTATCAGTTGCCCATTAGCAGCCCATAATGATCTATCCATCTGGGGTGCTGGGTAGAAACTTCTATTTTCCTTTTCTATTTTTTTAAAGATTGATTTTTTTATGCATAAAAGAACTGGGGTGTAGGCCAGAGGTGTGTGGAGTAGGGGTGAGGTGATTCACCAGAGACAAAGTAGGGAGCAGAACAGGTGGATTGATTGAAATGCACTGCTGAGGGGAGCAGTGGGTGAGACAGGAGAGGTCTGCTGTGCCATGTGGGTTAGCTCCCTGGCCAGGGATCAAACTCATGTAGCCGTGGCTGCAGATAGCTTCATGGTGCTGACACTTACCCCTTACGCCACCAGGGAGGCCCCTATTTTCCTTTTAATAAATATATGTGAGTCACTCACTCAGAATTCAAAATTGATCCTTATCTTGAGGAACCACCAATTTCAGATTTATTTTGAATGTTTACATATGTGCAAAATTATCAAGGAAAACTCTTGGTAAGGGAAGTTGTGTGTGTGTGTGTGTGTGTTTTTAAGTGCTAGTTGTTGCACCTAGAAGTCCAACAAGAAGCACTACACAAAATGTCTCTCTTGGGATATGTCCTACTTCTTCTCAACCTATTCTTGGGACATTAAATACTTGAACCATTCAGAACAAATATGTAATGCAGAAACCAGGTAGTGACAGTGTCATGAGTCAGCCTGCTTCTGCAGCTGCAAACTAGACATGCTTGGGATGAAGTTCAGCTGAGGTTCCCTGACTGAAGAATTACCTAACAGGTGGTAAGCCCATCACAGCATGAGCACATCAGACCAGGAGAACAAGCTCATAAATAGAGTGTTATGAAATAGTGTAGTAATATGATGAAGCCTAATACAATTAAAAATTTTTAAGTAAAAGCAACCTAAATATTTAATATTAAAAATGTGTTGAAGTGAATTATTTATCCACTAGATAGAATATTGTGCACATAATAAAAATCACAAAGATTTCTAGTGCTGTGAAGAAATTATGACAGTATTTTGTGAATGCTAAAGATAAAATATACATCTATGTCAATGACTTCAACTATGTAACAAAGCACAGAATAAAAACAAGGGGATTAAAAACACATAATAATATTTAAAATAATGTGCTTTTTCTAACTCGATATTTTTTAGTTTAGTTTTGATAGAGTGTGCACAAGTTAGGCCCTTGAGACCTGAAAATCAATTAAGACTTGAGAGTCTCCTGTGAATTCTGTGGTAGACAAAATCATCTAACTGACTTGAGAGATCGTGTGTGTACAAAGCTATATGACTGTGAGGACATGACACATCACCTTTGGCTTCCTCATCTATTTGTTGGAAAAAATCTACCTGAAAAAATAAGGTATATGTGTCCATTTCAACCCAAAATTTTGTGGGTCCATCTAAAGGGTCATTTAGTAGTGATTAACAGTTTATGCCTTGCAGCACAGTGCAGCCGGTTTGAATGGTAGTTCCACTCCAAACTACCTGTTTGTGTTCTGAGTTGTTATGTGTCACTCAGAGCCTCCGTTTTGTCATCTATGAAATGGGAATAAAAATACAGCCCATGATTTTTTTTTTTTTTCAGATTACGCAACAATGATGCTTGTACACCTTGCAGTACTTGACTTTGGTCAAATGCTTAACTACATATTGGTTATTATCATGAGCTCATTAAAGGCAGCAAAACTTCCTAAGAGAAAATGATCACACATATAGATAGCACTCCCCAGAAAAGCATATTTTATTGCTTTGAAAAATCAAGGGTAGATAAAATGTAAAATGCCTACATGTTACAAATGTTAGCCTTTTAGTTTATGTTGTTATTTAAGGAGAATTGTCAATTTTAGGAGTATGTGACACCACTCCTTTAGACTTACGAGATCAGTGGTGACTGAGTCAAGTTAACTGCTCTTTACCTCCAGTTCAGTTAGGATTTTTGCCTCACAAATATTGCTTGTGCCAAAGCTCTGAGTACTCAGTTTTCCTGATTTTGGAGGTGAGAGGGGTCTCAGTTTTCACAGACTAGTGGAGTATAGGTCCAGGGTAAGTGGCAGAGGGTTAAGGTTTAGGGGTTCCTACATTACCCTTGTGAACTGTGGACTCCTGGGCATAGGATGCTCAACCTTCCCTTCTCGGCTTTCACTGTGTCTGTCTTTCACCAGATGTTTGATAGTTTGACAACTTCACTTCTACATCATCTCTGTAAGCATAAATATAAACAGGTCATAAAATGTGAATCAGAATTCCCCATAAAGAAAATTCCTCTTGGGATACCAGCAAAGTAACTTCTGTGTTTCCTGAGCTAATTAGTTACCCTCCCACAGCTAGTAATACCACTGATACAAAATACATTGGTTTCCCTATTAGTTTCCTCACTTTATTTTGCAGAAATTCAGGAAATGTGGAAATTAAATCATTCCTGAAGCTATGCTTTATCATATGTCAGAGTAAAATTATCCAAATGCCTCCTGTCCACATGTAGTTTCAATTTCCTGAAGCTAATTTCTTCACTCTAATTACAAACACTCCAAGAAGAGCTAGTTTTTTTGCAACTCAGCAAGAGAGCAAGTAACTTATTTCATCAGACGGACTTGAATGCAGAAGGTTTCCAGATCTGACTGAATACAAAGTGCGAGATAAATGTCCACTAGTGTCTGCTATTATTACTGAACTTTTAGTGCTAAAGGTCACTAGGAAAATAGCCTCCCAGCTGTCTGAACCTTGTGCCTAATATTTCTAAAGAAATCTTGCCCTGGTAATAGGTAACATGGAAAACTGAAACCTGTTACTTTTTTTTCCCCTAAAGGTAAGATGTAAAACGTGAATGTTTTAGACACATTCATTAAATCCAGGTGTACTTTTAAGTATCTTGGCTTTTTCTGATGAAAAATAAAAATATGTATGTCATCTGAGAGGATTCTGCTTTTCTCTTATTGCTCTTGCCTTCACCCCCATAGTTATACTGGGAAAGAGAAAGATGATTATCAAGTCTCAGACAGCGCTGGAACTTCTTATGTTCTGACTAGCATTGAGCACGATGTCTTGATTGACTCTCTGTTTTTTCTGACTAGAGTGCACTGAGTCTATTGAATTATCATGTTGTTCAATATTATTCAGCAAAGGATCAAATAATGCTACCTGTTTTAGAAGCAGAACTTTCCTGCCTCCTGCTATCTATCCATCACACAACCTCCCTCCCTTTCTTCAGTTTTTAATCTTGTCAAGTTCTAAATTTGGTTCCTAGGGAGTGTTGTATCAAAACAAACAAAAGCAATTCTATTTTCCTTACTCTCACGTTTTTAAAAGACATGGTTAGCTTTTCATTTCCTTGGTCTAAATTCTTTTGTTAATGCATCTTTACAAAATACTCTGGCTCCAATCTTGCCATGATTGAAAAACTTTGAAAATAGTAAATATCTCACCATTTATTTTTAAATTTGAGGGCACAACAAAAAAGCATCAGAACTCATAGTGCTTTTTTCTCTCCATATCCCCTTCATTTTCAAAACATCAAATAGAAGCTGAGGCATCTAATTCAGTAAAATATTATACTATCCACCACTTATTAATGGCTTATGATACACCAGGAAGTAAGTTAGGTGCTTGTCATTACTTTGATTCAATAATTCAAGTTCAAAGTAAAGGAGATTATAAGCGTTCACATTCTCCATGGAGAAACTGAGATTTTGAGACATTAATTTCAAATAGGTAGGTAGAAACTGAAGCCAGAATCTGATCCCTGAGCTCTGTGTCATTAGAAGGTCACCTTCAAGAACATGTGTTTGGTGAGGGTGATGGGGAAATGTAATATAAAGTGAATCGCGTGCTGTTATATCAGTGAAAGCTAGCTAAAATTAAGGTACCAGGGTGTCTCTCTGCCTGGCTGACGCCAGTGCCTAGTCAGCCACAGAATCGACCTCATGTCCTTGACATACCTCAAAGAAGGCAGCAAGCCTCTCTGTCTCTCATACCCCATGCTCTGACCCATCCTTTACAATATTTTTATAAAGTGAAGGTGGTGACAAGAAACTAACATATAACTGCATAAGTTGTATAATTGCCTTATTTCCTAGTTTAGGAAAAGATGGTCGTATTTTGAAACTAAATTGAATAAGTAGAATTTCATGCCTACACTGAATCTAGTGCTTACTGGTTTATACATATTCTTTGAAAGAGAACAAAAGTCGATGATTATGTATTTGGATTTGTTTTCTGTATATTTATGGTTAGCATTGAACTTCTCCAAAGAAAGTGTCTCCTGTTCAATATTTTCTTTGTGTACTTAGTGATAGAAGCCACAAGAAATAGGTATCCATTAATCTAATATTATGAATCCTTATTGCAAAATAAGAATATTTCCCCTTGGGCTCTGTACTATTTTCTCTTCCTCTACGAACGTGGAAAATAGGGAGTTGGTTTCAGATGAGACTTTTTCCATCTCCCACACACACATGCAGAATGCTAAACATTGCCAAGTTCTTTATTAAATTGCAAATCAATTGCCTGACTATCCACCTGAATAAGGAATGTTCTAGAGGCCTTCAGTTTTTATTTTAGCTTATTGTGATTTTCTGATGATGATGATGCAAGCTTTTACAATGGGCAGAATTGGCATCCATTTTCTTGAGCAACTGGAAATCCTCACCCTTTTAAAAGCAAAGTTACACGACTGACTAATATCACATTATTTCTCCAATTTAAGGTAACATTTTCTGCCTCTTGCAAATTAATGTCACATCTCCACTCGGAGAAAAGAGTGACATTTGGCATTTGTCTCTCCAAACCCAAATTGCTGACCTTTTGTTTTTAATACTTTGCCATCTTGCTTTCGCTTTTTTAATTTGCTTGTGACTCTCTGCTCCCCCATCTTTTTTTTTTTTTGGTACAATGATTCTTACCTTGTCTTTCCCCAGTCCGTTTCTGACCTGGCGAGACGTGCAGCATGTTATTGTCAGGACTTCCCGTGCAGGACATTTGAACGCTAATGACTGGAAAACCAATGCTGCTGGTTTTAAGGGTGAGAACTTCTTTCATATTCTGTCACAGGCAAAATATTTTTATTTTTCCCCCTTTTTCAATGAGAGCAGGAAATAGAACCCCTCAAAAGAAACTTGCAATTTTGTGCTGACCCAGGAAGAACTTCATCTCTGAGTAAATAAAAGGCAGAATTTTTTTAATTAAGACACCACACCTAAGACTAATTTCCTTGACTTTGCATCATAGGTCAATGTCTTAAAAGATCAACCAAGTTCCAAGTATAGAAGACCTATGGGATTCCAAATTAGTTTATTGTTTGCTATCATTATATCTGAGTGATATTTACACCTGTATTTTAAATTTCTGGCCTTCTATAGAGATTACTTACAATTAAATAATAACTGGTATATCTTACTTAAGTGCAGTGCTGTTAGTGGCTAGGGTATTCTAATTTTTGTCTTAAAACTTCCACAGATAGAAAAACAGGTATAACTCAGGTTACTTTATAGAAACTAAAAATTCTTATGGAGTTATATAATGTGCAGTGTTACACAATTATACACAGTATATAGTAAGTGCTGACTGTTTTTCCCAGGGCTGATCAGATTATAGTTCCTGCAAACTATTTTATTAGCAGTGGCCATTTTGTTTGTTGTCTTAGGTAACATGTTTTAATAAAGAGAATTATATAATTATATAAGATGTTCTATAGTTTAATATATTCACTGACATTTCAGAGGCCCTACATTTTAATCCACTAATTTACAACAGAAATTACTTTTGATCTTATCTGAAGACTTAAATATTACCCCCCAATCCTATTATCATTATATGTCCCTGTGGATGAAAACCAGTATTCCATAGCATAGGAATTGAAGTTCTGGTCCTTAGAGCACTGTTAACATACTGAAAAATCCTGGACAAGTCATTGAATTTTTCTGAATCCTAATGTCCCCAACTTAAACATCTTAGAAGTTAAATAATATTGTCTCCATATAATATCTTTCATATTATTTTAACATATCCTTCGTGGATTATACCCAGTGTATGCAGATATTCATGCCATCAACGTGTATTCATGCCATAAATGTGTACTTTTAAAACTATTTGCAAGTGACTTATTCTAATATAATTCTTAGCCAATACTTATAAATGTTGCAGGTAACCAATGGCATATGTGATAGTTATTTGATTGATCTTCACTGCAGATCTCTCCATTTTTAGGAGAAGAATATCCTTCTGCTTTTGAATATTGTCAACACCTTTCTAAGCTTGTAAACTATAGAATGCTGTAGTGTTCAGTGAACTTTTAATCTAAAGATTTGTAAATACCTGCCTGGGTCCTATTTTCTGATGCCTAGCTAGCATCAAAAATACTTGAAATTTCAGTGGTTCTAGAAAATCAGGATATTATTTTTTATATGTGTGTTTCATTTTGATTAGCTTCCCTATGCATTCTGCTCCTACCACGTAAATCCACAACTGGGGGATGGGGGCTAGGAAGGGGTAAGGAAGGGGCCAAAACATAACCTTGGCTGATTCAACACTGCAATCAACTTTTTAATGGAAGGTTCACAGGCTACATTGTACATTGACCTCCATGAAACTGAGGAATCAACTTTAACCCAAATAAAAGTCTTAGTTTTACTTATTCCTTTTTGGCAACTTAAAATGAGCAAATGGTTCTAATAAAAAAAAAAAAATGTAGTCTTTTGAAAACTCCTGTTGGTTTTGGAGAGTGGGGTATAGAGGATTTAGAGACCATCAATAGATCCAAACCCTAAACTGAAGGGGGCTGCACTCTGCTTCTGGCAAGAAAGAAATAGCATTTTACTATTGCACGTGGCAATATTTAGTATAATATTTCACTCTTCTCTTAGATTGCTGCCAAGAGTAACAATTAAAGTTCACTTTTTCATAGATGAATTACTCTGAATGGTCTGGACTCCCAGTGGAATGGTTTTGTAATTTCGTTGATGGCAAGCCCCATATTTCATCTAAACATGATCATAATAATAAGAATTTTTTTTTTAAAAAAAGGACTTATTTCTTTCCTCCTCTAAGCATTACCATGCCTTCCCTAGTGCCCCACAAATAATAGTGATTAAGGCAGAGACTAGCAGGACAAACGATGTGTTTTGAGGAAGATGAGAATGCAGGTCACTAGTCCTGGAGAAAGATGGGCTAACTTTTTATGAAATAAGAACTGAATGAACAAAAAATAGCAAATGCTTGGAAGAAATTCATGCAATGAGAGCTCAGCAAGAGTTCATATTTTAAATTAGGTCAGTTGGCTTTTGCAGGCTTAGCTTAGCAGGAGCACATGGCCAAACATTTCTCCTTAGACAGGAGAAAACAGAAGTTGCCTGCAAACAGAAGCCTGTAACCACGGGTGCTCTCGCTCTTTCTATGCAACTCAGTCCTAATGCTGAGCTGAGTCAGACATATGCAAGAGATGAATCTGAAAATACTTGTGCTTCCCAAGGCTTGCTTTTGTACCTTAATGTTGAGTAGTTTCACTTGTTTGAAGAGCTGTTTAAAAAAAAATGAGAATAATTTTGCAAGTTTCTCAGTAAGGCCTCTTTTATAATGGGGATGTCAGTATCTGTATCGGCACCTGCATTCCCCATTAGGTAAAGCAGAAGCAGCTCTGAGTGGGTACCAACTTAAGTGGTTTAAGGGTTTTACATTCAATAGATATGATAGGCTTAGTTATCACTGATAACTTCAGAAAAGTCTCCACCCTAAAGAATAGTCTCTCAGGGCCTCCCCAGTGGTATAGCAGGGTGAGCGCAGTGCTGTGAAGCTGTTCACAGCCTCTGCAGCGCCGGTTCGATTCCTGGTGGGCCAGGGAGATTCCCACATGGAAAGGCAGACCTCTTCTGTCTTGCCCACTGCTCTCCTCAGCAGTGTCTTTGGTCCTTCTGCTTGTTCTGCTCCCCGCTCTGTCTCTGGTGAATTCTCTCACCCTCCCGCCTCTGGCCTGTACCCCAGTGCTTATATAAATAAATAAATCTTAAAAAAAAAAAAAGAATAATCTCTCACCAAACCTTGCCAAGTCCATTCCACACTACATCCTTCCATTTCTTCAGAAATACCCATATGTAAGTAGGAAAAGAACTTGGTTTATGCTTATCCAGATGTGGTAAGGACTCAGAAAATGGGAGGAGTCCCTCCAGCAGCAGCTGCTGACTTCCTGTTGGCTGGCATGGACAGGTTCTCAGCAGGCAGGGACAGCCTGGAAAAGTTAAAGAATATGGTTCCCTAGCGACTATTGCTCTGCATGTTTCTCTTAGTGTGGGTTTACCCTGGAATGTATATAGTAATAGCTTGCAGAGGACTGTCTCCTCCTTAGTGCCCTTTGGGTTCTCTATAGTAGCAATCTAGAAATGAAGTTAGGTCATGGTGAAAGGAGTCCCAGAGATGACAACCACTCATCAGCATGTCTGTGCTAGTTGCACCTTCATTTTGAACAAGGTAACATGGACTAAGATTATCTGTCCTGCTGCTTCTTAAAATATCTTGTAGGGCTTCTCTGGTGGTGCAGGGGTTAAAGATAAAGTTCTATCAAGGTATCACCAGCAACTGTGGCATGAGTTTGATCCCATGAGTTTGATCCCCAGCCAGGGAGATTCCCACATGGCGCAGCAGACCTTTCCTGTCTTGCCCGCTGCTCCTCTCAGCAGTGTATTATAGTAGAGCTGCCTGTTCTGCTCCCCACTCTGTCTCTGGTGATTTCTCTCACCCCCTACGCCTATGGTCTATACCCAACCCAGTTCTTGTATGCATAAATAAATCAATCTTTAAAAAATAATCTTGTATAGTGTACTTAAAATGTCTAATATAGCATATTGGTTTTTCAAAATAAACAGTCCAATGATTATATACCTGATTAAACATTATTTTCATTGTCCTTGTAAATTAACCTAGCTAAATCTCAGACAATTCCTTTTGACTTTAAGCATCCTTTAGAAATGGTTTCTTTAAAAATAAATTCAATAGATACCACATACCCATCAAAGAACCTACCCAAGATTATGAATGACAGTAGGAAAGTATTTGTGTGTGACCAGATGAACAGAAGTGATATATATATATCACAAGAGAAGTAAAATCCAAATACTAGTATTTTGCTATTGGTCAATGTTTGCAAGGCCCAGAGGTACTTAGGCATTAAATTGTTTGAGGTTTTCCTTTGAGTATTATTTCTTTCTCCCTTCATTTTCCGCTTATGAAAAATCTTTGTTTTTGTTTTTGTTTTTTAATACTACCCCTGTCCTTAAAATATACAAATCAGCTGTAGAAGTACATGTGGGTGGTTTTCTTCAAGGAATTTCATTATTTGGTCTCTTCATTTGTTTATGCACAAATATTTCCTTATCTTCAACATGCCAGCCTAACACATGTTAAAGTGTCCCAAAAAAGTGGAGGTGGAAGGAAATGTCAGGGGCCCAATGGCATTGCCTAATCTGATCTGACCACAGTATCATTTTCATAAGGAAACAAATTAATGCTGCTTTGTTTTTTCCCTTTGGTCAAGACCAAACACATCAGGTCATGTTTATAAAAGTGTTGATGATACTTCTCTCATCATCTAAATGCAGCCTAACCTCTGTGACAGATGGCATCTGATGTAGACAATGTCTATTGTGGTGTATGATGGATATTTTGACCTGCTCTGTTTGTGCATATTGGATGTGTGGATCCTAGAGCCACACTGGAGACTTCCATTCTGCATTGTTCTAGAATCCCCCATTTCAGAAAGAATCCAGTTCTTTGTTGTGACCTCCCTCTACTGCTTTAACCTGAGGAAACTAAGAATCAACCACCCTTTTTCTGCCCCAAGTGCCTGGGCTGTGCCTGCTGATTCTTTCCCCCCAAGTCCTTATAGTCCTTATCTCTGGTTTGCAGTTATTATAACAATGGAATGCATGCAACGTCAGTGCTTTTGTGTTTTTTTTTTTTTTCAAAGTGTCTGTATTTGGATTATGTGACTGTATACAGTTAAACTCTCTTAAATCTAGGAACAGGAATAGACGTCAGATAATAAATTAGGACCTTCTGTCATCTTTACTAGGCGAAAGAATGAAAAAAATGTCATTGAAAATCAAAAATGACAACTAAGTGAGAGAGGTTTCCACGCCTTCCATTTCACTGCCCTCCCAGACTATGTAAGTCTCTTTTTTTCTACCAGCATGTTGCTGAAACCTCCCCACCCCACTGACTATCTTTGACCACAACTAAACTGCTAGACTTTTTAAAATTTCTAACTGATTTCCCACCATGGGAAAAACAATTGACAGTCTAACATGACTTTCTTAGCCTCAAAGGCCTTAACTTTTAATAACCTTTATTACTTTTAATTGCCATCATTTTATTTCCACTGACAGGACTGATAATCTTAAGATGCTCCAATACATTTTTAATACCAATCTGTATTGCTTTCAGTTTGTAACACTTATTAAAAAGAATTAGAAGTGCCAAAACCATGAAGCATGCCATGTGTTAAATTGAAACTAAAGGTTTGAAATGGTTTCTTTAGTATATATCTATATACAGTGCATATTTGGTGATATCTTGTATGTTACCATTCGAAAGGGTAAAGCTGTATTTTATATTATTGTACAGATATTTCATCTTTGCTACCTAGCATGCTGATGTGATGTTAGTAGCTGTGATTAAGGCTATATAATGTACTTTAATTGGTAATCTACACATCATGTTTTTGAAGAAAAGCCAAAGCGAAATGGTATTCTGGTTAGTGTCAGAGATGGTGCTAGAATTGTAACTCCAATCCCATTATACCCCACTCCCAATTACTTTTGTAGAAAAGCATTTTGTTCTTTTATATGATGCAAAGAGAGAGAGAGGTAAAATCCATTTGGCTCTACATAACAAAATCTGCTCACTGGCAATGCCACCTGATTTTCTTTCAGTATTCTATGCTTTATGCCACTGTACACTACAAATTCATATTTATTTAATATATTAATTTAAAAACTTTCATTTTTACATTAATTGACTTGCATAAATGAATTTCACTTCTTGCTCATTTATAAAAAAAGTGAATCACATAATTTGAGGATTTCACATTTATTCATTAATCTGGTGGATGATTTATTTATATATGAGGTTTAAAAATATTATTATACAACTGAAAAATGTTTTTACCATGCTGATCTTTGATTAAATGGTAGCAGTAGGTTTTTTAGACTTTGGTGGTATTTTTGTTTTGTTACTCCTGCGTACACACATTTTAAATGTATGTAGTTTCACATTTAAAATCCATCTTCAAAACAATTTAAATGGTTGCACTAGATGAGTATTATCTCTATACAAGATATAATTAGTTATTAGAGAATTATATTTGAAGTAGTTCTGTGGTTTTGCAATAATCTTAAGAACATTTAACTTCTAGAAGAACCTGTTATTTATGTTTTCTCTGGCTTTTGAGGAAGCCAATTAAAGTTTCTGTATCTTGGTTTTTTAGAATATGGGTAACTAATACCAAACATAATGAAAAGTCTGACTTGAATGAAAGGTACTTTGCATATGGAAAATACCAGACATAAAAGGAGTTTTAAAAGTATATTTTCATACATCACAGCTTTCTACTCCCTGAAATGTGGGTAAAGATATAGAAGTATGTTATGAATTAGAATGCTATTTTAGGGTTGAAATTAATTAAATTACCCTGAGTAAGCTAAAGAAAAATTAAGGACTGCATAAAATTATCACTAATATATCTTCACTCCTTTTATTTGAGGATTGAGTATCAATGACTACTATCATATGTCATATATCTAACAATACATAAATTCAGTTGCAGACTAGATTAATGTTTATATGTCTCTGTAACTTCAGCCTACTAAATCCTAGAAGTTGTAATTAATTGTTTCAACATAGGAACTAACAAATAGATATCTGAATTGAGTATAGAGATTAACATCCTATCAACTCCTTAGTCACTAATACACCATATAAGAGCTCTGAGTGTAAAATATGGTTCTTTAACAACATGTGCGAGCTTATACACTTAAGAGAGTTGATGTCTCTTTTGTAAAATCACCTGATGAAATTCAATTTCACTAATTCTAGTGCAGCTGGATTTCTTATTTTTAAGACTCTTATTTCAGCACATGAGACTGGCTACCCTTAATGGTAGCAGAGCTTGATATTTTTAAGTTACAATTGATGGTTTTTTTAAAAGATTTATTTATACGAGAACTGGGGTACAGTCAGAGGTGCAGGGGGTGAGAGAATCACCAGAGACAGAGCAGGGAGCAGAACAGGCAGACAAACCAAAGACACTCCTGAGGGGAGCAGAGAGCAAGGCAGAAGAGGTCTCCCTTGCCATGTGTGTTTCTCCCTGGCGGTCCGGGATTCAAACCTGCACTATAGAGGCTTTGGACAGCTTCACAGCACGAGCTCAACTCTCTACGCCACTGGGGATATCCACAATTGATGTTTTAAACAAAGATAAAAATCTTCAAGTGCTAAACACAGGGATTAGTGAGGGTGATTGACCAGAGACAATGTTGTTTTCAGGATCAAATTATACTGTGACTATAAAGTAATGAAATGGATTACTTTGAATCATTAACAATTGGATTCTGAGTCCAGTTCCAAAATAAAGTACCCAAAAATGATTTAAGCCAAGAAAACCTTATCAAACTACACACACACACACACACACACACACACACATGCTCACATGCACTTAGACTTTAAAAATTCAACAATCATTTTCATATGTGAAGCTTTGTATTTCTTTTAAACAGAAAGTTAACTTTATATGATCCAAGGTCAAACAACATGGGATTAAATCTAGCTTTCCATATGCAATGCAGCAAAGAAAATTTGTTCAATAAATGGTACTGGGAAAACTCGGTTGCTACATGCAAAAGAAGGAAGCTTGACTACTACCTCACACCATGCAAAAAAAACCAACTCAAAATGGATTAAAGAACTAGACATAAGACCTGAAACTATAAAATATATAGAAGGAAATATAGGCAAAACACGATATGACATATACCTCAATGACATCTTTAAAGATACATCACCCAAAGCAGTGATAGTGAAGGCAAAGATAAACAGCTGGGACTACATCAAATTAAAGAGCTTCTGCACAGCAAAAGAGACAGTAACCAAAACAAAGAGACACCCCATGGATTGGGAGAAAAATTTTGCAAACAACACTAATGATAAAGGACTGATCACAAAAATCTACAAAGAGCTGATGAGACTCAACAAAAACAAAGTAAATAAATAACCCAGACAAAAAATGAGCAGAAGACTTAAAAAGAAACTTCTCCAAAGAGGAAATGCAAATGGCCAACAGGCATATGAGAAAAAGTTCAGCATCACTTGTAATCAGGGAAATGCAAATCAAAACTACCATGAGATACCGTCTTACACCAGTGAGAATGGCACATATTAAAAAAACTAGCAACAACAAATGTTGGCGAGGATGTGGAGAAAAAGGAACTCTCCTGCACTGCTGGTGGGAGTGCAAACTGGTCCAACCACTATGGAAAGCTGTATGGAGATTCCTCAACCTGCTAAAGATGGAGCTTCCATATGATCCAGCTATTCCACTCCTAGGTATTTACCCAAAGGACACAGAAATATTAATTCAAAAGGACACCTGCACCACTATGTTTATAGCAGCACTGTTTACAATAGCTAAGCTATGCAAACAACCCAAATGCCCAAAAATAGATGACTGGATCAAGAAGATGTGGTACATATACACAATGGAATATTACTCGGCAATCAAAAAAGATAAACTCATGCAATTTGCAGCAACATGGATGGAGCTGGAAGGCATCATGCTCAGCGAAATAAGCCAGAAAGAAAAAGAAAAATACCTGGTCTCACTCATAGTAGGAATTTAGAAAACCTAAATAAGGGACCAGGAAAAAGACTAATTATAATAAAGTAAAAATCAATCAACAAGCAGCTAGAAACCAGAGACACGCTACAGTTGGGTGCGGGGAGTAGGATCAAAAAAAGGGAAGGTGGGAATTGTATGGGGACTATAACCAAGGTGAAAATGCATACATTGTGCAAAAATGAAAAATTATATAAAATTATAATAATAAATCTAGCTTTCTAAACAAATAATCTAACTAGTAATTTACGTACTTCATTAATTACTTTTATTGGGGTAGATTTACATGAAGTACGCAAATGTATATATCCATGTAACCATGATCACAATCAAAGCATAGAACATTTTGTCACCTCAGAAAGTTCTTTTGTCCTCCTTCCTCACCCCTTACCCTACCCTAAGCAACCACTCATCTTTCTAACACTACTGATTAGACTGTTTTTTTCCTCTCTGTATACTATTTTTGAGATTCATCCTTGTCATGGATGAGAAGTTCATTCCTTTTTATTGTTAAGTAGTATTCCATTGTGGAAATATACAACAGTTGGTATGCTCATTCACTTTTTATGGATGATTTTACTGTTTCAAGTTTGATGTTGTGGTGAATAAGAGTGGTATGAATGTTCATTTAAAAGTCTTTGTGTGGACAAATTATACCTTTTAAAATATTAGCAAGTCAGAAAAAACTTCTCTTCTTAAACAGAGACCTAGAAGTGTGAGGGAGCAAGTCAAAGTGCTAAACAGTAGTTCTGACCAGGCAGAGTATATACAAAGTCTTGGTCAAGAAAAAACTGAGAGGCCATCATAGGTGGAGTGGTGTAGGCAGAGGAAGAATGAGAAAAATAACACAGTAAATTCTCACCATCATGAATAGATTCTTAGTAACTGTTAGTTTAAGCAAAATGATGTATAATGAACCCAGGTCCTCAAGCAGCATCATTTCCAACATTAGCTGGGCATTCTTTTTTGTTTTTTCATCAATTTTGTAATGAAGCAATGTTATTTGAGTATCTATTGTATCATATAAAGAATTTAACACAGTTCTTTAATCATAGTATGCACTTGGGTAAAATTATCTACATTTAATATTGATTAATAAAGTAAATATTGAATTTAATATTTTCATACATCTAGTATTAATAAATAGTTAATATTCTGTTAATATTTTTGCATGATAAAAATTGAGCATATATGTACATAGAGCTATGGCCATTAAAATGGTGTGTGTAGCTTAGAAATGAAACCAGCTCCATCCTCACTTTCAGATATTGCACTCATTAGTGTATATTTACCTATCTTTTCTAACTTCTATTCTCATCTTCACAGTCTCTGCTTTATTTGGCTTATTGTTTTCATTTTTCAGTGATGCTCGTTTGTGATTCTGAATAAAGGTTTACTTCCTTATTTAATTGTTCTTCTAAAAGATTAGTTGGATTCTAATAAATAGTAAATCAACTCCAAATTATTGAAAAAAGCAATATCAATTATATTAATATCATATACATGACCTAGATTAGAAGCTTAGCTAAATACAATGAAAGGACATAAAGTGAGAATTTTAGAGTTACTAGAAGTTAGAAAGTTGGAGCTTATCTGAAATAGTTTCTGAAGTGGTTAGTCAATCTAAACAAATACATTATTTTGTTTATTTTCATTTCCTGGAGGTTGGGGACTAAAACTGGATGAGACAGCTGTGGTGGAAGCAATGATCAGGTTAAAGGAGAGGCGAGGACACAGTGTGCAAAAAGGGTAAGGGAGTGTGATGAGGAAAGTAATTGAAAAGAAAGTGAGGACAAAACTACTTGAATCCTAAAAGTTAGGCATTCTCATATGATTGGAAAAACATTTTGGAGCTACTGCCTTGATTTGAGAAGTGAGTTGGATATTAGTAACGACTTTTAAGCAAGTTGATTCTAGTTGCTTGTCTGATGTCAGAGTTTTATTTTTTTAAATTGATGGTGTATATCCATTGGTTTTGTGATATGTCCCACATTGTGACAAGTATATATATGAAATTGACTTGCTAACATGGATGAAAATTATCTTGCTACCATCATTTTACATTATCTCAGTATGCACCTATATATTCCTGACCTAAAGGACTGATATTCAGAGAAATTTTCTATCATCTCTTGGCTTCCTTCTAAATGAGGAGAGTTATAGTGTTGAGATATATAATCATCTTTGCTAAATTCTTTTTTTTTTTAAGAAGAGAAAGAAATGCTTTTTGAAATGGCTTTTTAATAAACCCAGGGCAAAGGGTGTGATGACAAGATTGCTTCTTAGAAACTGTGGGGCCAGAAATTGTACTTTAAGAAGGCTTCACAGATTTCTTTTTGCCAGAGTCTTTTCAGTCGTTGTTATTGTTCACTGTGACCTTCAGAAAACCACTTAACTCCTAATATTTGAATTTTTTCACATAGAGATATGGTCTTTGTATCTTCCATGTATTTGCAGAGATTTAAAGAAAGCAAGTAACATGATTCTGGTTAGCCTCTTGATTTGCTATAAGACTTCCAGGAAGAGTGACAAGCATTTATAGTTTACAAACAACATATTTCCTTAAGTTTTACATAAATACTCTTTTTTTTTTAACCTTGAAGCTAACTTAGAATCATCGATAGTCTTAGGAAGTTACATTGTTTAGAACTTTTTTTAATTGAAGTAACACTTCATTATAACATGTTTCGGGTTTGCAACATTTTAAAGCAACATCTGTATATAATACAGTCACCAATAAAAATCTAATTCTGTCCTATGCCATGGAACTTATTCCTTTTACCCAATTAACTCATCCCACCCCACCCTTCGTTTCTGGCAACCAGTAATTTTGTCTATAGTCTAAAAGTTTATTTTTGTTTTATTTAGTCCATTCATTTGCTTTGTTTCTCTGTGTACCACTTATGTGTGAAATCTTGTGGTATTTGTTTTTCTCCATCTGACTTAGCTCAATAAGCAGAATACCCTCTAAATCCATCCATATTGTTGCAAATGGCAGGATTTCAACTTTTTGTATAGCAGAGTAGTATTCCATTGGTTGTAGATACCATATCTTCTTTATCCAATCATCTGTGCATGGACACTTAGATTGTTTTAGCATGTATACAATATATATGCTTTCTTAATATATTTTGCAATATAGTTTTATCTGGAAATTGTTTGTTTCTTTTCAAATTTTACCCGCAGAAGCAACCTCAGAACCCAGGCAGAGGTATATGTCCAGTTTTGTTCTAAGAGTTCAGTATTTTGCACATTAGAAGCTTAAAACTCCCACTGAATTGTAGACACAAAAGACTGAAAAATCAGAATAAATGGTTAAAAGTGCAAGAAATGACTATGGTTGTATGATAGGATTGCCATAGTTGGCTGCCCAGGTTATTAACTGTACAAGGGAGCCAAACCAAAGAGTTTGAAATCCAGCCTGTAGTCTACTCACCACACCGTGTTCTCTGGAGTGGAATGATCTCTGCCCACCTTTAAGAAAGAGGCATCTTTTTCTAAATCACACAAGTCTCACATGGGCAGCCTTTGTTGCCCAGTATTTTATTGTAATTTCTCCCACAATTGTGAAAGGCATGGATATCTTTAAAAGGTAACTATCCAGAAATGGTTTTGTTCAATTTGACCTCCTGCTTCAACCTTCCACCTGTTGCTTCAACCTTCACTTTCAAAGAATCTTCATTAGCAAAGTAGCACAGAGTTACTTGTTTGCTGGTATCTATGACTATTTTATAATCTCTATTGCCAACTATAGACAGTTCGAAGTAAAATCTTTTATTTTAAGTGAGTGTAAGTGAGTTAACACAAATCTGTTATTTTTTTCATATTCTTTTTACATTCTCCCTTTTTGTAACCAAAAATTCAAAGCATAATTATTTCATTTGAGGCCAATAAGGTAAGATTCTTATTTGGAGTTTAAAAAAAGGCTATTAAATATTGACACATGCAGGATACATGAACACAGACACAAGGCAATGATAAAAGGGCTTTATTTGAAGCTTCCATGATTATCATCAAGCTGTCTTACAAAGGTATTCCCAACAGACCATCTTTTCTACTGAGGAATAGAGCCTTTAAATATGAAAGGGAAAAATGCTATTGCGGTGCATGAGAGAAATGCTGTTATTGAAATTAGTCCATGCATATCAGTTTGGACTCTGACATTAGTATTCCCAGCACAATCTGCTGTTCTCCACACCCCAGCAGGGACAGGGGACTCTAACCTGCTGAGACCACGTGGACACAGTGGTAAATGAGCACTGCTCCAGCTGTGAAAATGAGTTCATGATCAATAAAATGGTCCAAATGACAACAGGGAGAAGAGTCTTATGATTACGTCTTTCTAAAGTATAATTTTAATAGAGAGGACTTAATACTCTCTTTTTTCTCTCCAGAGAGATCTTTGTATTGGTGCTATGTCTACAATATGAACCAGATCTAAAGATTCAAAAAAAAAAAAATATGAAAGTTAATCCTGACCTAGTTCTACACATGACCTCCTAAAACCAGCGCATCTAACAAGATACAGTTATTTATCAGATAGTCACTTGCCAAAACCCATCTGGATATTTCTGCTGTGAAATAAATAGGTCCAGAATTCTTTTTCCTCCATAGAATTTAACTCACTTTTTACACATGTTTACATCTAGCTAGCCTTAGGCATTTGAAAGTAATTAAACTCCTATCACACATCACTTTATGGTGTTATACAGAAGCCATGATACACCCTGAAGTTTTCAGAGTCATCACTGAGAGACCCAAAAAGAAGGGTATTTTGATCACTGCTGGATACCTGGATGAGAAATCACTTGGACACCCCACCCCTTTCTTCCATGGCATGCCTGGTTAGCTCCAGTTTTTAAAAATGGCCTGAGTGTGAATATATAATAAACTATTCTTTCCATATTAATAATATCCTCACACTCAGAGAAAATCCATGATAGAAATGAATGAAGAAGGTAATTTCTTAGCAAGAATGCAGAGGGCCTCCCCTGGTGGCGCAGCGGTAGAGCGCTGGGCTGCGTAGCTGCCCGCAGCCTCCACAGCTCAGGTTCAATCCCCGGCTGCTGGTGAGGGTCCCACATGGCACACCTGCTCCTCCCCTCAGCAGTGTATTTCAGTACATCTGCCTGCTCTGGCTCTGGTGAATCCTCTCACCCTCCTGCACTTCTGACTATACCCAGTGCTTGTATAAATAAATAAATCTTAAAAAAAAAAAAAAGAATGGAGAAAGGGTTATTGGCCAGACGCAACTTTCCTCTTAAGTCCCACATACTGCTTTTTATGTGCATATTTTAATGAGTGTTGAAGAACAGAACAATTTTGATATGGCTGAATTGCAAATGGCAAAGATAATATAAAGAGTTCAGTATTCATTTGTGATATGTAGATAAATTCCCAAAATATTTTCCCCCACTTCTGCTAACTTATTATTCTTAGGATAGTGATACTTTTGAGTACTTTCCTTGAAAGAAATACAGTGTGTCTCACAGACAGCAGTAATCAGTGAATATCTATAATATAAAAAAGATTGGAGCATTTGGGATGTGGAGTCCCTGGACTTTTGGATGTATCTCTTACGGTCATGAAACTTACTTTTGGGGACTCCACCCACAACATGGTAGATAGAGAGGCTGGAATCACCCTCGCCCCTGAAAATATCTAGGGAAAAAAAAAAAAGACTGATATTGATACAGGGCAGGGAGAGGGACACCCCAGAACCCCCAAACCCGCCTATTCCATTAAAATAAACCTTTAATGGAAAGGAATTTTAGGGCCTCCCTGGTGGCGCAGCAGTTGAGCGCTGGGTTGCGAAGCTGCCCGCAGCCTCTGCAGCACCAGTTCGATTCCCAGCTGCTCCCCGGCCACCAGAGGAAGGTCCCACATGGTGCGCAGACCTCTCCTGCCTCCCGCTGCTCCCCTCAGCAGTGTACTTCGGTCCTTCTGCCTGTTCTGCTCCCCGCTCTGGCTCTGGTGAATTCTCTTACCCTCCCGTGCTTCTGACTGTACCTAGTACTTGTATAAATAAATAAATAAATCTTTCTTTTAAAAAAAAAAAAAAGGAAAGGAACTTTAATACAATTAGTGTGCAATATAGAAAAGACAGCACCCAAAGTTACCCATCCCCTCTTGGGTAAAAGTCCAGCCGAACAGGATTAGCTCAAAGCAAGGCCCAAAAGCCTTCCACAAGTCTAAAGCACCTTCCAGCAGGGACCCATGGAAAAGGGTCAAAAACAGCCAGTCTGGGAGGAAATTTGCAAAATCAAAATCAGGATAAAAGCTGCCATTGTTAACCTCCCCACAGGTCTCTCACCCACATCTGTTTCAAACAGTCCAGGACCTAGAAGCAAGAGCTGCTTCTTCACGTGTCTCTCTGCTCCATGTGCCTCCTCCAGGTCTCCTTGCTCTCCATCCTGCTTCCTTCCTTCTCCAGTCTCCTCTCCACCCTCTTCTCCTCCCTACTCAGCTCCACCCTTCCTTGGGTGGGGCAAGGAACCTGGAATCTCCCCTTTTCCTGGGGACCACCCTGTTACAATATGAGCTCTTAGCATTAATCCAAGTGACTGGAACCAACTATATAGCCCCTGGACTTCTCTAGAGACACATTTTTTTATCAGTAAAATGTGAATAGTACTATCTTGCTTATAGGACTGTTGCATATTTCATTTGCTAATATGTAATAAAAGGCATTTGTAAGATATTTTTGTCTCCCATATAAAATTTCTTCTAGGTTTTTTATTTTGGAAAGCATACTTGATATGTTAAATGGATTTTAATTGCAGAGACAGTAAGATTAGATAAAACAGATGGCTTTAAATAGTTTCGCTACTTCACTGCATTTACTATTTTCAGCATTGTAACTGAGCTTGATTTTATGTCTTAGTCAGACCCATCTTGTGTCCCAGCAATGCATAACACTTAGCTCCTTGAGTCACTTGCCACCAAAGAAGGGACCAACCTGTGCTTGAAGAGTGAGGGACAATCCCTGTGTAGAGTCACTGGGAAATTTTATCTTCTTAAAATATGTTTGTAAGGGAAGCAAAAATGTGGGTGGTAAGCCAATTGAAACAAATATTGTATAGCTGACTCTCATTTCTTGTGTTCCGGGCATGAGGGGAAGGTATACATGAATCCTGCTATAGGAACTCAGGCCTGATCTTGGAAATATTGCCTAAATAATCAGGCTTTGCTAACTGTGTTCAGATACTAGCCCTCAAAACATCTGAAGTGGTTCTCAAAGTGGTGTCCCTGAGCCAACAATATTAGCATTGCCTGGGAACTTGCTGGAAATACAAATTATGAACCTTTCTTCAAAACTGCTAACCAGAGGGACCGAGCAGTCTGCTTTCCCTAGCCCTCTAGATGATGTTGATCTCCATGCAAGTTCGGTAACCTCTGATCCAAGACATCCACTCTCTAGTGAATTAACTTTTCTCCTCTGCATTTGAATGTGCTAATGAGGTACCATCCTTAGAAGAAGTGAAAAAATGTTGCTCAAATCAGGTTTTTCCCTTTCATTTGGATAAAGATTCCCATTTGGGAAAGGTGCTCTCAATAATCTCATCCCTTATCAGGACCTTAAGCCATTTTGCTCTCAGCCACATTCATTCGCCTGTCAATTGGACAATAACCCTCATTTTAAACTTTGTCTATACCCCTGACTTTGAGGGGAAAAAACTTTGCCATTATCTTACTGCCTTCTGTGCTTCCTTGCACAACTACAAATTCCCAACTGGTAGTCTGAATTAGCTGCTTCCATTTCTGACTGCAATTCCCTGCAATCTTGTGTCCACTTCTACCTTTGAAGTGAAATTACTCTCTGAGACTTTCAGCCATCTCCTGCTTGCCAAATCAGGCCTCTTGTTTTTCTCTAGAATTTTATGTTTTTGATCTACCCCATCCAGATCACTTTCCTTGGTTTTTGTGATGCAAATATATAGCCCTTATTCTCTTCTGACATTTTGATTCCTTTTTCTCCCTTCCTTTCACTTTAGATATTCCCAAAGGTCTGCTGTTTGCAGAGCTCTGTTGTTCTGCAGACACTTCTCCCTTTCTCTTTCTCTCTCCTTTTTCTTCCTCTCTTCTCTCTCATATCCTCTTAATTGCACTGTGCTCACATCCCTGCCTTCCCTTCAATTACAAGTATCAGCTCCTTACTATGATTTTTCATTTTACATCTTCAAAATTGATTCCTCCACTACCAATCTGGAATATCTACACCAGGTTCTTTTTATGTTACTTAAATTCAGAATTTCCAAAAAGAATTATCGATCATTTTGTATAAAGCAACTTCCCATGAAAATTTAAGCCTATTGTCAGGGGATACCCTTCTCTGAAGTACTCTGTTCATTTTGACTCTTCCACCTCCTGCACTGTGTTAGAAGATTCATTGCTCTTTTCTTATCTGTTCTTATTTCTTTCACCATTTCCATAGCCTGGTTTGTGATCACCCATGCTTGCACAGAAGTAACTACTTCCCTGGTTTAGTTCTCTTATTCTTTCATATCCCATACACTAATGCCAGATAAATCTTCCTAGAATATCAATTAAATTATGTCATTTCCTTGATCACTGGTTAGTCATTGCCTCTGAATTAAATCAGTTCACGTAATTTCAGGCCCACACAGCATCCTTGAAGAAGACACCATCCTAAATATCCTGCTTTCATTACTTCCCCTCAATTATAGTTTCATGAATCCAAATCTTGCAGATTTCAGCTCAAACTCGAATCTTTTTTATTCTAAGAGAATATATAGTCCTCATTAGTGGTCTATGTTTTCTGAGATTTGAACAGGATTTTTCCCCATAAGCTTAAAAATTATTTGAATTTTATGTAAAGTGACAAAGAATATTTATGAGAAGCCTAAGACAGTACTTGAAACTTTGAAGGATAAGTGTTAGCTTTCTTTCAGATGAGAGGGTGACATTCCTAGTTGCAAGGAATAATTCCTTCTGTGTAGTCAAATTCTTTTTTGTGCTTTGCAATCCTCAAATCAGCAGTGATACTGGCTCCAATTAGGTGAGCCACCAATGTCTGTATGGATGAAATAACCATATCTTTACAACTACTGTTAGCTACTTGGTGTAAACATGCTCTCACTTGAAATAAATATCAACTTTCCTATTCTTTCCTCTTATTAGAACTTAATGAAACAACAAAAGGAAAGGAAAGCTAAAGATTTCTCTAAAAATATGTGAATAATTTATGACTAAGAATTTTGTCTGCTGGCTCATCAACAGGCTGAGCCCAGCCTGTTAATTATTGCTCAAATTATTCACCAAGAAGATCTAGGCTGTGGAGCAGACATATGGTCAATCTAATCTCCAATTACCTTTCACCCAAAGGCCCTCCTAAATACCTTTTTTTTTTATTTTGTTCTCATCTTTTTCCAAACAATGTTAGTTTCCTAAAAACAAGTACAACTGTGATATGTATATGACCTTGGATACATGGCTAGGTCTTCCTAAGCCAGCAAAATAGTTTTCCAACCACTATTCCAGAAATGTCCTATTACCTAAAGCAAATTTTTGCTCCTTACAACCATTACGGAAGTAAATAAAAAAGGAACGGTGACAGAAGACATAAGATATTTTTTTTCCTTTCCATGGAAGAAAGGAAAAAAACCCTGAGGGAAGGCCATTGTCTTAACTATGTAATTAAGATAATAATAAACATGTACACATATATGTGTATATAATATATATTGCACGCGTATGCATCCATGTATAATAAAGCCCACTGTGCATGGAGAAGAACTCAGCTGTGTGTCTGTAATGAGGAGCTTGTCTGACTACCTACATCTGCTCACCAAACGCATCCCTAAAGGAGCTTTGAAGTGCAGACCCTGCAGACGGCCAAGTATTGGCATCTGGAAACTTTCCACATGCAAGTCCTCAGTAGCTCTGGTGACGGATGGCATGTTTGAATCTGACCGCAGTTGTTACTAGAGTCTGAGACTTTAGGAAGAGCAAGGGAAGAATAAAAACAAGCCATGCAGAATAAGGCAGGTGCTGGCTGCTAGGTTTTCCTGCCCCAAGGGAGTCTGTGTTTTGTACTATCTGCCAGAAGAAAACACTGTAGCTGTAGCTGGGATGCTGTCTCTGAGAAACTTATGTGTGTTTCACACTGAAAGCTAAACAGGTGTGTAATAAAAAAGATAGATGTCAGACAAAGGTAAGAACGGGGAAGAAACGGATGGTTCCGGGAGTATCCCTCCCTCTGAGCTATTTAGGTGCAGGAATGCAGACATAGGAGACAGATGAGCTTTACTTTCTGCTTTTCAATGCTCTGAGTCTTACATTCCATGCTTTCATGTTTAGCTTTCATTTTTACTTTAGAAGGCACAGTTGTTAGGTGTTGCATCACTCATGTGGGACTCGGTGACCTAAGGAAAGTGTCAAGGGCCTTCTCACCTTCCACCCCTCCTGCTCTGCCACACCTTTTGCCTGGTTGAAATAATAATAGGTGCTGGAGAACCAGGGTCCCTGGTGGAAGCAGTTATTTCAGATCAGATGGTTCAGCACATTGAGGATCAAAGAACCCAAAGGTGTGAGGACTCGAACAGCTGTAGGGAGCTCTTTGATCTTCTGTTAGGAGTTTCTACCCATCTGAAGAACAAGCAGCCCCTCTCAACACAGGCATTTGTGCAACTATCTTTTATTCTGGTGGTTTACTTATGCTGACTGGTGGGACTAGCTGGCAGGCTGATGGGTTGCAGAGGACACCCAGCCACCGTGGTTGGCTTTTGGTTCTCCCCCATGACAAGTTTCCTGCCATGTTTACACTAATCCCGATCTCTGCTGAACACTCACCCTGCTCACCCGCCACCGGGGCTGCTGGTGGCCCAATGCATCACAAGCAGACCTGGTGATTATTTAACCAGGAAACTCAGGTCTGAGCCCTCCCTGGATCTCCCAGTAGATGCATCCTATGTGTCCACAAAAGCCCTGTCTAAATACCACTTTTCCTCTTGAGTCATCTTGCCTGACTCCAAATTTGGGCTAACAGTTACCCAGCACATTCTGTACACCAGGCTCTGCTAGGTTCCTTCACGTCATCCATTGTCTTTATTACTGATTTCTACCTCTTTTAAAGTCTTTTTACACTTAAACAGTAATTACTCATTTTAGTGTTTTGTTGTTGTTGTTGTTGTTTCTTGGTCAAATGATAAAGTTATTTTTGTTTCTCCTCCTTGGCCTGATGAGAACACACATCATTTTCTCTGTGGCTCCTCACTTTGTTGAACACATGGTAGGTCCTCCATAACCCTGCAAGTGATTGCTGGGATAAGTTATTTGCCTGTTATTGGTGAAGTGTACTGACACTTTAATAATCGAATAATTGAACCTAATCTGCTGACCGTGTTTCATTGTTTGGTGATTGGGTGCATCTAAGTAAAACACAAGTGTAAGTTCAGGATGCCTGGGCACTCGCGAGTCCCCAGATTACTAATATGAAGGCTGTGAGAGCTCAGTGCCACCCCACAGAGCTCCACATAACCCACCTCAGTTCCACTGAGGCTGGGCACTCTGCTGGTTGCCCAGGAATGAGGCCATCCCAGGGACACAGGACTTTCAGTGCTAAAATCTGGACAACTGGGCAAAACCCAGACATTTAGCCATACTGGTCATAAGAAATGATTTCCCCAATGGAAGAAACTGGCTCTGTGTTTATATGAAATACTCAGTAATGTATAGATGTCACTTAATTGCATTTTTTTAGAGGCAAAACTTAAAATTGCTCATAGATTCCTTCACAGAGCTTTGTTGGTGGTAGGTTGTCCTAGATAGCCTGAGACAGCTGAGTGCAGAAAGGCCTCATTTAGGAAATTCAAAAATTTACAAATAAGAGCCCTTTATTAACAAACCAAGTCCTTCATTCTGTATAGAGAGCTTTACTAATGGCCATTTTAGAATCATCATGAGTATTCATTCAAGTAATATTAAAAAGAAAAAAGATTTAAAATAGCTGGCTCTAGCAAGAATACTTCACTTATTCCAAATTCCTCTGCTTATAGCTTCTTCATATGCTCACAAACTTCCTTTTTTTCCCTGCTGAGCTTTCTAGCATTTCTTTAGAATTGAATTTTTAGGTCTGCCAGTTAGAATTGTTGTTTAAATTAACTGTATCTGCTTTCAATATATGCAGTCATTTACTTGTGTGCTTAAAGATTAGCTTCTCTCAGCACTTCTGGTCTTAGAAAATGAAAATATACCTGCTGGAGAACATTATCAGTGTTTCTTTTCTTTTGTCCATCTGGCTGGTCCAAGCAGTGAAGCTTTTGGATTACCTGGAATAGAAATTAGCTCTGCTTCGGAACCAAGACCATTTCTGAGCTTATCTGCATAAACAGTCAGGAAACCTAATGAAACAAATACAATAGCATGCACATTTCTCAAATTTCCTTTACTGAGATTGTCCAACATCATTCTAAGGAAGAAATAAATTTACTTTCTGAAGTAACTTCAAGTTTGCGTCAAGATCTTTAATTACATTATATACCTGCCTTGTTCCTACATTATTTTTCTACTGATTTTTTTTTCATCATAACTAATGTTAAAACTATGGATTGAATGTTTGCTGCCCACAGTCAGAAACTAAATTTTCTGCTTGAACTAGGTAGATTCTCATTCCTATCAGTGGTATAGTATTCTAGCTTCATAGAATTTTGCACTTTACACAGTGCTATACAGAGGGGGTATTGTTTGATTATAAAATTATTTTAAAGCTCAGTTTGAAGTGAGAACTGTGTATTAAAAAAACAACTTTAGTTCGGGAATAACCATATCACAATTAGTTGTTTGCATGGTATATGAGCTATATTTGTAGATTTTTTTTTAATGTGCACATTGGATCTATATTTGAATAAATAGGGTTAGTGACTTCATAACAGTCAGTAATAAAAAGAACAGACCTCCTAATTCCATTGCAGTTCTCTTATATACACTTTATGCCACTCGGTGAATGAAATAGGAATTCTGTCAGTTACGTTCATTTATTTCACAAAAATTTATAAAAACTCTTCTCTCAGCTAGGTTCTGTACAGCTACTAGAGAGCAGTCTCACCCGCTATGGTACATCATGGAACAGCATGCCTGGAAAGGCAGACTAGACTCAAATGATCACAGGAAAATAATCAGCATTTCTGAGTTTATAGGTCATCCTAGGTCATAAAAGCTTTATATTATATAAAAAGTTATGTGTCAGTTATATCTCAAAAAAATTATTGCTTCAAAACTAATAACTATTTTCCCCCACTGACATTATGTTTTGAAGGAATTTATCTGCCCAGTTCATTCATTTTGTAATTATTTTCTCATCCATACTTACCAAAAACTAAAATAATTGCCAATCAAAATACATAAAGTTGATATATTGACAGGATCACCTCTCCCTCGAAAGAAAGAAATTTATGTTTTCTTTACGTTGATCACAATTATGTATTTCCCAGTTTTTTTAAACATGAAAAAATCTCCATTGCTGACTCAGTGGATTTCATTGATCAAATCTAATTCCCTCACTTGTTAAATTCAATTAATATACATTTTGTTGTTGTTGAGCTACTGATTTCATTTAACTGGACACATCGCCTCTTTTCTGAACATCTACTTTGAGTGTTGCATGAACGAACATTGTCTCAGGAGAGTAGGAATTAAATTGAAAAGGAAACAAATTTATGACCTTCATAAAGACTCAAGGTGCTTTTCTACTTAACTCAAGTGGTTGTTTAACAGGCATGAATTATTGGTTGTATTTGATGACTCTGTGTGTGAATTTATGCCCAACTGGTTGTTAAGTTGACAGTTATTGGGGGTGGGGGAAAGGACCTGGAGCAAATGCAGCTGAGCTGGAGCCCAAGCAGACCCAGATCTGCATCTATTCAAAGCTTGCCCCTGCACCCCCACCCCCAGCAACCTCCTATTCTCTTCTCCCTCTCTCCCCCTCTCCCCCCCACTCCTACACATACCAGTAAAATCTTTCACCCTATTTCCCTACACTGAGATACCATGGTAAGTAATGCTGGTTTAAAATCCCTTGATACTAGTATGGTGGTACTATGTTGAGCTAGAGTGCCTGGCATAGTATCTTGGTAATAATTTCAATTCTTTCAAAGAAATGTTCATAATGAAATGATAAGGCTATGACTAAGTGATAAATGAGAAAATAGGATTCACATGAATGTAAATAAAAGATCTGCACAAATTGAGTTTCTTGACCCCAAACTTAATATTTCTTCTGTAACATGTGAATCACTTTGGTTTTTAAGTAAGGAGGAGAAATTGTCTTACCTATTATGTAACTAGAACTAAGTATACAGACTTGTTAATAGCAGTTGCTAATTTGTTGGTAAGGTTACTGAGGACCTTTATTTTTTTTTTTTGTATATGTTGAAAATGTTTACAATGAACATACATTATTTTTTAATCAAGAAAAAAATCATTTATAATAAAAGTTGCAAAAGTAAATGACTGCATAGGGCCTCTCAGCAGCCACTGCAACACAAGTTCCATTCCTTGCCAGGGAACTACCCCACATGGCACAGCAGACCTTTCCTGTCTCCCCTGCTGCTCCCCGTAGCAGTGCATTTCAGTCAGTCCACCTGTTCTGCTCCCCGCTCTGTCTCTGGTGAGTCCTTTCACCCTCCTGCACCTCTGGCCCACACCCCAGTTCTTGTATGCATAAATGAATAAATAATAAATCTTTAAAAAAAGCAAATGCATGAAAGTTCAACATATATTCTTGCCATAGAAATGTAGCTTTATTCAGTTTCATAAAGTATGTCTTTTCAGGCTGAATGTTGGATGGCATAATAATGTACCCTTTCATTTATGTAGTTCTTTACACAGATTTGCTCACATGAGACATTTAGTAATACTTAACCAATTTAGTAATGGTAGGGGATAGATATTATCCCACAACAAGAAAATTGTGGGTTAGATATTTTATGTTACCTGCCAAGAATTATGTGATTAGCAAATAGCAGAAATAAAGCAGTATTTCTGAATCCTAGCACAACTTTTCTTTTTTTATATGCTGTGTATTTCCCTCCTAAATATATAAATTTCTGCTAATGCCCTTGGAACTTAGAAATATAAGACCCAGTTACTGTCATCATGCAGTTTATAATGCAGTTGGGGCAAAATGACACATGTTGAGAGTGAGGTAATTAGCAATCCAATTGAAGGCACAGTGCAGTGCCTAATACAGAGCCTGGCACATAGAAGGCACTCAAGAAATGTTGGATGGATGGATGGACAGAAGGGAGATGGAGTGATATATCAATACACTTAGGGAGGAAAAAAGGTTTATTGTTTACAAATGGTTGAATTTCAGAATATTATTAGAGATAAAGGTAGACTAGGTAGGCCTTTGGGAACTCAGAAGAGTACAGTTTGACTCTCTTACCAGAGCAGAAGAGTGAGGGAATTTCAGACCAAGGGCTCAGCATGTGCAAAGGCAGTGACTTTCTGACTCACTAGTCAGAAAGCAAGATATGTCTAGGAACTTTGAAAGAATGACTTCACTTGAGCAAAAGATTAATTGAGGACATTGTTATGAAAGTAGAATGGGACTGTATCATAGAAATTCTTGAAATTCCAGTTGAAATATTTAAGCCATAAGCATGGGCAGCTATAGAAATTTTTGCATAAATTAATACTATAATATTAAAATGCTTTAAGCAACAAATCTGGTAGAATTATGACTTTGTGTTAAATATAAATTAGGAGTTATTTTAATACAAAATAGAGATTTAAGTATTCAACTGATTTTAAATATTTTTAGAAGGAACTGAACAGGTATATCCTGTATCATTGCTAAAATGTTTCTATAAGTAATTGAAGTTTCTGATATAGTTAAGTGAAATTCAGCTTTAAATCAATAGGTATTCTCATGAGAACTAAAATATTTTAAATTTTGAGTATAGGGATCTGGCACAAAAGTCTAGAGGCCTCCAAATATTCCATGCATAAGGCTTAATTTTTCATATTCTAGAAGAAAGGTAATAATTTATGTCTTCTGGGATATTCAACCAAAATACTAGATATGTCAGAAAATTGATATTTCTTGCATGTAAGTTCTTACTGCACTAGAAGTTGTATACATTTTCACTTCTCCTTAAGCTTATTATCTTGCAAAATTAAAGATGCTATCAGTTGAATACATTTGGTTAACATTAAGGCCTTGGAGTAAAACTATGTGTGTTGGAACCCAGTTCAACAACTGAACTGTTATTCAATCTTAGCCAAGATTCTTTCTGTTCCTCGGTATTCTCGTCCACAAATGATGATAGCATTATTGTTATAGCACTAACTTCTTAAGGTTGTTGGGAGGATTAAATGTAAAAATGTGGACGAATACCTGCCATGCATGAGTAGTTTATGAGATAGACATGTTACATAATCAAGGAATAATAGATATTCATCTTATTTTCTTGTTTTCATTGATTGCTTCTTGTCTTATTTTTTAAATCGTTACTAGAAACAAAGTTAGGATCCCAAGTGAAGTGTTTGGGTTCTCTATGGAGTGAAATTATAATTCAACATATGTAGCATAGGCTGTTCCTAACTGCAGTGAAGCTGATCAGCCTTTTGTTTTCCATAGTGAGCCATCTGTATGGATTTGGACTGATGGATGCAGAGGCCATGGTGATGGAGGCAGAGAAGTGGACCACTGTTCCCCAGCAGCACGTGTGTGTGGAGAGCACCGACCGACAAATCAAGTAATGTTTGCTGCAAGCAGAGAGCATGACATGCCCTGAAAGAGAGTAGGCCAGTGCTCTCTCGAGTGTTCAAAACAGCTCTTTGTTGCACGTGAAGCTAAAAGCTTATGTAGATTTTTCCTAATGCAATTATAAAATTAGAATGTCAGAGTCTAAACTATTCAATCCACACTTGTACAACCCAGAATCCTTAAAAACATTTCTTAAAGGGGGATTGAGGTCAAACCTTACAGATGGGCATTGTTTTCTACTCTGTCAATATTTCTATTTGGTGGTACAGGTATTCTCCAAAAAAAGTTAACCTTATGGGCTGGATATATAACTACATACTATGTAGTTCTCCAAGGAGTAGTGCAAAATTTTTTCAGAGTAAATGAGATTATAGTCTGCGCAGACTTCAGGGCCTCTTGCCCTATTTCAGCTGCACAATCTCAGAAGCTGTGCCAATAGGATTTACAAGCAATAGTGTGCATTCTCTCCTGCATGCTAAATCAGAAGAACAATATCCCTATTAGTGATCTTATTAGTATTTTGCTTTTTGCTTTCTTCTTAGAGAGTTAGCTCTCAGAAAAATATTAACATGAACTTTGATTTGTAATAAATGTAGAACCCTTATAATTCTTGAGGAAATTTGTTAGGAAGCAGAAATCATTGTGTAAGCCGGCAACTGGAGAGTACCCAGGGATCCCAAACTGTTCAAGTGTTCACATCTCAAGGGAGGGTCTGGCCATCTGCATGCACAATGGCAAAGAAAGCAGACTCTTAGTGTCTACTTCATGTGCAGGGAGAGAGAGAGAGAGAGAAGAGAAGGTATTCCTTGAAAATCTTGAAAATTTCCCATCCCCTTATGGGCAAATGCTCAGCCAAAGAGGCTTACCCCAAAATGGCTGGAATATTTGCCAGAAGTCTAAATAACCTTCTGGTGAGGAACCACAAAAAAGGGGGTTGGCAGGTCCCAGAAAGTGAGAATGGAAGACCCAAAATTCAGCTAAGAGGTCGGGGGAGGCATATTTTTATGGTTCCAATGGCTTTGTCAGTGAGTAAAATTCCAGCTTTGACCATCAAGAAGAAGGGTTAGTTACATGATAGCCAAAAAAAAAAAAAAAAAAAGCTCAGAGTAGAGCATGCAAAGTTCCTGAGCTGGGAGGAGAATTAAATTGAATTTGGTGCCAATGGCTGGAACCCAGGAGGAAGCTAGAATGAATAGAGTGGGAGATGGTAGACCTGGGATTTTAACCAAGTGGATGCTTATCGCCAAGTCTCCATTGTACCACAGGACCTTTATCAGAGGTTTGCCAAGTGTATTCCATAGATGAACAACATCATTTGCACCTGGCAATTTGTTAAAAATTCAGATTTGTAGAATCCATCCAACCTTACTTTCAGCAATCTGTTTTAACAAGGTAATACCAAAGCATATTCAAGTTTGATATCCACTACCTGCCTGAAGATAAATGAACCTTAATTCCCCGCCTCCTCTCATTTGCATCTTTCTCGCTATCAAACCAGTATTTATCCTTTGAGTGACCCAATCATTTGGATGATAGGGTTGTATCATTTAGTATCCAGCAACCAGCTCCTTGTAACACAGTGTATAATTACCTGCGAGCCTGCAGTTGACACAGCCAAGCCCTACCAAGTGCTTTGCTTAAACTCCCTCTTTCTCTCTCTTGCAGGACAATTCGGCCAAACAGTGCAGTGCGCTCCATCTATAAAGCTTCAGGCTGCTCCAGTAATCCCAACCGCCATGTCAACTACCTGGAACATGTGGTTGTGCGCATAACCATCACCCACCCCAGGAGGGGTGACCTGGCCATCTACCTGACCTCACCCTCAGGAACCAGGTCCCAGCTCTTGGCCAACAGGTACAGTAATGACTCTGTCCACCAATTTAGGGGCACCCCAATATTCAAATAGTCTTCAGGGAAGTCTGATTCTGACTCTAATTCCATTGTGTGTGTGTGTGTGTGTGTATGTGTATGTGTAACACCAGCTGGGTACCATATGATTTAACTAAATTTCAAGTTCATATTGTCACCTGTGCTTCTGACTAATGAACTATAAACCAAAGGCTCCCATGACCCCCTCTTTGGATTCAATTAATTTGTTACAGTGGCTCACAGAAATCAGGCACCACTTTATTATTTTTATATATATATATAAATTTGTATATATTTATATAAATATGACTCAGTATATATATGACTCAAATATATATATGACTCAAATAGCCAGATGTAAGAGCTACATAGGTAGAGGCCTTGCTGGTGGTGCAGGGGTTAAAGTCAGTGCTATCAAGCTACTGCCAGCTACTGCAGCACAAGTTCGATCCCTGGCCAGCAGGGAAGCTAGCCCACATGGCTCAGCAGACTTCTGTGTTGCCTACTGCTCTCCTCAGCGGTGTATTTCAATCAACCCGCCTGTCTGTTTCCCACTCTGTCTCTGGTGAATTCTTTCACACACCCCACCCCAGCACTTCTGGCCTACACCCCAGTTCTTGTGTGCATAAATTTTTTTTAAAAGCTGCATAGTAAAGGTATAGGGGAAAGTGTAGTGGCAGGATGACATAGTGGAGAATCTCTATGATCCACACAGATGGATAAAGGAGAGTCCTGGAGCCCTCAGTGGCTTTTTCAGGCTTTTACTGAGCTTTTACATGTAGTACGTCAACCAGGCACATGGCAGGCAGGAGTGCCAGGGGCCCAGGAGGCTGGCAGACCTCCCAGCCCCCTGCAAATCTTCACATGCAAATCTCTGACATTCTCTCATGGTCTCGTCCTTTCTCTTCTGCTCATTCTCTGTCATTCTCCTTTCACTGCTCTATTCTCTGCTACTTTCTCCCTACTGGTTCCCTGTGACACCACCCTTATAAGACCAGTCTCATCCCAGGTGTACCCACCTACATATACCCACAGTGCACTCCAGGTGCCCACCATCAGCTGTGCATTCAGGACCTCGGGATCCTTCATTAATGCTAATGGCGGGAGAGCAGAGAAGCCTGATAATCACTTACCCTATAATCCAGCCCCCAGGGTTTTCTGCCATGCAATCTATATACAAGTTTTATAAAAGTTTCCTTTGGCAAACTAAACATTGCAGCAATGACCCACAAAAGTAAACTGTACAACTAAATAACAATGAAACAATACAACAGAACACAAATAAGTCCAGGCAGGGCACCAACCCAGGGGAAAAAGACAAGATTATCGGCACCAGATGATCCACCATGGCTGCTGCCGAAGGCACTGCTCATCAAGGGGGGAACCACTCAGGCATCTGACATCACACGCCAGGAGCCAGCAGGCTTCTTGGCCTTCTCCAGCTGTGATCTCTGCCACAAACCACACACCGCATCCACCCCCAGCATGCACTGACTCTTGGATTGGTGATTCTGTACTCTTTGGGGGTAGTCGCCCAACCCTCAGGGTTTCTGTCTGCAGTCAGTCCAGCACTCGGCTTTCATAGCCACCAATGCAACACGCAGACCCCTGCAGTCAGGGCAACACTTTGCACAAGCGCATGGGTCGGGGATCCGTGTGCGGCCTCTGCAAGCTCTCCATGCGGCCTCTCTTGGGTCTCCTCTTCGGCTTGGGGCTCCACCACAAGCCATGTTCCCTGCCCCTCCCCCAAGAACAGGTTCCTGGGCTCCTCACCCTCAACAACAAACAGAGCATCACCCACAGGTGATTTTAAGAGACTCACTGGCCTTCTTTAGCATACTTAGGCTGCTTAACAGCCCTCAGGGCTTCCCAATCTCAGCACCAGCTTTTAACTTATTGAAGTTGGCTTTTTGATACATCTCCTCTGCTGGCTGCCGAGAACTT
This sequence comes from Talpa europaea, assembly GCF_964194135.1. Classification (NCBI taxonomy): domain Eukaryota; kingdom Metazoa; phylum Chordata; class Mammalia; order Eulipotyphla; family Talpidae; genus Talpa; species Talpa europaea. The sequence goes on from NC_140074.1 coordinate 43,671,312, forward strand.
GGCGAGGGCTTCCTCCCTCAGCCTCTTGGGCTCTTCTCTTGCCTGCCCCTTCTTCCACTCTGGCCGTTGCCGCTCTGGGCTGGGGCCCTAGGATTGCCAGGCAGTACACAGGCTGCTTTTGGCCACCAAGGCCCACCTGCCAGGCCTTGATTTTCATCTCCTGGGTGTACTAACGATACCATGCACCCCCAGAGCCCCCAAAACATAACATCAACCTGTCAAAGTTCCTCTGCCTTCTGGTGGGATTGTCAGTCCAAGTCCATCAGCTTTTCCTGTGTAAGCACTGGGCAAGCTGAGGTGACAAGGATTGTGGTCCTCTTTCTTCTACGATTCTGCTGCCTCAGGGGTCGTGGACTGGTCCTCTAGGGCTGTCTCCTCCTCCACTTGAGGTCTCATCCCGCAGTTCCTGGACCTTGACCACCTCCTGCGCTCCTGCAGCATCTTTAGCTATTCCATGGCTCCTGGACTTTGGTCACCACCCGGGCTGCCATGGCGCCTCCAGCATTGTTACACAGGCTCATGGTCTGCTGCTACTCAGTCCCTCTCGAGGTCTTCAGCGGGCCCCATACCCGTCTGCATCAAATCATCCTGCCGACTTACACCAATTATAGCAGCAGGAAGGGAGGAGCAGGATCTCTTTGATCTGAGCAGCCAGGTAGAGAAGAGTCCTGGAGCCCTCGGTGACTGTCAGGCTTTTATTGAGCTTTTTACATGTAGCGTGGCAACCAGGTACATGGCAGGCAGGGGGCCAGGAGGCTAGCAGACCTCCCAGGCTCCAGCACATCTTTGCTCTTTCTGGGCTCTCTGGCATTCTCTCATGGTCTTGTTCTTTCTCTTCTGCTCATTCCCTTTTTCATTCTCCGTTCTCTGCTACTTTCTCCCTACTGGTTCCCCATGACACCAGCCTTATAAGCCCAGGTATACTCACCTACGTATGCCCACACCCTACTCCAGGTGCCTGCCATCAGGCATGCATTCAGGATTGCAGGGATCCATCATTAATGCTAATGGCGGGAGGGCAGAAAAGCCTGATAATCACATCCAACAGAAAGGTTCAGTGCTTTAGGAGCATTTAGGAAGCTAGGGTTGGGACTGTTATCAGCAAGAGTGACCAGAGAGGGGAGATATCAGGTGTCTTATAGAACTCATTCCCATTACAGTCCTCAAAGGCAAAGCACAGCCAAAAGTCTAGAAGTTTCTTTAATTCAATTTTGCTTCAAGAACAACATTTAATGGGTGCAAAAGTCTTATCTGTGGCATATGTGGACCAAATGAAGCTAGTTTTTAATGTGAATATTGCCATCTGTCCAAATGCCAAGTGACCTTTGTGATCTTTGTTAGAACACTTCAACAGATCAGAGGAATTAAAGGTCAAGGGCCAATGCAAACTTGCAGAAACTAAAATGAGACTGAGCAGGTACTGGTTGCTTTTCTAAATCTCCAAACTTCATCTGCTGTAGGCCAGTGGGAAAAAAGCAGAAGCATCTCTAGGTGATAGTGACTAGGAATACAGAATGCAAAATCTTCAAACTCCTTTTGTTTCTGTGCCTGGAAGAGCTGCTGTGCTCTTTAAAACCTAATGCCTTCCATTAGGCACGGGGAATTCTGGGCTTAGTAGTTTACCAAGCACAGCTTTGCTAAAATAAGTGTGTGCAGGTGCAAAGGAAGCACGCTTTGGCATCAGATTGCCAGGCTTGCCCTCCTCCCTCTTCAGACAGAGGTTTCAGATGCTGCCTGCCAGGAAATTGCCTCTACCTGCCTGATGCTTCTTTCCAACAAGCAAGGCCTTTACCTGCACAATTTTGTGATTAATGGCACACTTAGCTGATGATGTGGAAGCTAGGGAAGGCCTTTTACTTTGCTGCTTTGTTTTCTTTACCATGTTCTATTGTGATTCATAATAAGAAATATATAAATATATATTTAGTCTTCATCTCTGTTTCCAGCACAGAGCTTCCAGAACCCTTGAACTTCCTAAGTGAAGAGAGCAAGAAAGGTTCTTTTGTTATGTTAATGAGGTTACATTTGGAAAGCTGAGAGTCTGGGCTGTGGCAGTGATTAGAGGATTGGCATTTCCCCTCCAGCCCCTACCTGACTTCTGGAGGGAAGGGGAGGAGATTGAGCTCTATCACCTGTGCTCAACGATTTAATTGACAGCACCTGTGTAAAGATGCCTCTGTAAAGACACAAAAGAACAGGGGTCAGAGTGCTGCTATGTTGGTGAACTTGTGGAGATTTACCACGAGCAGCCGCCTGGAGAGGAATGGAAGCTTCCTGCCCTCTCCCATACCTTGACCTGTGTGTCTCTTACATCTGGTGCTCCTGTATTACATCCTTTTCTGAAAAAGCCAGCGATCTAGTAAGTAAAATGTTTCTCTGAGTTCCGCTCTTGTAAATTAATTGAACTGAAGGAGGAGGTCATTGGCACCTCCTGTGTGTGGCAGGAAGGTCAGAAGCCTGGTGAGCCACCTGGATTTGTGACTCGCCCCTGAAGTAGGGGTCCAGGGGAGGCAGTCTTGCAGGACTAAACCCTCATCTGTGGGATCTGGTGTTATCTCTGAGTAAAGAATTACCAGAGTCAGAGTTGAGTTAAATTTTTGGAAACCCCGGCAGTAGTGAAGAATTGCTTATTAGTGTGGGGAGTGCCCTCCCTGTCACACACAAAATAGAATGAGTGACCAGAACATCTAACCATTATTCATCAGTGAAGTGCGACGCTTTCCTGCCCACATGTGTGGCCCTTATCCCTTGAGCCCTCTGTGTTGTAGGAAAACAGTCCTTCCACAGTTGCTGTTTGCTTAGAAAACTCAGTCTCTTGGCCTTTCAGGGCCCTTCCTGCATATTTCAGTGTTTCTTGTTGGCTTGCCCTGAAATGACTTCAGTGAGGAAACTTGTGAGCAGAGGAGCTATGGATTCCATCACAGGCGTTTGGTGGATTACAGTGTCACTGGCTTCGGTCTTGCATGCATTCTTCCACCCTGGACATCTGCTTTGCTCTTTGCAAAGTGCTGAACCCAAGACACTGCATGACTCGCGTCAGAGAAGAGAAACAGGCATCTCAGACTCTAGGTGCCCAGCAGTCCAGAACTTTACCTCCTTTCCCCCATAAAGACCCTCCAGGGAAAAAGTTTGCACCTGGAGTGTATCGTCTCCACCCGCAGCATTTTCTGAAGGTGCTGCTCTTGTGCATATCTTATGTCTCCGTGCTGAAAATAAGTAGCCGCCAAAAAGAGGTAGCGGATTTGGAGTGGAAAAAGGGGGCTGGAGGCACTGAGAGATGTAAAGGATGTTATGAACTCATTTGTCTACAGCTCCCCAAAAACACTGCTCTGAGCAGCTGACCCTTTAAATGCAAAACAGCTGTAGCCAGTCCTGAAAACTCATTGCTACCCTGTCCATGCTCTTTCGGCTAGTACTGTCTTTCCTACCCTGGCAGCTAAGGAAAACGATTTCTTTTGGCATGGTTTCCTTCTAGCATATTCTGAAGCTGTAATTTCATGTGAGGAAATCTACTCAAAACCTCTCAGTTTCTGATCTAATGGCAAGGAATCCTTGGGTCCAGTCACCTTAGCCCTGTTTCAAAGCACACTCCAGGGAGGGGGAGCGCAAGGTGAGCAGAGATGGGAGTGTGGTGGGGGTGGGGTGAAGGAAAGTCTGCTTTGCTCCTGGCGTCCTTCACATTGGCCTGCAAGGCAATAATGGATTTCCTCACAGAAAAGGTGAGAGGTCAGCTTTTAGAAGGAATTTTTGTGTCAAAGTTTATTAATGAGAGCAGTAAATAGTCACCCATGTTGGACACTTACCTTTCTTTCAAAGAAGTCAAGATTTCTAAAGAGGACCATTTAAAACAAAGGATACTGTGCAGATAAAAAAAAAAAAAGAATCTGAAGGACTTAACATATTTCCCCGTGTGGTTCACCTGAGATGAAGAACTAGTGCTGTGGTGGCGCAGACGTCCCCACTCTACCGCTCCTCCTCCTCTGTGAGATGAGGCTATTCACACGTGTGTGTGTGTGTGTGTGTGTGTGTGTGTGTGTGTGTGCTGCAGTGAGCAGGAGGGATGCTGAGGGCTAGCTCAGACCCAGAATTCCAGACTCTCGTGTGACCTCCCCTTTATGATGCAAAAAGTAGAAATGTAGAAAAGGGGAGACGGAGATTGCCCCCCCACACCCCGTTATGATCTGTGATTGTTCTCCTTTTCACTTTTTTTTTCTTTTTCCTTTTCACTGTTAACAAAATGTGTCCTAGTCTTGGGACCCGAAGAGTACTTTTCCAAAGGAAGTAAAGCGGCTAGGGTCAGCTTTCCAGAAGTCCTTATTTTTCTAAGGACTTTTGGGAGGAATTTCTTCAGTATTGTTTATCCCTTCACCACAGCAATTCCGTGGGAATGAATTTCCCACAAAGTCACTGAACACTTGATTTGTGTGGGCCATCTGGAGCCCCTCAGTGCCTCCCTGTCCCAGCTGATGGGCACTTGCTGGAACTCCTATGGAGAACAGCTGTTTGAGGAAGAACAGTTTACGCAAGCATCTGCAGGTGCTCTGTCCTGGAAGACACTCAGCAGCATTCAGAACTAGTCCAGCTTGAGCGTTGTGCCCCATTCACCCAGCAGGCACGCACCCCTGGCAAACCAGGTTAATAATTTAGTGGGTGGGAGCCCCAAGAGAACAGAGCAGCCCTTGAATGGACAAATGGTTTCTTCCCTTTGTTTCCTCCTGCCCTCCCACCCTTTGAGTCCTCTTCTTGGCCTCTACACCCTGTGTAACAAAAAAGCCAAACTATATAATGAGTACAGTTTACTTCTGGAAAGAAGAATGAGGTCTGGCATTGTGGGAGGAAGCTAAGTGGGCATGGGTCCCACTTTAAAATGAGAGCAACTTTAGATATCACGTATACTATCCCATTCAAATTCTGCCTGTGTAAAATTTTTCAAACAAAAGCTTGTCCATCCGATTCTCCCTTCAACCGCTTTTGTTAGAATTATGAAAAGCTATGGTCTTGGTTACCCTCCCACTAAATCTCCTCCTCCTCCCACTCACTGAGTTTTCAATTTAATTTAGCTGTATTGGCTCTCTGTTCCAAATTTTGGCCTCTGACTGAAAATTGAAACTTTGATTCCCTTTCTAAATTTGATTACAGATGAATAGCTCTGCTTCTAATTATAGTCTTAAGTAGAGAGAAGGTACATATTTAGTCTGCTAAACCTATGGAGTTCTATAATTAGCTAGTTTAAAAAGCAGTATTTATATCTGAATCCGTTTTGTCACTGCCCTACCCAAATGTTCGATGATAGACTTTTCACATTTTTAAAGTGTCCTGCTATAAAAATGCAGTTGTGAGTGAGTAGTAAAAATTATGCAGGGAATGTTTTATATTCTGGTAAGCCATCACTAGAAGAGCCCTCTTCTCTCCATTCAAAAGAAGGCCCTGCCTTTAGTTTGCCTTATTTCACCAATCTTTATGTTTGACTTTGGAAAGGTGATCTAAACAGTATCTGTGGGGTGGTTAAAGTATTAAATAGGAACATAGAGCAGGAAAGCCCATGTGCACAGCTCCTAGCACAGTGAGCACTTAATAATCGCTAACCCTATTTACACAGCACCTGGTACCCAACTATCAAACACAGATGGCTGGGCCCCTCTCCCAGAGATTCTGATTCTGTAGTTCTGGGGTGAGGGCCATGAATTTGCATTTCTAATCAGTGCCCAGGTGATGCTGAAGCTTCCGCTGTACAGACCACACTTTGAACAGCACTGATTTAAAAGATCACCCAGCTTATTCATCTACATTCCTGTTATTTTTGTGGCATCAAAAGACTCGAGCAGTTTGCTGCTGGATATACTACAAGTAATTTACAAAGGAATTTATAATATAAAGAAGATACATAGATAAAAGCCATCAACTATTAAATGGAATAAATCTTGAAGATTGTTAACTACTTCCATCATATACCTCAAGAAGAAATGCATTTTGGAGTAGAAAGTTAATAGTATGTGTATTGAAAATGTTTTAAAAATCATCTTTTTATGTTTTCCACACCTTTTAGAACCAGTAACTAACATATGTCTTTTAAACCCCATTTCAAAAGCAAATTACTTAAAACTTGCAAAAGCCAAACATCTAAAGAAAACAAAAAACTCCATTACAGTTGGGCCACATGAATGCTTCAAGCATTCTGTGACCTCCACCTTAAATCGTGATGAACTACCAAGAAAATCTAAAAAGGGAGAGAAAGAAAAGAAAAAAAGACTTTGAAAAATATTGATCTTATGTGTAATTCTGTAAGTGAACATAAATACTGTTTGGGTAATGGTACATGATTCTGAAATTAAGATCCATTTACAATTTTAGAGTTAACGATATAACACTTAACTGCCAGTACTTCTAATATGCCTTGCTATTTAGTTGCCATATCATAGAATCATGTCTAGCCTTGACACATACACTAGACTCTTTAAGTGAAAGGGGAGAAAAAGCTTACAGTAATTATGAGTTATTTCCTGAGTTAATTCCTCAAAAGGATGTACTATACTTAATGGCAGTCTTTTCTACTAGGCATCATCCAAAGTAATTTATTTGAAAACCACTCACAGGGATAGGGCTGTGAAGCACCATTTTAATAACTGGATGCATAATTTGTACCCCTGCATGCATATCATTTCATCAAGCACATGATTATGAAGTCAACTTTGACAGAACAGGGTTTCACTGCAAAGGGAGATACGGATGCAGGCATGGAATTAATCCACTCCAGTTTTCAGCATGCTGGTCCCACTTTATTGACATGTTTGCCACACTAATAATGTTGGCCCGCGTCTGACATCTTCAGTGTTGGCACAACACACACACTGCACCTGGGCATTAGACTTTCTGGTTGGTAAGTGGAGCCTGCTCACTTAGAATCTCCTTGGTAGATGTCCAATTTCCACACTTGATTGTCTTGAGCAAGCATGTTCTTTGCAACACAGAGCTAGTCTACTTACAATGACTTTGTTATAAGCAGATGTGTAAGGTTTTAAATATTACAATGTTAAAAATAAGAAATAGAATTAAAGGGTGAGACTGGATGAGCCAATGGCCAGCTAGTTGAAACCATCTATTTCTTTCCCCATCAACAATTTTAGCAAAATATAACGATCACATTTGACTGCTTTTTACTTTTCTCCTTAACTGTTATGTCCATGTGAAATTAATGAGCACTCCAGCTCTGTTTAAAGTGAAGAGACCAAGGTGGGAAGCTGGTTGGCTAAACAGACAAAGCCCGCTTATATTCAGGCTTTGAAACTCTTTTTTTTTTTTTTTTGAATGCTGATTTATGGATATTTCTTCTTGGCACCCAATTTATATTTAATTTTTGTTGCAAATCTGGTTTAAAAGTGATTGGTAGCAGTGGAATGACTTTCAAAGGTAGACAGGAAAGGGTGGAAGGGAAGAAACGGGGTCTGCTAATCCAGCTGTCAAATAATTGACCCGTGAGTAATTAAAAGTTGGCTGGGGCTGTGGAAACAACACTGCCCTTCATGTGATGGCAGCCTCAAGTCGCCTTTGTAGATTTTGGACTTGAGGCAATGGGCCAAATGTTCTGTCTAAACTGTTTAGAAATTGCTTTTAAGTTCAGCACTCTTGGAAAGGTATTGTGTGACAAGTTGTTGCTTCAGTGCCCTCAAATGGCACAACGGCCTCAATGAATTAGAGCCTCAGTGAGAATTGTGGGCTAAGACTGGTGGGTTCTGTGACTGGGTTCTAAACCGGGTTTCCACCTAGATCCATTCCTGTGTCAACCTGTTTCCTTTATTACATCTCTGTGGCAAGAAGGCAACTGAAAAAACCCTTCCTTCCCCACCTCTGTGTCTTTTCATGAAACATTTTCTCTATGAATGTCAGTCTTGATGACCTAGTAATTTCTTCTTAGTCAAGTCCAGTTTCAAGCCATAAATGTATAAAACAAATCTTACTAAGTTAGTGCATGATATGTAGGATCTCCATAGAATTCACTATCCTTAATCTATTGAAAATTCAGTATCAGTGGGAAAGCATTCCTCTAAGGAACCACTGCTTCAACGACATCTATCTTGAGAAAAAGCCATTAGATCTAGTAAGGTTCTCATTCCAAATCCATTTAGAATTTTTATACATGGTACATAAGTACAGAAGTTTCCCTTGTTAACTAAAAGATTATTCCTATTTGGTATTTTTTTGGTGGGTCTGAGTATACTCAAAATTTTTTCCACATAAATTAATGGGACTAGTTTTCCTAGTCTAAAACCTACCAAATCACACTAAATAGTAACATTCTACTTTCCAGTAGTGGGGGGAAACTGTATTCTGAAAGAAAGATAAAGGACTCTTTCTTTTTTCCTTTTTTTTAAAGTCACTGCCTACTATGAGGGTGTAGAGAAAAAAAGGACTTCCCCATTCACTTTGGGTGGGGCTGTCGATTGATGTAGCCCCTATGGAATACAGTATGGAGGTTTCTCAAAATATTAAAAATAAATCTGCCATATGATCCAGCAATTCCACTGCTAGGTTTCTAGCCAAAGGATATAAAAATACTAATTTAAAGAGAGAGAAGTGCTCTGATATTCATTCCACACTGTTTACTAACAGCCAAGCTCTGGAAACAACCTAAGTGTCCGACAATTAGTGGATAAAGATGTGGTCTATATACTCAATGAAATACTACACAGTGAAGAAAAAAATGAAATTTTACCATATGTGACACCATGGATGTAACCATAGGGATTATGCTTAGTGAATAAGTCTGAAGGAGAAAGACAAATATCAGATGATTTCACTCATGTGAAATATAAAGCAAGGAAACAGACAAAACAAAAACAAAACAAACCCTTGAAATCCTATTGTAGATCTAATACTACCACAGCAGGAGGGGAAGGAGGAAATGGGGGAGGGAGCCTATGGACTGTAGTGGAGGATTATGGACTATTTGGTGGTAGGCATGTGGTGGCAAACATATCTGAAGAGGTGTAAACATGTACCCCTACAACATATACAGTGTTGTAAACCAAAATTACCTTAACAAATAAGTTCATTTTTCCAAAAAGAAAATCACTGTCTACTATTTTAACCCCATTATGGAGATTAACAGAACATGTTTTTGTTTTTTTCTAAATTGTTTTTTAATTAGGTGCCTTTTTCTTAATCCTTGTTTTTGTTTTTGTTTTGTTTTTTTTGACAGTATAGGACTATTGTGATCACTGTAGTTCTCCCACCATCAAAGCACCCTTTGTCCATCACCACTGTCTTTTGCTCTCCCCCACACCATGTTTTAATGCCTCCTCATCTCCCTCCCCACTGGGATACCCAGATCTATGGTCAGCTTTAAGGTTTGTCTTTGACCCTTTGTTTGGTTTCTCTGTGTTCCACATATAAGTGAAGCCATCTGGTATATATCTTTCTCCTTCTGACTTATTTTGCTTAGCATAATCCCTTCCAGCTCCATCCATGTTGCCACAAATGGCATGACTTTATGGTTCTTGATCACTGAGTACTCTTCCATTGTCTATGTACCACTTCTTCTTTTATCATTTCGTCTGTTTGGGGGCATTTAGTTTGTTTCCATATCTTGGCTATTATAAATACTGCTGCAATAAACACTATTTACAATAGCTAAGCTGTGGAAACAACCCCAAATGCCCAAAAATAGATGACTGGATCAGGAAGATGTGGTACATATACACAATAGAATAGTACTCAGCAATCAAAAAAAAAAATAAACTCATGCCATTAACAACAACATGGATGGAACTGGAAGGGATTCTGCTCAGTGAAATAATCCAGAAAGAAAAATAAAAAGAATGGATGGCTTCACTTGCAGGAAGAATGTAGGGGAACCAAATAAAGGATCTGGGGAAAAAATAATCATAATAAGTTGAAAAACAAAATTAATAGGCAACTGTAAATAACACTCTACAGGGGAGGGGAAAAGAGAGGGGTCAGAACATGGGCAGGAAGAGCACAAGGGACTATGGTGATGGCGCACAGGTGACTTGGTGGTTATTTTACGGGGTGAATTATACAGGGACTACACCTGAGGAGAGAAAGCATACAGTGTCCAAAAGGAAGAATGATGTAATATATATATAAAATGAAAAAAAAAGAATGTTCTAGAGGAAAAAAATAGTTACTTCCTCCATTCTTATGGAAAAAATACTACTGTAATAAACACAGGAGTACAGATTTCCTTTCAAATTCTCATTTTTGTGTACTTTGGGTAGATACCTAAGAGTGAAATTGCTGGGTTGTATGGCAGATCCATTCTTAGTGTTTTGAAGACCCTCCACACAGCTTTCCATAGTGGCTGTACAAGTGTACATTTGCACCAATAGTGTAAGAGGGTTCCTTTATCTCTACACCCTCACCAGCACTTGGTGTTCCTGTTTGGGTTTTTTTGTTTGTTTTTTAATATGAGCCATTCTCACCAGTGTGAGATGGTATCTTATTGTGGTTTTGATTTGCATTTTCCTGATGATGATAATGATGATGAATATTTTTTCATATGCCTATTAGCCATCTGCATATCTTCTTTGGAGAAGTGCCTATTTGGCTCTTTTGCCCATTTTTGATTGGGTTGTAAAAAACATATTTGAATATTCCATATATCTGGTATGTTTTCCAGTAAAGTGATTTGTTCAACTCTAACTCAGCCTTTTTTCCAAATTTTCTGACCTTGGAATGCTTGAAAATTCTGCTAAATGGTTCCCCATTTCCATCTTCCAAAGACTCGGAAGCATGTGGCAGGTGACCTTCCCATGTATTGCTTTTCTCTAGGGAATTCTGTGTGGCAGCTGTTGACCTAACACAGTCCACAATCCATCCCTTCAGCTTTAAAATTCAACTGGCGTTTTAGAGGGTGCTTAAACATGGTATAGAAAACATTTTTTAAAAAATCACAATTCTCACATTAAGTTTTAAGAAGATTAAACTGGTTTTTTTGTTTGTTTGTTTTTGAAGAACACATGTTCTCACAATGGTTACATCAACAGAGAAGATCAGATTATAACTACCAGTTTGCTTGGGGAACATGAACTTACAGCAAGAAGAGTTGATTACTTATTCTGAATAGCCTTTAAAATCCAGTTGTAATGACCTTTGCTTTTGTCTCCATTGTAAGAGAAATATATGAGTAACTGGACATGGATGATTCTAAGACAGTATTAGACATATTTTTTTCCTCTCTGCTTTGCAGGCTCTCAAATTTCTTATCTTTTTCAATAAAATAATGCACATAATTCAAAAAGGAAAAGTATTTTAAAAATCTGTCTTTGCCACATCTTTCAATCCCCCTCCTTTCTCCTTACCCCTCCCTCCCCTACAAGTCCCATCTCCACAGAAATCATCTGGGTAGTTCTTTAGGTAATCAATCTGTATATGCCTCTATAAATGGTATGCCTATTTCCTTTATTTTCTTATTGAAGTAACATTGCACTATAACATAAGTTTCAGGTACGCATCATTTAAAACCAATATGCATATGAACTACTTTAAGATCACCACTTAAAAGTCCAGTTCTATCCTTCATATTACAGTTGACTTCTTTTACATAATTCACTGATGCACCTTCCACCTTCTGTTAACCATTAATTGGTCATATGGTCTAAAAGTTTATTCTTGTTTCATATAGTTCATTCATTTGTTTGGTTGTTTTGTACCCCACATATGCTTGAAGTAGGTACCAAGTTTATCTTTCTCCATATGGCTTATTTCACTAAGCGTCATAGCCTCTAGTTTCATCCATGTTATTACAAATGGCAATATTTCACCTTTTATCTAATTAGATAGTATTCCATTTTGTATATATACTGCATCTTTATCCATTCATCTGTTGTTGGGTACTTTGGTTGTCTACAGCTCTTAGCTATTGTAAATAATGCTGCAATAAATGCATGGGGTACATACATCTCTTCAAATACATGTATTTCAAATATATGTATATGTTTTTGTATTTGGGGGTAAATAGAAGTAGGATAATTGGACTCTAAGGAATTTATATTTTTAATTTTTTGAGGAATCTCCATACAGCTTTCCTTAATGGCTGCACCAATTTTACAATCCCATCAGCAGTGTACACACAGGAAACAGAAATTATTCTATTTCAGTAAGAAAGAGATTTTACATAAGGAATTAGAGAGTTTAAAGGTCCTTGGAAGGAAGAGAAATATCTAGACTGGAATTCTAAGCACTGCTCCTGAACTAGATAAGTGGGCAGTCTTTTTACTGAGGCATAATTTACATACAATATGATTCACTTTTTAAAATAGTTTTCACAAATCTATGTAACTATATACCATTATTTTCAAATGGTTCCATCATCCCCCAAATTTCAGCCATGCCTTTCCTAGTCCATGGCAAGCATGGATCTGTTTCTATGTACTTTGCCTTTTCTAGAATGTTGTGTAAATTGAATCATACCACAGGAAGTATTTTGTATCTGACTTACTAATGCTTTCAGAAATCACATTCATGTGTTAATTATCAGTTCATTTGTTTATCAGTGGGTAATATTTTATTGCATGAATATACCATAAATGGTTTACCCATTCATCAGCTGATAGACATTTAAATTGTTAATTGTTTTTGACTATTATGAATAAAGCTGTTTGAGCCTTCATGTAGAGTTCTTTGTGTGGACATATATTTCTGGAGTAAATATATAGGAAGGGTATTGTTGAGTTGGGTGGTAAAAACTGTCAGACTGCTTTCAGGGAAGCTATACCATTTTCATCCCCATCTGCGGTGTTAAGACAGCTTTATTTGTTCCACATCATTAGCACTTAGTATTATTAGTCTTGTGGATCAAATCTTAGCCTAGTTCCCCTTATACCCAAATGGTTATCTCTTCTAGATTTGCTATTGCATAATCAGCCCCATGCTGGATCCTCTATGGTACAACAAGTATATGTGTTTGGAGCTACTTCTTGGAGATGTCCAGGATGAAAACAACTTAGTATTAAGCTGAACAAGCTGTTATATATAAATCATTGATCATGATTTTGACTTGTTTCTCACTGGGTTTTTTGTTTTAAAGATTTTTTTTAAAAAGATTTATTTATTTATACAAGCACTGGGTACAGTCAGAAGTGCAGGAGGGTGAGAGAATTCACCAGAGCCAGAGGGGAGAGCAGAGCAGGCAGACTGATGAAGTACACTGCTGAGAGGAGCAGTGGGCAGCAGGAGAGGTCTGCGCGCCATGTGGGATCCTCACCCGGTGGCCGGGGATCGAACCGGCGCTGCAGAGGCTGCGGGCAGCTTCGCAACCCAGCGCTCAATTGCTGCGCCACCGGGGAGGCCCTGTTTTAAAGATTTATTTTTATTTATTTATGTATACAAGAACTGGGGTGTAGGCCAGAGGAGAGGGGGGGGTGAGAGGATTCACCAGAGAGAGAGTGGGGAGCAGAACAAGCATATTTGACATACACTGCTGATGGGGGGCAGCAGGAGAGGTCTGCTGTGCATTATGGGTTAGCTCCCTGGCTGGGAATTGAAGTCATGCTGCAGTGACTGAGATTTTCACCCCTGTGCCACCAGGGAGGCCCTGACTATCACTGGGTTTTTAATAACATGTAGAAACAATGTGTTTTTTTTTTTTTAATTTTTCTTTCAGGCTTTTTGATCATTCCATGGAAGGATTTAAAAACTGGGAGTTCATGACCATTCACTGCTGGGGAGAACGAGCCGCTGGTGACTGGATCCTTGAAGTTTACGATACCCCCTCTCAGCTGAGGAACTTCAAGACTCCGGGTAAGAACTCCCTTTCTGTAATTTGATTTGCTAAATAGAAAAAAATGGTGGTGTATATTTTAGTCAAGGAGTGTTTCATTCATAGCAACATTATCACTTTTCATGTGATTCTGTTTTGAATTGTCTGTCATGTATTCCAGGTCTCAAGATAACCATTTGAAAGTCAATTATTTAAGGATAAGAAACAAATAATATTTAGATAGAAATAAAAGATAAAATGTGACAACTATTGCTTAATGTTTCAGAATACACGATCCACATCTCAAACCAGCTTTCCTTAATTTTTGTGTCCATAAACAAGCCAGTCTTGTCCATTTGTACTAGATTGAATTGCGTGATCACAAGGGGAGACAGATTTTCTTAGTTACCTTTTATTTGAGTTTACTCTAAATTTAATTTTTAGTGCACTAGCTTGCCCTATCCTTGGTTACCACTAAGGAAAATCAGTAATGGCATTCTGCCCCTCGTGAGCCCAAGAGCTAAGGAAAATGAAAACTTTCTTGACATGTAAAACATAGAAATTATGTTAAAGGCCTTTTTAAGTAGTCCCAGATTCTGTTGCCACACAAGGCTTATCTCTCTCCTCCTGCTAACATACAAAACCTGTCTGTAACATGAAACATGGAAAAATACAAATGCAGCTTGTGGTGGGAGACTGAACAGCTTTTCAGCAGCCTGTGCTGCCCATGATGGAGCCCCCCCCCACCCCCCCGCCCCAGAGTATGTGGAAAGATCTGTTTGACTACCCCAGCTTCCTGCCATGCTCTGGACCTGTCTTTGATCTGTTAAATTCATGTTTCTCAGTGCTCTGTCAGTCCATCTGCAAAAGAACCAGGCCTGAGGCCTATTGTGGAACTGGTATCCAATTCTAGCCCCTCTTCTGATTAAAGAATAAAGTATTGGGATGCTATTCAGATATTGTGGGCTATGTAGGGCACAGGAGGCACACAGCAGAGCGCAGGGATCACGTGGTCATTGGCGAAACATTTGCCAGCCAGGAAATGTTTGTCCTTCTGAGTGATCCATTTAACCATACAGTGTGGACATTTCTTTTCTCCATTTCTGTGATGTGGTTCATCTGTGTTGCCACAGTGGTCACACAATCAGGGAGTTGAATACCAGCAGTATGGTACAGTCACAATGATTCAGATTAAATGTTTCACTAAAGAGAATCTGGATCCAGGTCACCTCCATATTCACCTACAATGATGATAATGGTTACTAAGGTTTTTTGGGCTTTTGTGTGTGTGTGTTTAAGGATTTATCTGTGCATACAATAACTGGGATACAGGCCAGAGGTGCTGGGGGGTGGTGAGAGGATTCACCAGAGACAGAGTGGGGAACAGAACAGGCAGACTGACTGAAATACACTGCTGAGGGGAGCAGCAGGCGAGACAGTAAAGGTCTGCTGCGCCATGTGGGTAGCTTCCTGGCTGGCCGGGGATCGAACTCGCACTGCAGAGGCTGCAGATTGCTTCATAGTGCTGCGCTCAACCTCTTGTGCCACCAGGGAGGCCCAAGTGGTTACTAAGGTTTTATCCAGAAATCAAATGTTTGTCAAAAGGCAGGGTTCATAGAAGACATTCAAGTAAACTTGACTTGTTCATAATCTACTTCATTCCCAGGACTGCATCCTCCTCCCGTCCTCCACTCAGGTCAGGCTCATTGCTCCCACCATGGCAATGCCTGGGGTCTGGCACTTGGCAATGGCGGATGTTCCCTGGTAGTGCGCCCTGACCCATGCCAGCTCCTTGCTGACCCATCAGCATGGGTCACTAGCAGGTTCTTCTGTGTCAAGTGATCCCAGGGAAATAGACACTGTCAAAATATGATAGTTGTGTACCAAGGGAGATGCAGCCAGGCGTGCAGATTTATACAAAGGGTACATTGTCTGTTGAGCAATAACAGCAGATACAAAACTGACCAAAAGTGGCTCTGCTCTTTATTATCACCATGTACCACATGTGAAGAATGTCAGTGACAAAGTACCCCTCCCCACAAGAGCAGAATGCCCTAGGGCCACGGTAGTAGTTGATGTGGCATTTGCCTGTACTGGCATAGGCTCTGAATATAAATCTCTTCCTCTTAAAATTGTTCAGAGTCTGTGCAGAGTTTACTACAAATATTCACATTAAAATTTCTCTGCAGTAGCCTGGCTAATCTACGGTTGCCTATTTCAGCCTTGGCTTCTCCTTATTCTACTTAAACATTCACATTTAACTACAGCCACCTTTACTTTTTTTTAGAGATGTTCTTCTACACCAGAGCAGAGACACCCCAGTGCTGTTAACTATCAGGAGGTTTTAATAGAGACACACAGTCTTTGGGTGTCCTTCCTTTAGTCTACCTTTCAGTTCAGGATTAATCACAACAGTCAAAAGGACTTTCACTTTTCTTTGAGTGTACATGTGTGTAGCACTGCTTCTATGGTTTCTATGGTATGCAGTCTTATGGAAGTTTTCTCTAATGAGGGATTTCTTTGGTAAGCTACCAGAAATTCAGTTGGATATAGAATTATCTAGTACAATTAAATGGTAGAATCATTCATAAATAACAGGCTCCTGGCTCCAAAATGAGTTCATATTTGTTTGTTTCTTCCCATTTGTTTATTGTTAAAATACTGGTTAAGGATTTTGTGGGGTTTCTAATTTTTTTTTTTTTAAGATTTATTCATGTAAGAACCGAGATACAGGCCAGATTCATGGGAGGGTGAGAGGATTCACCAGAGACAGAGTGGGGAACAGAACATGCAGACTGACTGAAATACACTGCTGAGGGGAGCAGTGGGCAAGACAGGAGAGGTCTACTCGCCAAGTGGGTTGCTCCCGAGGCCAGCAGGGATCGAAACGCCACTGCAGAGGCTGCAGACAGCTTCACAGCACTGCTGCGCTCAACTGCCTGCACCACCAGGGAGGCCCAAGGTTTTTAATTTTTTTTTGAAGATTTACTTATTTATGCATACAAGAGCTGGGGTGTAGGCCAGAGATTGGTGGGGGGGGGGGCAGTGAAAGGATTCACCAGAGACAGGAGGGAGCAGAACAGGCAGATGTACCAAAATACACTGCTGAGGGGAGCAGTGGGCAAGAAGGAGAGGTCTGCTGCACCATGCGGGTCACCTTCCTGTCTGGCCTGGGAATCAAACTCGTGCTAGTGGTGGCAATAGCTTGATAGAGTTGTCTTTAACCCCTGTGCCATCAGGGAGACCCTGCAGGGTTTTTTATTATTGGTTTGGTTTTGTTTTTGTTGTGCATTAAAACTACTTTGGTTTTGTTGCATTTTATGTTTGCAATTATAATAGGTTTTTCTCATTCTGCATTTACACAGCTATTTAAGAGAATGTTGTTATCAACTGCAAAATCTATAGACTTTAACAAGTAAACGAAGTGATAGTAGGAGAGGGAAATATGGTGGTCTGAGTTTGGCAGTATTTAATGTGATTTGTGTCAGAGATTCTAAGAAAATAAATTTATGTAATAGTTGAAAAATAAAGACAATTAATTGCCCAGCAAGGGTATTCCCAGTGGGCCTATGATGGACTTCACAAATGGTATGGAGGGAAATGATCGATTATGAGATAACACTCTTCAAAGCATTTAAAAGGATAAACTTTTAGATCCAAAATGATCCTAACTTAAATGAACCAGGTTTTGCAATTGGATTTCCTTGCATCATACATACCCATTGCACACTTGAGAGATGACATAGGAAAATGGGCTCTCTATTGCTTTACTACCTAGAATAGAAGCAAGTCATCAATTCTGAGTGATCATTCATTTCTCACCACTCCTTAATGTATACCACTTGGAATTCTGAAACTGAATAGCACCCTAATTATGAAAAGCATAGCCATTTACAAGTGAATCCAAAGAAAAACTGGCAGCGGGTAAGCCACATATAAAACAATGCAAATGTGGGAAAACAGTGACATGCAGCATAAAATTTGTTCATGTTCCTTTGTCAAGCTCCCAAACTACTAGAAATGAACAGGAAGGCATAATTATCCAGTGGTTTAACAGCACATAATTTGGATTCAGATAACTTTTACTTGAATTATAATTGACATTATATTTCAGATATACAATTATTTGATATTTGTATACACTGCAAAATCACCACCATAATATATCTAGTTAATATTCATCATGTTACATAGTTACAAAATTCTTTAATGTGAGGAGAACTCTTAAGACTTACTTTTAGTGGACCTCCCCGGTGGCGCAGCTGTTGAGTGCTGGGTTGCGAAGCTGCCCGCGGCCTCTGCAGCGCCGGTTCAATCCCCGGCTGCTCCCCGGCCACAGGAGGAGGGTCCCACATAGCGTACAGACCTCTCCTGCTGCCCGCTGCTCCCCTCAGCAGTGTACTTCGGTCCTTCTGCCTGCTCTGCTCCCCGCTCTGCTCTGGTGAATTCTCTCACCCTCCCGCGCTTCTGACTGTACCCAGTGCTTGTATAAACAAACAAACAAACAAACAAATAAATAAATAAAACATGCCTCTATTAAGAAAAAAATTACTTTTAGCAACTTCAAATGTACAGGATGGTATTAACTGTAATCATCGTGATACATTCATACCCCTTTTTTAAAAAAAGTGTTGATTTGTCAGTCTTTTGCATATTTATATAACTTTGGTGGTATGCTTTCACACCTCTATATGTGCACATGCTTCACTCATCCTCCACCAACATTCTCTTGCCAAGGTCCTTCCCCACCCCCTACATCCTCTTCCCTTCCCCCTAGTCCCTCTGGTAACCAGTATATTTTTCACAGAATCTAAGGATTATTTTTTCTGTACTTGGGTTATTCATATTCCCCAAATAAGTGAAACCATATGGCATGTGTCTTTAACTTTTTGACTTATTTTACTGAGCGGAATCTCAAGAGCCATCCATTTTGTCCCAAAAGGCACTATTTCATCATTTTTTTAATAGCTGAGTGATATTCCATGGAGTATATATTCCATAATTTCTTTATCCAGTATACTGCTGTTGGGCGCTTAAGTTGGTTCCATGACTGGCCAACTGTGGACTGCTGCGAACATAGAAGTACATACACTTCCATATAGAGTGTTCATATTCTTTGAGTAAATACCATGCTGTTAATATTACTAGATCATATGGTACTTCCATTTCCATTTTTTAAGGTATCTCCATAGTGTCTCCCATAGAGGCTGCATCCAGTTTCATTCCCTTCCACAGTGGATGAATGTACCTTTTTCTCCACATCCTTACCAACATTTGTTGTTTCCATTCTTTTTGATATAGGCCATTCTCACTGGTGAGGTGATAGCTCCCAATGTAATTTTGATTTGTATTTCCCTTATAACAAGCGACATGGAACATTTTTTCATGTGCCTGTAGGCCATTGAATATCTTCTTTGGACAAGTGTCTAGATCGTTTGTCCATTTCTGATTACATTGATTTTTGTTGTTGTTTAGTTGTTAGAAATTAACCCTTTGACAGATGTATAATTGGCAGATATTTTCCCCCATCTGTAGCTTGCCTTTTTGTCTTTGTGATTGTTTGTTCTAAAGTACGAGTTTTTAGTTTGATGTAGCCGGACTTGTTTACGCTTGTTTTTGTGTCTCTTACCATTGGGCTTGCATCCCCCAAATACATATTCATACTGATGTCCAGAAGAGTATCACCTGTTTAATCTTTTAGTATTTTATAATTTCAGGTCTTATATCCAACTCTTTAATAGATTTGGAGTTAATTTTAGTGTATGGAGTTAAGGATGTAGTTTCGTTTTTTTTGCATGTGGCTGTCCATGTGTCCCAACACCATTGGCCTTCCTTTCTCTATTCTATGGTCATGGCACATCATCAAAACTTAACTGCCTATATTTATTTGTATGGGCTTATTTCTGTGCTTTCTGTTCTGTTCAATTATTCTGTGTTTCTATTTTGTTCTATTGCCTTATGGTTTTGATTACTATTGACTATAGCATAAGTTGGAGAGAGTGATACCTGCATTTTCTTTTCTCTCAGGATTGATTTGGCTGTTTATGGTCTTCTGTGGTCCTATAGAAACTTTGTAACTTTTTGTTCCTATGTCCTTGCAAAAAAGTCATTGGGATTTTGACAGGATTACATTGAACCTATAAATTGCTTTAGATAATATGGCTATTTTAACAATGTTTATTCTTCCAATCTGTGAACATGGGGTATCTTCCATTTCTTTTGTGTCTTTAATTTCCTTTTACAATATTTTACAGTTTTCAGTGGGTAGGTCCTTCACCTCCTCTGATAAGTTTACTCCCAAGTTTCTCCTTTTTTTTAAAGATAGATTTATTTATGTATGCGTACAAGTACTGGGATACAGACCAGAGGTGCAGGGGGTGAGAGAATTCACCAGAGACAGAGTGAGGAACAGAACAGGCAGATCTACTGAAATACACTGCTGAGGGGAGCAGCGGGCTAGACAGGAGAGGTCTGCTGCACCATGTAGGTTTGCTCCTTGGCCGGGATTGAACTCGGGCTGCAGTGGCTGCTGATAGCTTCACAGTGCTGAAACTCAACCCCTTGTGCCACCAGGGAGGCCCCCCAAGTATCTCATTCTTTTTGGTGCAGTTGTAAATGACATCTTTTTAAATTTCTCTTCTAATTCATTGTTTGCATATAGAAATGGAACTGATTTTTGTGCATTGATTTCCTGACCACTTTTCTGTATTCACTTATTTCTAGTAGATTTTTGCAGATCCTTTTTTTTTATTTTCAGTGTATATTATTATATCATCTATGAATACTGATAGTTTCACTTTTCCATTTTGCATTTCCTTTAATGTCTTTTTCTTACCTAATTCTCCAGAACAGACTTCCAATACTATGTTGAACAGTAGTGGACAGAGTGGATGTCCTTGTCTTGTTCCTGATTTTAGGGGAAATGCTTTTCAGTTTTTTACCATTGAGTATGATAGGTTTGTCATATCATTTTATTGAGATATTTTATCATAAATGGATGCTGAAACTTTTCAAGTATATTTTCAGTTTGTTGAAATGATCATGTGGCTTTTTCTTGCTTTTTGTTAATCTGGTGAATGATGCTGTTTTGTATGTTCAATCAACTTTGCATCCAAGACTTATTATTTTAAATATTGGAAGTTTGTGCCTTTTGATCCCCTTCACCATTTTACCCACCTCCACCCTGCTTCTGGCTGCCACCAGTCTTTCCTCTGAATCCATGAACTTGGTTTGTTCTTTTTTTTGCTTTATAGATTCTAAATACAAGTGGTATCATGCAATATATGTTATTCTCTGACTTATTTTATGTAACAAAATGCTCCAAAGTTCCATTTATGTTTATATAGAAAGATATTTTTCAAGGCAGAATAATATTCCACTCTACACTGTATTTAATAACAAAATTATGCAACATTTGTATACATTGAAAAATGATAATCACAATAAATCTATCATCTTTCCTTAGCATCTTTCAAATTTGCAGTACCGTATTATTAATCATTATCCCTATGCTGTACATTACAACTCTTTTTCTTTGTAACAGCTATTTTTTACTTCTTGATCCCCTCACCCATTTAGCATCCCCAAGTCTTTTATTTTTTTTAATAGAGGCATGTTTTATTTATTTATTTGTTTTGTTTATACATGCACTGGGTACAGTCAGAAGTGCGGGAGGGTGAGAGAATTCACCAGAGCCAGAGCGGGGAGCAGAGCAGGCAGAAGGATCGAAGTACACTGCTGAGGGGAGCAGTGGGAGGCAGGAGAGGTCTGCACGCCATGTGGGACCCTCCTCCGGTGGCAGGGGAGCAGCCGGGGATCTAACCGGCGCCGCAGAGGCCGTGGGCAGCTTCGCAACCCAGCGCTCAACCGCTGCGCTGCCGGGGAGGCCCGCATCCCCAAGTCTTACCTTCTCTTGGCACCTACAGCCTGTTTCCTGTCTCTCTGATTTTCAGCTTTCAGTTTTCAGGTTACACATATAAGTGAAAATATATGGTATTTGCTTCTCCCTGTCTAATTTTACTTAGTATAATACCCATAAGGTCATGTTGTCAAAAATGGCAAGATTTCATTCCTTTTCGTAACAGTAGTATTCCATTATAGACATACCACATTCTGTACATCCATCAGTGAATACTTAGGAGGTTTCCATATCTTGGCTATTATGAGCAATGCTTCAATGAACAGCCAACTCTTCCAGTTTTGAATAGTCTTATATTGGAGATGAACCTTTTTGTTTAACCCTGCTGTTGCTTCTGGTTGTTTCTCAAAACTTCATGATTGTCTAAACAGCCTATTTTATCCTCAGTGTATTGCAGTAGTTGATGATGGCCTAAGATCTCTTAGGATCCCAAAGGAAAGATCTCAGGAAGCATCTAGGTTCAAGCTTATTGAAAGCCAGAACTTTAGCAACCTTTACAGTATGCAAATACATGCAGCCCTGTGGGACCACAAGTATAAGCCTAACTGGTCCACAGAGCTGGGCAATGTGGGTAACAAAAATCAGGGCACTTATGCAAGTTTACAAGTTTCTTTTTAGAAGGTGCCAGCAACCCGGTGTGAGGTAGAGGGGAAGTATAAAGTTTGTCTCCACCAGGTCTATGTCTAAATATGTGCCAAAGCAGGAACCTGTGTCTCATGCTTCAACTCCAGGACAAATATGTCTCTTTCACAGAAAAACTGCAGGCTGCTTTATTCAGCTATCTGCACTGTGCCCTGCAGTTGTGAGCTTTTCAAAAACTGTCTCCATTTGTTAGAGTCCCATGGAATCCAGAAACTCAGTCCTGCTGGCCACCAGAGCCAGGCTATCACTGGGTGTCCCTGGGTAACAGTCACAAAAACCAGGAATTAGGCAGCTGTCTAAGCTCCCCTCAAGGAGACACTGGTGGTTTTTAGTTTTGTGTTTTTGGTTTTTTGGTGGTCATTATTTTTTTATTTTTTTTTTAATTTATTCTGAAACAAGGCAAAGGGAGGCTTTAAGTAAGCACCCATCTGCCCTCTGAGGTTTCTGGAGAGGGGTAGAGCAGGCCCTTATGTGTTTAATTAGAAGCCTACCCCTGAGGCCACAGCTGTGAAGATGAGCTAATAAGCCTGTTTCACAGAAAGACTAGATGCTTCCATTTGTTGCTTCTTCCTGTTCCCTGAGGGTGGTAGCCGGTTCTGAACTCTTTCCACATTTGTCACAGTTCTTTGGGGCCTGACCACCTCTGTGCAGCAACAACAAAAATTAGGGTACCAGAGGAGATAAAATGCTCCTTTCTGGGAGATTCTGGTGAGCTGGAGCAAGGTAGAGAGAGAAAATACAAAACTGGCATCTTCTCAACTCCATCTTTGCAGAATATTTCAGTAGACCACTAGAGTTGTGTTAAAATAGATCTCTGCCCTCAGACCAATACTTAAACATAAATGAGTAAGCCTCTTGCACAGAAAGAATGAGCTACCTCTGCCATGGGCCTTGGGGTGGGGGCCTTCACCTCAGTGGTCAGCATACAGCTAAGAACCATTATCAGTTTTCTTTAGCTTTGTGGATCTCATGGATTTGTAACCCTTTCACTTTCTAAGATAGGTGTTTTGGAGGCTCGTCTGTCAGGTGCAGATCCAAAAGGGGTGCCCAATTTGGTATTCAAACCCTTTGCTCCTCAGGGAGAACCTCAGGTTGTTGAGGTCTCTCCTGCTTGTGAATCCCCATGTCCGGTGTTGGCTTTATGGTAAGATTGTGTCTCAGCCTTTCCTATCCATTTTCCATTTATATTTTTTCTCATTCACCCAGTGTGTAGGAAATCACTCAAACCAGTTTGGAATTCTTGCTAGAGGACGTTATTCCAAATGTAGGTATAGATTCATCGTGTCCATGGTAGGTGGCGAGTTCAGGATCTTTGTCTTCATCTTGAACCAGAATTGTTTTCACTATCAGTCTGCCCACTGGGAAAGTTACCTTACTGCCCACAGGAAAGTTAACAACCCCTGTCACTCATTTTCATCATGAGAATTGAAGTACGGGTACCTCCTAGTTGTTGTAAACATTGAATAGGATGAAACTTGACAGTAAGCTCTTACAAATGATAAGCCTTTTTTATGGAGTTTATAGATGCTAATAGAGGAATTAGCTCACATGCTGAAATTCACTGCTCTGGACCATGGCAGAGGCCTAGCCCTGACCACACCTGGGTAACATGCATTAAACCATAGGAAGAAGAGGTCAAAGGGGTTCCTGCCTTCCTACTAGCTTATACCCACGTTTTTAATAGTTTTGTCTTAATTCCTTGTGCTTATGGGTGATTTCTTTTTGATGTGAATCTTATTAAACTTAATGGCCTGGGGGTAGTTTGTTTTCTACTTATACATTAAAGACTTTAGTTTTTATAAAGCTAAGAAATAAGTGGATACATAGGAACTAAAATAAAGCAAAATGTCCCCTGTGAGCAAGCCATCCAAAAGAGGCAAAACACTTGCCTCATGTCTCAAAGGCTCCTTGCCTGGAAAATGCACCATGGCAGCAATGTACAGTTAGACGTTCTGCAGTGGCAGAAGCGGCCTATCTTTGTGCTGTCCCACAGTGGTCCCTGGACACATGCTGCAGATGCTATTGCACACTTTGCATTGAAACATGGTTTGTGTGGCTGAGGAACTCAATCTTTGGCAAATGTCTGCTGTCACTGGACAGCACAGGACTATAGGGTAATTAATATAGGATGCACTTTTAAGATGACTAATTTAGGAATCGGGTGCAATAAAGTATTACTTTTGATCTATTTATTGAGAAACAAGTCAGAAAATGTCAATAAATGTTTTTAACTTAAAGTCCTCTATAATATTATAGGATTCTCTTCAATACTCTATTTGCAATTCATCCTTTTATCCAGTAATCTGTTTCTCAGACTTCCTGTAAATCCTCAACAGAGGCCTACCCTGTAGTGATGCCCAAATACTGAATGTATGATTATTACATGGTTAATTCTGCAAATGGTGCAACATGCATTTCTAGCCCTCTATCTGCAACCACGCTTCATATGACTGCTTTCCATAATTCTTCCACTGTTGCTTCCGTTTGCCTGAGAAAGAATTAAACTATAGAGCTAAAGAGTAAAATGCCTGATCCTGCTGTGGTTTGTTTCCCAAGGTAAATTGAAAGAATGGTCTCTGGTCCTCTACGGCACCTCCGTGCAGCCATACTCACCAACCAACGAGTTTCCTAAAGTGGAACGTTTCCGCTACAGCCGCGTTGAAGACCCCACTGATGACTACGGCACAGAAGAGTACGCAGGTGAGCTGACTGCCAGTGGGGCGGGGGCTAGCAGCAAGCCAAGGCACCGTCCCACCATGCACAGATAAGCCTCTGTGCTCTCCTCCCAACTACTCATGTGTATATACATATACCCCTGTATTCAGATACCCATGTTTTTTGTACAAAATTAAAACCACACAGTGTAGTTTACATATTCTTTATTTTCCATTAGACATATGATGAGCATGTTTCCCTGTTAGCAGATATCATTAGAACACACATTTAAAAAACGTGATAGTCCATACTATGATTGTACTGTGATACATTTAGTCCAAGATCTAGGGTGTGTAGAGTTTTACATCTTCTTAGTGATGCTAATCTAAATCTTATTTATCAGTCTTTGTATCTCTTTATTTCTTTAGAACAAAGTTCTCTTCTAATTGCTACATCAAAGGGAATAATCAGTTTTAAGGCTTGGATACATTTTGTCACTATTTTCCAGACACTGTGTACCAATCTACACACTGACCAGCTGTGTGGGTGTTTATTGTACTCATTCCTGCCAACATTGCAAGGAAAAAAGAACCCTTTTAAATTATTATAGCTTTGATGGGAGTAAATCTAAACATTTTCTTCTCTAGTTCTTCTCTGAATTAAATGCTACTTTCTTATACCCATTTTTATATTCAAAGTGGCAGCAATTTTCTTATCTATTTATAAGAACTCTGCATTTTATTGTCTTAGATTTACTGAAAATATTTTCTTACTTACCACTTCTGAAATATGGAGGTTTTCGTGTGTTCTTCTGACCAAAAAAAAAAAAAAACAAAGACAAAAAAAAAAACCTGGAGGGTTTTGTTTCAGACAATAGCATTTGTGTTTTTTTACAGACATTTCTTCCTTTAAAAGCTGAATTTTGCAACCGCTGGTTTTTATATTTGGCCATTAATTCATCTGGAACTTATTTTGGTTTATGACCTGTAGTGTGAAAAGTAGTTCTGTCTTTAATTATTTTCCAAGTAAATGAACATCATTGAACTATCACCCGTTTATTCGTTAAGGATGTTTCCTTATACTTCTAAGGAATATTAGGGTATCTTCCGGTCTTACCTTTTCTGATTTATTGCTCAAATAATCAGTAGCACCTCTACTGTTTATATTTTACTATGTTGACCATCTCCTGTTTTCATTGTTATTTTCTAGTCCCCATTTAAAAACTAATTCGAATTTACATGTTCTGATGGGAAAAACTTTTTACCATATACAGTCATCCCAATCAATACATAGACCATATCCCATTTTACTGACATATTTAAATTTTATGTGCTGTTCCTAGTATTTTTGGGTCTTGTTGTTTTTGTGGAAATAGCCTATATTTTCTGTGTACTAGAATGTAAGAACTTCATTGGCTGTGCACATTTATATCTGAGCACTTCTCTAAAATATAAGCTTGAGGTAATTTTTCTGAGGCAGTCCATAGCTATATGATCTGCACCTTTTTTTTCCCTCCTTCCTAATTTATTTCTCATTCCTGTCTTGTTGCATTGGCTGCCACATGATGTAACATTTGATGAACAAAGGTTCCCTTAATAGAGAACTGTTTATAAAATAGCAGTTTAATGTACCTTTAGATGAGATTTTTTCCCCCTGAAGCTCTGAGATTCTTTCACTAGATTCTAAAGAAAAAAGTGCTCCATTAATCACCTTCACAGAATATCTTAAATATGCATATGGTTCCTTTTATTCTAAACAAGTAGTATTCCAGAATCAATAAGCTTAGATAATTCAGACCAATTGAACTAACCAGAGTTAAGATTGTGTCTGTCTTATTTTGAGCTTGTAACATTAATAATGTTATAAGGAGCAAACCAATTCATCTTCTCCGATAGGAGAAAGTATGTCCAAAATCCTTATCATTAAATGAACGTGGAGCATAATTAGAAATTATTAATATGTACCTTATGGTATGTATCCAATTTGTATGTTGATAATGTCCAAATTCTCAAGTTACACGTCTTTGTGGTTTTTTTATATTACATCTCCAAAATGTCCACTTTGGCACTTATGAGAGAAAAAAGAATTATTTCATTATTATCTTGCAACCTAAAATGCTGAAGTGCCTCTGGGACAGTTTAAAATTTAAAAGAGAAGCACAGCACACAAACTTGCCACATAGAGCCCTTTGGCACATATCAAGAATAAATGATTTTTACATTTAATTGTACAAATCATCTGTTGAAAATTTAGGGCCACCCATGACTCTTTTTCTTTGGAGTGGTGATTTTCACCTTCATTAAGAAATCAGTATGTCTAGAGTCACAGATGGCATTATCATAACCAGATCCCTGTACGGTTTCATAGAATTGCAGGGACATGTAACTGACTAAATGTCAACCCGGACACAGCCAAGACACCGTCTCCTTGTGCACCATTGTAGATAGTTCAACTCTCCCAGGTTGTACTGATGGTGGCATTTAAATTTGAGATCAATTTTAAGTCTCTGGAGAGACAGATAAATAGTGCTATCCAATGACTCTTGGGGAGAGCCTCCCCGGTGGCAGAGTGGGTTGAGCGCAGCCCTGTGAAGCTGTCCGCAGCCTCTGCAGTGTGAATTCGATCCCTGCCAGCCAGGGAGAGTCCCACATGGCACAGCAGACCTCTGCTGTCATGCCCGCTGCTCCCCTCAGCAGTGTATTTCGGTCATATACCTGTTCCCCAGCTCTTGTATAAAAATAAATCTTTAAAAAAAAAAATGACTCATGGGGAAATCAGGAATATAGTTCAAGTCTGCAGCTTTTCAAAATGACTCATTTCCATTCAGATTGAAGGATCATCTCTAGCATATGATTTACTACCTGAGGAAGTATGAGACCTGGACTAAGTTGTAGGACCTATGTTGGATCCCACTCTGCTAGTCATTGGATACTTGGCAAGCCTTTGTAATTCTTGGAAGGTCTGTTTTCTCACCTGTAAAATGAGGACATCTGATTCAGTTTCTCCCTGCTCCTCCTTTCCCCATTCTATTTTATGTAACTAGGTAATTGTAGAACACACTCCTATAATGACTTTAGAGAGGCCAAGACTCAGCTCCTTGTGGTTAGAATCAGGATGGTTCAAAACTTTTCTGGCACCCTAGAGTTACTGTTTGTACATTTTGTGTTTTTATCGCTATTTTTAAAATTATATTAATTTCCAATGGGAAAGAGCTTGCAGATGATGATACCAAGCTTCCCAAAATATGGAGAAGGAAAAAAGGAGCTTCCTAACTAACCCAATGTCATTAGAAAACTTTTCATCAATCACAAAATAGCTCCATCTTTCTGGAATTTTGTTTTCCTGCTTGTGCATTCTCTCTAGCTCTATACTAAAGAATATGTAGCAAGAGAGATTAAGAACCATCAACCCAGATCTGGAATTCTTTAAGTTTGCTTGCATTCTTTAAATTTATGTGTAGTTTTCTTTTGTTGAGCTGCCCTATGGGTAGGATGCAATTTTACTTCTATTATCTCTGCCTGAAGTACCTGCTTTGTAATCCAAGACTAGATGCTGATAAGCTCGTGCCAGATACCATAATGAGGTTTCTTTCCAGCTACAGTATCACAGAGGTATTCAGTGGCTTCAGTGACCTTGAACAAGATGGACAATCTGGTCTAGGCTTTGAGTAATAACTTTCTCTTTTTCTTTCAACAGTTTAACTTCTCTCTTTCTTTAATTAGTCTGACATTTTTGCCATTATGCATATTTAATTGTAATCAGGTTTTTTTTTTTTTTTTAGTTGTACAGTGGCATTGCTCACTTCAATTTTGAAATATTTGTTATATCCCCACAAGGCAACCATATGTGCTTTGAAAACCAAGCCATGACTAGGACTTACATTCTTGATGCTTAGGTAATTGAGGTTTTCCCCAAAAAAAGTCAAGAGTTCATATTTGGGCTTCTAACCACATAGTACATTATTCTTCCATCTTAAAGACACTCTGACTGCCTAAGAAAAAAAGTATCTTATGTTCTACGAAGTTCAAGGAAAAGTCGACCTGCTTTAAAATCCTTTTTTACCAAGTGTTGTTGTAATTTACTTTGGAAAGGTCCCTGTGACCCTGAGTGCAGTGAGGTTGGCTGTGACGGGCCAGGACCGGACCATTGCAATGACTGTTTGCACTACTACTACAAACTGAAAAACAACACCAGGTAAGAGTGAAACCAAGTTTGCCCCCCACCACACTCACACACACAGTTCCCAGAAGTACTCACCAGTCCCAAGGGGCAGCAGCTTCTGATACTCTCCCTCCAGGACCTCAGCACAGAAAAGCAGCTACTGCACAAACCCACTGCCTCCTCCTGTAATTCACAATGAAGTAACCGCTTCTAAATTACAAGACACAATATGTATGTATACTGTGAAACTGAAAACTTTGAGAGGGGCAAGTTCTTCCCCTCTGGACCAGACTGTTCCAGGTCATTGATATTTGATACCACAGCTGCATTGGTTCTTCATGAAAATACTTGTGCAAAGGCCAAACAGGTG
Source organism: Talpa europaea (assembly GCF_964194135.1). NCBI lineage: Eukaryota > Metazoa > Chordata > Mammalia > Eulipotyphla > Talpidae > Talpa > Talpa europaea. The sequence goes on from NC_140074.1 coordinate 43,700,775, forward strand.
TGCTTTCTCATACTCCCTCACCCACAAGGCCTCAGTGCAGCAAAGGTGCTGGTCCCTGCTTGTCCTCACTCTTCCACTCCATGCACTGAGGTGAACCTGGCTTGCTCCCTGAGTCTCTGGTTTCCACCTCAGACTATTCAGCTAGGTGTCCACTGCTCAAGGCAGTGGAACATGACTGTTCATCTGAGCCCACGCTCTCCAGTCATGCCTCTCACAACCCTGCCACCTTCTCCCTCTCTCAGGCAAAAAAACTCAGTGGGGAGTTGACTTGAATTCACACTGCCTTCACCTGGACAGACGTCCCCATTCCTATTACCATCCATACTGGAATTTCAATTCCTTAGAAGAAATGCCCTTGGCTATCTAAGCACCTCTGTTATATCCTGGACTTAGTAACTAACACCTGACATTTAATTGGCACTTGGTAAATATTTGGTGAATGAACACAAAATCCTCTCCTTAAATTATGGGCAAACAAGGAAATTCTTTTAAAATTTACCCTAAGTAACATAAATGCATATTAGACAATAGCGTATAACTACCACACACAAAGGATCCATATGGCAAATACTGTGCAAAAATAGAAGTAACCCTTATTAATTATCCTTTTCATATAAAATCATGGTTCCTATATCTAAGTGGAAGATGGTAGGACCAAGACATGCCTTATAGGTGAACATATATTGTGTAACTGAATTGCTGCTTTATCACCGACACAGGCGAAAGCTTCAACCTACAGAATTTGACTTTGGGATATGGTATTACCATGGTTTAAAAAGGATTTTGAGAAGGAGGACACTGCTTACTCAGCACCTCCCATAGAACGCTCAGGACTGAATCACTGATGATACCGCCCTTTTCCTTCCACACGCAGGATCTGTGTCTCGAGCTGCCCCCCTGGCCACTACCACGCTGACAAGAAGCGATGCAGAAAGTGTGCCCCCAACTGTGAGTCCTGCTTTGGGAGCCACGGTGACCAGTGCCTGTCCTGTAAATATGGATACTTCCTGAATGAAGAAACCAACAGCTGTGTGACTCACTGCCCCGATGGATCCTATCAGGACACCAGTGAGTAGATTTCAAATATTTAGGTTTTAGAAAGGAACATTCCTTTCCTGTGAAATCTAGACTTTGCTTATTAACAAACAGGATCTAGCCAATTTTTTAAGAGAATAATTTAGTTTTGTAAGAAAACGGTAAATAATTTCATGTAAATTAATTGTAACTTCCATGGGATCCTCAAGCTGTGAGTGATTTGTTAGGAGTACACCCAAGATTTAGTCTATAGTGACCCTCATGCACACCTCATGACTTATTCAAAAGGATGCAAAGTATAATCAGCAGGGAGAAAAGGCACAATAGACAAGGTCCAGAGGAAACCTGGTAGGAGCTCCCAAGTGTTTGCTCTCAAGGAATCACTCAGGATATATTTCCCCATTAACAGTTTGTTACAATATACATGAAATGTAGTCCACAAAGGAACCCCATTAGAGTTCCCCAGGGTTGTTGTTAGGGTCTGGCACATACAACACTAAGATTACAGACTACTGAAAGGATAGTAGGGGTTCAGCATAACCCTCATTGTTTATACACATAGTTCAGACACCATGAACCACTCTTACAGTCAGGGTGATGAGAACCTGAAATTCAAGTTTACAGAAAGTAACCATTATCCAACCTCATAAGAACCAGATTTGTATATCAAAGTATACAAATTTCAATTCAAAAAATCAAAAAACTTTCATGCAAGTATACAATAAGTCTATGTCAAGACATATTCAAAACATTCATTAGCGAACATACCTGGTGATGAATGGTACACCAGGGAAGGCAAAATAAAGTCAGTAGCAAATTGAATAATTTTCTACATGACAATGCAACAGTAACTTGGGAAGTTATTGTTTTCAAGTGGACAGAAATTATTTGCAGTTTTACCGAGGAGAAGTCTGTAAATTAAAAATGTAACTTCACAGAAGCTGGGCCCTAATCAATCAGCCATCATTACACACTGCTCTCCTGTGGCCTGTAGGAAATTTTTGCTTTGTTTCTGAGTCCTAGGTGTGTGATGGCACTAAAATTTCATATTTTACACAACCTAAGAGAAGAAACAAACGTAAAGGAACAAGAGATTTTGTTGTTTTAATGAGGCAAGAATTCTGGATATTCTCTTAATTCAGAGGTTGGCATTTCTCTATGTATCAGATGGAGTCTCTCAAATTACACTTTAGACTAATAGATTGGAATTACATTTCCCCTTAAATCTAGAATATGTTGGACAAATGAGATACATAGAAATAAACATCCCTAGAAAGAATTCAAAATGTTATCAAGAAAGTTGAGCCTTAGAAAAGAAATTTAGTTTTTGAAAATTGCATGACAGGATCAATATAATGGAGATAATCAGTTCTTTTTCCAGAGTCTGGGAAGTGATAATTAAGGAACACTGTTCAGACACTTGGGAGCTCCTACCTGGTTTCCTCTGGACCTTGTCTATTGTGCCTTTTCTCCTTGCTGATTACACTTTGCATCCTTTTGAAAAAGTCATTACAGAGTGCATGAGGGTCACTATAGAGTTGCCTTTTGTTACAGTTCTCTCCATTGATGAGTGGGGTTTGCATGTAACAGTGATCATGACTACTGATTACTGCCAACATGTTTGCAGTACTTTATATAGTTCTCGATTAATTTCACTAACTCCAAGACAAATTGACATAAGCATCTTTGAAATCTACTTAGCAAGTGAGAGAACAGAGATTCTCTGGACGTGTTAAAAGTAGAATGCAAATCTAGGTCCTCTGACTCCAGGGAGACCATGGCCCAACTACCATAAGAATATAATGGACTTTGTATGGTTGACCCTTGAACAACATGGGTTTCAACTGTGTAGGTTTCCTTATCTGCAGACTTTTTTCTGTCTTTGGGTTCTACATTCACAGATTCAACCAATTGCAAATGTCACTTGGTCGAATCTACAGATGCAAAACCCAGAGATATCAAGGGCCACTTCTAAGTTGCATACGGATTTTCTACTGTGCAAAAGTCACCACTTCTACCCATTGTTTAAAGGTCAACTGTATCTTATGCTAATGAATTCAGACTTGCTCCAGGTTTCTCCGTGAAACCTGAAGGATACCAACAATTAGAGTATGTAGAGGAAGAGAAGCCTATAAACACAGCTTCATTCAATCCTACAGGTGTATGTGGTTATAATTTACTTGCATCTCAGAGATGGTACCTGAAGTCTCCCGAAAAATTTTGTCATAAAAGGCCTTATGTAATACACCAAATCACCTTTTTTTTTTTTTTTTGTGGGACCCTCGCCGGAGGCCGGGGAACGAACTGGCGCTGCAGAGGCTGCAGGCAGCCTCGCAGCCCAGCGCTCAACCGCTGCGCCACCAGGGGAGGCCCAATCACCATTTTTTACTACAGAAAAATCATACATTTCCCTTTTTTCTCCCCATTGCGGACCTGTGTTTGGTATTAAACGGGAAAGTCAATACTCAGTGTATTTGTTTAGCCAATTCCACAGCGGTCATAAAGTACCAGACACTATTCTAGAGGATGTAAAAAATAAATTACCAACCCTTACCTTGCAATCACAAATGTAGATTCCCACTTCTAGTGCAGCTTATGAGTAGTCCTAAAAGCTCATCTAGCAGTTTCACCTTAACGTCTCTCTTTTTGAGAGAGAGAATGGGAAAAAGAGGGGAGAAGTCAAAGTATTCAATTAAGTGGGCTGTGGTTTTCTTGTCAGCAACATGGGAGATATACCTTATTTCCCAGTCTATAATTCCTATCTATGTTGGGTTTGCTGAAAAATGACAACAAGCATGAGTCCAAGGCTTTTCCTGCAATTCTCTGCTCAATTCTCTTATGAACCATCGCATACATTAGCAATCAACCAATCAATTTATAACCTGTGACTTTTTTTTTCACAGAGAAAAACCTTTGCCGGAAATGCAGTGAAAACTGCAAGACATGCACTGAATTCCACAACTGTACAGAATGCAGAGATGGGTTAAGGTAAGAGAAAAGGATTTCAAGTGATATAGCACAAAGAGCTTCTCAATATAAATGAAGGGGGAAAAACATGTAAGCAAACAAACCTCTTACTGTCTATCCTTGCTTTGACTCTCAAACATTTGATTGCTATTTGCATTAGCTGTACCACTCTATGTGAAAAATTGGATGCCCTCTTGGTTAAGGCAGGGTTATAAACCAAGGAATTATCTTTAAATATGGCTCAGATACAAGTAAAAATGGCCATTGGAGAGACTTGACTTTACTTTTTGGACAGCAATGTGCCTGTCAAGGAGTCCTGTGTAGTTAATGCCAATAAATTATATTTAACCTTGCTGAGTCATTCCTTTGATGGTCAGAAACTCATCCTTTATTTCTCTCCATATAGCTAATCATTCTCTTAAGTACCCCAGGCATGGCTCCATTATGTTAATGGTATGCGCATAGATTTTACAGGAGATGTCTTCCTGAATGGATGCCTTACTCATTGCTAAAACAAGATTGTTGATAGACTCTGTAAGAGAACAAAATGCAACTCAAATTAACTAGGGGGCTTCTTGATATTCATGTGGAAGGTCAGACCATCCTATGTGAGTGAGGAATCACCCTCCCTGTTTTAGATAAAGCTGGAATTCTGCATTTGATCCTTTGCCCAGAAGTGAAAGATAGGTCCAGGCAGACAATTTTTCACATTAACCAGTACATCTAAACCATGATGTCCTAATCATCAATGATTTCAGCATTAGTGTGCTAGCACCTTTTATCTTAAAACTTCAGTCTTGATAATATATCTATCTAATCAGCCTCCTAATTCTTGTTGGAGAAGGAGCAGATGTGAGCTCAGATCCTCAGCCACTCATTAGCTGTGTGATCTTGGCCAAGACACTTAGCTACTCTGCTTTTCAGTCTCATTTATAAAGTGGGTTTATGGTAAGATTTAACTATAACATTTACAAAGCACTTATTCTATCATCTGACACATAATTGCCAGATGATAGAACAATAATAATGTTACCTAGCACGATTTAATAGAACAAGTCATATGTTAAACTTAAATATGCAGGTGAAATTTAACATTTTGCTTTACTTATTATATCCAAAATAACATTTCAACATGAAATCAATATAAAAAAGAGTTATCTAAGATATTTTACATTCTTTTCTGCTGTTGTACCAAGTCTTTCAAATCTGGTGCATATTTTACCCAGAAAGCACATCTCAGTGTGGATGATTTTTGGAGAAATGCTTGATCAGTATTTAAATTTGATAAAATCTGAAATAGATTTTATATAATCAATACCTGAACCATGTGCCAATTTATACACAAGTTAAATAAAATTTCAAATGTCATTCCTTGGCCTCACCAGCCACAATGAAAGAACCAGGGATGCTGAAGCACACGGGACAGCACAGTATAACGTAACTAGCTTATCACAGAAGAAGCCAGGCCATCCCTGAGTTTTGGGATGCAGCAGAAAGCTTCAGGGTTCCAGCGACTTGCACTCTGTGGCACGCCCCACTTAATTCCTTCCTTCCTCACAGTGAGGCCTCTGTCTCCTGCTGACTTGATGCCAACCTAAGAGGTAATGCCCTTTATTAAAAAATCTAGGCAGCCTTTTAAAAACTTTGATAATTTTGGTGGTACTATTTCCTCCCACAAAAGGAGCCATTAGGTACAATGTCCTTTTCCAAATCTATAAAAAAAAAAGGTGGCATTTTCTTTTTAATGACCTTTAAAAATGACAAATCTCTGGCCAGTGAGAAGATCTGAGAATGGCACATACTCCCAGTTACACTGCCCATGGAGTCCCTCTGTATTTTTGTTTTAGGGCCTTCTAGAGTTGACCGTTTTGCCTTAAGAAATCTGTAAACTTTTAAATGGTGGCTAAGAATAAACATGGGGAAATACCTATGCATAAAACACTGAAAACAAAATGCTCATAGGATTGTTTGGGATTCTTTTTCACTTTGCTTTTCTTTCCAAAATTCTTTACTCAGCATAGGAAAAAATAAATTTTACCTTTTAAAGTAGTGTGATCCATATATAAAGCATAGTCAAATAAGATGCATATTGAAGCAACAGAAAGAGTTGAAGATGTAGTTATATATACACATATTGGCTCTAAAGATGAACATCTAAAACTTACAAAGAGTTAAGAACTATTTGACCCTGTTATAATATCATCTATCTGGTGACATCTATAGGATTACATGTCCTTCTCTATGGTTCCAGCCAAACTATTTACTTACTCAGCAAGTAATAATATTCAACAAAGAAATATTTGTTTATTAAATGTTGTGATTTCTACAGATTTCTTTTTAATTTGGAAAATCAACCTATAGATCATCAAAGCTATCATGGCTGACAGAATTAGGAAGGAAAAATATGCATCCCTCATTCAAATCAGCAGATACTAGTGCTAGCCAGACACAGGAAAATATGGTATAGTGTTTCGATTTTATCCATGAGAAAAACTGAGATGTTGGGGAAGCAGCAGTATAGGTAGGTAAGTGTGGTAAACTATTCCTTGCAGTTTAAAATAAATCAAGAGCGGTAAAGTTATGTTATAGTTTTGTTGTGGGAACCAGAGGCAGAAACAGTTGCAAACAAAAGACTACTCCTGTGTGTGTGAGCCAGGGGGTTGGCGAGGCTAGTTTTACCCATTTAATTCAGTTGTAATTCACTTTACCTTGTGTTCCAATTGCATTTATAATTACAGAACAGCTTTTTAATTCTTTATGCAGTAGGGCTGGATATCAAGGCACTGTGAGGCATATTGTTAGGTAATGTGATTGTTTTGTCATTAAATACTTTTTTAAACCTCCAGGTTGTAGAACAGTGAGCAAAGAAGGAATGTGTCAGCCAGTCTAACAGTTAAGAGGAATGCTTTAAAATTTGCAGCATGTGTTTATGCTGCAGAGATAAGCAAGAGAGGCATCAGGAGAGGAAAGAGTACAGGGCTGTTTTCTCTGCTTTGAAGCTTTGCCAAATCCACTGTGTTGGGGAGAAGTGTATTTGTTACATATGGAATTGGGGACTCATTGCCTCTTTGCCTGGATCACAGCAACCGGTCTCTGTCTTCAGTCTGCAGGGATCTCGGTGCTACATCACCTGTGAGGACGGATGGTTCTTCAACGGGCAGGACTGCCAGCCCTGCCACCGCTTCTGCGCCACTTGTGCTGGTACCTCTTCCCTTGATCCTGTCCTACTCTGGTTTTTGTTTACCTGTTTTCAACCATTAATCATGCAAACTCACTTGATATTTTTGAAGTAAATGCTGGAGAAGCATGCTTCTCTTTGGATAATCCTGCCCATATTCTCAGAGAAAGTCAGCTATTGGCATCCTACCCTCAAAAGAAACTTCATTGCCCAGTGACATCGCTTCCTCCTTCCAAAGAGGTTTTTCTGTTGTTGTTTTGTTTTTTTGGCAAGGGGGTTCAATTTTAAATGGGAATATTTTTGCAAAGAATGTAAGCAGCAGCACATAATGACCCAACATTATAGCCTACTAAGGCCATTTTCACAAACTACGCTAGAACAGCCCATCATGTGTTTCTTCTGAGGCTGTTTCTGTGTGTGTCTGGCTTTCCAGGGGCAGGTGCTGACGGCTGCATTAACTGCACAGAGGGTTACTTCATGGAGGAGGGGAGATGCGTGCAGAGCTGTAGTACCAGCTATTACTTTGACCACTCTTCAGAGAATGGTTACAAATCCTGCAAAAAGTAAGTGGATCTGCCCCTTAAGCCCGGCTCTTGCTTATGGGGTTCCTCATATGACTGCCTTCATAAACAACACAAGACAAGCTTCAAATATGCATCTGCCGACAGTGCGCCCTGCAGCTTTAACCCAGCTTACCTTTTATATATATTCTTCTTCCTCACCAGCACTTTCAATATTTGTGAGTCAAAAACTTATTATCTCCTCATTAAAGTCAAAGAGCTACCGGCTAGCTTTTCTTTAATGCTGTCAAAACCATCAATTATGATACAAAGGTATTTTTGCATCATTTTTCAAAGGGAGAATTTCTATTTAAGACATTAAGAGCTTGATTGCAAACATAACTTTCCCCCTGCCTAAGGTATGAAGGGATGATAAGTTGTACCTTTTCACCGCAGATGTGAGGCCAGCTGCTTGACGTGCAACGGTCCCGGGTTCAGGAACTGTACCAGCTGCCCCAGTGGCTATCTCTTAGACTTAGGAATGTGTCAGATGGGAGCCATCTGCAAGGACGGTGAGTACAACTCCTTGTTGCAATCTTCTAAACAAAGGGTGAGCTGTCTACTTTAAGATATAAAATTTGTGCCTAAATTATATGGCGACACTATATTTCTAGAATATAGAAAGAAACTGTTTTGAACCATGGTTTTTCTAAACAGCTTTGTATTGTTAGGAAAAGTGAAAAATGTCAGATCAGTCCCCTGAGTTTATTTTTCCCTTTCCTTTGATGGTGCCTCTTCTAGAAAGTTCACAAAAGACAGTAGTGCTATAGTGGGACAATGTCATTCATACCTGGGTTCCAGACCTGGGCAGGTTATGAACGTCTCACCTCCCTCGTCTGAAAAAAATGAGGATACTGTTAGCGACCTTGTGTGGTTATTCTACAACTCCTCTTATAAATCTCAAAAAAAAAAAAAACAAAAAACTGAGCATATGATGACATGGATAGATCATGATGGTCTCGTGTCCACAGAGCATCATAGGTGGCTTTGCATCTTCATAGCTTTTCCGATGTGGCATTGGTCTGACAGGGCTGGGCCAGAGCCAGTTCTCACCACACAGCACTGGGGTGAGAGGATTAGGGTGGAAGCACACCTGGGACCTTGTAAGTACTGCTTTTACATTACCAGAATGTGCTCCCTGTCCTTACTTAAAAATATGGTTCACTTATACCTGAATATGACCAGATGTTTTTGTAAGTTAGTAACCTGAAAACCAAGGTGGATTTGAGTGATTTCTGCCAGAGATCCACTGTGACTTCAATTATCACTCATGGCCCTTGGTGCCAGCCATCTGAAGCTCTGTGCTACATTACTGCTTTCCCTAAACCAGGGGGAAAATTATGGCAAAAGGCACTTTGGTAAAAGTGGAGGGCCAGGATTGTAGGCAAACATGAAGAACCCTAATTTGCAACGAGTCCATTTTGAGGTCATTTAAAGATGATGGATGGCTCCCTAGCCTTCCAATCATATGACAATGGCACTTGAGGGATATGCTATTTATTCTCTCCTGTCATATTTCAGTGATTCTAAGACATACTTAACACCTCCAAAATCAGATGCATCTTATAAATCATGGCAGTTTACTGCTTTGGACCAGCAGGTTGCTGTGACATAGTGTCTACGAGTTATTGTCAACTGAATTAGGTACCTGGTTACTAGTTGTGTTAAATTGCAGTCCAAAAGAGCTTCAATAACTAAAGTACTGTTCTCATCCACACAAACAAAGCAACCTATTCTATATTACTTTCATAAGCATAGTAAGAATCACTTTTTCTCCGTAGTACTTTAAATGGTGATGTCTTAGATTCAGTGAAATAGTATAAATGACTGTATACTCTGTTCTGGGTAATTCTAAAAAGAAAAATTCCGTGCTTGTATTATTGATTTTAATTCTTTTTCTAATCTTTTTTTCCTTTCATAAATGGATATCAATCACATTTACCATTGGACTGCAATCTCTCTCCCTGAAAAACAATGCTGTTGACTGAAATCACTTTGGGTGGACCAAATTTCCTCCTGTTGACTGCTCCTGAATGATCTCTTCCAATCCCCCAACCTGCCTCTCTGGCCAATCAAACACTTCTTCCATGTGTGTACATCATGCTGCTCTCGTCCTCAACTCCCTCTCTCTCTTGCTGACTTCCTGGAAAAGCAACGGAAGAGTCCTGGGCGGAAGGAGGCTTCTGTATGCTAGTGAAAAAGAACAATCTGTGCCAACGGAAGGTTCTTCAACAACTTTGCTGCAAAACATGTACATTCCAAGGCTGAGCTGCCATCCTAGATTTCTTTGTTCCTGTAGACTTATAGATTACTCCATATTATTATTAAAAAGAAAAAAAAAACCAAGCAAAAAAAAAAAAAAAAAGCAAGCCACCTCTCTCTTTCTTGCTCTCTTTTTTTTTTTCCCTCTCAAATTTGTGCAGGGAGATGGTGAACTGTTTTGTCAGAACTTAAATGGAAAAAAAAAATAAACCTACAACAAGCCTACCTTTTATAACTGGGTGTTTAGTACTAAACAGCCAGAACCACAGAGACAGTATTGTATGACCAAAGCATTTGATGCCAAAATTTGACGTTAAAGTAATGATTTGATTTCCTGCCCTGGTTTTGAAGGTCCATTTTTTTCCTTTTACATTTACTTGCTTGTTTCCCCTTTGAGACACCTAAAAATACTTTTCAAAAACATCACAGGAGTAGACATAGATCAAAATGAAACAGAAAGCTCTTGCATCAGTCATTTTTCATGTTTGAGTTCACTGTTGGGGAAATGGCAGAAAACTGGACCTAAGGGCATGAAGAACACCCCACAGAGTTGTGTGCAGTGTCATTTGTCTTAGTTTTTCACAGGTGAACATCAATACTTTCCACATGTAATGTGCTGGTTTGGCATTATACTCACTTGATAAGTCTGCTCCACTGGTTTCATCGGATAGACTTGCTGCTACTGGCGTTTCCATTGTAGATTGGTTTTTCTTACACATGGGTGGTCAAACGGGATTGCTCTGCATAGTCAAAATGGTGATGGACAGAATGTAAAGTTACTCAAAATAGCTGAGACTGATCCAGCTCCCTCAAAACCCAGAGTGTTCGCTTTGTAGACCCTGCACAATCTCCTGGTGCTATCTAGCCATTACCCCCATACCATTTTTTAAAGACCATCAGAAATTCCACTTACTGTGATGGAGAGCATTTTGAATATGATACAGGAGATTTCTTCCTGGAGTCAAAAGTTTCTAAAAGGTCCTGTATTTTTTAAGAAATGGCATTTATTTAAATAATATTTAAGCTTGTGCCTAAGTTGGCCGGGCAATGTTTTTCAATGGTGCTTATTAAGAAAATAAAACTGGAAATTGAATATGGGCGGCATGATTGTACCCTCCTGGTTCTTTTATTTTCCCATTCCTCTGTCCCTTTATAACTGTACTTATGATACACCTGTCCACTGAATGTCATGTCCTTGAGATCGTCTGTTTCTTGGAAATATCTTCACTGATTTTCTATGACTCCCTAAATGCAGGCTGAACCTAGCAGACTGAATTATACAAAACCTGTTTTGGATCAGTGGACAGAAATGAGGAAGTCTGGTAGATCATTTTACCAATTCTGATTTTCTCTATTTAGGGGAGGATAGATTGATACCATTTCTTCTAATTTCACATTAAAGCTCCATTGGTGACCTCATTTGCTCTGCGAATCACCAGCCATCTTATAGGAATTATGCCTCTGAAATGAGAGCCTCACTTCCAAGATATCATTGGCTCTACAGCTAAGGAAGAGGAATTATATCAACAGAAATTATCCTAGGAAGGAGCTAGGAAGTAGATGCTATGGTCCCATCCAAGCAGCAAGCTAATTAAAATGCCTACCTTGAAAACATACATTCCAAGAGATTAAAGTTAACATCCAACCCAAGGTGAATTATTGTAAGTCTAATGACCCTCTTCACAGCATTGTAGTGAGAATAATTCACGTAAGGATTCATAAGTATCTAGGGTATCAACTGATTTTGCTGAGCAATTTTTCTCTTCATAATAGAGTAGACCCTTCAGACCTGGAAAAAAAAAAAACACAGTTAACCCTGGGTACAGAATATAGTCTTACCTATTTAAAGGCATTCTTTTAAATGGACAAATGAAAGCGCTAGCTTAAGCAAGACCAAGCAGATGGCGAAACCAGAATTGCCAGCAAAGGAATCCATTTAACTGCAACAGCCCATAATACTAGAGGCAGAAAGTTACTATAAGAGGAAAGATAAAAATGAGATCTGTGTTTTTCGACAAATACCCTTCAAGGTGACAGCCAAGTTCATGGGGGTCCACCAATATGTTCCTTTTCCCATCGACCATGCAGGCGCACTTCCTGGAAATACTGGTTTAACTACTAGGGTATTATTGCCTCGTTATCTACAGATTATTAACTAGAACATAATGCTTTCAAAGTTTAAGTTAATGTTATATATTATGTATAAATATATATATATTCATAATGAGATATGTAATGCATAGTACAAAGTTTGGAGACTTAACAAATGCTCTAACCTAGAGACAAAAGTCCTATCTTCTGTTTTCTTTTGTCTTTTAATTAGTGATCCATTGTTAAATCCAGATCCACTTTTACTGAAAAATACTGTACATGTGTAAAATGTTCAGTTGTTTTTTTGTAAAATATAGTAGAATGGTTGTAATTGATACTGGCCAAAATCAATGTTATTCCATATTTTATTTTTTCTATTAAATTAACCTAAGTTCCTGTTTATTCGATCTGTTCATACCCATGTGTAAACAGTTCTCAAAGGGCAAGTTAGAGAAACTTCACATAGAGGCTGAATATGAAGGAAAAGGTGGAGATAAGTTGGAAAAGAAAGTAGAGGTCGGAATTAAAAAGGAGGGAGAAAGCAATATAAGAAAGGAGCAGCAATATAAGAAAGGAGCAGATTAGATCTGTTCATCAAAGGCAAATATATTTAGAAATCAGGTTGTGAAAAAAAAAATCTATAAAGCTTGGTGCCATTTCTATTAGATTGTGAGGTGGCCATCTGGGCCTGCCTTGCCCTGGCTCCTCCCAGGGCATGGAGACTGCACAGTCACCAGAGCGTGTATGGCAAGGTGGGTTCCACAGGCCCGGGGCCAAGGAGGTGGGGAGTGAAAGCTGGAGATGGGGAAGTTGGCCTGTTTAGTTAGTGGCTAATACTATGTAAAACTGACAACGAATTCCTAAAAGATGACTTGTCAAAAATGAATCCCCAGTACATGCCACAGGGTGGAACTGAATAGTTAGCGAAAACAACTATGAATTGTAGATCTTTATGAACACTACATGAGATGCACTCGTCTTGCAGATGCCCTCTCTTTAGGGAAAAGAAAAGGGAAATCAGAAAAAGTAACAAATAAACTGAGCCTCCAATTTGGTCTACAGATCTAGGGACACAAAAAGATATAAAATCTCTGCTGTCATGAAGTCCCATCAGGGAGTGGGCAGAGACTACTTATTGACTGCTTACTATTGCTTCACAACATAGAAATAAAGAGTAGATAGATATTGAAGTAAATGTATCCTCTTGATTCTCACAAAAACTCTAAGGCAATAGTGTAAATATTGTCTCAGTTTATAAATAAGCAAGCGGAAGCATTTGGATGTCAAATAAATTACATAACCAGAATCAGAATAAAAATTTAACTGACACAATAAGCAGAGTGAATTCCAAATCTCAAATGAATGGGACACTAAACTTAAATTCAGACAAATAAAACTTCCTTTGATGAGGGTACACTTCCAAGAGAGGGGTACTAGAATTGGGTCTTGAAGAATGGCTATGACTAATTAAGCAGATGGTTGAGAGCAGGGGAAATCTTACAAGGCAGGGGGAGGGGCACCCCAGTAACCCCTAAACCTTCCTGCTATACCCTGTTACTTTACCAGCAAACGCTGCATTAAGAGATTTTCAGGGAAGCAAATGAAATGATTAAAACAATCAGTCCATTGCTACAAAAGACCAGTATTCAACATTGATGGATTAGTTAAGAAGAATCTACATTTTTACACTTTACAGAAGACAGATACTATAGAAATCCTCAACGACCACACCATGGATGGTGTGGACCTTGCTAATCCACAAATGGAATAATCAAAATTTTCTCAATTTCCCACCCAGTATTCTTAGGTGCTTATCATAATGCTGCTCATCTCTTCTATTAGATTCATTCACTGTTTTCCATTTAAATAATCTACACTTCATTTTTGAGAACTTGCAAAGTGACTATCTGATAAAGAAGGTGATTGTTTTAGTAACAGCAAAATTAAAACATCTCAGTCAACATTGTAGACACATTCGAGCATGGAAATATTAACACCTTAACCCCCTTGTACGTAGGCATGCTTTTTAAACTTTTCATATTATCATTCAGCTTCACACAAAGGACAGTGAAAGAGCAGTATAACAAATATGGAGAAAATTGGAGGCACTTTAAAGCCATGGTCTGGCCAAGTCAATATTTCCTCCTTCCATCCCCTAATACAAAAATGGCAAAGGCAGAACAAAGGTCATCTGCAGCTTGGCCTCACCTGCCCAGGCTGGGCCCTGGGCCCAAAACTCAGTGTGTGTCAGTGACAAAAAGTATGAGTCTGCTTCTCTTCTCTGGTCAACACCCATTTCCAAATGTTATTTTTGTTGTAAACTCAAAAATCTTAAGTTCTCACCAAACTACTTTGCAACCACAGTCAAGACACCCTTGATTTCTCTGTGAAAGTCCCAAGAAATGGGACTGCAATCCACATAATCTTGTCTCCTCTTCATCACAAAAGAAGATCTGGCCCAGAGTAAATTTTTGGTATCCTCACATGTCTCGCCTGGGACCTTCAAGTACCTGCAGTTCCTTCCCACTCTACTTCCAAGGGCTTTAGAAGAATGTTTATCTCATCTCTGAATGATTTTCTTATAAAGTCTCCTCTCTAAAGGGCTATTGTGTGGGGCAAGTGTTGCTTTTTCAGGGCCAGGTGTAAGGCAAAAAAAGGAATTTTGTATCCCTACTTTCCAGAAATTTCCAGAAACATTCATTGGAGCCTAAGTTGTAAGATCTTTAACTAAAAGCGTACATTATTTTAATAATACAGTATTTTAAGGATGACAGAATTTTACTAAAATGACTAACTTGGCCCACACAAAAATCAGAGACCAATAGAGATTAAATTTCTGATGCAAGATTTGCAGCTAATAGGGGTGTGCCTCCAACTCCCACCCACAGTCAACACTACACAACACTGCCTCCTTTTTCACAGTGCCAGAGAAAAAAACAAATCAAAGTTACATATGTTGCAGGGCAAGGGGCAAGAACCTTTTCCCAAGTGCAGAAAGAAAGCACACTGTATCCGTGGAATTGACTTTTTCCCCCTCAACTACTTCCATAATTAAACATTGAGCCCCTGTTATATAATAATCTCCCAGGCCTTCTTGCCCTCTTAAAACTTACAGTCATCAGGGAAACCTACAAAATCACATGGTTACAATATCAAGCTATACAAGCCTTTCAAAGGGCATGAAAAATATCACTGGCAATCCAGAGGTGCAAGCTCATTATTTCTAGTTAAGTGCTAAAGGTCCTATGTCCTCACAAGTTTTCCAAGAGCATCCAAAATAGCATGAAACATTAAAAATAGACTGCCCTCTAAAATGTACAAAATCATATTTTAATTAAACATCTATAAAACACTGCATGTCAATTACAACTCAGCTCAAAGAATCACATATAATTAAATGTAATTATCAATAAAGGTGAATTTTAATTTGATACAAAACCTACAGAGATATCAGAACTTAAGATCTGTGGGGATCTGAAATATAATCCTGCAAAGGAGAGGGAAATGCACTGTTCATGCTGGAAGGAGGGGAATATATGTATTCCTGATCTCTTTAAGATTCACAGCTGTAGATCCAAATAACTATTTGACATTTCCCTTCAGATGTTAAATAGGTTTCCTAAAATTGATATAATCAAAATAAACTTTAGACTCCTAAACCTCCTCAGTATTTACCTCCAAATCTCTCCCATCTCAATAAGTTACATTACAGTCCTTCTGTTAGGGGGAAAGGATGTCCTGAGCAAACTCTTACAGGCTTTGTGGATGCCACCCCCACACCATCAAGACACTGGAAACTACAAATCCCATGATCACCAAAGGGAAGTTGCGAGGACCTAAGGGCAGAGTTAAGTAGCCATTTTCTCTGTTTGTAAATAAAACCAGCCATGTGAGGGGGGTTTGGGGCACTTGGCTCATGCTCTAGGCCAGACAGGTTTGGTCTCGGTGGTCATTTGGGATTCCAGGTCGGCGGAACGGATAGGACACATTTAAGAATTTATCTCCCTCTTTTCTCCCTGAGTTGTACATCTCCTCATTTCCCTTTCCCTTGTAAATAAACCTTTGTTAACCTTTTGTGTGTGCCTGCAGTGTAAGTCCCTTCTAAGCAAGCGGGTGAGAATCCACAGTCTGGCAACCCATTTTATATTGGGTGAAGACCCACAGTCAGGCAACTTGTAACACTTCCACCCACTTGCTCAAGCAGAAAAATCTAATCTATCTCTTTTCCCCCTCTCCAAATCCAATCTAGTAGGTCCCATTAACTACACCTCTACGCTATATCTTTAATTACTCTACTCCCCAGTCCATGTTATAATCCTGGGTCAAAACACCATCATTTTTCCTCACTCCCTGCATCTCTCCCCTTCCTTTCCTCTTTTTTCCCTTTTCCTCTCCTACCCCCATTCGTTCCCCATACAGATAACAAAATCAGATTTCATCTTTCTTCCTTTTCACTCAGAATAAAATCTGACCTTTTACCGGTCATCTTTCTGATCTTTTCTCAAGCTACCTTCCTCTTTGTTCACCACTTTTCCTAATACCAACTCTTATTTTACTTCAAACAAAACTACCCTGTCTTTGCCTTAAGACATCTGGCCTTCATATAGTGGTTCTTTTCTTATCCTACAAGTCTTAGATTAAACAATTGCATCCTCAGAAAGCAGCTTCCTCTTCCACTTACTCACACCTGCCCACCTTTTCTTGTCTTTTCATAGCACCTATCGACATGGAATTCCATGGTTCACTTACTGGTGGATGGTCAGTCTCTCCCACTAGAATGTCAGCATGTGAGAGCTGGTGCTTTGCCCATCTTGTTCACAGCTGTGTCTTATATGCCTAGCAGAGTGCCTTGCTTAATAAATATTTGTGGAATGAACAAATAAAAACACTTCAGAGAGAAATGACATTTGACCTGCATCTTGAAAGATAAGCAGAAATGCATAAGTTAAAAACAGGGAGGATGTTGAAGAAGGATACTCAAGAAAGAACCTGTACACAGGCCCAGAACTATGAATGGGGTTGTGGTCTGAGATGAGAGGGGCAGGATGGGCCAGTGAAGAGAAAGAATAGAACACTGAGGTCAACTTGTAAAGTTGACCTGGGATGGGCTTGGATGGGCTGGCACCCTTCCTCCACCTCTTTGTCATCAGTCATCAACCCGTTTTTTTTAAGAGAGGCTAATTGACTTACTCAAGGACCCCATCAAGTCTGCTACTGGACTCCTGCCAACATACTCAGGAAGCATTCATTCAAAGAGAATGCTGAGGAGGCTCTATTTGCTTCAGTCCCCAGGGGATTGATGGCTACATTGAGCCAGCCAAATGAAAGGACAGGGTATGAAGGAGAGGCTCAGTTTTCAGGCAAGCTTGCATGGGAGACACACAGCTAGAGCTTCTCTTCACCTGCAATGTCTCTGGATAGAGCAACAGATTTGACAAAGCCTGTCTGCAAGACTGGACTTGGGAAAAAGGGGCTGCTCAAAATCTGGCATAGGAAATCCCTACCCTGTATAAACTATCATCATCAGAGAACAAAAGGGGAAAAAAGTGATGTGCTAGCACCTCCTTTCCCTAACAGTGAACAGCTATCCACCCCCCTCCATAAGAACTACTTCCTATATGCTAAACACAGTGCTAAATGATTTCTATGGATTATTTCATTCAATATTCCTGAATGCCCTGCATTTGTCCTTTATTTACAAAGAGGAAGCAGAGGAGATAAATGCCTAAGGCATCCCAGTGGTAAATGGAAGAT
This sequence comes from Talpa europaea, assembly GCF_964194135.1. Taxonomy (NCBI): domain Eukaryota; kingdom Metazoa; phylum Chordata; class Mammalia; order Eulipotyphla; family Talpidae; genus Talpa; species Talpa europaea. Next base: position 43,718,622 of record NC_140074.1, read on the forward strand.
CTGGGATTAATTTAAACCTAGACAATCTGATATTGGAGTCTCCAGAAGGAGAAACACAAGAGGAAAGGAAGATGTTTGTCAAAACCACCTTCAGGCTGTGACCATAGGGCTTCATCAGGATTATATATTGATGTTTTAGTTAATGAAGACTGGTCCAAGATTCATTTGTATCATGTGAAAAAAAGGCATCTATTCAGGGTTACATACCATAATCACATGATACTTTGGGTGATTCATCTAGGAGTGGATATTAATATGATGAGAATTAGTAATGACCAAGGGATGGTGTGGACAAGAGAAATCGGAATGGACTTAAAGGAAATGAGGCAGTGTTAAGAGAGGATGTGAAAACTTTTTTCATACTAATTTGTCTTTGTCTGGGAAGCCATGATTTGTAATATCTCGTCCCAGATGACAAGAGGAAGAAACAGAATGGAGATAACAAGAACAGGAAAAACATTACAATGCTGAGGTCAGCACATAATACACATTACATGAATTCCTTTGACAAATCTGGTAAAACAAATTCTTTTCAGGTGGTATCAAACCCCTTTTATCAAGCCATCTTTATCAAATCAAAACATTTTTTTTGCTACCTGAATATAACTATTGCACTATAATAAAAGCTAAACTACCAAGAAAATGTAAAGCTTTCATTATGCACAGGTATATGATTTTTTACTTGACATATTGTGAAAGAGATTCAAAACTGGAAAGAAACCCTGCTGTTTAAAACTCTCATGTCTTTCCACTTTACCTAGGATAAAGTTGACGTTCCTTTCCATAGCCTTCAAGGCCATGATCAATCTAAACCACCCCGCCATTCTATATTCATCTCGTGCCATTCTCTCTCCCCCATTGTACTTTCCAGTCACACTAATGTTCCATGTTTTTTTCTATTCTGCTTTGCACCTTGAACTTTGCCACATGCCATTCCCCCTATTTTTATGCTATCCCATTCATAATCTTCTATGACTGGCTAATGCTTTTTATCTGGGCCTCAGTTTAAGTGTCATTCTTCCCAATCCTTCCAGATAAGATTATGTTTTCTTATTTTAAGCTCTCATGGAAGTGTCTTTTTTCATATCAGTTATATTATAGTTACTTCTAAGAATATTTCTTTGATTTATGTATTTCAAAAAGGAAACTTACTTTAAATAATGTACTAGACCAGATGAAACTCAACAGATATAAACAGAATATTCCATACAAAAATGAGGATATACATTCTTTTTTAAGAGCACAGGAGCCATTCTTCATGATAGATCACATTAGGAGTGAATCATATAAAGCATCTAAAGCATCTAAAATCATATAAAGCATCTTTTCCATTGTAATTATATGAAACTAGCAATCAATTACAAGATGACTATAAAAAATAACTAATATGTGGAGTACTGGTTTGAAAAAGAGAGATGCAAAATACCTTGAGACAAAAAATGGAAATAAAATATACCAAAATTATGGCATACAGCAAAAACAGTTGTAAGAGGTAAGTTCATAGAAATAAATAAGAAGAAAAAGGAAAATCTCAAATATGAATTATGTAGGAAAAGAAAAATTAATCCCAAAGTTAACAGGAATAGCAAAGAACCTAGCCGATATTAATGAAAAAGACATTTAAAAGACAATAAAAATCAACTGGGATTACACAAAGCTAAAGAAACTTTTTAAAAGACACCCTATTGAATGGGAAATAATTTTCACACAATATATAGTGGATAAAGGGTTAATATCCAAGATATATAAAACAAACAATCCCATTAATAAGTGGGCACCAGATGTGAATGCACAATTCAATAAAAAGGATATACAGAAGGCCAATGGACATTTAAAAAAAGAACAACAGGGCATCATCACTTCTACTAAGAGAGATAGAGGTTAAAAACCACAATGAGATACCATTGCACCCATGAGAAAGCTGTGCAGAGATTTCTTGACCTACTAAACATAGGCTTCCATATGATCCAGCAATTCCGCTCCTAGGTATTTACCTAAAGGACACAGAAACATCATTTCCAAAGAGTACCTGCACCCCTATGTTTATAGCAGCACTATTTACAATAGCTAAGCTTAGGAAACAACCCAAATGCCCAAAAATAGATGACTGGATCAAGAAGATGTGGTACATATACACCATGGAATATTACTCAGCAATCAAAAAAGATAAACACATGCAATTTGCAGCAACATGGATGGCGCTGGAAGGGATCATGCTCAGCGAAATAAGCCAGAAAGAAAAAGAAAAATACCGGATGGTCTCACTCATAGCAGGAATCTAGAAAACTTAAATAAGGGACCAGGAAAAAGAATAACTGTAAGAAAGAAAATATCAAAATCAACAACTATGAACCAGAGATACTCTATGGGGGGTGGGGGGCAGGGAAAGGAGGGATGGGGGTCAAAATAAGGGGGTTGTAATTGTATGGGGAATATAAAAATAAAATTTAAATAAAAAAGAATTTTTGTTCATAAGTAATAACATTTTGGATATATTGGTTTAAATAAAATATTTTATTAAAATTTAACAAAAAAAGACCTCCAACAAATGCTGGCAAGGTTGTGGAGAAAGTGAAACCCTATTACACTGTGAGTGGGAATGTAGACAGGTGCAGCCATTATGGAAAGCAATTTGGATTTGCACTTAAAAAACAAAAGTGGCAATGTATGTCTTGTGTTTTACCTATATTTTCTCAAGACACACATCGCAATAACACCTTTAAAGACTCATCACCCAAAGCAAAGAAAGTCAAGGAAAAGGTAAACACCTGAGATTACATCAAACTGAAAAGCTTCTGCATAGCAAAAGAGACATTAACCAAAGAGACATTAACCAAAATATCCCACTGATTGGGAAAAAGTCTTTGCACTTCAGTCAACTGATAAGGGACTGATCACAAAGATATACAAAGAACTCACACAACTCAACAAAAACAAAATAAACAATCCAGTCAAGAAATGGGCAGAAGAATTTAAAAGACATTTCTCCAAAGAGGAAATGCAAATGGCCAACAGACATATGAAAAAATGTTCAACATCCCTTATCATCAGGGAAATGCAAACTAAAACCACATTGAGATACCTACCACCTTACACCAGTAAGAATGGCACATATCAAAAAAACAAGCAACAACAAATGTTGGTGAGGATGTGGTGAAACAGGAACTCTCTTACATTGCTGGTGGGAGTACAGACTGGTCCAACCACTATGGAAAACTGTCTGGAGGTTCCTCAGTCTACTAAAAATGGAGCTACCATATGACCCAGCAATTCCACTGCTGGGGATCTACCCAAAGGACACAAAAACATTGATTCAAAAGAATACCTGCACCCTTATGTTTATTGCAGCACTATCTACAATAGGTAAAACTTGGAAACAACCCGAATGCTCAAAAATAGATGACTGGATCAAGATGTGGTATATATACACAATGGAGTATTATTCAGTGATCAAAAAATATAAACTCATGCCATTTGCAGCAACGTGGATGGAGCTAGAAGGAATTATGCTCAGCAAAATAAGCCAGAAGGAAAAAGAAAAATATTGGATGGTTTGACTTATAGCAGGAATATAGGGGAACCAGATAAGACATCAGTGTAAAAAAATAATAACAGTACAAAACACAACAAAGCAAAAACAGACAGTTATAAATCAGAGACATCCTGCAGGGGAGGAGGAGGGAGAGGGATCAGAGGGAGGGAGGGAAGAGCACAGGGGACTGAGGTGACGGTACAGGGGTGCATTGGTGAAGGAAATTCTATGGAGACTACACCTGAGGGGGTGGGGGGAAGCAAATATTGTTTAAAAATGAACAGTGATGTAAAAAATAAAATTAATTTAAAAAATAAAGAACATGCAAAACAAAACAAAAAATGGCAATACTGTACAACCAAAACATCTCACTATTGGGCATCTATTAAAAAATTATGAAACTGCAAATGCAAAAAAAATAAAAAAGCGTGTTCCACAATGTTCACAGTAGCATTATTTACAGTAACTAGAAAGCAGGAAGCAGCCTAAATGTTCATCATTAGAAAACTGGATCAAGAAGAGGTGGTATATCCACATTATGGGGTACAATTTAGCCTAAAGGGAAAATGAAATAGAGTCATTTTCAACAAAATAGGGGCGGGAGGAGTTTCAGAGAATTGTGTGTAGCAAAGCAGGTCAGAACAATAAACACAAATACAGGGCATTTACATAGCATTGAAGAATCAATAAAATTAAAAATGCCCAAAAACAAGTGAACAGCAATAAACACTGAGGGCTCTGAGGCTCAAATAGGAAGGGAAAAGGGGAAGGGGCCAGGAATACAAGGGTTGGTAGAGGAGAACAGTAAATAAATAGGACACTGCTAAGTGAGAATGCTTTCCATAACTAATGGATGGCAGTTAATTGTCTCAGGAGATAAACAGGGGTGAGATGATCCTCTGCAGGAGATGTTGAGAGGGGATGTGACCCACCTCATCTTGATTCTAAGACTGCATGCACCTGGGAATTGTTACCATATTGTAGCCTGATAGTACCATCAACAGAAAACGAAGAGAAAAAGATAATAGAAAAGATCAATAAAACCAAGAGCTCAATCTTTGGAAAGATAAACCTTTACCTAGACTGATGAAAAGATTGAAGACTCAATTAAATGAGAAATGAAAGAAGAGACACTACAAGTAACAAAACATATATAAAATAATAAAATAACACCAAAGGATCATAAGACTACTATGAACAATTACATGCCAACTAATTGGACAACCCAGAAAAAAAAAGTAAATTCCCAGAAATATATAAATTACCAAGACTGAATAATGAAGAAACAGGAAATCTGAACAGATTGATTGATTACCAGTAAGGAGATGAAATCAGTCATCAAAACCATGCCAACAAAGAGAAGCCCAGGACCAGAGAGCTTTAATAACAGATTTGACCAAACATTTAAAACATAACTAATGCCAATCCTTCAAATACCAATCAAAAGAATTTAAATTCTTTGAAATTAAAAAAAAAAAGCTTTTGTACAATAAAAGAGACAGTAATCAAAATGAAGCAACACCCCATTGAATGGAGAAAACATTTGTACACCATTCATCTGATAAGGGACCAATATGGAAGATCTACAAAGAGTTCACACAACTCAAAAATAAATCAAACAGAAACAAATTAGTGCCTATCCTTCACAAACTCTTCCAAAAAATTGAGAAGGAAGGGATAATACCAAACACGTTCTACGAAGCCAACATTACACTAATACCAAAGCCGAACAAGGACAACACAAAAAAAGAAAACTACAGGCCAATCTCCCTAATGAACACTGATGCAAAAATCCTCAATAAAATTTTAGCTATCAGAATCCAACAATGTATCCATAAGATAATTCACCACAACCAAGTAGGATTCATTCCAGGGACACAAGGATGGTTCAACATCTGAAAATCAATCAACGTTATCCAACACATCAACAAAAAGAAATAGAAAAACCATATGATAATATCGATAGATGCTGAGAAAGCTTTTGACAAAGTGCAACACCCATTCATGATAAAAGCCCTTGAAATTCTTGGGATACAAGGAACATACCTCAACATCATAAAGGCCATCTATGACAAGCCAACAGCCAGTATCATTCTCAATGGTGAAAAGCTGAAAGCAATTCCATTAAGATCTGGAACAAGACAAGGATGTCCACTCTCACCACTGCTTTTCAATATAATACTGGAAGTCCTAGTCAGAGCAATAAGACAAGAGAAAGCCATCCAAGGAATCCAAATAGGAAAAGAAGAAGTCAAACTATCACTATTTGCAGATGATATGATAAAGTACATAGAGAACCCCAAAAACTCCACAGAAAAACTAATTCAACTCATCAATCAGTTCAGTAAAGTGGCAGGATACAAAATCAACACGCAAAAATCAGTAGCCTTCCTATACACAAACAATAAATCTGAAGAAGAAATCAAAAAAACCATCCCTTTTATTATCAAAACAAAAAAAATCAAATACTTGGGAATAAATCTAACAAAATAGGTAAAGGACCTACACAAAGAAAACTATAAAACACTGTTAAAAGAAATAGAAGAAGACACAAAGAAATGGAATGACATCCCCTGCTCATGGATTGGAAGAATAAACATTATTAAAATGGCCATCCTTCCAAAAGCAATATACAGATTCAATGCTATTCCAATAAAAATTTCAATGTCGTTCTTCAAAGAAATAGAACAATTATTGATGAAATTCACCAAAAACCCCGAATAGCCAAAGCTCTCCTGAAAAAAAAAAAAAGGGGGGGGGGGAATGGAGGCATCACACGCCCAGACTTCAAACTATACTGTAATTAAAAATAGCAAAAGAAAACGATGCAATTCAACCAGACCTGCACCATCCAAAACGAACTTTTCCAAGCTCCTAAGATGATCTGTGAGCATATCAGAATCAAAAAACACGACCATGATGATATTTCTTTCCCAAGTGTGAGAAGCCTACCTTTGATTTGAGAGTTACTATTCCCAGTTTCATGTTCTTAAAGGATGTACACTCAGGAATGAGGCTGCTGACTTCCAGTCCTTGCCTGGTCATTAACCACCAGAACTGAGTCAACTAAGCTCTGCAACTAAGTTAGCAACACTTCAGATCAAAGAAGCAACTAAGGAGCAGCTGGTATCTGATCCCCAGCCTGTGAGCCACATGGTCCTAGGCTATTTAGCCAAAGATATGAATTGGGGATTTGCTTACAAGCGCCCAACAACACTGGGTCTTCATAGGTGATCAGGCAACACAAAGTATGCCAGTAGTCCTTCTACAACAGAACCAGCTCATCATTGAATTCAGCTTTGGTACCACTTTTACACACTGAGATGAAGGATTCTTTTCTGTCCTTGTGACCATTTCCTATGCCTGCTTTCTTTACCAAGCTTTCTAATTAACCATATATTTGGCTCATGGGCAAATGTGAGCCCTTTCCTATTTGCCTTACTGCAGATTCTAATTTATTGTCTGCTTACTCATCACCTACTTCAGGGGAAGGACGGCAGTAGTACCACTCACGTACATTAGTTAGCAATACCACATGGTTCCTATTGCAAGATGAGGCACCTGAGGATGAAGTAATCAATTTCCTTTCTCAAAGTCGTGTAATTTTCCAAATCTTCACATTCTAAATCCAGTACTTTTTTCTGACAGCACAACTTTTCCTGACTATTCCCCTTCTTTCCATATTCCAGGCTTCCAAATCCCTTTCACCAGGCAGTAGATCCCCAACCATTTATGCAGGTATAAGTGGATACTGGGTTGAACCTAGGCACTTTACTAAATAAGTCTCTATCCATCCTTTCCAATAATAGCTCAATGTCATAGATATAGGCACAGAATCTGGAGGAAGGTTACTTAAATTCTGACTGTCACTTACTGTGTAATATTAGGAAATATGCTTAACTTGTTTGTGTGTCCGCTTACCCACCAGGCTGACAAAAAATACCTCTCTCCTGGAGATATTGGGAGGATCAAGTGACACAAAGTAACTGAAGTACTTGGAATAGTGCCTGTATTATTAGACACAAATAAGAATTGATTAACTAAGCCAGAACTTTGAACTCATCCTTGATCCTTCCCTCTTCTTGTCCTGTATCTGATCTGCCACCAAGTATAGATGACTTACCTCTTGATTCTGTTCTCCCTCCTTCCCAACCACTACCACACTAAGTTAGCTTCTATCATCACTTGTCAAAATCTACAAACCAAACCCTCTCCAGTCCCCACTTTAGAAAGAAGCCCAAATGAAATTTTCAAAATGCACACTTGATCACAACACTCTCCTGATGAAACCTGGGAGTTTTTTTTAGATAAACACCTTTAAGAGGTCCTATAAGACCCTTTAAGTTTCGCCACCCCAAATTCGAGATCTACTCTCTAACTTCCTTCCAACCACTGTGATTCTCTTATACTCCCTCATATTGGCCAAATCTCCTCACATGAGCCTTCCCCCTCTAGCTCCTCATGCTGGGTTAATTCCCCCTTAATCCCTGCTGAAGTCATAATTTCACATTTGCTTTTGTGATTACTTGTGATTGACATCGCATACTCCAGACTGTAAGCTCCACGAGGGCAGACATTACATTTGCTTTTTATCACCATTGCATTGTAGCCCCCATTTTTAGTAAGGAGCTAGCACATATTTGCTTAATGCATAGGTTTTGAATGAAAATAAGAATGAATGAATGAATAAAAGAATAAACATGGCACAATTGTAGAGGCAGAACAAGTAAGACATTGGCGTTTCTGTTGGTTTCTGCTTGTGGGGAGGAAGGATGAGAATTAAATTATGAAAGCTCAAAACCATCAAGCCAGTTCTCCCCTGGCTGGAGAACTGTTGGCCTGAGGCACACCTTGCCTGCTTATGCCAACTATGATGCAAGCAGCTGAGTGAGCACAAGGGGAGAAACTGGAAGTTGGTTCAGCAAAGGTATTATCTCAAAACACACAAGTCTAAAGGGTTATATAACTTGGAGCTAAAAATGATCTTATCACCATTCAATATCTATTATTGGGAGGCAAGGGGAGGATGGTTCATGCCTAAAAAGATTTTATCTTGAGTTTTTTTCCCCCCACCAAAAAATATACACCTTAGTTTGCTACTATCCCATTACTAGGCTAGAACTTGTCCTCTGCTCTTAATTGGCCTACCACCTCTCTCCTTCAGCTCTGTGGGAGTAGAACACAATGATCCAGAAATGGAAAATGAAGTGTGCCCAGAACACAGTGTGAGGAGGTGGTGAGACACTGGCACTCTGTGGAGGGTTTCTTGGGGGTGGACTGGGGCAACTTGACCTCTAATATCTGTGCCAGGAAATAAACTGACAAATATACATCATCCAGGAATGCCCAAGTTCGCTAAATCTTTCATGAAACTGGGAAACAATGGAAGTCAGTCCTCCTCCAGAACCTGGCTTAGGTTCAGGCCCTATCACTCTGTGATGTGTTCTCAGAGTTTCTGATCATTGTAGTTCAGTGTCTGTTTGTCAGCTGCAAGAACATCGAGATTTTATCTAACACTGAGAATTACAGATACAGGCAAGTGCTTTAAAATTATAGTTAATGGCGTCACCAGAAACATCAGTCTCCTTTTGTTGTCTCAGGCTATTAGGCAACTCAAAAATAGAATAAAGATGATGTTTATCCACATCTACTGTTTCAATAGCAAACTCACTATGCAGGCAGTCAGCAGAATTTCTGACTCTGCAGGATTCCTCCACCTACTCTCAATCCTACCTCCACCCAAAGGTCTTATGTCACAGCCACCTTCAGATGGTAAATCTGAAAAAACCCTTGCACTGTGCCCCTGGGTCACTTGTGACTGCTCATGTTAAACAGTAACTCAGAATAACAAGCACCCGAGCCTGGGCTGAGATGGCGATTGTCCTTCCAAAGGACATAGAAGAACAGCATTGAGCAGTGGCTCTCAAACTTGAGCAGGCATCAACATCACCAGGAAAGCTTGTTCAACCCCAGATTTCTGCCCCTGCTCTCAAGTTTTTGATTCAACAGGTCCACAGTGAAAGCTGAGGATTTACATTTCTAACAAATTCCCAAGTGATACAGATGTTGCTGGTCCCACCTTGAGAACCACTGGCCCTGATATTATGCACAGACCTAGTGATTAGACTAGAGGCCTGCATTCAAGTCCCAGTTCAGCCTCTGACCGTGTAACCTTAAATTATTCTAATCTTCACTTTCCTCTCCTATAAACATAAGAAATAATTGCATCATTACTGAGGATTAAATGAGATGATGCTACACAAAAGCATACGCAAAATACCCCTCCTACCTCAGCAGGAATGAACCCCTTTTCTTTGCCCCATCCCTTCTGCCTACCTTTCTAGGGATGCAGGATGCTCCATGTGACCTTTCCTGGTTGCTATAGGACACTTGGATGACGGGCACAGGCCTAACAATGCTTATCTCCAGAAATGTCCTGCCTATAAGATCAATGCCAAAGTGATAATCAAGAGCTCCCAGGCCCACCTGAACAGAGAACCAACAAGGCTACTACTTTGTGGCCCCTCCTGCAAAGGGGTATATTTGCCCCTCCTGATCCTGGTATATTAGTTCCCTATGGATGCTGTAACAAAGGACCACACCTTGGTGGTTTAAAACAATACATATTTATTCTCTTAGGGTTTGGGTACTGGTGGTCAGCCACAGGTCCCAACATGTCGTAGGGCCACCCTCCCAAAGGATCTAGGGGACAATCAGATTCCTTTTCTTTCAGTGTCTAGAACTGTAGTCCCTGCATTCCTTGCCTTGTGGCACCTTCCTTTATCCTCAAAGCTGGTATTCACACCTTTAATTCTCTCTGCTGAGGTCATTACGTCACGTTTCCATAAAAAAAGCTTCCTCTCTCTTCCTCTTGGAAAGACATATGGACACATCCTGATAATCCAGGAAATCTATCTCTATCTTTCATTTAATCAACAGCTGAAAAATCCCTTTTGTCATATAAAATAGCATCCACAGGTTCTGGGATGAGCACCTGAGTACCTTTAAAAGCCATTATTCAGTTTGCCACACTTGGCTGGGTCATCTAATCTCTACCATCAGCAAAATAGAAACGCTATGCCTTCATGAGGCTGTTGCTATATGGTGCACTTCAAATGACTAGAAATGTTCATTGGATTGCTAAATGCTTCCTGCTTTTTGTGTGTGTTTATCTCACAATAAATTGACTAACCTTTTATTAAAACACTAGATACCAAGTTCTGTGCTAGGAAAGGGGATGTACTATAATGGGGAACCTGTCTTTATGGATTTTATAGTGAAATAGAGAAACGATTCAGAGTAGATGCCCTGATGTGACAACATGGGCTTTGAAAAGAACTGGAGAAGAAATGTTCAACAAAAGCACTACAGGGATGTAAGAGAGGGCTGTCAGCGTCCCTGCCAGGAGGCAGGTATGGAGGGACAGAGCTGGATAAGGGGTTGAAAGGTTCAGGAAGCTATGAAGCAGGCCTAGAGCATGTAGAAAGTACCATAAGTTTCTCTCTGCTGGAGCCTTTGGTGCAAGGACTTGGCGGGGGTGAAGGAAGTGAGAGAGATGACGTAACAGTGTAGATGGGGGTTCGATTGTGAATAGCCTATGTGCCATGTTAAGGACCTGCGTTATTGCATGTGCTCCAGGGAGCCCCTAAAAACTTTAAGCAGCCCTCCTCAATATCTCATCCCTGCAGTGATCCAGGGCTGCCGGCAGGAATTCTTGAGAGCGCAGGCTTTCTTACAGATATTCAATATCAAACTGGGCACAGAGTTCTTTGTGAAGTGATACTGGTTTCTTGAAGTGCTCCTTGCCTTTTGTTCTTCATAGAGACCCTTTGTGACATATATTTGGAATTTTATTTCGAGAGCCTCCTCTTACAGTGAGCTATCATCACCCTTAGAATCTCTGTCAATCTCATTTTAAAATCATTTTCTCCTTAATGTATACTTAGATCTCCCTGGTCCCGGCTAATCCTGTACTCTTTGTGGTTTATGTTATGAGAAATTCAAAGGGTAAGTTTGCAAGCTTAGCTATTAATGCCTTAGGTAGAGCACAGATTGCTCACGTAGTACTGTTTTCCAACCTGTGCTTTTGCTGACAAGTGAGTTGACGGTAACTGGGATGGGAATTCATTGCCAAATGACTGCTTTCCAAGATGCGGGGCCCCTAGTCAGCTTCAACCACCGCTTTACCTTCTGAAATACAGCACCCTTCTCTATTCCTCTTTTGTCAACTGATATCATTCTTTCCATGAACTTCAATAAATTGGCAGTGAACTTCTGTGCTAGAAAGACATTTTGCATTAAAAATTGGATTCACAGCAGGCAATCTGCCTGGGGACCACATGTCTAGGAAAGCAGTCATTTTTAACTAAGGATATTACAAGCCTAGAAAGAATAGGCTGGTGTGCTCTGAAGCACAAATGTCTAATCTACTGGAAGCAAAATTACTGTAGTGCGTGTTGATAATTAACCTTGTCAACGAATTTTCAGAACAATTGCAGCCTAATATTCACCCCTTCCTCCTGCATCTACTGCTATGGCCTCTGGATCCCATTATATTTACATTCTATTTGCAACCTGCATTCCCATCATTACCCCTCACCAACACTCCCTGATTAATTTTCCCTCTTCATTTTATTTTCCCATGGAATTTATTAGCTTCTAACTATACCAGTTTATTTTATTTATGATTTACTATCTCTCTTCTGTGCTATAATGTAAACTCTACCAGAAATTTGCATTTTACCTACTCCTGTATCCTAAATTCCTGGAAGAGTGACTGGCATATAGCGGGTGTTCAATAATTATATGTGAAAGGAATTAATACATCTCCATGGAGTTTTCAGCTATCACAGGACCCCTCCCCTTTAATTAATTTTTGCATCTTGAGCTCTAAAAAATGTCAATTTATTTATGATCACTTTATCACATGGCAAGTAGTGGTTCAGATCATAGGAAATTATTCCTGATCTTAAGAGCCACCAGTTTAGTGGAGAAGACACATGTGTACAAAGATACCAATTGGTAAAGAATAAAACATTCACAAAGCACTACAGACCACTGGAGGTGGGGGGAATTGGAAGGCATAATGGTGTGGTAGGAAAGATTCAGAGAAGGTTTCAAAGGGGAGACTTTTAAGAGTTTCAAAGAATGGGCCTCCCCCGAGGAGCAGCGGTTGAGCGCTGGGTTGTGAAGCTGCCCGCAGCCTCTGCAGCACCACTTCGATCCCCGGCTGCTCCCTGGCCACCAGAGGAGGGTCCCACATGGCGCGCAGACCTCTCCTGCCGCCCGCTGCTCCCCTCAGCAGTGTATTTCATCAGTCTGCCTGTTCTGCTCTCCGCTCTGGCTCTGGTGAATTCTCTCACCCTCCCGTGCTTCTGACTGTACCCAGTGCTTGTATAAATAAATAAATAAACAAATCTTTAAAAAAAAAAAAAGAGTTTCAAAGAATGAGGAATTTTTTGGAAGAAGAATGTAGGCATACAGCAAATGGAAGAATAGGAAAGTTCAAGATGATCTTGGGGCCTGGAATTCTCTTGGGAATGCCAAAACATAAAGGTGTGTCTTAGTTGGTCCTCACAGAAACCAAACCTTGAGACAAAGATTCAAATGCAAAACTCTTGGGAGATAGGAAGTGTAGGTGGTGGAATGAGAAAGTGAGCAGAAAGAGAACGCAGTCAAGTCAGGTTATGTTATCTAGATAGCTATCATGGAGAGTGACTGGAACTCAACCCTGTGAGGGAACTCTGGGAAGTGGCATAGAATACACCTCAAGGCTCTCTCACTGGAAGGGCAATGGAGCTGTGGTCTTCACACATCAAACCCCTGTCTTTGGTTGAGGACAACCCCCAGGGGTCCATCCCTTGGTTTTCAGTCCTGCTGTGCGTGAGCAGCCTTCTGAGGCATTGGAGGAAGCCTCCTGCTAATAAAAGTGCATACTCTCCCCTGGAAGATGATTTCTATACACTGATGTGGCAAGGCCATGTGATGTGTGCAGGGCACCCAAAGAGTCTAGAAAGCAGCAGGGGGTGAGTCTAGAAATTAAGGTGGGGGCCAAATTTTGAAGACTCTTATCTGTGTATTGAGGGAGCAGCACTGGAAGATTTTAGGTAAGAGACTAGAATAAAATTTGAATTTGAGAAAGACCAATCTGGTTATAAAGCAGATAGAACTGAGGAGGGCGTGGGTACAGATCCAGAGTTCAGCCATCGGGCAGAAAATGAGTCCAGAAGACTAATTAGGAAGATTAATCTACCATATGGGACAGGAAAGATTAGGATGAAAGATGCTTGGTGGTGCTGGAGATGGGGGGGTGAAGGAATGGAATGGAACAGAGAGACGTTCAGGAGATAGAATTAGCAGGAATTGTGAGTCATTAGGTGTGCAAATTTAGATTGAGAGTAAGTTCCCTGTGCTGGCTCTCTGATGGGGTGATGAAGGCCCCCACCTGGACAGAACATATAGGAGGGATATTAGTAATGATATAAGATAAACCTTGCTGAACACATTGTGTTGGAGACACCCATAGTGTCCAGGTAGAATCTAGTGGGCAATGGACAGAGGATTACTGAACTCAGGAGACAGACACAAAACAGCTATTTAGGAATCACTTTTTAGAAGATGCTTAAAGGCAGGGAAGCAGAAGAAATTCCAGGATAAGTAACTAGAAGTTTATAATGTGGGAGGAGTTCATTGAATGTTACTATCAACTAACTTTTGCTATCAAGTCCTTTGCCAATGTAGAGAAGGCCTGGTTTTGATCACCTCTGCATATTGCTTTGCCTTTATTTCTCTCTCTTTCCAAAAATGATTATCTCCTCCCCTCATCATAGTTAGATATGGAGGGCAACAAGACCAATTGTGTGGTTTAGGGCAAGTAGTATAAACTCATTGTCAGCCTCATCTGTATAAAGGGAATTTCCAGATGGAGATTAGCTTTTTGAATGCCTGCTGGAGAAATTTTCTTGAGCTATACAGACTTTCTGAAGTGTTCTCTCTCCTGAACACAAAAGATCCAACTCGTGCTCTTGCCTTACCAGGTTCTTGCCTGGTCGGGATGAAGACAATCCTCTCTGCAGCTCCCCCAGGCATTATTTCCACAAGTGTGTGACTTTAACCTGCTCGTGTGAGTTCATTTTTCATCTATGACTTAGTTACCGATTAAAAAGCATCTTTTAAAACGGTTGCAAAATTCAAAGAAGTGGCTGAAACCACTGTGATAAGAATTCTCTGTAATAATTTACCTTTTTCTGCATGGGTTTTTACGTTTGAATGTCTGCAGATAAGACTTTTCTGGCCAGTCATCCTGGCCAAGAACAGGATGTTCCCTCCACAGGAATGTGTAGGTAACGACGTTTCTTTTACCACCTTGGCATCTGAACACGACACTCTACCTGGTAACAATGCATTGAGCTCCCTATTGTTTATGGCATGGCTCTGGGCGGAATGGGCTGCAAATGCCTGCACTATATTTTATTTTACTCCATGAAATTCTGTTATATGTGCGTCAGAGAGAGAACACAGCTGCTCAATATTGAGCAGGCCCAAAAAATAGCCACTGTCAAAATCCTGCCCGTGGCACATGTTTAAACATACAGATCTCTGCCAGGGTTGCAGTTTCAAAACTGTATTTCAAAACTGCCAGATCATCCCAACCAGCTTTCCTCAAATGCTCATATGCTGTCCATACCACCCTCATTATGTTACTCACTCAAGTTCAAGTCTATGGATTTGACTCTTCGCATCATCTGAATATAGGAGTCACATATCAATCATAGTAACACATTATTTATTCATCATTTTATGTCAAACTGATTCTATGCTAGTGCTTATAAGTACTTTATCAAATTTAGTTGTCACATCAATTTTCTGAGGTGGGACTATTTTTATTTCATTTTGTTGTTATGTAAACAAGGTTAGAGAAAGCAGGCCAAAGTCACACAGCTAGAAAGCGGCAGAGCTAGAATTTGGATCCAGCTTTCTCTGCCACGACGAAACAGCACTATATTCCCTCCTGTGCAGTATTAACAATCATAGTTTCTCTTTCTCTGTGAGGTATTGGGAAGTTCCCAAAACATTGTCATAAGACCTATCATTTGCTCCAGCAAATAGACTAGGGGAATAGGAAGGACATGTGTTATCCCAATTTTCACAGAAGTGAAAGGACTCAGTTTACCTGGCTGCTAAAGACCACCCAGGTCAGAAACTTGGACTCAAGAGTTTCTGAATTTTTTCACTCTACCACAAATACCATGATCTTCCCTCAAAACAATTTCTGCTTTTGAAAGACAAATGTATGAACTTTACTAGGAGGTTGATGTTGGCCTTCTACAAAGACATTTCTGACAAGCAGTTTTCCAAACACAGAAGAGGAAGTAAGTAGTACTTATCCTTTTAGTTTTCATTCAAACACTGGGCTAGAAAATAAATGATATCAAATCTGATCCCTGGGGGCGGGCAGGGGATGAACTTTAAGACCCTTCTCTCCCTGAGACCCCTGGCTATTTTCTAAGCGTTACCCCATCTCACATGGCTGCAGTAGCTCCATCCTTTCACTTTGCCTGACTGGAGCCACCCCACAGTAGACTTCCTGGACTGTCCCAAATCATCTCATCTCCCTCAACTAGGGTGATCATCACCAAAGTTGTTTCCATTCTTACTTTGTCCCTAAAACGTCAGTGATTCCTCTTTGGCAAACACACCCATTTGCTACACCTCTGTCTGATGTTCCATGATCTACATACATCCTGTGTCTAGACATATTTTCATTTCCCTCAAACTCAGTTACTGCCTGTGTCAGCCCAATCACTTCCATATTTCGGCCTCCTGTCCTTTGCTTCCTCCAAATCCCCCTCCTGAATTATTCTCCACTTCCCATTTGTCCACCTAGCCACATTTTTTTTTCATGTCTAAATCAACCTTATCTCAGTACAACAAACAATAAACTTTGATGAATTTCTCCTCCAAACAAGTCTAGTCAGGATCTTTCACTCATGCAAAAGATAATGAGGACCCAAAAATGAACAAGAAATGGCTCTGTCCTCAGCGAGGGCTATAGCAGAACCAGCTGCCCTGTGTAACTTTTAGATTTGGGACACTTGGTTCTGCACAGGCTCATGTTCTTGGTATTTTATGTAAGATAATTATGTCTATCTTATGAAGGATACCGAGGTTTCTTCCAACACAGACCCCATAAAATGCTGAGCAAGCCTTCGTCAACAGGTTGTATGGTTAAGGGGTCTTGGATTGTACATTTTGAATTTCTCCCCAAGCTTGCTCACGCATACACAGTTAGTTCATCAATTATTTGAGCTACCAGGGTAGTGGAAGAAGAACATGGCATTTTATCCCAGATAGGCCCTGGAATAAAAAGCCCATCTCTTCTCTTTCCTAAGGAAAAGAGCAGCAAAGCCATGAGTAAAAGAGTAGAGGGTTTTAAGTCTGGGCTTATGTCCCAGCTCTGCCACTAGCTGAATGATTTTAATAGGTCACTTAATATCTCACTGCTTCAACTTTTTCCATAGAAAAATGAGGATGCTAAAGAACAGAGGTACAGAGTGCCCCCCATCAGCCTATGGGGTCGTTATTGGAAGGTTTAAATGAGTTTGTGCAAATAAAGCACTTAGGACAATTCCTAACATATGGTCAGCACTGAGTAAGTGCTAGCAATTATTATCACTAATTTAGTAACCTTGGACAGATTACTTAAATTTCCAGAGCCTTAGTTTCCTCATTATTAAAATGTGAGCAATGCTCATCTCCATAAACTAGCTCTGAAAATTAAATGTGAAAGGCATTGAGAAAGCACCCAGCTGTCCCAGAAAGCAATCCCTTTCCTTGACCCACGGCCTGTACTTCTAATTCCCAAATACGACATCTTCCTTTTGCCTCTGTTCATTTTAGCAGTTTTGCATGTCCATTATTCATGCTACTATACTAAGTTGTTTTTATTCTATAGAAAATGTAGCCTCTTACAAATTCATCTTTAAAAAATTATAACCTAATTACACCAGATGATTGCATAAGCAAAAGACCAAGTTCCCCCAAGCTCACAGGCTGCTTTCCACAGTCTGTCCCTACTCATTTTGGCAAACTGAACAGCAGAGAAAGGAATCTGCCCACTCCGGAGGGTTTGGAGGCCCAGACACATCACACCACATAAAGTCTGGTTAAAATGACTATCAAGAAGAGTCATGAAAGTAAAAAAGAGCCAAAGGAGGCCAGACAGCGGTGGAGGGCATTAGAAGAGCAGCACTAGTATCGTCAGCTCTGCTGGTGAGGATCATGGGATAAGTTTCCAGGGAGCATCAGACTTTCTGAATTCTGATGTTGAGCTGCACTTCGCTGTCTGGTGGCTGCAGACTTAAGCCATGGGCTGGGCAATGATGACCCACAACACCCTAAAATGGGACCCTGTTAACTTGGTTGCCTGCTGTTCAGCAATGTTGCTGATGAGGCCACCAAAGCACAGTGATGCAACGAGTGCAGGAAGGCTCAGAGCCCCTGCGGGGACACCAAGAGTAGACATGGTGATGGAGAGCGGATGTCATGCCCATGACTCAGAACTCACTTCAAATACCCACTTTCCTACCTTCCAGGCAAGTTGTTTCTTCTCCCAGAGGAACTGAAGATTTGTCTCTGGTGAAGGCAGAAGTTAACATGACTTCTCTGTACGAGTCGGTTGGGAGGCATGTTCTCAGGTCTAGATGGTGGAGGATGCAGAGTCTGCAATTTCACTGCAGAGCCAGGCTCTCTGTGGCACAGTCAGCCTGGAGGGTTGCACACGGGTCATCTAAAGGAATATAGAAGAATTAAGGGACAAGGGAAGGCCAGAGCTCATTTAGTCAGACCATTCTGGAAGATTTTGATGGGGCTATAATCCTCTTGTAAGGTTATTTCATATCTAAGAAACATTTCTTGGGTTTACATTGAAGTTGTACAATTCCTGACCACTGTGTTAGGAGCTAAGTGAAGGGCAGTTAAAGTCACAATTTTATATTATTCCTAAGAGATGTTTCCATAAGGCCACAACAAGGGTAATATTGGGCAATAGATGAATAGTTGACTTGCCTTTCAAATATTGGTTTGGGGTTCCCACAGTTTTTTTGGCAAGTTAAGAGTTCTAGAATTGTCAATTTAAAGTGAAAGGGCAGAGGGTTTTCTGCCCTTTCCTTACTAGAACTATCAACACTTTAGTGCCAATTAAGTAGGACCACACCTGCTGAGTTGTTAAAAGTTAACAAAAGACTTAATAAAATTATAGTCCATTCTTCCAAAGGGTCGCAGAACAGCTGTGAAAAAAGGAAATCTTTTCTAGACATTCTACAGATTTTTTTTTCATGCATTTCTAAGTCAACCTCAGTATAAGAATGGAATTACCTAATAATAAGTAAGAAAGGAAGCAGGAACTACAAGTTCAGGGCAACTGGATTTATTTTATAAAGCTGAAGGAAAGTTAAATTTTCAAATCCACCCAGACAGTTGAGGCTTGAGTGTCTCCAAAGGTCTTTCCATACCTCCATGAGGCTGATCTGAGGGGCCTTTTGTGCTTGCTGGAGTAGCAACAGCTGACACATGTTGAGCACTTAACTATGTGCTAGTAACTTTCAAAGCAGATTTCTTGTATTAATTCGTTAATCCTTCTGAAAATTTGATGATATAGCTATGACTATTTACATTTTATGGATGAATTGGCCAAGGTTCAGAGAGATTACACAACTTGTACAAGTTTACACAGTGAACACAAGGCAGCCCTGGGTTCCGCATCAAGGATACCAGGTTTCAGATACACACACTCCACCTGTATCCTGCCTCCCCTCTGAGTGGGGAGCGGACAACACACAGTCACCCAAGCACACAATGGGAATGAGGAGTCTTTCTGGGGAGGGCAGTGGAGTTTCCTCTAGCGTGGGGTGGGAGAGGTGCTAGTCTCAGCTCTAGACAGTTCTGACAGAACCCAAACCACACAAGGAAGGAGGCTGGCAGGCAGGGAAATGCCAGAGACTCTATCTCTTAGACTGAGGGATTCCCAGGCATCTTACCTCACGACACTAACTCCCCACACACACACACAGAGCACACACTCTACAACATACAACATGGGCCCTACTTTCATTTCCATCTGTTTATGTGTTCCACCCTCACTGAGATAGACAGGAGTCTGTACAATTTGTTTTGAAACCCACCACATAAGGAAGCACAGTCCACCCTGGGTCACTCACCTGAAGGAGAAGTAGGTAGTCCAAGCACGGTGTCCATTCCACAGCGAGGCCAAGACTCCCACGTTCTGAACCCAACGTGGTGAAACTCTGCAGGGAAGAAGAAGCCTTGTGTGCCCATCTCACAAAGATTCACTTATTTCTCTCAAAGTTTTATCTCAGGAGGCAGAGAAGGGCACAGACATGGCTCTGGGATTTTCCACAGGGAGAGGCAGAAAAAGCTGCCTTTGCTCTGAGGCAAGGAAGTGCCATTATAAAGGGGGCTGCTCATTATAAAGTTTAGCTTGCATGGGTTGCATCTTGCAGCTGAATTGCTTTGAGAGGTCATTGTTCTCTGTCTACAGGGTCATTAATTTCTACTGCCTCATTGCCACCTTCTTATACAGCCAATACATTTGTCAAGTCCCCTTAGGGTGATAGAAAAGGCACAATTTGGGATCCGGTCAGACCAGGGTTTGAATGATGTTCAGAAAGTTAACATTTGGCACTTAAATTCCATATTTGATCAAATGGAGCTGTCAGCCCCTACCAGCATCATTATTGGAGGTTTAAGGAGATAACACTTTCAAAGTATCTGACAATTATAACTCTTGGCCATGCACAGTGCGTTAGGGCTATTATTTTCTCCTCATCACATTCATAGAGGGAGTATTAGCCACAGAAGAGGAATGTCAGAGAAATATGTGATTTGATTAATGTCAGGCAGGTGAAGAAGGAAGCCAAAATCAAACCCAGGTGGTGGGCAGGACGCCCAAACACACGCATTTACCAACACAGCTCTTCCTACAATACCGGCAGGCAGCAAACTTTGGTTCCCTTCCTGATTTTCATGTTTCTGCTTTTAAAAAATAAGCAGATTTTTGTCACTCCCAATATAATCTATGGCAAACTGACTAAGCAAATGAGTCCCCAGTCCCTAAGGGGCTGAATGTTCTGTGAGTCATGCTCCAATCAGATCTGTCACGAGGCAAACCCGTAGATGTCCTAGAAGGCAGCACCCACTGCCTGAGGAGGGGTGGCATTAATGACCACCCAATAAATGATGAACGTATCAGTCACCAGCTGCAGCAAAGATAATGGTGTAGGCCTCGAGATGAGAACTCCCTCTCTTTCCAGGGCTTCTCTTTTCTCTTAACTGGTGAGTAGGCTGCAATGTTTTAGCACCAGCAGGTAGGGCTTGAGGAAAGACTAAGAGAATATGGAAGAGGCAAGACGAAGCCAGCACTTGCTGTGTGGATGCAGAGCGAGAGAAGAATCATTTGAGGACATTCCCTCCAGGGGGACTGGCATGGGCTAAGTAACAGCAGGGGCACTTTGAAGGGTTTAAGAGCCAGTTATGAAGCAATTAGTGAGGGCTTTTTGGAAACCATAGAAACGCAAGTGGATGATAACATGCCTCATCATCCTTGAGCTTGTGTTTCAGGACTTACTCATCTCAGAGAATATTCTGGTATCATTAAGAATCTTAGGCAGGACTTGGGTCTTTAAGCGGTAGGCAAGTTGGATCCTTGTTTAATTTAAAAGTGTCCAGAAGGCTTAGTGGGTCACACTGATAGCTTCATCTGCCACCTCCTCCCCTCCAAAGTGAAGAGTAATACAGCCCTAGGGCTTGACGGTAGTCACAACCTGTCCTCTCAAAAGTGATTCATTCCTCACTAAGTGTTACCTAATTTAATGTGATCAAAAATGTTCCCTGTGATAGCATAAGTCCTAAAATGCAGGCACAGGAATGAGACTTGTCATGACCTGCCTCTGTAATTGGCCATGCTTTCCAAAAGATAAATGAGCTATGCTCTCATGTGATGGTCACCAACTTCTATCGCGATATTGAGCCCCACGAATCCCCTCATTGTGAATGATCAGACACTATGTGCTTTTCCCGGGAGAACAGCCCCACCACAGCCACAAATAACGGGAACACTGGAGATAAAATCTTACCTCTGGTAAGATTGAGGGCACTAGAGAACCTGTAGAAATTCTAGACTCACAGGAATGGCAAACACACACATTAAATGAAGAGACTGTCAAGAAATTTTATACACCCCGGATGGATAATGAATGGATTTCAATCCACCATGCCCTGCTTATAATAACTGTGTATTGGGCCTCCCCGGTGGTGCAGCGGTTGAGCGCTGGGTTGCGAAGCTGCCCGCAGCCTCTGCAGTGCTGGTTCGATCCCCAGCTGCTCCCCGGCCACCAGAGGAGGGTCCCACATGGCGCGCAGACCTCTCCTGTCTCCCGCTGCTCCCCTCAGCAGTGTGCTTTGGTCCTTCTGCCTGCTCTGCTCCCCGCTCTGGCTCTGGTGAATTCTCTCACCCTCCCACGCTTCTGACTGTACCCAGTGCTTGCATAAATAAATAAATAAATAAATAAATAAATAAATAAAATAAAAAAATCTTTAAAAAAAAAAACTAGCGTCTATCACATTATAGTAGGTTGAATAGTTGTAAGCAAATAGCCTGGGAGTTTCAAGGTTCATGTGTAAAACAGAGATATAATTTTTATTTTATAACCAAATAATACATGCATAATTGTGTTAAATAATTATTCAATTGACTTATCCAGTGAAATAAAGTGCAATAAATTTCTAAAATTTTCTTTGAAATTTTTAAAAATTAGGAAATCCTCCCTCACAGATTCAATGATATGCTCTGTAAATTTATTTTGTTGAAGTACACCTAATAATCACAATCAAGCTTTTTGTCTTATAACCAACTGTTCAGTTCCTTTCTATTTCTAGCATCCTTAAGCTGAAACTTAAGAGTGATTTTTTTTTTTTAAAGATTTATTTATTTATTTATACAAGCACTGGGTACAGTCAGAAGCGCGGGAGGGTGAGAGAATTCACCAGAGCCAGAGCAGGGAACAGAACAGGCAGACTGACAAAATACACTGCTGAGGGAAGCAGTGGGCGCAGCAGGAGAGGTCTGTCGCAACATGTGGGACCCTTGCTGGCGGCCAGGGAACGAACTGGCGCTGCAGAGGCTGCGGGCAGCTTCGCAGCCCAGCGCTCAACCACTGCGCCACCAGGGGAGGCCCAAGAGTGACTTTTCACTAACAGAGGCAAGGTAAAATTTTCTTTCTTGAGGAAAAGATACACAGGAATTAATCCATCTATACCAGATTTTCAGGTAAATCTAAATTTTATATGAGAAACTACCATAATTCTGGTTGTTATCAGCTATTTCTGAAGAACCAGTTTATTTTCAGACAGCACTTATATAGTATAAAAGAAGCTGTCCATGGTGCCAACCAATTATATTATTTATTTAAAAAGCAATGTTTTCAGGTTTTTCTTAGGAACTTCTAACCTAGAGGTGAGAACAAACTGCTTGTAAAATTTCAATTCAATAATTTCAATTCAATAAAAAGAATTCCCTATTAATAAATGGTGGCCATTTTACCAGGGAAAATAAATTTGGAGGGTCTATTCAATCATTGAGTAAGTCTGTTTTAGACAATAGATGCCTGCTCAAATTTTATTCATTTTTACAGTAATTGCCTTTTTGATACTCTTACCTCATTAAGTGGTTTAGATAAGGCATATACTCAGTTCGTTCCCTTTACAAGAGCAAAGCTACTTCAAACACCAGAAGGGGCAATGAACTCGTACCAAGGAAATACTGCAGAAAGCACAGGCTCAGGCTGACCACCTTAGTCACAGTTCAACCCATGTCACTTACCTATTGAGTGAGTTTATGCCAGAGTTTTCATCTCTCTGAGACTTGCTCGTTTTCTCATTTATAAAAGGGGCTGTTGTCTGGATGAAACATTGCATAAAACAGCACTTGTAATCTGGTAGGTGTCAATGAATGGGCGCTTGTGTGATTAGCTACATCACTATATATTTAGGTGTGTTGGCCAAGACTTCACTTTGGAAACCCTTCCTCTCCCTCTTCTTCCCTCCCTTCCTTCCTACCTTCTCGTTGTCAGACTGATTGTGGTCAGGACCCAAATACCAGTGGAAACCAAAATTATCAACTTTTAATTCCTTGTTTTCTGGACAATGTGTAGGCCAAAGGACACAAAACATTTTGCCAAGTATGTCGCATCCACAATTTATGATCCAGACTTTTTGCAGGAGTGCCAACCCAAGGGGCATCCTGATTAGCATTTGAGAGCATCTGCAAAGATGAGCCCCAATGTGTGGGAATGAAAAAGCAATGGGACCAGGAAGAGTAAGTCTTGTCAAGAAGAGAAAGTCTGAGGGAGAGGAGAAAGGGAAATCGTTGAGAGGATTCTCCAGGATGCTTGATGTTCCTGCTGCCTTTAGTGGATACTTGAGAAGGAAAAACACAGTGTTCCATCTGCCAGATATCCCCACTATCACAAGTTTTATCTATTTTTCCATTTTTATCTATTTTATGGAGGACTCCAAGCCTCAGTTCAACCAATTTCTACCCACCCCCTAGCCCCACACATAAGATTGTCAGTGTTCTTTAGAACCCCCTCCCCAATGGGCAGACACTCCTGAGGTTTTTGGTTAAAATCAAGTTTGATCTGCAAAGGAACACTCATTGTGTAAACTTTTTTGTGTGTGAGGCAAAAAAATACATATAATAAAATGTACCATTTTACCCACTGTTAGTGAACAGTTCTAAGGCATTAATTATATTCACATTGTAGTGTAACCATCACTGCTTTCAATATCCAGAACTTTTTCATCTTCCCCAAAATATCCTAGGCCGATGAACCAGTAACTCCCCAGCCCCTTCCCCCACAGCCACTGGCGACCACCATTCTACTTTCTGTTCCTCTGAATTTGATTTTTCTGGGTGTCTCATATAAATGGAATCATAAATGTATCCTTTTGTGACTAGTTTATTTCACTTAACATAATGTCTTCAAGGCTAGTCCATGTTGTAACATGTATCTGAATTTCCTTCCTTTTTAATGTGGAATGATTGTGTAGACTTTCAGATGAAGATGTCACAGTTCCAGTAGACAGTCACATACTTGCATATTTGCTTCACTCATATTCAAGTAGTTGAAAGTGTTACTGAGCATTTATTGTAGCTGGTAGAAACTAATAAATTTCTCTTCCTGAAAATTATGTTCACACAGTAGAAAGTAGATATTGGTATACTTGCAAGGAGATAGTGTGTATTAGCACTTGTGATTATAGGAAAGTCACAATTAGGATTTCTATCATCTCACTGGAGGGCACGTAATTCGGCATCTACAGATAATCCCATATCCCAGGGTTGCTCACTGAGATAACCAGATCAAGAACCAAATGACTGACTTTTCAAATGACCCTTCCATTTTCTCTTTAGTTCTCTTGCACTTGCTAAAAAGTTGTTTTTAACTCACATGATTATATATATATGTTTATTAATTGACTTAGTATGCATATTTGCTTAAATGCTATAACAAATATGGCTCTAATAAATAAGGAAATGTTACAAGGTACAAGAGAAAGCATGGCATTTTCACAGAAGAAACGATGCTCATCTGACCATGGAAACTGAAAAAATATCATTGAGTCTCAAACCACATGTAGTAGTTGTGGATGATATAATAAAGGCTTAACTATTCTGCATGATTTCTTGAAGTTTATTTACAACTGAGACTTGTTGACACAAACACACTCTGCAATGTTTTTAAGGGGTAGAATAAGCACAGCACACTACTTACTTGTAAATTCTTAAGTTTACTAGTATTAATTTTTAAGCTATGTCTTCAGCTGCTGAGACATCATCCCGCCCATGGTATCTTACTTCTTCCTTTGAACTGAGCAGATGGGATGAGAAAGGATGTAAAGGGGGAATGAAAAAACTTTGATCATAGGAGAAAGATAATTCGGATATGAACAATGGGTGAAGACACCAGAAGGAGGAGCATGCAGGATGAAGTGGATAATAAAATATTGGCCCCTGAAGTCTCTGCTAGAAGTGATTTTTTCCTAAGAATTTTGTATATCACGCCTGTCATAAACATTCAGCTTCATTGTGCAATGAAGACAGATGACAAGAATTTGCTGCTCCAACAACACACACAAAAAAGCAAATTCACTATGTGCTTGAAATTTGGCTTCAGTTTCAAATGTGCAGTAGAAAACTTGTGTGAGAGCTGGGGGTAGTTGTTTATGTAACTAATTGGACATCTACATAAATATAAAAAATGGGGTAGATCCTTCTAGTCTCATCTGTTTCAAAGTTAGATGTTGGTCTAAAGTTAAGAGACATGGAAACTTGAAAGATACACAGGTTAGCTATCCTACACTGACTCTCTTATATAAGTTTCAAAGTTAGAAGATTTTTCAACATTTTGTTTTCCAATGGTAGGCGGGAAAAGCAAGCTTTAAGTCTCACTTATCAGGGAAAAGAAACATACAGAATGATTTAAAGTTAGGGAGAAATTTTGTGGATCAGAGGATGATGGAGGCTGTGAAGAAATAACTGAAGACAGAGGGACTGGTAGAGGAATAGGCTGAGGAAATACTGAAAAGTGTGAGATGGAGAACTGACAATAGCCAGAAGAGACTGCCTTCCACAGAGATGAGAGACAAGTGAAGGAGACGTCAAGGAGAAGATAGGAATTTTGACATTGAGAATATGGATGCTTGGGAAACTCGGTAACTTCTAAGCAAACTAGGTAGTGAGGTCACCTGAGAAAGAATGGATAGGACCTGGGTTTGGGGAAGGTTTAGCCCTGCCTGTGAGGAAGGCAAGAGAGAACTATTGATTGAAAGATGAATGAAAGATGACCAAGCAGCCTAAGGTACCCTCACACGCTAGACTCGCACTGGGGCACTAGAAGGCTGTGATTGGAGGTGCTAGTTAAAATCTTGGAGATGAGGCCTTTCCTGGTGATCATTATGTGGATGGTATTACTTGATTGGTGAGTGCCAACAGAGGCCATTGTATTTGAGCAGATTGCCACCTACTGGCTTATGGAGGCTAATGAGAAAACAAACAAGAAATACAGAGGAGCATTTAAAATTATCACAGTAATAATCTGATTAAGCCCTGCTTGACCTTGCCAGGCATCATCTGTAAGTACAAAGGAGACTGAGGCTGTAGATGTGGTATAACTCTAGAATCATCTAAGTAGCATTCAACTTGGCAGAGCAAGATGTATTTAGTTTAAAATCTGACTCCAGGGGCCTCCGCCGGTGGCATAAGGGGTTAAGCACCACACTATGAAGGAATCTGCAGTCAGCCAGGGAGCAACCCACATGGCGCAGCAGACCACTCCCGACTCGCCCACTGCTCCCCTCAGCAATGTATTTCAGTCAGTCTGCCTGTTCTGTTCTCCACTCTGTCTCTGGTGAATTCTCACCCCCTGTATCTCTGGCCTGTACCCCAGCGCTTGTATGCATAAATAAATAAATTTATGCATAAAAAATAAAATAAAATCTGACTCCAGCTTTGGATCTAATACATCATGGATATTAACGTGGATGGACACTGGGGGTTGGGAGAACCAAACCACTGTGTCAGGTTCTATAGGCACAGATACCAAGGCAAAGTAATGATCTTTGCCACTAAATCTGGCAGAGTCCAGTATACTCCCTTGCTCTTCTATTTAAGCCTTTAATATAGATTTCCCAAAGAACTCAAAGACTCCTGACCAGCATTTAGATAATATCTTTACAAATCCTTCTTGTCAAAAATCTTTGAGATCTTTAAAATCAAGGTTTTAAAATTTGTCTATCTCTAAATCTCACCTAATAACTTACATACACATTTTTTCTAAAATTCCATGGAATGAATGAATAAACTATCCTTTCTATGACCTTACATGTCTCTAGAATATATTTTCTTTGGGTTTAGACACCTCTAAGACTCTCCTCCATTCCTATTCCACTCAGCAAGTATCTTTTGAAAGCTGCATAGCTATTATCCAATGTGGAAGCACAACTCTTTGCTTTCATCACACAGGCAAGATCTTCTTTCTCCAGGACAGCCCTGGATCCTCTACTCTCTATCTTGTTAGTGTCTGGACTGATCATCACACTGCTGAATAGTTTGTGCCTCCTACAACAAAAGTAGAAGCAATTCAAGCAAGAATAATAACTACAAGGTAGAATGGCGGAGGCTAAATAAATGAAGACTATACAAATATGATACTTATATTAAGTGAGAAAGTCCCAACTTGAAAGCACTCCTACTATACACAAGCCCCAGCCTCTTTCTGTCTTGGGACTGTTGATTATCAAAAACACAGCTAATTCATTTCAACACCTTTGGATGAATTAGGAAAAGTTTCCCCTTACAGAGCATGACTTAGTGAGATGAATATAGACTGTATTTCTACTTGGCCATTTGGGCAGGTACCTTGTACTATAAACAACCTGAACATTTGCAATCTTTGGCCCCTGGTTACTAACTCTCTGGGACACAGAGCTTCTGGGAGTCATTGCTGAGCTAAGAACCAAAGTCCCATTCTAGAAGTTATATACAGATTCCTGATCCATACTGTACTTGGCAACAAGTAGGAGACGAAGAGCCAAGTCTAGGACGTGCACCGTGTGTTGCTTTAGATGCTTGCAATGCTTTCAATGTCCTGTTCACCTTTTAACAAAACTAATAGGTCTGCATGAAAAACTTTTATCTTCTATATAAAGGCAAACTCTTTCTGCCTCTTCATTTTCATTTTTGCGACTTACTGCAAGTGGAAAATTTATATAAATTTACCTTACCCAACTGGGCTAGATGGGGAAGGAGGGGTGGCTCTCACTCCATTGCCATTTCCTCCCTGTCTGTGTTTCAAGACTATGTTTCCAGGTTGTTTTTTTTTGTTTGTTTGTTTGTTTTTTGGTGTTTTTTTTTTTTTTCAACAACTGACCACAAATAAGGCAGCAAATTTTAGGGTTTTGAGAAAACCACTTGATTAAACCATGGGTCAGTCCTGCTAACTCACCACTCGGGCTGGTTCTAAGATAAACAATTTACAAACATGCTCACAGTGCTGTGAAAGTGGAAGGTGAAGTGAGGGCAGGTGGAGGTGAAGTGAAGAGCAGGTTGAGACCCTGCTGTAATCTGAAACTGTATTTTCTGAGCATGATCAGTTAACAAACTATACAAAGTAGCTCTTTGGATCAGGCTGAAGATTGTCAATCTTTTCAAGATAATGGCAGGAGAGGATGAATCTAGTTTGAGTAGAGGGCTGAATTCAATGAATAGAGACTCATCATTGGATTATCACCTCCCATCAGGTTGGCCTCTCTCCATTATCTCTGCCATGGGAATAATTTCTTAAATGTTCACTGGAAGTTTGTGAAGTTGGACATGCTTCTGTGGAAAGGCCTCAGATGTGTCTTTTCCTTGGGAAAGATAAACTTTCCAATTAAATGAAGAATTCTTTGGCTATCTCTTCATCGTTACTCTTTCAGAGTGAGATGCAGCTCTCATCTGTCAAATGTCAGCCAAGATTTAACTCCAATTCTTCACTAGTAACTGCTCTTGCCCCATCCCCCACCTTGATAGAACAAGATCTGGGTGGGTCTTACTAGTGGCTTGAACTTGAACTGAGGCTGTTATTGAGATCTCTGAGGCCCAGGAGGTCTCAGCCTTTATTTAACAGGAAAGTGAGTAGGAGCTCAATAAAAGGGGTTCTGGGGGAAGCCCCCCTTGGCCTCTTCCCACTTATAAATCTGTAACACATGTTGACTACATCTAAAATTATGTCATTGCCTCATAACTTTTTGAGATTCCAACTTCTGGGGCCCCTGGGAGAGGAGCAGTTGTTATTACAAGGTCAGGATTTAGCACTGGAAACTGAAGCCATTCAAGGTCTCCTCTTTCTGTGTTGACTCCATTGCTTTTAGGCAGCCACAGAGAGGTCTGGCTGCTCTCAGGCTGACAGGCCAGGCAGCGCTGCTGGGCAGGATGGAGGTAAACAACTAGGTTTTGTTTCCTCAGGAGAATATATTGACGAGCATGGTCACTGCCAGACCTGTGAAGCCTCGTGTGCCAAGTGCTGGGGGCCTAACCAGGAAGACTGTACAGGCTGCCCTGTCACAAGGTAAGTGGCCTTTCAGTATTTCCTGGAATTGGGGGCTCATGGGTTACAGGCTGGAGCAAGAAGTGCTTTCCATCTTCAAGGCACTTCTTGGGCTTGCAGGGAAAATAACCAAACTCCTTCCCATGACACACAAGCCCTCCGCAGCTTGACCATAGCCCACAACTGTAGACTCTCCCCTCCAAGATATCCAGTACCTACTGCTCGGTTGCCTGGACTCAGTAGGGGCTTTCTCATTGACAGAGATGGCACTGACTTTGATGGCTAGTATCTCATCCTTTTCCTCACATCTGTCCCTCAACCATCACCTCCATTTGGTAGAATGAAAAAAATATCTACTTGCACTTCCAGTATCAATTCAAGGGTGAAATGTTCCATAAAATCATTTTCAGGGCCTCTCTATTGGCACAGGGGTTAAGTTTCAGTGCTATGAAGCTACCACCAGCCACTGCAGCACGAGTTCTCTCCCCAGCCAGGGAGCTAACCCACATGGCCCAGCAGGCCTCTCCTGTCTCGCCCGCTGCTCCCCTCAGCAGTGTATTTCAGTAGATCTGCCTGTTCTGCTCCACGCTCTGTATCTGGTGAATCCTCTTACCCCTGCACCTCTGGCCTAGATGCCAGTTCTTGTATGCATAAATAAATCTTTAAAAAACAAAAATCATTTTCAGTCTCAAGCTAACTTCCCAGTTTATATTTCCCCATGCTCTATAAAAACTTCCTTAAGAGCACCTATAACATTTAAGACTTTCATTTACAAATCTATCTCATTATTAAACTGTAAGCTTCTTGAAATACTCATCTTTGTATCTCCATGACCTACGATGATGTTAGGAAAGTAGTAGGTACTCAATGTTTGACGAGTGAATGAAAGAGAAAGCAGCAAGTATCCAATGTGATGTGCATCTCTGCTAATATACTGGGAATTTCTGATGAAGAGAGCTGGGTAGGACCCTGTTGTAATGTTAATTTCACTCCTGTGATTCTAGCACTTATTATTTGTTTGAATAACAGTTCTCAAAATAAAATAAAAGTTGTTCTCCTCTAAATGCATTGGAAGCAGGGTCCCTCCCCAGGCCAGTATGATGAGCAGCTCTAGCTGCAGGTGCATCCTAGGGATGGAAGTCCTTCTGCCTTGAACAATAGGCATCTCATCCATTTGTACTTCAGAGCTACAATACCCAGGCAGAAACTATGATATATTTGTGTCTTTATTCTCCTGCAGTGAATAGCACATAGGAGAATTCAATAAATACGCATTTTATTGAACTTGATAAAATGGATAATCAATATCATGGATTTGGATCTCCAAATAGTTGGGGGGGGGGGATAGCGAGCGAGCGAGAGAAGAAAGTGGGGAAGAGGGAGGAGAAGAAGGCAGGAGGGGAAAAGGAAGAGGGACAGGGACAGGAGGTTGCAGTTTTACAGGAAATCTGCTATTTGAAAGTTCTGTCTGCATCTTCTAGTTTTTGCTTCACATATCCATAAGCCTTTGAGTTTAGCTCCTAAATAATTGAAAACTTCAGAGGACGCATGTGCACCCTTTACCATGTAGAGCTGTTTAACATGTAGAGCACTGTTAATGGCCCAAGCTTATTTCTCAGCACCATCCTGAAGGAGCTACCAAGTCAATGAATGAAGTTAAAGCATTTAAAAGTTACCTCTCAACGATGTTGACCCACCCTAAAAGATTTTATTCTTTCTTTTCAATGAATTCAGGCAAAAAGGACGTTTGCCCGATTTCATTCTGTTACATTATGTACCAAGAGACTACAGGATGTGTCCTTGTGATTATTTCAGTTGGGCAAAGCCAGCGATCAGCACAGAAGACCAGTCAATCCTGACTTGCTGTTCACATCTTCCATGCCAGTTCACATCTCACTCACACATACACGTACATACACACACCCTGGGGCTCCCAGAATATTTGGTGAGAACATTGGTAACATCCCCTCTGCCAGCTCTTTAGCATGTGGCTCTGCCACCTTCTCCCTTTCCATGAGCCCTGTTGAAACTGGAGGGGCTCACCGCCTTTGAAAAGGCTAAGGGCACACTTGATGTGGGGAGAGAAGTTCTTTCCCTGGAGAAAGTTCTTTCCCAGATGATCCTGGCTGAGCATGTCAGAAATCTGCAAATTGGATGACTGGTGGTCCCAAAGATAGTTTGACTTTAGGGGCCTCCCCTGGTGGCATAGCGGTTGAGCTGCCCACAGCCTCTACAGCACCGGTTCGATTCCCGGCCACCGGCGAGGGCCCCAGATGGCGCACAGACCTCTCCTTCTGCACCCACTGCTCCCCTCAGCAGTGTATTTTATCAGTCCGCCTGTTCTGTTCCCCACTCTGGCTCTGGTGAATCCTCTCACCCTCCCGCGCTTCTGACTGTACCCAGTGTTTGTATAAATAAAAATTAAAAAAAAAAAAGATAGTTTGACTTTAAACAAGATTTCCATCTCCCCCATGGAGCCCAGAAAAAGGAACCTATTCTCCAGTAGGGAAGATTTGTTTATATCAGTGGAAAACTATCCATCACAATGGTATTTTTCTTAAAGTCCACTGGCGATTTTTCTTGAGGGTATGGTGGGTGCAGTGGGTGGTGTCTTCACTATGCATGACTGCTTTTCATATCTTTCAGTCTTTAGAAATAATTGTGTTCTTACAAGGACTCTGCATTGTCACCTGTGCTTTTCCAAGGGTAGAGATGGTGGGAGGTCATTGAAAACACAATTATGCATGTGGTACTTTCTTAGAATCAAGCACTCAGGTAGAAAAGGCAGCCCCTTCCCTACATAGCCATGGTAGTATCTCACCACCTGCTTCCCCTCAACCCCCACCCCACCCCACACACACTTTCTGGCTGGTTCTAAATGGGTTCCCATCATTGACAGTATTAGAATGCCTCTTTTTTTAAAAAAAGATTTATTTATGCATACAAGAATGGGGATACAGGCCAGAGGTGCGAGCGGTGAGAGGATCCACCAGAGACAGAGTGGGGAGCAGAACAGGCAGACTGACTGAAATACACTGCTGAGAGGAGCAGCGGGTGAGTCAGGAGAGGTCTGCTGCACCATGTGAGTTGCTCCCTGGCCAGGGATCGAACTCGTGTTGCAGTGGAATGTGGTTAGCTTCATGGGTTGTGTCTTAACCCCTTGCACCACCAGGGAAGCCCTAGAATGCCTCTCTTAAATGATTTCCCCCTAAACCAATCTATCTTCTCTTGCTGATAGGTATAAAATAATGATACACCTATTCCCCTTTCAACAGAATTTAGCAAGAAAGTGAGCAGTCAAGAATAAACATGCCCCATTTTCCTTTTCAGCACAGCAATGAGTACCAAGCTTGTTTTAAAACCTCAGAAAGTTCTTAGGCATGTTTTCTTACAGTAATGTTTGCTTTTTTTTTTTAAGATTTATTTATTTATACAAGCACTGGGTACAGTCAGAAGCATGGGAGTGTGAGAGAATTCACCAGAGACAGAGCGGGGAGCAGAGCAGGCAGATTGACGAAATACACTGCTGAGGGGAGCAACGGGCAGCAGAAGAGGTCTGCCCGCCATGTGGGACTCTCGCCCAGCAGCTGGGGATCCGAACCGGTGCTGCAGAGGCTGTGGGCAGCTTCACAACCCAGCGCTCAACCACTGCGCCACTGGGGAGGCCCAATGTTTGCTTTTTATTGTTTTTAAATAACTACATCCAAATTATTTCTTAAAAAATCTTCTAGCTCAGAAACCAGTGCCAGGATGGGGCCAGGCTATTTTCATTTGGCATCTGTGCCATCAGCTAATGTCTGGGTGAGCACAGTCTCACCATGAAGCAACCATCATGAAGCAACCATCATGGAGGGGATTTGTCCAACATGGTGCACATATCTGATTAGGACTGGATTCTACACTCCGAAGTGGATAGAAAGAAATGGGGCTGGTATTGGTGACCAGAATCTGAGGGCTGGGAATCTAAGAACAAGGTACCCTTCTTTCTCATGTCATGAGTATAATCCTATTGTGTTTCAGACACAAATGACACAGAATTCGAGATGTGGAAACAAGGTAGAAGACTACAAGGGCCACACTACCCAGGGTGCCTTCCTCCCACGCAATGTCTTCTAAAACTGCGATAAAATGCCTCATGCTCAGTTTCAGGCTGGCTCTAGGAAGAGAAACAGTGGGGGTTAGACAAGTCCATGACGTGCCAGAAACAAACTGCTTGAGGTCTAAAGTGATGTTCAGCCTAAGTGATAAGAGGTGGCAGAGACAAAAGAAAGCCCTTCACCGTCTTTGCAGACCCTCAGCTTTCCCAGGCTTGGGTGTGAGAATCATGTCCCCCAAGGCATGTGTATGCTATGGGTTCTGTTAACTTCACAACCAATACACTAACTACTATAGCTAACCCTTGAATAATGCAGGGGAAAGGGTCACTAACCTAGACCCCCCCACCCCAAGTTAAAAATCTAATCAGCACTCCAAGGGTTCTGGACCTATGGGTTCAACCAATGACATCCATGGGGTCTGTGAAGGTAGAACACTAGGATTTAAAAAACAAAAAAAAACAAACACTGTGTATAAGTGGGACCCACCCAATTTGAATCTGTTATTCAAGAATCAATTGTACTTTAAGGAAGCTCTAAGAAACACCAAGTTCACACCCCCTATGTTATACAGGAGTCTTCCAGCAAATTCCACAGTAATCCAGAGTATCAGTGGAACAGCAGTTCTCAGTATGTTCCCTAGACCAGCAGCATCACATCACTCAGGAACTGTCAAGGAGATACATAGCTCAGCTTTCTGCTCCCAAGACCTACTGAATTAGAAACGGGGGGGGGGGGGGGGGGGTGGTGGGCCTCCCTAGTGGTGCAGGCTGTTAAGCGCAGCCCTGTGAAGCTGTGTACAGCCTCTGCGGTGCCGGTTCAATCCGGGCCAGCCTCGGAGCAACCCACATGGCGAGCAGACCTCTCCTGTCTCGCCCACTGTGCCCCTCAGCAGTGTATTTCATCAGTCTGCCTGTTCTGCTCCCTGCTCTGTCTCTGGTGAATCCTCTCACCCTCCCCCACATCTGGACTGTACCCCGGCTCTTGTATAAATAAAAAAATAAATAAATCTTAAAAAAAAAAAAAAAAACTGGGGATGGAGCCACCCAACTCATTACCTCTTTTTACAACACTTACCTGATGCCTACACTTGGCAAATATTTAGTATTTTTCTGAAATTTAATCACATTTGCTCTTTAAATTTTCAAAGAAAAAAAATGAAGCAAAACTATGAAAATGCTGACAACGACATTATGATATATATTGTATGTGTATAAAAACAAAGGTTTTAGTAGTCCACAAGCTAACATATCTGTTGTGCCCTTGGTGAGTTTTAACAAACATGCTCAGAAAATAGAGACTGTGAATACCACTACTGTATCTTTGCCCAAAGAATATGAAAACTCTTATATAAAAATATTTAAGTATTCCTTTGTTCACAACAGCATTATTCACAACAGCCAAGTCATAGAACCAATCTAAATGCCCAAAGAAAGACGGATGGATAAAGAAACTGTAAAATATATACTCAATGGAATATTACCCAACTATTGAAAGATGAAATAGTACCTTTGGGGACAAAATGGTTGGAGCTTCAGTTGATTATGCTAAGTAAAATAAGACAGAGGATAAAAGATACATACTGGGGCCTCCCTGGTGGTGCAAGAGGTTAAGCACCACACTATGAAGCAATCCTCAGCCCCTGTAGCGCAAGTTTGATTCCCGGCTGGCCAGGGAGCAACCCACATGGCACAGCAGACCTCTCCTGTCTCGCCCGCTGTTCCCCTCAGCAGTGTATTTTAGTCAGTCTGCCTGTTCTGTTCCCTGCTCTGTCTCTGGTGAATTCTCACACTCCCCTCCCCACCCCGCATCTCTGGCCTGTACCCCTGCTCTTATGCATAAATAAATAAATCTTTAAAAAACATATATTTTTAAAAGACTGGATGGTTTCACTTATGGAAGGAATATAATTAACCAAAGGACACAAACTGGCAAAGCACAGCAAAAATAATTCTTAGACTATGAAAAATTTACTGACTACCAGAGGAACGGAAGGAAGCGAGGATGGGGGAAGGGAGAGGAGGGAAATCAACGTAAGTTTTGGTGGGGGATAAGTGAAGCATGTGCATATATGGAGTGTGAAGCCGTATCCCCCAAATTATTCAGCTATGTTAACTACTGACAAATTAATAAAATTTGAAGAAATTTAGAAAAAAAGAAAGTAGAGACTGCGGCACTCTAGACATCAAGAGACACATGCAACAATGATGCTTGAATCGGAGTCCATTGATTACTTGCCATATGCATAGGCCCAGTTTATACGTACACTGAAGCTGCTAGATAGTACTTCATTCTACCCTTTGGGAGCCCTTAGAGTTGATATTTCCCTTTAAAATATGGGCATACTGATAACTAGAGGAGAAATATTTTCTCCAAGACCTCTAGATTTAGAGGTCCATTTCATGTCTTGAAAGTTCAAAGACCTCCATCTGACTGTTAACTGGGTTTGGGCGGAGCCTACAATGTAGATTTAATCTCTGTGGGTACCATTAGCTCATGTGGAAGCAGAATCACAATTGCTTCCCAGCCATTCTCTGGCATGCCTCCTGTTGGGCCCAAACTTTGGACGAAGGACTGGGTATATGACTAATAGTCCACGTATACTAAGATGATCAATCCCAGGCATCCCTTGTTTCTACAACAATAAAACCAAGTCTGTGCAGTGAAATATGAGTAATACAGGTTCTGATACATGAGACTATCTGAGAAAGTCACCCTTACAAATTCTAAGTCCGCTTTTCTTTTAGGGTTTTTGATGATGGCCGCTGTGTTTTGAACTGTCCCTTGGGGAAATTTGAATCTAGGCACCAATGCCATCCATGCCACTATACCTGCCGAGAATGCCAAGGAAATGAGTCTGCCAACTGTACCTCCTGTGGAGTAGGTAAGGGAGTGTGATTTCTTACTCATTCTTTGCCTCCAGCCTGTTTCTCACTGGCCATAATTGGTTTGACTCAGAAGCGTTGTTTCTGGGGAAGAGGGGTTGAGATCTCTAGGGAACAGCCGTTTACTAGAGAATATACAGAAACTTGTTTTTGAGACATGAGTTCACGCAATTGCAGATACAGACTTCCTGTCTGAGGAGATGAGATAGAAGCTAAGGGGTACTTTTCCAGAAGAGACGAACATGGTGTCAGACACGAGACAGACAAGAAAGCTCAGGTTTGTTATGGTAAAAGTGAAAAGCTCAGAAAGTGAGGAGGTCACATTCAATCTTTCAGAGAGAGATCATAATTAAGGCCATGTCAGGGTCTCCTCAGGTCCCAGCAATACCATCTAGAAGCTTTTGGAGTCTGATGGGAACAAAGTAAGCATTTCAAAAAAACAAAAATATTATGACCTTTTGTGTTTCAATTTTAACATTTTTGGAAGTTTCTACTGTCACCCATCTCAAAGGTTCTCTGTAGTTTGAACTTTGACTGCTTTCCATGTGCCTGTTCCTGATTTTGACCTCATGGGGGACAGATTTTCTAGAACTGCACAATATTTTAAAATTTTGAGTCAGATTTAAACATTGGGATATTTCAAATAAAAACACAGATTTTTTGTTTCTCTTGAAAATTTGGAAGAGCTGACAACACCCGGCTTACATTTCCCAAATAGTTGACTGGAAACCAGAGAGACTGCTTTCTATTTCTCCACAGTTCCTACCTCTCCCAGTTGTCTTACTGGTACAGAGACTGTCAGTTACTACTATCACACTTAAATACTTAGTTTTTCTGGTAGAAAATAATTACTTATTTTTATTTATGCTAGCACCAAGGCATTTAAATAAAGTCAAAAAGTAAATAAAAATAAAATGAGAAAAATGAAGAACAGATTTAGGGTATCCTATGGGCAGAAAAATGGGAAGTAATACATTTCTTTGTAAAATTGAAGTTATTTCTTTGTATTTCTTATATAAAGTACATCTCTATCAAATTTTTCCTCGGCCTGCTTCATTCTGTTTCCTTCCTGATCTATAAGAAGTTAATGACAGTTGCCTCCTTTTAGGATAATTATATGATTAAGTGACCTCCTTTTCAGAGTCCATCTATTTCAAATACCAAGACCTTTCAAATTTGCATCCTTTAAATCAAATTATAATACCCAAAGGAGTCCAAATAATAAAGCCATGTCTGAACATAAAAAAATGGGATTGAAGAACATTCTGATATCTGAATGCATCATCATTTTCATTTTTAAGATTAATTCAATTGAGTATGTGAGAAAGATAGGAATATTGCCAATTAATTCACTCACTCATTCCTTCAACCGTTCAATAAGTTTGTCCTCAGAATTTACCATATACCAGACCTCCCTGAGCCTCTGGGTCCTGAGCTGAGTTCATATGCAAGTATAAGGGGTGTGCAGACACTGCAGGGTGGAGGGTAAGGTCAGTTTCCCACTGCTCACCCTTACCTACATCTAGGAAACAGGCTTTTGGAGCCTACTTGGTTTGACATGAAAAACCAGGAGTGTGTGCTCTCTAAAGACATGGGATATTTTCTGAAACATTCATGGTGGAAATAGGACTTGACAGGGCTTCATAAAAGTGCTTGCAAAGAATATAACTTTGCAAGTTATATTTAATATATATATATTTTTTTGACCATTTTGTGGTTTCCTAAGATTCTAGGTTCTACCAAATCAGCGTTTTGCATTCCATATATTGACCTATAGCTGTTGAATCACTGAGTGCACATTACATCTTCCCAAGCACACCTTCCTTTAAAGGATAACGTTCTTGTAAGTCAAACTTGGAGACAGATTTTCCCCCTACCTCTATGAAGGGCCTCTTTATTTCCTTTGTCCCTCTATAATCAGCAGACTTCTGGCATAAAGTCTCCACCAAAAAGAGGTAACTCTGACCACGTAATTCAAGAGCATGGTTTTTAAATTGCATCTGAAGTAGGACTAAAATAAGAAACATTTTAGGTTAAATCTGCTGAATTTAAAGGTAAAGAAATAGTTGCATGCTGGTGATTTCATCTCATTTAATCTGACTTTATACTGACATGAGATTAGCACTACCCTTATCCACAAATTCAGCAGCCTGGCATCTTGAAGGTCAATGTCTCTGGATCTTCATGTGGTCTGTCATATGATGAGTGAACACTAGACCCATTTTTCTGGATAACACAGATCAGCAGGGGAGAGCTGATTCAGAGAAAATGGATACTCTAAAAACTTAGCACAAACAAAATCTCCAGGAGGGTGGGAGTAGGAGACCTCTAGCACATCTATATTAATCTTTTTAAAAATACATGTATTTAAAACTGATAACAATTCATTTTTTTTGTGATAATTTGTAACTGATTAGAATTTGCCATTCCCTGCAGGAATAAATTCCCATAGTCTCAAGTTCTGGTGGTTCTGCTCATTCTTTCCTTGTAACGTCCAGTGTTGACAGAAGCTCAGGATCTTTCAGGAATGCATGTACAAATTTTATAAAGGTGTGCTTGGTCTAGTGCTTCCATGGGGTATCATTGGAGGAATCGGGAGGTGTGCAACACGTCAGGCCTCAGTTCACACAAGAGTATGATTTTGATACAGAATTCAAAATCATTTTAAAGGTGTATACTCCATAAAGTCATGTCCAGCATTAAGCATTTGTTTATTCTCATGGGATCTCTGCAGTCTCAAGTCTATAAGCTTTCACAGACACCAACACATGTCTTTGAGAAAGTTAAGCCCACTCTACCCATACTTATTCACACAGCATGGTTTGAGCTGTTGCAGTGATGTCCCTGATAGTCACTGCTCACGCAAATACATAAAATATTGGAAAATAATTCCCTACAAGGAAAAGTTTTCAACTACAAGTATATAGATATTACACTTTTTATTAAATCTATTCTTATACTTCTGGTCGCCTAGGAACCAAAGCACTTGGTCATGTCTTTTTTTAATAAAATGTCTTGGGTTATATTAGCTTCATGGTTAATTCTGTACAATTTCTCTCCTTTTGTTGCTCCTCTATCTGTTCAGATAAATACAGCCGAGAGCGCTTCCTGTACCAGGGGGAGTGTCTGGAGAGGTGCCCCACAGGCCACTACCCTGCTCAGGGGCATACCTGCCTGCCCTGTCCAGACCACTGTGAGCTTTGCCACAGCGCACATGTCTGCATGCGATGCTTGGATGGCTACTTCATAGTGCCCACCAACCACACCTGCCACAAGTTAGAGTGTGGCCAAGGTAAGGCTACTTTGAGTCACTGCCCTGCACCAGGAGGTGGCTGCAAAGCAGCACCCCTAGATGCACAGATTTGAATTGTATTCCTGACTTTGATGTCAACACCTGGCATGACTTTGGGTGACTCTGTGTCAAGTGGGGACACTGAGCACTGACTTTCTCTTCTCCCCCACACACCATTTCTCTGGGCCACCAGACACAATCCAAGAGAACAGGAATGTCATTAAAGACATTGAAAGTGATTTTGAGTGGAGAGTTTATAGGCAGAGGATAGTGGACAGAGAATTAAATTAGAATCCAGAAGTCCTGATCAACAATTTCCTCCTCCTCAATTACCAGTTATGAGACCCTGGACAAAACTCATCTAATTTCCACATGCCTTAGTTTCTCCTGTGAAATGAAGAATATTGCTCCAAAAGCAGTTGCTATACTAAGACAATGAAAATCAACCTACCTAAAGCTACCTGAAAATATTAAACTGTCCTGTGACTGGTTATTGCTATTCCAATTCCTTACCTTATGTAGGAAGAGGGAGATTTAGGAAAAAAAAAAAAAAAACAGCACTTTTAGTTTTTGTTCTCTTCCATGTACGAATGCATCAGATTTTATTTATTTATTTTTTTGCTTTATGTAAGAATTACACCAGGTCTGGTGCTGAAGAGAAGTCCAAGACATTTTTGGAATAATTAAGATATCCATTCTTGGGCCTCCCTGGTGGCGCAGCGGGTTGAGCACGGTGCTGTGAAGCTGTCTGCAGCCTCTGCTGTGTGGATTTGATCCCTGGCAGCTGGAGAGGGCCCCACATGATGCACAGACCTCTCCTGCCACCCGCTGCTCCCCACAGCAGTGTATTTCGGTCGTCTGCCTGTTCTGCTCCCTGCTCTGTCTCTGGTAGATCCTCTCACCCTTGCCTCTGGCCTGTACCCCATCTCTTGTATAAAAATAAATTTTTTTAAAAGAAAAAAAGATATCCATTCTTTTTTCTTTTTAATGCTTATTAATTATGGGATTTAAAACTTTTTAAAAATGTATTTAGGAGGGCCTCCCCTGGTGGCGCAGCGGTTGAGCCCTGGGCTGTAGAGCTGCCTGCAGCCTCTACAGCACTGGTTCAATCCCCGGCTGCTCCCCGGCCACCGGAGGAGGGTCCCACATGGCGCGCAGACCTCTCCTGCCGCCCCGCCTGCTGCTCCCCTCAGCAGTGTATTTCATCTGTCTTCCTGTTCTGTTCCCCGCTCTGGCTTTGGTGAATTCTCTCACCCTCCTGTGCTTCTGACTGTACCCAGTGCTTGTATAAATAAATAAATAAGTTCTTTTAAAAAAAATGTATTTAGGAGGAAAGATTAAAAAGAGACAGAGCCTGTTCATTTATATACCAATTCTATATTCCCAGAAACAGAACTTGTTTCTTTAATAAATAAAAATCTACCAGCTTGACATTAAAACCAATTTCATCATGGCATATAGTCTAACTTTGTTCTAACTGTACCCAGTCTAGCTGATCCAATCTATTAAATTAATGTGATTAAAATGTGGGTGACATATGTAGCTGCAGGATGGTTTTAGGTTTTATAATTGCTCTATGATTTACTTGACAAAAAGCTACCTACTAACATATTTTCATAGCAATTAATAGTGATTAATGTGAGTTAATACACTGAGTGTAAATGAATTGTGCTTTCCATTCCTTTTACTGTCTAGGTGAAGTCCAAGACCCAGACTATGAAGAATGTGTGCCATGTGAAGAAGGATGTCTGGGATGCAGCTTGGGTATGTCATCTTCCTTTATTAGCTAGAGTTGAATAAGTCATCATCAGTGTCAACACCATCAGCCATTAAGTAGGCTCACTCCTATGCACATAGTCTTGGTGGGTGAGAGGCATTCTCTTTTCAGGCAACACCCAGTCATTTGTCTTTATGAAACTCAAGTTTAGGGGCCTCCCTGGTGGTGCAGGGGTTAAAGACGGCACTATGAAGCTATCACCAGGCACTACAGCCTGAGTTCCATCCCCGGCTGGCCAAGGAGCTAACCCACATGGTGCAGCAGTCCTCTCCTGTCTTGCCCTCTGCTCCCCTCTGCAGTGTATTTCAGTATATATTCCTGTTCTGCTCCCCACTCTCTCTGGTGAATCCTCTCACACCTCACACCTCTGGCTTACAGCCCAGTTCTTGTGTGCATAAATAAATAAATCTTAAAAAGAAAAAAAAGAAAAAAAACTCAAGCTTAGGAAAGGACAGTGGGTGGCATCCTTTCCTCTGGTTGTTAGCTAATTGGCAGGGAGTATCTAAAGCTATCATGTTTCAAGGTGTCTGGACCTCAGCCTCTCCTTAGCTCCCAAGACGATATATTTGAAGATGAACAGTGGTGAGAGAAAAATAAACGTAAGCAAAGATAACAAGAGTAATAAGCAAAAACTCATTAACTCAGTATGTAAAACATGAAAGTTTGTCAGTTATTTTCTTTTAAGTTTGGGGTTTTTCCTTTATACAAATGATTCTAATTCTTGGAGTTCAAGACAATCCTTCACAAGAAAGCAATATAGTAACAGTAGAATTGAAATTGCTATCATGCAATGAAATGAACTTGTCAGTCTTTCTTGTATAATTGTTTAATTCAAATCACTGGCTGCTCCTTTCTCTTTCTTTTCCATATATGGATCTATGGAGCAGGTAGCAGGGACAGTCTATATTACACAGCACCCCTAGCATGGATGCAAAATGAAAAGTAAGAAGGCTACCAATTCCAAAACTGCATCTTAGTTTAAATTTAAGCAAAATATGGGAATAATTAGCATTTAGGTCTATGGATCTTTGAAAGGAAACCCAACCTAAAATAAAGATTGGTGGAATAATTTCTCTTCATGGAGTTTTCATGTAGCCCTGTGATTGGTTAACTCATATCTCAAAAATTTTAATATACCTACAAATCACATGGGGGATTTGTTAACATGCAGATTATAATTCACAGGTCTAGGGTACAATCTGAGAATCTGCATTTCTAATAAGTCCCTGGTGAAGGCCAATGTGTCACGAATACTAAGTGCTATTCATTATGGCATTATTTGAAGTAGTAAACTCTTTGATATAATCTAAATGGCCATCTGTGGAAGACTGGTTGAATAAACAAAGATAAAGAGTGGAATACTACACAGCCACTAAAAAGCAAAGAAAATCTATATGAACTGATTCTGATTTCATGTTATATTGCTAAGTAGAAGGCAAGGTACAAAAATATACACATAGTATGCTATCTTTTGGGTAAGAAAATGGTAAAATATAAACATGTTTTACGTATTTTGGAATAAGAAACAAAGAACAGACAAACCATAAACTATTGAGAATATTACTTACACAGGAGGAGCTAAAGGAGATGGGCATGAGACTTCTCTAATTACATCTGTTCACACTGTTTTGATTTCAACCATATATGTGGTTAACATATTGATAACAAATGATACGGTATTAGTAGAACTAGGTTCCCACTGGCCAACATGGGATAATTTGAGCGTCAAAAAAATATTGATGACAAAGAATTAAAATTTAATGAATAGAAACTATCCATGCATAAAAATGATATTTGAGGGAAGTGAAAGGAGGAGGGATAGAAAATAGAAGGGGAAAGTTCTTCTTTATGAAAAGTTTCAACTGTTACATGCACAAGAAAATAATTAGAAAATCATCATTTGACATTCTCTACTGTGTTGACTCAAGGGAGAATCATTAGCAGATGCTAAAATCATTAGGAGGAAAATTGTTTGGGAACAGGATAATCACATAGACCTAAAGTACTTCAATAGTTAATTCAATGAAGAGTTTTATACTGATCACCAAATTAACCAGGTTATTACACTTAGCATTACCTGACGTTATGTGTTTCCTGGTGTGATATATTAACAAATACACAGCATTATCTATCTATGACAAAAACAATTAGACCAAAGATTCTCAACTGAAGGTGATTATTACTTCAGAGATATTTGTCAAGCTTTGGGACATGTTTGATTGTCACAGCCAGGGGGTTGTTAATTGCATCTAGTGGGTTGAGGTCAAGGATATAAATAACCATTCAATAACACACAAGACAATTTCCCAACAACAAAGAACTATCCAGTGTAAAATGCCAATTCGGAGATTGAGAGACCCTTATTTAGTCTGAAGTAACTATATGATAACTCTATAATACAAATGACCTAGGCTGGAAAAACAATGGAATATATAGGGGAACAGGAGGTTAAGAAAAGATTCTTACTGAAAGAGAAACAACTGAAATTTCATAAAAGATATTCTGGGAACAACTGGGAATGATTGACTATAATTGGATATTATTTGTGAATGAATATTTCCTCTCATGTGGCAATTGCGTTGTATTAAAAATAGGGCCTTTGCTTAGGAGATGCATAAAACAGTATTTAGGGAAGAAATATCATTATGTCTACAACTTATATTCAAGTAGTTTTAGAAAAAAGAGGATGTAGATGAAGTATACAAAACTCTTCACTGCACTACTATTTCAGCTTTCCTGTAGAGTTAAAAAAAATTTTTCAATTGGAGAAAATATGCTCCATCAGCTGAAAATTCCTAGAAGCGACAACTCCCCAGTAGTAATAAGCACACCTAGGACTAGATCTTGATTTCTAATACTGTTCTGCCATAGAAGATATCAAGACTCCTTGGATATTTTCCTGACTCTGAGACCTGGATAGGAAATGTACCAGGGGAGCCTGCAGCATCCTGTAGATGGCAGAAGAAAAGGCAGTGCTCAGGGGCAAAGAATGCACAACAATGGGGGCATGTCAAAGGAACATTGCAGACATCCAAAAGAGCTCCCAACAGCCAAATCTGGAAAATTTGAGGAAGAATATAAATACAATAGGACTAGGATATAACCCAAAGCATAAAATAAAAATCCATGAGTTCATCCA
The DNA here is from genome assembly GCF_964194135.1 of Talpa europaea. Lineage (NCBI taxonomy): Eukaryota > Metazoa > Chordata > Mammalia > Eulipotyphla > Talpidae > Talpa > Talpa europaea. Next base: position 43,763,506 of record NC_140074.1, read on the forward strand.
CATACAAATAAATAAATGGTTGACTAAATAAACGGGGGAGAATAGACAAGTATTCCATGCAGAAGAATTCCAAATAACTTATTTAGCACCCCTCCTTCAAGTAAGAGCAGCACACCTACTGATTCCTTAAGTATAAATTGTACATAATGACTTCCTTGCAAGAGTACAGTATGCAAGGGAGGGGGGAAGGGAAATTTTTAACGTAGAAAACTGACAAGACTACCACAGCCATGTGATCATGGGCAGCATCAAGAGTAGTCAATCATATTGACACATGCACTCTTGGTAAGATACTTAAACGTCAGGTAAATCCCAATTGAGGAACATTTTGTAAAATACCTGATCAGTGCTCCCCCAAATTGGCAAGGTCATCAGACAAGTGAAGTCTGAGAAATTGTCCTAACCAATAAGAACCTGGGGAGACATGACAGCTAAATGCAATGTGCTGTCCTGGATGGGTTCCTGGGACAAAAAAAAAAAAAAAAAAAGAGAGAGAGAAAATAAGACACTGGCTAAAGACTAAAGTAATCTAAATACATTATGGACTTTATTAATAATGACCACATCATCATAAAACTAAAGGGCATAAGGGAACTATTTGGGGTACTGGAATTATCCTTTATCTAGATTGCGGGGAGTGGTTTTATGACTGTGCTCATTTGTTGAAATTTATAGTACTGTACATCTAAAAAAGGCAAGCATCATATTGTGAAAATTTCATTTCTATAAATCTGGCTTAGGAAAATACAAAGCCAGAATGGGCCTATTATTGATCCTCTTCCCCATCTCTGCATAGAATAACCAGAACAGTGAATAGCCTAATTACTAGCATTTATTGAATGTTTATTAATGCTCCAGGTGCTGTGCTAATGGCCTTATTTAATGAAAAGGAATGGATGTGTTTATTGTCCCCATTTTTCAAATGAAATTAAGCTCAGAACAGTTGTTCCACTTGTACAAGGTCACAGAGCTCATAACTATTAGAACCAGTACTTCATCTGGAGAGTCCAAGACCAAAACCCAGGTGGTCCACAATTCTACTCGTACCAACTACTGTTCTTTTAGAACAAAGAGTATTATGCTCTGTGGAATAATAATGCAACATGAGAATACCTTTTATTTTCTGCCTTTTTCCTCAATTCTACATATAATAACCATTGTATTTTGTTTGGCTTACAACTTTATACCTAATGACATAACCGAATTTACCAAACAGTAAAATTGTTCATAATAGTCATACAAGTTGATTTGGGGTCACTGTTCACCTGAAGCTGTCAGCCATCAGGACTTAGACGTAGAATGCTCTGAAGTGGCGTAAGGTAGAGAGGGGAACATCGTACAGCAAGACTGAGAAGAGAACATGCTCACTCTTCCAACTCGCTCTGGATTCCCCCTGGCACGTTCCCTCCCTCTGTTTCACAGGAGCTGGTTGAAAGGGGCTCCATTCTAAGGATCTGATGGACAGGAGACACAAAATATGAGGTGAGCTCTCTCCACCCTGACCCATATTAAATTCAAGCTTCGGATCCAGGGATAAGAGAGTCACCTCCTTTATTCTTGCTACTTTTTCTTTCTCTTAAAAAGTGAGATCTTCATTCACAGAAGAATGTTTGCTTTTTAGTTTTCCCATGAAGCAGAACTACAAAGTTTTTAAAATCTAATATTGTTATCACAGATCGCTATTTACTTCCCTTTTACCCAGATCTCCTAGTGGGCTTTTTCCACACACCTTCAGGGGAACAAGAACAGTGCCAGACAGCTTTGGTTCCATCTAAACCAAGGCATTGCTGAATAAAAGTTATAATACCCTGGCCTCTCCTTTAAATTGGAAAAGAGCTGCTAATTGCAAAAGTGAAACAACATATACAAAGGACCTCCTTTCCAAGGTGATGAAGACCCCGTACATCACCCACTGTCCAGCCACCCATAGTTCGTGACCTTGTGGTTACCTGACATCACCTCCAAGGATGGATGGGACAGGGTAGTTTTTAAAAGATCAAACACAAACCAACTTCAGTGAAAGGATTAGAATCTAAATGTTCTGTCACCAGTCTGATGAAGAAGAGAGAAATAAGCAAGCTCCGTTAGATAGTGGTCTTAAAAAAAAAAAAAAAAACCAATGGCTTTGTTTTTTATTCATTAAATCCTCACTTGCCTTTTAGTTTCTAAATGATACCTCATTTCAAAAGCGGGAGCTTAGAAAAACAAAACCTCAAAATAAAAAAAGAGAGAGAGAACCCCATGTTGGAAGAGTTTGCAGAAATTTTGCATGGTCCCTTAGTCATCCTGGCTTTCTTCATTCACTTAGCAAATATTTATTCCAAGCTTTTGTGCTTTCTGTATTCCCATCATTTGTTGTTTTTTCCACAAGTAATAGGACTATATAACCTAATATTTATCTAGCATCATCATTCTTCAGACACTCTCCTAAACACTTAATACAGATGATGTTTTCACATCAACAATCCAACAATTTTTATGGATGGAGAAACTGAGGATTAGAGGAAGCATTGGAACCAGGCCAACTTTATGCATATGGGAAGTGACAGAGTAGTTAAACAGTCTCAAAAACTCTGCATAACTTTGTTTACTCTGTTTTCACAGAGGAAGTCATTGGCTGGGAAGTTGTTCTCTGTACACACTATGTATGCACTAGGCTAGAAAGGGTTGTACCTGTGACAACAGACGCCCCCCAAATCTTAAGCAACAAAGCCTCACTCACGCTATGTCTCCACCATGGTTCCTCTGGTCCTCAACCCAGGAGCCAGGTTGGAGCAGCAGTTATTGCCTTGTCATGGCAGAAGCAAAATGCCCCGAATCTTAAAGGTTTCTCCAAGATGTGACACTTGTGACTCCTACTCACATATTTTTTGGCCACAGCAACTCAGAGCAGGAAGGTGCAATCTGTCCTGTGCTTGTACAAGAGAAACAAATACTGTGAACACCCTGATGATGATATTCTCACCATGGTAATGCCCAAGACTGTTACCTCAATATAGTGCTATCCTCAATACAATTCCAAGGTTTCACATATGTTTGAACATGAAATAGTCCCAAAAATGTCCTACTGTTTCACTGATTGCTCTGCTCTGTCCCTCTGAGCTGGCCCATTAGCTCACCTTGGCAGTGTCTTTTTCCTTCTCTGAAAGTATCTCTTCTGAAGAAGGTGTGACTTTTTTTTCAAAAACCAAGTTTCTTAAAGTATTCTGTTAGCTCACTTCTCTCATCCCTTGGCAACTGAAGAGTCAAAAAGAGGACAAGTGACAAATGATATGTGGGCAATAGGTGAATTGTCAGCTCAAAGAAACTTGACCTTTCTTTACTCCAGTCTTTCAAATTCCTTTTTATGAGAATTACAATATGCTGGTATCTCCTGCCATTATCTGCTGCCCAAGAAATGTGCCCATATAAGACAGTCTTGGGAACAACTTTCTCTTCTTTTTTAAATTCAGTTCAAGAAATATTTGCTGGCATCTACTGCTGGTTAAACTCGGGGATGTGAAGGAGAATAAAACATGCTCTCTGTTCTCCAAGGGCTCACATATAAATGGGAACCCCAGGGGTTCTCAGTCCTAGGTGCACCATAGAACCATGTAGGGAGATGGATAATGCAGTGTTGGGATCAGCTTCCAATGTTTTTAGTTCATTGTTCTGGAGGGAGGCTCAGGCATCAGTGTTTTCTACAAACTACCCGACTGACTCTAATATAATCAGTTGATAAACAGGGGTATATAAACAGAAAATTTCAATGTATTTAAATATTCTGTGGGGAGGGAAGCTGAAGCAGGGGCAGATACATTATCATAATTCTAACTTATCCAATCCACGCTGAATGCTCAGCTAGGCAGGCACTTTCCAAATCTGATCTCTATCCTCAATACAATGCTTTCTGCTCAAAATCCTTAGCCACATTTTATAAAAGAGAAAACCAAGGATCTGAGAGCTTATATAATTTGCCCAAAGTCACATAGCTAATGAGTGGTAGAGGCAAATTCATACTCAGAACTGTCTAGTGCCAAACCCTCAGAATATCCAAATATTTGCTCTTTATCGAGAGTGCTGTACTTAGACACCATTTTCCTAGAGAAAAATGAAAGTCAGGGAAAGGTCAAACAGCCATGTTTCATTCTCAGTCATATATAATCTTAAACCCCTTCACTGTATGCCCCGAAGTTCCTTTTGCTCCTTCTACATTCAAGTTCACATTCTTATGATTATAGGAGAGAAGAAAATAGTGGCAAGGCATTCTAAGTTCAATTCTAAAGCAATTAGCTCATCATCTTGGCTCTCCATGTTATTACGCTCTTTTCCCCCAGAGCTGGGTATGATCAAAGTTCCTCCTACTTGTTGTGTAAGTGACCTGCAAAGTCCAGCTTCAAGCCAAGGCTGTCTGGATCACGTATGCTTGCAGAAAGATTATTGAGCCAAGTACTTCCAAAACAAACCTAGATAAACAAAAGCTCAAAGTGTGGCCGAGTACCACATACAGAGCAGGGGGACTCAGAAGACCAGCTGCCATTCCTGGAATCAACACAGAATCTGAGACCTTAAACTCCTAGTACCTGGGGACACTGAGGCTGAGGAGATGGATGTCACCTTTACAGAAATATCTGGCAATCAGTGAGAAGTCTCTCCTGCATGTTGAGGAATAACAAGCTGTAAAAATCTTGCCAAATTACTTTTGTTAAGTGAAAGATCTTTGATATTTCTGAGTTTTTTTTTTTCCTGAAATTCCTTAGCAACCAAAATCTCAGCTTCTATCTGTCTATCAAGTTTAAAAGAAAAGTAAAAGTGAGATCGGCACAAATGACTAGAACTTTGGATGGTTAGGTCTTACTTGCTGTTGTAGGATTGTGGAAAATGGAGTCCAAGATCATGCCTTTTATCTTCACCCTCCTCCTACCATAGTGAAAATGTTTGGGCACATCCTATATACTCTTTGCTTCTTAATTCTTTCCTGCTTCTTTATTCTTTCCTGCTTTATGAAGGAAAACATTTATAACTTGCTTTCTGATAGGGTCCTGGAGAGTGTAAGTCTAGAAAGATAATCATATGTTGAACTCTTCAAGACAGAAAAACCAAGAAGCCCTATTATTAAAATCAAAATCAAACAATGTGCCTTCTCTCCTTTTCAGCCTTTTTCTGTCCTCTCATGTCCACCATCTCAAATGACTGTTGTATATCAAGGACAGACATTCAACTTGTGTGCCACTGTATGGTCTTATGCACTTAGCATGGTGCCTGTCAACAGGTAGGCACTCAAAATATCTGCGGGTTTTGGGCCAATTGTTAGCTGTCCTCATCTCACCCCAATACTCTATCTTTCCATGCCCCTGCCACACATCCATCTCACAGTCCTTTACCAGATGGTAGGAAGAGATGCAAGCTCCACTGGTTGAGGAGAAAAAAATTGATTTAAGACACAGAGCAGACAGCAGAATACAGAGAAGCTGAGTGTGGGAGAGGCGGGAGCATGTGCACGCTGATACCCAGCTGCTCCACAGGCAGGTCTCCAATGACGATTTGAGCCAACAACGAGTGTCAATAAATTGCCTCTGTACCTCTGGAGTCTGCAACTCCAGCCTTCCAAAACTTAACAGGAGAGTAATTTGGTAGGAGTCCAGGCTCGTCCTTTCCATGAAGCCTCCCTGCAACTCCCACCAGAAAAACCTTGGCTATAGCCCCACCAACTGCCTTCGGCTCAATGTCCAGCACAGTGGGCCAGCCCAAGGCCTAAGAAGCAGACTGCGGACAGAACAGCACAGAAGGTGGAGAAGATAATGGGCTCAGGGACAAGGTCTGGGCAGGCCCAGGCCTCATTTATCACCCTATTGCCAAGTACCCAAAGTTGAAGCCCTAAAAGACAAGGTGTGTCCATACTGACATCTCCAAGTATCAGTCATGTTCTCACTGGTGATGTTACTAAGTCAATTGAATCTTTTGTTCTCCTAGCTATGTCCATAGCCATAGATTTTTTTTTCAACTTTTTTTTCAAATATTTTCAACTTTTTTTTTCAAATATTTTCCATAAAGTCAGTGTGTTTTGACTATTCTATAAATTATCCACTACCAGATAAGTAAATCATGCTTTGTATGAACCAGGCTGGCAACTCGGAGATGTCAACCTGCTAGGTTTGTTTTGTGACTACCAGGTCCTGGGAGACCCATGAGAGCACTAGGAGAGGAGAAACTCTGCCCGAGCAGTCCCCAAGCAATCCAATGACTGGAACAAGAGCAAATCCCACAATAAGCACGGCATTACCTGTCGAGGGATAATGTATAATCTGGAGATGCAAAGGGTAGAATATTAGAGTGGTCAAGTTTCCCAATCTCTCCAACCTCTAATTTGGAGCAGAAAGAGCTGACAGATTGATTTAGCATCATGATAGAACTTTATGCCCTAAAATAATTGCTGGAAACCTGGATGTTCCACTAGAAAAATAAATCAACCTAAAAATGCAATCTCTATATTACCATGTCCTACACATTTCAGTGATGACATAGCTCTTTTACCACGATGTTTGGAGGAGAGTCTTGGAAGAACAAGGAGATTGTTTTGAAAGGGTGCTTATTAGAAAGCCTACCACAATCACACTAGCTACCCACACCAATTGTAAAATTGCATATTTATTATGTTTAGCAGAAATGCAGCCTGTATATTTGAAATATTATCCAAATGACCTGGCTTCAACTTAGAAATCTTACATGATTTGAAACAAATGAATTAGGGAGACTTTGCCTTTAGTACTAAAGGGTCTGTGGGAGGTGAGTCAAGAACCATTTATAGTAGTGATAAAATACTATATTTAAGGCTGTAAAAATTTGGCATACAAGGTCTCAAATCAGAAGTAAATTCATTTTATGTGCTCGGCAAAGGAGCAACTGAAAAGTTTTACAAATGGGAAGTTTGACCTACTGAGATTTCAAACATAAAATATGTCAATTATTCCTTGGGCCTAGGTCTAGTTATTATCCCCTTGAATACTGAAATGCAGATCAGAACCATGAAGTCAGTAGCAACATTACTATGGTTCATGTGGCTAATGATAGTTCTCTGAAGCCACTGACCACCTGTCATGTTATATGCATATATGGGATGTGCATTAATGGGATGGGCCACTTGGGAACTTAGCAAGTAACTGGGGAAAAGCATCAAAACCCTATCCAATTAACAAACACTTCATTGGCTGGAACATTATGCTTTTGGTCTGCCAAGAAACCCATGATCTTTTACTTGGGAATTGTAAGTCTCGTTCAAATTAGAACTAGTAGATAATGCGTGACAACCAACAGATGTGTTTTCATCAAAAGAGCCTTACTAACTGTAGTTTCTTCCATCTTTGATCTCATCATCCACCTCTTTCCCTTCATTCTCTTTATCTACACTGGAAGGTCCCTGTCTTGACTGTTTCTGTTCCACTCTTGCCCCCAGGCCCCATGCTAGCTGTTTTCCCCATAAGGAATGTTCTGCCTGAGATATTAACATGGCCAGTTCCTTCCTGTTGTCACATCTCAGTATAAATGTCACTTCCTTAGAGGCTTGATTTCAATACCCAATCTAAAGACTCAAACCTGTTGTTAATTCTCTTCTCTCTCTTCCCTCCTCCCCCCACACACATATACAGCAACCATGTTATTTTAATCCTGGCAGATGACTTGCAGTTAACTGATATTTTAGTTTTTTACTACTTTCAACACTTGTTTACTGTATTTCTTTCTTCACTCAAATATAACATCCAGATAGACACCTAGAATCCTGCCCATCATGTATAAATTCTTAGTACATAATTTTTGAACAAATCAGTGAGCAGACTCCTAACAGGTCCATCTGCTGGTGCCTTTGTGGAGAGTGATAGATCAGACTCCAATCCCAGAGTTGGGACGTTATTTCATGCTTGTCTCTGGACTGTACCTCCTCAACTGGAAGCAGAGGAACTGGGTGGGTCAGAGATCTGTTCTCTACCCTGTAAAGCCCTTCACTCCTCCACTTCCCCGACTTCCCCATCCAACTCCCCATTTAGCTAGGGCAGCTTTGCATTTATCTTTTTTAATGTATTTTATTTTTCATAAGTTTCCATTCGATAAAGTCTTCTGCTACTAAAATAAAATTTTAAATCCTCCAGATTAGATAAATCTTTTGGCTTGAAGTTAATCCTGGCCTGGTCACTTGCCAGTTATGTGATTCTAGGGAATTCATTTCACTTCCCTAAATGTCATTATCATCATGGGGATAATTTCAGTAACTACTTCACAGCATTGTTGTATTAATTGAGATAGTCTATCTGTAGAAGGCAAAATAATGGTTCCCCCAAAGAAGTCCATCCACTAATCTTTGAAACCTATGAATACTCTGCCTTAAACAGTAAAAGGGACTTTGAAGATGTGATTAAGGTTACAAATTCTGAGATGGGGATAATGGTCTAGATTAGTCAGGTGGACTGAATCTAAGCACAGGTCCTGAAAAGTAAACCACCTCTCCAGCTATAGTTAGATTGTAACAGGGTGGTGCCCAGGAAAGGGGGAGGTTCCAGGTTCCCTGCCCCACCCAAATGGAGGGTGGAGCTGGGCAGAGGGAGAAGTAGCTGCAGAGGAGACTGAGGAAGGAAGGAAGCAGGATGGAGCCAGAAGGAGACCTGGAGGAGGCACATGGAGCCTAGAGACATGTGAAGAAACTGTGCTTGTCTTTTGGTCTTGGACTGGGTGACACAGATGTGGGTGAGACCCATGGGGAGGTGACAATGGCAGCTTTTATCTTGATTTTGTTTTTGCTCTTTTCCTTCCGGGCTTGTCTGGTTGTTTCTGACCCTTTTCTGTGGGTCCCCACTGGAAGATGCCTTAGACTTGTGGCAGGCTTTGGGGCCTTGTTCTGGGCTGATCCCATATGGATGGAGTTTTACCCACGAGGGGACGGGTAACTTTGGGTGCTTCATTTAGAAACTAGACTCTTTGCCTTTCCTGTATTGTTTTCCTAGTTGTATTAAAGTTCCTTCCCATCAAAGTCTCATATGTTTTGTGTTGATGCAGCGGATGGCAGAACCCATGTAGAATAGGCAGGTTTGCGGGGTTTGGGCTGCCCCTCTCCCTGCCCTGTAATAAGATGATGAGGGAGGAGACCCATCATTGTTAGTTGTAAAGTTTCTGAAGGGATCCCCAAGTCAAAGAATGTGGGTGGCCTCTAAAAGCTGGCTATTGCCTCAGCTGAATGCCAGCCAGGAAAAGGATTTCAGTCTTACAGCTGCAAGGTACTGATCCTGCCAATAACGTGAATAAGCAGGAAAACAGGCCCTCTCCTAGAGCCCCAGAAAGGATCCCAGTCCTGCCTTGTCCGAGATCCAGTCCAGTAAGACCCCATACCAGCCTTCTGACCCACAGAACTGTAAATTAGAACTGCAACCTTTGAAGGGACAAAGTTTCGGGTGATTTGTTATGACAGCAACAGAGAATTAAAAAGCCATTTAAAGTATGTAATGAAGTGTTTGGCTCATAGAACAATAGGTGAATCTGAATAAAGGGTAAACAGTCTTATTCCTGCACCTTTTCTGTAAATCAAAGTTATTTTCAATTGTCAAAATGAAAATTACCCAAGTCTGCAATCCTATAAAAGAGAAGGAATTGTTAGTACTCTGTGCCCATTCAAGACACATTATTTTACTTTCCTCTCATTTGTAATTCCATCGACTACATATCTTATTGTGCCTGCCCATTTTTCAGACTTTTAGGATGTATGGCTTCTAAAATTAGCATAAAGACAGAAAATTACCTCAATTTTTCCTTTAGGTACATAAAATGAAGCCCTGGACAAAGAAAGTATATTTTTCAAATAGTCTATTAGACATTGAAATGCCAGCACAGTGCTTAGAAATATCCACCTAGTAGGCTAAGGAAACACATTCCCTCAAAGAGGTGACAAAATTGTCAGCAAAAGTGTTAGGTGAATAAGGTAAAAAGTACATGTATTTATTACATGTAGACATAAATGACTGTAATGGGCCTAAAGGAGAGATTATGGTGACTTGAGTAAATCACAGGTGTTTCCAAATGTTTCTTAATGTTTGCCTACTTAGTTCTCCTTGCAAAGTAAGATCTTTCATCTTATATAGTATGGAGAAAGAACATTGGTGTTCATAATGGTGTATTTTAAAAGACTGAATCCTGTTCCCTTACATTTGCATCCCAAAATATACATGACTCTTTGAGCCTGCTATGGTCAAGCTTGCCCCTTTCCATCAGTGCCAAAGTTCTTAGAAAATGCTGGAGATTCCTAAAACGCATTGCATTTTGGAAAACTGCCTCATCACCAAGGACATCACACATTTAGGAACCCACATGTGCATCCATCTTTCAATAGTGTCTCAAGAACCAAGAATGAAAATAACAATGGTTTCCTACAAGGGCGGTGACTTTCTCTCAAAGCAAAGAAATGCTGAATTCTCATCCACGTAATTTGCGACCATTAGAAAGATTGGTAGATGCTCTTTCATTGAATCCCTTTGGACTAACAACACAGCCCATTGGGAGAATAAAAGCTCTAAAGAGAAAGAAAAGAGACAGCACAGATCAGCCACTTGCGTGTACTTTCTCCATTCAGAGGTGCTAATAAGGAAAAATGCCGAATTACTATGATTAGCCATGATTTGAAAATTGCTTATCACCTGCCAATATGAATGAAGACCCCTGGAGGGCTGTGAAATGCCAGACTAACAATGGCCCTGAGACAGAAGCATCTCAAAAAGGAATCTCAGCTGAAGACCAGCTTTGTAAAATGGAGCTCTTATTCTAAATGAACCCTGCAAACTGATCCTGGGGTGGTTCCCATGGCTTGGGGAAGGAAAATAGAAGAGCTTTCACAGAACAATCAGGCCCATAAAACATGAAATGAAGGGGAGACTTAGCTAGCAATTATCCAAAAGAATCATATTAGACAGCCAGTGTAAGGTATTTCATGGTGGGGCAGAGCAGTCCCCAAATTCAGCAGATAATTGTTAACTCTCTTTCCGCCGTATGTGTTATTGTGTAGACTTAATCATACTGTGAAATCCCTCTTGTTTTCAGACCTAAATGGCACTGGAATGCTGTTAGAGTGGTCACATGAGATTCATTTGGAGGAAGAGGTTAGCTTTGCGGACACTGGGTATTTGGCTGTTCTTGGAATCTTTTCTCCCTCATCACAAAGCTCCTGTGTTAAAACTATTGTAGGCGCTACGCAGAGCACCTCCATCCCTGCAAGACCCCACAAGACATAATGTCTTAGCGGATGCCTGCCTCCATGGCAGGTGCTAAGCTTTTATTTCTATTATGAAAATGGGTTCATTGCCCATGAGTCATTTAGATTAAGTATTACCACAGCCTGAGTTCTCTTTTATGGCTGACTTTTCCCTTTGCTATACTCTGAAAACAACCAAGATTTATTAATTTTTGTTCTCTTGGAGAATGGATACAAGAAAAAAGGACTCTCAAAATTTGAAGAACATCACCTTTTTGTTCAGTAATTCATTGCCTACCATCACAAAACCTATACACATGCTTGCAGGTATGTGCATGCACAGACATGCATACATGCACTCATATAGGCAAGCCTGGGGGCTCAACCTTCCATCATTGACAGATCAGTGTCCTAACATGTGATCAGGGGGGTTAGAGACTGAAGAACGGCATATGTGTCATTCATTAATTGGTAAGGGAGCAAATAACATACAAATATTTCCAGTCTTGCACCACCTTCTCTAGCTAAATCAGTATTGTGCATGTGGTGCTGTTTCTAACATTCTTTCATCCTGTTCATATCTCCTAGTCCTCAGATAGACCTATTTTCTTTGAAACCATCCTGAAAAACTACTATTTTTTTGGAAAATGTGTTCAAAGGGTCTCTTCCTTCTAGTCCACCCCTTTCCACACATATAAACATACTCTGTACCTGGTAATATATTTCTTTATATCTTTATAATATCACTATATAATAATTCCCATCTTGTTCTAATTATACCAACTGTTTTTTGAAAAGCCCACAGTGACAAGAGAAGTTGCAACATTTCTTAGTAATCCCCTGTGTAGATTTATATAGTTCTCAGTCATACTGTAAAATGAATTTTCTCAGTATACACCACTCTGCAGGAGAGAAACTTCAAGACACAGAACTTGAAGCACTGGACTAGTGGTCAGTAAAACTGGAATTAATTTTCAAACTATCACTCATTAACTGTTAGACTTTGATCAAGTCCCTGAAAGTTTTCAAGCCTCAGTTTATCTGTGAAAACTGGAGAGTGGCATGGAAATTAAACCAGAACCAAGGTTTAATTGACCAGGCAAGACCTTGGTCAAAAAGGCCAGCTGGGGACTCAGGTTCACAGGGACATACTCATCAAGAGGAGTCATTTGCTGCTCAGCCTCTGTCAACTGTTGCAGGCAGGCCATAGGTAATCAAAACTTTTATGAGAATCTTTATTTTTTTAGTCATAGTATGGACCAACACAAAGCTAGCCAACAAAACTTTGTTACAAACTGATTCCATTTAGCAGCTTCTGGACTATAGTCTCTCTGGAGTCCCTTACTTCCCTATTTTGAATGACATTTAGAACCATCCAGCAATGAACTACAAACCAAGAATCCAGAAGAGTGTATGGGTTCCAGGAAGGTGGTCTCCAAATCCTCCAGCCATCAAATGAATAAGAACTCACTTATCACCTGCCACTGTTTCAGCAGGTCTAAGTGTTACTAATGCAAACCAAGATGGGACTGCTGACTTTTAGGAAGCAGGAAAAGCGTAGAAAGAACATTAAAGGGAACAACTTCATTTATAACTGTACACAGTACATCCGCCGATGGCATACATGAGGAAGAGGAAATGGAAGGGATTTTGTAGAAGTTATCACACAACTCTGGAGACGAAGCAAAACCTCCCATTAGCTGTAAGATGTAACAGTACAGAAGTACAGAGACATGAACAACCAATTTGTACCTCGTAGTTCATAGAAGTCACCAAATAACTTAGAAGAAAAAACAACTTGCAGTAAATCAGACTACACAGTAAAACCCTCAGATCAAGGGAAATGTTCGATGAAAAGTATTTTCAAAATCTGTGAAATTTTAAAAAGGTGGAATAATAGACAAAGGCTGCAAACCTAGGGGAAGGATAGATTCTCTGGCTGGTGTCTCCTGATTAATGAGTAGCAAGTGATCCCGTTGCTACAGTGACTTGAAGATACACAAAAGAAAAATATCACTTCTTTAAAATATTCCTGATGATGAATAAGCAAAGTCTTTCAAGATATCTTTCTTAAAATGTAAGAGGCTCTTTCTTTTTTCTTAAAGAACATATTACACAGGATGACTCTTAGATTCTCTGCTCCCAGGTAACAGAACTTATTTACATAGCCCTGGTTTATTTACACAAACCATCAATTTGGGCAAAAAAAAATAATGATCAGAAAATATGTCTGTTGGAGGCTAAGTTTTGAGTTTCAGCAGTTTTATTTCTGTTTAGGCAGCAAGAGAGATAAATGTATGTTGTCATGATTTTCCTTTTTTCTAACAATATATTTATTTGGAGAGTTTCCTTGGATGCTAAGGATGTGAAATGCACCTAAGCAGTCAGGAAATGAAAGGTTATGCTTTCTGTAACCTTCTCTTGTCTGTCTGAATGGAGAGGTAATAAAAAATATGATTTCAGTGGGACTGCATGCCCAGTCCTTTTGCCTTCTCCAGCTTGGCTCCCATAGCACCAAACACTTATTTCAGTATCCAAAGGATTGTTCTGTTTTGCTCCGGGCAGTTCAACTTTGGCAGAGTGTCCTGAATAGACTGGAGATTCCAAGCAAGGTCTTGAAATGAAAGCTGCAATGATTAAATATCCTGAGGACCCCCTATGCAGGGGGTAGAAGACTCTTAATTGAATGATTTGGGTAAATTGTTGGTGCAAAGCCCAGCCAAAGTGTCCCAAGGCCTGTGGCCTGGGCATTCTTGCAAAGTCCCTCCCATGTAAGGTCATATCACTTTCATCACTGATGAAGTGATGTGAATTTTTACTAATCAGTTTGAGGGATTATTTGACGGTCTTGAGTAGCACAATTAGACAACTTAATACGATCTTTTAGAGTATGTGTGTAAATATTTTTGCTCAGTAGGGACATGTGATCTTAAAAACAGAGTAGAGAAGGGAATAGAAGAATCACTTCAAATTCATAGGAATGGAAGTTTTCAAATCTGCATTTGTTCTGCATGCCCTTGACCAGGATACAGAAGTTGTTTGGGCCTCATTTTACTCATTCTTAAAAGGAAGAGCTTGAACTACCTTCCATTCAGCAAACATATCAAGCACTTCTGCTGTCATCTCCTATCTGTGTCCCCCAAATCCCTTACTCCTCAGTTGCATGACTGTAAATACACAGCACCACTCAGCTGCTCAGGCCAACATTCTGCAAAACCCTTTTTTCTTCCCTCTCTCTGGGATTTGTAGAAGTAATAATCAAGTATGCTTCTCTCCATAATTCAGAACCAAATGAGAATTAAGATTGGGGAGGGAGGATCATACAGAAAAGGATCAAAGCATCAACTTGCTTGCTTAGAAAACTAAAATGGACAGTGTGCATCATATCTATGAAAGTGAGCTTCCCAACACTCCCACCCCGATTCAACATCCCATCTCACGCAAGCATGCTGAATTTCTTTTAAACTCATCAATCGTATGTGATAAAGTCTTCCTCTTTCCCTTCAAAAGAAGTAGGAGAGTTAACTCATCAAATTTGCTTGAATAAGTAAAGATTTTCAATTAGAAAGCAAGGAGGAGGAGGAGAAGAAATAGGTGAATTAGAAAGAGGATAGTAGCTAGCTTTCCAATACCTTAAAGGTCAAAACACAGGAGAAAATGGTGTCCCCTAACAGTCCCTATATGACTAGATTTATTTCCAGGGATGCTGTAACAAAGAACCACACTCTTAAAACAACAGAGGTGTATTTCGTCACAGTTACAGAGGCAGAAAGTCCAAAGTCAGGGAAGACCCTTCCTTGCCTCTTCCCAGCTTCCAGTGATTGCCAGTGATCCTTGTTGCATCACTTCAATCTCTCCCCCCAAGTCTAATCTCTGCTGATAACTGATGACTGTCCTACTGTGTCTGTGTTTCTGTCTTCACATGACCTTCTTATAGGACATCCATCATGTGATATCCATATTTAGGGCCCACCTTAATCCAATGTGACCTTAACCTCTATTATATTTGCAAAGTCCCTCCCAAGAAAGGTCACATTCATAGGTAGAAGGGGTTAGGACTTGAATGTGTTATTTGGGGGAATATAATTCCACTTACAACAGTTACCAAGTCACTTTTACTTCCTAAATATTTTCAGTGTCCTCTTTAACCCATATCCATTACTACCCTTTAGTTTGGACCACCATTCACCAGATAGTGTAATAGTCTTCTAATGGTCTCTCCCGTTCTAGTCTTTTTCTGTTCGCTTACTCTCAGAATCCAATTCTCTATTTCATGATAATGGTGTTCTCTCTAAAATTTAAACCTAAACCTACCATTAACAAACATCTCACAAATCTACACTGATTTCCCATGGCTCTGGATTAAAGTCTTGTACCCCCAAGGATGACCTACAAGCTTCTTCACCATCCAGCCACTGGTCTCTTCAGTCTTCTCTCTTGTCTCTTCTTGAGTCCTAGCATCTAGTTTTCATACTAGCTTCCCCAAACTCTTTGCATTTCACTTTTGTACTTTTATTTTGCTTTTTGCTAATGAATTTCTTTTGCTTGTATCATTTTAGTCCCGCCACCAAATCATCCATGAACCATCACCATATTCCCTCGTGTTCTTCCCTCCTGTTTTGCTATATGCCTCAGACCTAGGTCAGTTTGCTAATTTTCACTTTTTGTGGACCTTTTGTTTGGTTTCTCTATATTTTACATGTAAATGAGACCATCCGATATTTATCTTTTTCCTTCTGACGTAGTTCAGCTAGCATTACCCCTCCCAGCTCCATCCATGTTGCTGCAAATGACATGAGTTTATCTTTTTTGATTGCTGAGTAATAGTCTATTGTGTAAATATACCACAGCTTTTTGATCCATTTGTCTATTTTGGGACATTTGGGTTGTTTTCACATCTTTGCAGTTGTTTTCACATCTTGCTACAACAATCATAGGAGTGAAGGCTTCATTTTTGTGTGTTTTGGGTAGATTCCTAGGAGTAGAATCACTGGATCATATGGTAGATCCATTTTGAGTGTTCTGAGGAACTTCCATACAGCTTTCCATAGTGGCCAGACCAGTTTACGTTCCTACCAGCAGTGTAACAGGGTTCTTTTATCTCCACATCCTCTCCAGCATTTGTTGTTTCTGCTTTTTTTTTTTTTTTTTTTTTTAATGCAGGCCATTCTCACTAGAGTGAGGTGGTATCTCATTGTGGTTTTGATTTGTATTTCACTGATAGTGATATTGAACATTTTTTCATATACCTGTTGGCCATCTGCATTTCCTCTTTGGAGAAGTGTCTTTTTAGTTCTGCCCATTTTTTGATTGGGCTGTTTGCTTAGTTTTTGTTGAACTATGTAGGTTCTTTGTAGATTTTTGATATATCCGTTCCTTATCCATTGTATGGTATGCAAATATTTTCTCCCATTCAGTAGGATGTCTCTTTGCTTTGCTTATTGTCTAGCTGTACAGAAGCATTTTAGTCTGATGTAGTTCCAACTGTTTATCTTCCCCTTTGTTTGCCTTCCTTCCGGAGAAGAATTCTCAAAGATGTTTCTGTACTCTTTCATTTTAAAACCCGTATTTTTTTAAATAAATTTTATTTTTATATTCCCCATACAATTACAATCCCCTCATTTTGACCCCAATCCTTCCCCTCCCTGCCCCCTACCCCCCATAGAGTGTCTTTGGTTCATAGTTTGTTGATTTTGATTATCACTTTCTTATAGTTATTCATTTTCCTGGTCCCTTATTTAAGTTTTCTAGGTTCCTGCTATGAGTGAGACCATCCGGTATTTTTCTTTTTCTTTCTGGCTTATTTCGCTGAGCATGATCCCTTCCAGCGCCATCCATGTTGCTGCAAATTGCATGTGTTTATCTTTTTTGAATGCTGAGTAATATTCCATGGTGTATATGTACCACATCTTCTTGATCCAGTCATATATTTTGGGGCATTTGGGTTGTTTCCCAAGCTTAGCTATTGTAAATAGTGCTGCTATAAACATAGGGGTGCAGGTGCTCTTTGGAATTGATGTTTCTGTGTCCTTTGGGTAAATACCTAGGAGTGGAATTGCTGGATCATATGTAGTAGATGGAGAAATCTCCACACAGCTCTCCATAGTGGTTGGACCAGTTTGCACTCCCACCAACAGTGCAGGAGATAAAATCCGTATGTTTTTAAGGTAAGGGCATCTATGCTGTGTTCTGATCATACCACTTCTTTTATAGGTTATTCACAAGGGATCACATCTGTCCTTTACTAAAGGAATCACCTCCACAGATCTAGCTTTGTCTACCTTCAGGCCTTCCCAAGTGGAAAGAATTCTATACTCTCTCCGCAAATACATTTTTTAGCTTTTACCTAAGTCTTCACTTCCTCAAGGAATCTTTTGATTGTGCCCTTCTGTCTGTGCCCCCACCTACACAACCTGGCTTGGGTAGTTCCCCATTTCCTTCTTAATAAATTGTTCACAACCCTCTTAGTAATGCTAACCATACAATATTCATTGCAACATCTTTTTACTCACTGCATTTCCCTGTAGACCCTGAGCAAAATACTGTACTGGGAATTAGTCATCACTGTAGCCCTGGTACATACTAAGATTAAAAATATTTGTGGAAGGAATGAATTTTGAATTAATAACACTGGATATTAGGGTTACAGAGATATTCTCTGTCTATGGCAGATCCTTACAATTCACTCTATCCCAACTGGATAATAGCTACAGCAGTGATACAAAGTTTTTTGGGAGCTCAGAAAAAAAGATTCATTCTGCCAAAAGAACTAGAGGACTCAAAATATAGAAAAATGCTTCATAATCTGAAGACACTTAAGCGGGGGCTTGAGTCTACACTCCCTCTGGTTCTTATATTTTATGATTCCAAGTCTTTCATGGAAAGCTCAGAGAATATTCAGCCACCATTTTAGTGTCTTTTTGACATGATTGATGATCCACCAAATCTTCAAGTCCTCCAGAATTTTCTTTCATCATACATTTCTTTCTTCATACATATATTTCTTTATTCTCTTTATTCTTCTTCACAGATTAAGAGCTATTCATTTTCTTGGTTTTTCATGAATAGTTATACTTTTTGTTATTATATCTTATCCTTCACTAAAACTACATAATGTGTCTTCTTGTATATTAAAAAGTATCTTTATTGTTCCTTGGGTCTAATAATTGGTAGCTGCTAACAAATCAGGAACATTCTCTTTGACTATTGCCTCTTCTCCATTATCTTGGCTCTCTTTTTGAAATTTTGCCTTATTAAATCACCTTATCTGGGGCCTCCCTGGTGGCGCAACAGGTTAAGACACAGCCTATGAAGCTGTCCACAGCCACTGCAGCACAAGTTCGATTCCCAGCCAGGGAGAAACCCACATGGCATAGCAGACCTCTCCTAACTCACCCGTTGCTCCCCTCAGCTGTGTACTTCGGTCAATCTGCCTGTTCTGTTCCCCACTCTCTCAGATGAATCCTCTCACCCCCCACACCTCTGGCCTGTACCCCAGCCTTTGTATGCATAAATAAATCTTTTTTCAAAAAATCACTATCTGTTATGTCTCTTTCCTATTTTCTATCTTTTATGTTTCACCAGACTGTATTTTCAACTTTTTCTTTTTATCTTTGAGTTAGTAATTCTTTCTGCTATTCCTAATCTGCTGTTTAATCTATCAATTGAGTTTTGTATTCAAATTTTTATGTCTTTCATTTATAGCAGTTACATTTATTCCTTTCCAAAACTGTTTGGTATTTTTTATTTTTCTGGATACTTTTATTTCTTTAAAAATAATATTTATTTTTATTCTGTGTCTGATAATTTCACTATCTTTAGTCTCAATGGATCTTATTCTGCTGCTTGTTATTTCCTTTAACATTCTCTTATAGTCCCTGATTTCCTTCTGTGATCTATTTATGCCTTTAAATTATTACCATTTTTCCTTAAAAACTTACCTGTCAAAATACTTTGAGATCTGAGTTAAGGTTACATTTCTTTAGAGAGGATTTGTATTTACTTGTACTAATTGCCTTGGGACACTCCCTACCTTGGACTATGTTAAGTTGAAATTTTCAGAACACACAGAAACATGAATTCTTATTATAAGCGGGCATGAGATCCAGCTTATTAATACAAATTCTCAGAGATTTTTCTTGCTGTTTAATCTACCCAGTGCCAAGACAAAGAGGAGGATGGTGTGTTTTGGGGTAGTTTTATGGTTTTTGGGTTTTTTTGGTTTCTGGTTTGTCCTGTTTTTGGTGGGCTTTTTTTGTTTGTTTGTCTGTTTTGCTGTCTCCCCCCGGCAAGTTTATTTTTCATTTGTCTTTAACAGAAATTATAGTCCTTGGATTTCCATTGCAGTCCTGCATTTTATCTGGCAACCCTAATATCATAAGAATGCTCAGTATTTTTCCATTTAGATAAACAGATAAAAGTCTAAGTGGGAAGAGAAAAAAAGAATCATAACTTGGTTTCTTTCAGGTCCTAGACAAAGATTGCTATGATATACTAGATTTGTTTATCTTTTTGACCAATTGGTACACCATAGTTTCTTCTTTAGTTTGTTAATTACAAATTGCAAGGAGGCAGTATACACTTTTTATAACACCCAAAGCAGTGTGTAGATGATAGCTAATTATTCATTTATTGCTGCATTTCCCTGCTGACTACTCTTCTTTTTCCATCATCTAGGTGCAAATGCAGGGTCCCACTTTTTATCATCTAATCCTCTCAATTTTACTATTTTAACTTTTCTCAAATCTGATTTTTCTTCATTAGTGCAATCACAGTCTTAGTTTAGCCCTAATCATTTTCCTCCAATATATTCCTTTAAAATGTCTCTCAAATGTGTTACATGGAATCTTAGTTTTGCAAGATTTAACAGATATAATCATTTCCACATTCTACATTAAATAAGCCATTATTCTACATTAAATATGTGAAAGAACCCACAGTGATCTTTTTAAGTAAATCAAACCACACTTTATTTTTTTCTTAGAAAGCTTATCATGGCTCCCCATTACTGATAGATTAGACTATAAAACTCTTGCCCTGGCTTATATGATCATATATGAGCCTGAACCAACCCATTATCCTGGCCTCTTCTCCTGACTCTCTCCCTCTTTCTTCATCCCCTCTACCCACTGGCTTTCTTGATGTCCCTCAAACAGATCAAGCTTTTCTTGGCCTCTCTCTGGAACACTCTACCCTCAGAAATTCACATGGCTATCTCCTGGTTATCATTCATCTCTCTACTCAAACCTCTGTTCTTGAAAGAACTCCTATCTAAGACCTAATTTAAGATCTATCTAATTTAAGACCTCTCTTCTCCACTCTTATTTCATCACACTCTAATCATTCACCTGAATTTTACATTTATGTCTTTTTCTTCTTTATTCAATACATTTGTCTGGAGTCAGGCTATTCTTGGTACCTGGGGGCCAGAAAATCAAAGAAAAACCACTGTCCTCATAGAGTTTGTTTGTGTTTTGGTGGCAACTTCATGCATTTATTAAAAATTTACATTTTATTTACATTCTAAATATCCATTTTTCTCTTATTATCTCTCCCCTGCATAAAATGTAAGCTCCAGAAAGAATGAGTATACAGTAATATTTATAGAATGTATTTATTGTTCTTCACATCTACCTGCTATGCTAGGGAAGAATGGAAACCCAGAAACAGCTTGTCTATTATGATATCCCATTGCTGAAATGAGAGGAACTAGAGTCCAATGGAGAACTGAGCCCTCTTTTAGCCAACATTTGTAGACAATGGTTTAGATTATTTATTCAGGTCTCTTCTACTACTGTGTCCCTCCAGGAGGCTGTGCCCCATTGTCAGCTGTACCATTTGCATTACTGCCAATTCGAATATTTATTCATTGTCTTTGGACACCAGTGAAGACAAAATGATGGAAAATCATCAACAGTCCCCCTAACCAAGTACTTTGTATCCCAGCACCACTGAACCTGCCTGAAAAATCCTCTGTTTTGGCAAAACTGTCAGAGAGTCCATTTTGGATTTGAGTATTAATTATTTGAAGCTATTCTAAGTACAAGGCCTACTTGAACTATGTACTTTTTGAGCTATTTGGGGTTTATCATTAGTTGTACTTTTCAAGCATATAAATCTCTTACCCAGTTCATTATCCTCCAGTGGGCTAAAGAATGTCAATGTTTTTCCTACAGTCTTGTACAACATCATCCAGTAACTAAGTACATATTTACTCTGGGAGAATATGCATTATTGACAAGTTGCTTAATTATCTTCCAAAACGATTAAAGTATTGGCTGCTTATAATGCTGTCTCTCCTCTCAAAGGGAATAGTACATCTCAGTAGGGGGCTGGATGTGCTGTTGATGCTCCAGCAAGACTGCAGGTGCTCATAAAGGGAACTAGTTAAGAATGTTTGGCTGAAAGTGACAGCCCATCTAGTTAGTGAGTCTATGGCAGCCAAGAAAAATTCCATTTCCTACTCATCTGGGTCATTTACAGACTCCCATCAGAAAAACAATTCATGTTAAAGGGAAATGTTTTATAAAGGGTTTTTTTTTGTTTGTTTTTTTAAAGATTTATTTATTTATACAAGATTTATTTATTTATTTATACGTGCACTGGGTACAGTCAGAAGCGCGGGAGGGTGAGAAAATTCACCAGAGCCAGAGCGGGGAGCAGAGCAGGCAGAAGGACCGAAGTACACTGCTGAGAGGCGGCAGGAGAGGTCTGCGCGCCATGTGGGACCCTCCTCCGGTGGCCGGGGAGCAGCCGGGGATCGAAGTGGTGCTGCAGAGGCCACGGGCAGCTTCGCAACCCAGCGTTCAACCGCTGCACCACCGGGGAGGCCCTAAAGGGAAATGTTTTAAAGGAGCTTGTACAAACATCTGCCACCATTGTAACCACATCCCATGGAAGAATGTCAGTCTTGTGCTGGACATAGAGTCAGGAATTGCTAAGGACAAAATGGAAAGATGATAAAATAGAAGTTGGCAGGAGAGAGAATAAAGTGGCCATAAACAAAAGGCCAACTCCCTCCAGAAAGACCTGTTAGAGGTGACAGCTTTCAAACATGTGTCACAAATAACAACTGGAATGCATAATCTGAGCATTTTCTTCTTAACAGCATTTTTGTTCTAATTAATTCTGTACCACATATTTATTAAGCCATATAGAAATATATACATACATATAAAGTCAGAGATAACTACATTTTTTAACTTCTCATTTTTGATAAAACCTTATCTAGATAGATCAATAGATAATATATGTACATCATGGGTTAAATATGAATTACCAACATTTTCACATAGTCTATCATGAAAGTGTTTTCATATCTTTCAATACTCTTGAGAAAGAAAGTTTTAATAATTCTCTATTAACCCATAATGTACCATATTTTTAAAACCTATTTCCAACAGATAAACTTTTAGATTCTCTCCTGTAGGGACATGTTCATTGATTACTTTCTTCCAGAAAGTTTGATCTGGGGGATAAATGTATGTACTAAAGTTATAAAGGATAGTGGAGTAGAGGAGAAGGGGGATCAAGTCATATCATTCAACCACTTTCATTCATGTCTGATTTTTCAGTTTCTCAACCAAAAAATACTAAGCAAACAAGTTCCTTAGAATCATAGCATCTGTCTATAAATTACAAAGGAAACAACATCACTCAGCAACAGCTGCCTGTTATGTATTCCTCTGCTGAAATGAGAGGACTTGGTAAAGACTAGAGTCCAGTAGAGAAGTGAGTCCTCTTTCGCCAATATTTGTAGAGAATAAGTTAGATTATCTCTTCAGGTCTCTTCTACTGCTGTGTCCCTCCAAGGAGTTAGAAGCCAAGAGGAGGGGATCTTTACATAATACAGACAAGTGAATCGTTTCTTTCCAGTTGTAACTTTAAGGAAACAAAGAACAAAGTTTTGGAAAGTTTTCATATGAATTCATTAGTTTAAATATGCTATCTCACTGTGTTCTGAGTCACTGGTCTCTCCATTAGACTGTAGAAAATAATAAAACTCATATTCACAATTATTTTTACGTCATCTCCTTACATTCTCTACTTTAGCATACCTTCCAAATATGTATGAAATATTCAGGCACCAGTACATATAAATAATTTATACACACATATATGCTAATAGTTTCTAAACCAATTGGGTAAGCAATCAAGAAAGTATAGAGAACACTGCTTCAGATTTCTGTTATTGATGGAGTTTGGAGAATTATTGGGGCTAGAAACCTATGAAGTACAGATTGAGTATCAGTTTGGTCTAAGTATGGGAGGCATTGATTGGGAAGGTAAATAGAGCCCCAAGTTTGGTCAAGCCTACCATATAGGTAATTGAACATAGAAAGGTGATTGAACCAAAAGGTTTAGAGCATCTGAGAAAAGCAAGCATCCAGGTTATGTTGAGTTACAATAAAGTGGGTATTGTTTTATGGAACACTTACAGATATGGCCTCAGGGGTCATGCATCTAGGACACCTAAGAGGCTGTGCTGAGATAGGTGAGAGTCTAGGAGCTTCCCAAGAACACTTGCTTGACCTGCCCAATAGCCTCATCCTAGGCAATAACTGAAAGGTCTTCACCATACTGGGACACAAGAGGGATGGGTTTCAATAGGGAATAAGCAGAGGGAGGCCTGACTGTGAATGAAATCCTAGAAGCATGAAAATGAATACTGAGAGAAATAGCCAAAAGTAAGGTAGGCGCATCCTGACATTAAATTTTCCTCACATTTTGCAGTATCAATTCTTATAAATACTATATTTAATCCATAGCTTATTCTGGCATTACTGGATATCGTAGGATAGAAGATTATTTTTAAGATACTCAGTTTTCTCTGCCTCCCCCAAATGAAAAATAAACATACAATAGGAAAAAAAATTGTTTAAAAGTACTTATTTTAGCTTGTATGCATCTTTAAGTAAGTGACTTAAGGAGCATGTAAGTCGTAAAAATAAGTTATTTTTATCTGGCCATTTTAAATGTTCATCTCAAGTTAAAACTACACTCTTTCCAAAAAAAAAAAAAAAAATCCCCTTCCCAATACATTTTGTAGGTAAGATGTATATGTTACCTAATGTGGACCCAATCCACCCACAGTCAATGGTGAAGACTGCAGGACTGAGTGGGAACAACAAAATGGCAGAGAACGTAAGTTGGCCACTGATGAGGACATTGACAGCAGAAGGACATCTAGTGCCAGCACTGATGATTGCCAAGGAAACAGTGGCAAGGTGACACAAAGGATAGTGAAGTGCTCATTGTTGTCTGCCCCCCAGCCCCTATAAAAATGTGATTCCTCAAGAGAGGAAGGCTACATCCCTGTCCTACCAGGACAAATGCTCACTTACTCTCCTTAGTGGGGATGGGGGCAGCTGGGGGCCAGTCACTGTTTCTAAAGGTTGCTTTCCAAATATATGAGATGCTGCCCTTGAATTCTGACAGAACTTGCCTCATGCCTCTTCAAAATATGTTCTCTCAGCTCAAAAGTTTGACAAGATTAAATATCCAGAGCTATGGAAACATCCTACTTTGGATAACACCTTCTAAGATAGTTAACAATTCTAGTTTGTTTGGAGACTTCCCCCCTAACACTACCCCCCATCACTGCACACACATCAGAAGTTAGGAAAATTCATCTTTCTCCTTAATCCACCCCTTCTTACCAGTCAAATGTCAAGTTGACTTTAGCATCAATGCCTAGATTTCCGATTGTTACCTTTCCTTAATCCCATAACAGCTGCATCTCAGTGGTCAAATGAAATCCATTTATTTTACGTATAACTTGTGGATCTTCTGGGGTGGAAAAAATATTTGAAAATAATTCTTACTTTAGAGCAATTGGTAATAATTAGCAATTGGTAATAATAAGGCTAATGGGCATTCATAAGCTGTTACAAGTCACCATTCCTGTCCCATGCATTATTCATTTATGCAAACTATTGTAAAGGTAGCAAACTCACTATACAACTGGACTGGAAAAATCTCTTGCCTCAAGATTACATTGGTATGCACGTTTCTGAGGTTTGGTTCTGTTTAACATTTTCATCAGTGACTTGCTTAAAAGAGCAGAGAGCAAACTCATTAAGTTCCTCGATGGGAGGGATGGTCAGAACCTTAGGGAATAGGCCTAACTTTCCCCGGCTCTGGCCAAATTAGCAAAACTGTCAGAGTCAAATATGTTCATCAGGGATAGGCAGAGAAAAGAAGCTGCCCAAATGCAAGCTGATCAGTAACAACTTATATAGGAGCAGAACTGAAAACAATATAGCTGCAAACACTGACTTGTAGCAGGAAATGAATTTACCCAGTGGAACCACTAGTGTTCTTTGGGGCCTTTGAACCCCTTTAAAATGGATTCAGATCCCTAATCCATGGAAGTGTAAATCAAGCCCTCCCTCAAGAATTCTAAGAATTCCTGTGAACTTTTCTTTCTCAAGGAACTATTAGCTTCAGATTCCTAATTGCACTTAATTAGCCTGGTTTATGGTTCATTTCACAGTCCGGCTCTATATGCACCCTATAACATACCTTGTTGACCCAGACATAAAAACAATTTCCCTCCCATGAGCAAATCATGGCTTACTTGGAGGACCTGGCTACCTCCTTGGTTTTCATGGCCCTTGTTCAACCTTACTGATTAAACTTCTACCCCCCAATAGGTTAGCAAGGTATTTTGACAAATATAGATGATTGTCTCCCTGAGAAGAACTCTAGGTAGAATACTTTAAGGTAAAAACAACACCTTGTTACCTAACAAAGGTAAGCTTGACAAAGGCATGAGCCCATAGTGTATTAGGCAGTGTTGGTACAGTTTTTCTGTAAAGCGACAGTAAATATTTTTTATCTCTGTGGCACCAACCCAACTCTGATGTAGCATGAACACATTCATACACACTGTAAACCAAGGGCATGGCCAGACTGGAGGCTGCAGCAGACCATAGTTTGCCAACTCCTGTTAGACTCAGTCTCAGAATCTGTGACTTGTGGGGAGACCTAACAGTCATCTTATCCAACAAGATCATTTTACATCTGCAGAAACCAGGACCCAGAGGGCACAGCAATGTTTGTGAGTTCACAAGACACTGAAGCCAGGGTTAAAACTACAAACTAGAAATAGGTAACCCAGATCTCAGGCCAGTGCCCTTTGCACTGCATCATGACAAGGCTATATCTAGAAGTTTCTGGGGGTCTTTACTTCAATGACAGAGCCTCTTCTAAGAATTTTCCCACTGTAACTTTCGGTGCTATGCATTGATCATATTACATGTAATGCACAGCAGTGCTGACTTACAATTTCCCTTAAAGGATCCAAGAAGAATGTTTGGGTGAGGGCTGACTCTATGACTAAGGGGCAAAACTAGGCACAAAGTTCAAAAGAGGTACTTTTATTTACTTTAAATAAAGTAAAAGGTGACAAAAAATGTTCCTGTACCAAGAGAAGCAAATTTTAATGAGGAGCAGTTGTTTCAGAATGAGAAGAACCTGCTAGTATGTAGTTCACAGAAAGGACTTGCTGGGGATAACTCTGCTACTCACAATCGCAGGTCAGAGGAAGCCATAGAAATTCCTTAATAATTGAATCTGGATGTTGGCATCTTTCAGAGAGGGTTAGGAAGGAGGAAATAAACTGAGTTCATCTTTTTCTCTCTTGAAGCCCCTGGCAGCAGGAAAGTCCTTCTCTGAGCCAGCAGGGACACACATTGGGTCATAGTGCTTAATGAAGAGTTTCTTTAAGGGGTTTATGAAGTGCAGAGCTCCACGGACACCGTATGGGAGAAAAGTAACTGTGCCGATATGAAAGGAGCCTCCTGATGACACTCCCTCCCACTGGCAGGCATTGACAGAATGTGTGGAAAACCCAGCATTCAGGGTCAGAAGTTCAGAACCCCTTCCAAGCCTGTGTGGACATGCGATCTGATGCCTCTACCTCAGAGGAGGTCATAACCTTCTCAGAGTGCATGGGTGTTGACCTGCAAGTTGAGGATCCAGTAGTGTGGGCCTATTTTCCCTTGAAAGTCAGGGCCCAGTTCTTACGAAAATTCTTATTTTACTAGCTTTGATAAAGATAAGCCATAGTGTACATCTTGTTGTTAATTAAAAATGGTACACTCTGTTCCAATACCATTTCTGGATCGTACATTTCATGAAACTATCCCAGAAGATTGTGTCTCAAGCCACAACTTTTCCAAAGTCCATTTTCCAAATGATGACCACTTGGTGATTATTTTTCATTATTATGCTTTTTTCTAGATGATCCAGGAATGTGCACGTCATGTGCTACGGGATATTACATGTAAGTCTGCCCTTCTTTTTCAGGGGGCTAACATTTCTTCAGTTTAAGCATTACTGACTTAATCTTAAATCCAGTGATTAAAGCAATGAGGCCATGCAGCCTGAAGCAACTCTGCCCTGTCAAGCTATTAACAAACAATTCTTGGATTTAGCAATAAGAATCCAGCTGTTTCCTTGCCTCGAAAGGAGGCCTTCTCTTTCTCGGTCCTGGAAATCACCCAGCCTGACACTGGTGTCTAGGAATCTTGCCATGGGTTACCGAGATTCAGACCTTGCTGTTTATGGACAGATCTTAATAATATATACTCCCTCCCCCGCAAGCTGTTTCCAAATGTCTGCATGGAGACCTGGTACTTAACAGGAGCTGAAGATCCAGGCTAAAACCAGGGCTACATGAGCTCTCAGTCACAGCCTGAGGCATGAGAGACACAGACCAAGAGGCTCAACAGAGCACAGGTGACATTCACCCCCAAGTTCTCTAGCAAAATCTATAAAATCAAAGATCATCCATTTCAAATCCACCTTCCCCTCCTATTCTAGTCTCCCTTCAGAGTACATTAGTGACTGTCCTGGAGGAAAAACTAAGAAAAGAAGGGAGCAGAAAAGATCTAAATAATGCATAGGCTGCTTAATTCCTCCCTGTCCTCCTATGTGCTGGGAAGTTTTGTGATAAACTCTCAAATGCCACGTCTCTCCACCTTTCAATGGTATTTTGTTATTCTCCAGAAGGGAAGAAAACTGACTAAAGCTCAGGGAGGCGATGGGGTGCCTCACATTGAACCACAAACTAGCAGGGTCTAGATAATGGGGTGTGCCATCTCAATTTTGGTGACTGACTTCTGTCAACTCAATGCCCTTCACCTCCATCAGATTTTAGGGACTCAAAATGGGTGGTACATGGGAAGACATTAAAAGGAGAGAGGAGGGCCTCCCCTGGTGGCACAGCAGTTAAGTG
Source organism: Talpa europaea (assembly GCF_964194135.1). Taxonomy (NCBI): domain Eukaryota; kingdom Metazoa; phylum Chordata; class Mammalia; order Eulipotyphla; family Talpidae; genus Talpa; species Talpa europaea. The sequence goes on from NC_140074.1 coordinate 43,791,951, forward strand.
CTGGGCTGCGAAGCTGCCCGCAGCCTCCGCAGTGCCGGTTCAATCCCCGGCCACCAGCGAGGGTCCCACATGGTGCAGCAGACCTCTCCTGTCGCACCCGCTGCTCCCCTCAGCAGTGTATTTCATCAGTCTGCCTGTTCTGTTCCCCGCTCTGGCAGATTCTCTCACCCTCCCGCGCTTCTGACTGTACCCAGTGCTTGTATAAATAAATAAATCTTTAAAATAAATAAATAAATAAAAGGAGAGAGGAGGAGGAGAGGGGAGGGGAAGGGAAGGGAAACCCAATAACCAGAAACGTGTTCAAAATCATCAGTTAGCCTTATCATTACTTAATCTCGTAGCTTTAATGCCTCTTTTCAAAGGCAGCCTATTATTCTCTATGTTGACATCACTGCACTCCTGAGTGATTGAAATTATTGTTCCATTGAAACAGGAGAGGAGAGGTAAGAAGGCGCCCAGACTGGACTGCTAGAAAGTAGAGCAGATGACAGCAAATGAGCAGGAAGTGACCAGTCAGCATGTTCAGGGTTGACATTCACCCAGCACGCGGCCGGCACAGGGACTCCTGGCAAGGACAGACAGCAGAAAGGCAATGTGTCTTGATGAGGTCCTTTGGTTGAGGCTACAAAATATTCCCTGACTAGCCAAGGGAGGCCTTAAACTCAAATAAAGGATCAGCGATCATGAAGATGTGGATGAGGAAACCAGTCTCCATCCCTCTTATAAGCCACATTACTCCTGCCTACCCCGACCCTGGTGCTTTCCTCACTTGGACACAGGAACACAGTCCCTCTCCAGCACCTACTTCCTGCCACCTGAAGATGTCCTCTGTGGGGCTCTGGAGCCAGTGCTGCCGGCCTCTGCAGCTAACGTGCTCAGAGATGGGCACATTTCATAAAAGCCCTGGAGACACAGACACACTGAAAAAATGTGACGAGTCGCACTAAGGGCAAAACACGAGATATGTTTCAAGAAAACAAACTTATCACCCCTCGGTATATTTAGTAACTTTGAATACAGCTAACAACACTGTACAATAGAAGTTGTTAGGGATAGATGTAACCATTTCCTGTGATACCTCGTTGATTCTATGAAAGTCACCGAAGTTCAAAGGGCAGCTTCCCTCCACTTCCCCTTCAATCAGCCTGCAATTCAGAGAGTCTGAATGACATTTTACCATGGAATAATAAGCAATACATGTTATGCAGTAATGATGAGAAAGGATAATATTTGTTAATCATTAATAATGAGAATAATGGATAAAATGTGTTATCCATGCTGTTAATATTAATAATCCAGCTACAGACATTTTGATAAGCTCTTTGAACTCAACCCTGTGCTGCTTCAGACCCTGCTGGTGCCATGTGGCAGCAGCACACAAGCTGTCTGTTCAAACAGACCTTGGCTACAATCCCAGTCCCACCGTTCACTACCTATGTGACTTCGAAAACTTAACCTTGGGACCTAGTTCCCTTAGCCAGAAATTAAAGATAAAGTGCTAGCTACCATATGGAGATTATGCGGAGGTTTTAATTAGCTAGTAATTGATGCAGAGTCAGTATTCCTTTAAAAAATATCTTAGTACACCGTTCCTTCTCCTCGGTTTCCTCCCAGCTGCCCTAGTAAAGGGTCCTTGGGGGTCTGGTGGGAGCAGCCAATGGCTCAGTTTGGGGGGCACACAACAAAGATGAAGTTTCTCCCTTGAAACCCAAATATTTACTCCTATTGGAGACAATGTATAGACATCTACCAGGAGGTTAAGTTCTGGTGATTAAAAGAAAATCGTCAGTGTAGCTCATGGCAAAACCCCAATTCTCCCTGCTAGGTTTGAAAACCACTGCTATAAAACCTGCCCTGAGAAGACCTACAGAGAAGAATCTGAATGCAAAGCTTGCGAGAGCAACTGTGGCAACTGTGACCAGAATGAGTGCTACTGGTGTGAAGAGGGCTTCTTTCTTCTGGGTAAGCCGAAAAATGACTCCATCCAACGAGAACAAGGCCTCAGGGCACCACCCATAATGAGAACACTCATTTAGTTGGTTTCAGAGTCTTCGTGTGCTGGTGTCTCTTGTCCAAAGAGGAATTTAGTTTGGTTTGAAAATAAACATTAGACAGGTTCTTTCCTTCTGCTCTCATTACTGAAGCATAGTTCTTATTTCAATAATCTCAAAGAACCAATGGGAACTAGAGTGAATTGGGTGGTGGGGGAGAGTAAGAGGGGGAGGCGCTGACACGAAATGCTTCGGAATTGCAGGCACCTGGTATATGCAGAACTATGATTCTTTCCTTGAGCTGTGATCCAAGATATATAACCCTGTAAAAGTTAAACTTAAGATCCTTCATCTTAGGTTTTGGTTAATGCATTGACTTGGATAGAAATGGATGTTTAGGAAAGAAACACATTGAGTCTTCCAGTTGAACAACTAATGGACCGATACGCTGGAATGTTTGTCGGAGAGTAGAGTCCATGATGATCTCCATCTCTATACAGGGATTCATTTTACTTGTAGTCTCCTTAACCCTTCGAGCTGATAGCCAATTTAAGTCCTCAGTTGAAAGAAGACCTAAAGTGTTAGATTCACTAAATCACATTTCCTGGTTGAAATAAGCTCAAGCCATCTTGGTTTCTTTAAAAGCAAACTCAAGGGCCTCTCTGGTAGCGCAGGGGTTAAAGCCAGCACTATCAAGCTATCACTAGCCACTGCAGCAGGAGTTTGACCCCCTGCCGGCCAGAGAGGTGACCCACATGGCGCAGCAGGCCTCTCCTGTCTCACCCACCACTCCCCTCTGCAGTGTGTTTCAGCAGATCCGCCTGTTCTGCTCCCCACTCTGTCTCTGGTGAATCCTCTCAGCCCCCAGCACCTCTGGCCTACACCCCAGCTCTTGTACGCATAAATAAATCTTTAAAAAAATTAAAAGAAAACTCAAATCCAAATGTTCCTGGGATTCGCTTTGGCTTGTTTAGAACTTGGTCTCGCACAGAACCCCAACCTATGCCAGCCAGGGTCCTGCCTTCATGCTTCTTTCTGTGTTCTTATTCAGGTGGCAGTTGCGTGAAGAACTGTGGCCCTGGTTTCTATGGGGACTCAGAGGTGGCAGAGTGTGAACCCTGTCACCGAGCCTGCGAGACCTGTGCCGGCCGCGGCTACGACGAGTGTAGCAGCTGCCGAGAAGGACTGCAGCTGTGGCACGGGATGTGTGTGGTCTCCACGCAGACCCAGGTGGACAGCAAATTCTGGAATGGTATGTGTCTCCTGAGCGGGCGGGTGTCTAGCTGCCTACTCCCCCTCCTTTTAACCCTTGCTTTGGGGGTATCTGAGAGACAGTACTGCTGAGCAGTGAAAGAAAAATCTGGAGTGAGAGAGAAGTTTAAAGCACTCTCAGGGCTTCTTAGCTGATCATGGAGAAGGCTGTGGTTGGCCTTTGGCCAGGACGGGAAAGGCAGAGGGCAAGTTACAAACGATCTGGACATTTGAGCAGAGCTGGCCTGGAAACATGTCAAGAGAGTCCTATGGAGACATTTTCTGAAAAATTGCAGGGTAGCTTCTATCACTTTCATGAATCTCTTTATTGTGGTAAAGGAAAACATTACTGGTGGGACAGGCTTCTCCAGCTAGACAAGGATGAACTGCTCTCAAGCACTGGAACTTAAATTGAAACAGCTGAGCTTTCTGGTTGGTTTATTAGAACCTGCCATCGTTGAAGCTTGCCTTCTAGAAGCTGCCCTCCCCAGCTGCAGACGATGAAAGTGGGAGGTTTGGGGGTAGAGAGGGAAAAAAGCACTCAGGAGGTTGGACTCTAACAGGGAAGACCTGCACAAACTGAGTCCTACCTGAGGCTTCAGAATTGGTCTTTCCACGTCAGAGCCTCAGTCATGGGCTTCCTTCAAGGGTAATTACAAACTTCCAGTGACCTCTCCATGTCTCGGGTGGTTAAAAAACAAAATTCTCCTCCAGCTGGAAAAATCTGACTCACATTCTACACAGAGACACTCACAAAAACAAGAGATGTTCTCCTTTTGATTTCGAGGCAATGATTTGTTAAAAAGGTCATCTCAGTGCAGAGCAGTGGCAGCTGAAAGGTCTGCTTAGCATGAGTCTTCTACAGGCTGCAGAGAGTGACAGATGTGGGAGAGGAGTGAAGGCTCCTGCTGGGTTTCAGAGGAAGGATGGCCATGGCTGCTTTCTGCTCCGAAGGCATTGCAAGAATCTTATAGAGCAGCTCGGAGACCATCGCACACCCAGCAGCCAAAGGCCATGAAGAACACAGGGCTGATTTCAGAACCATAACTGGGATGAAAATCAGTCCAGATCGAACTATCTTCTGTGAATTATAGCTGAACCAAAATGCTGAAATCAAGTCTGTCTGGCATTCAGGCATTTAAGAGCCAGTGCAAGCCAAGAGGAAAATAATCTGGTGCTGTTTCTAGCTCAAGACATCTGCATTTTATCTGGCATCCAGATGATGAGAAGGCCCAGGGAGCCAAGGGTCAGAGCAGCCCTGGTTCCCCCAAATAATGACACGTCCCTTTCACTGGACTACTACGCACTTGGCACACAGAAGTCACGCTTTGATTGTTCCCCTCCGTCAAAGCACCACACCCACAACTCTACATTTTCTACTATCAAAATATAGTGTTTTTCAAGAGAGGAAGAAATTAGTCCATTTGGGGATTTAGCACTAATAAGGGATTCGGGAAGCAGATGAGAACGTTTCTCATGGCTGGACAAAAGCAATAAAGTCAAGGAGATTGCTGCACTTTCCACTTCTATGATCCAGGAAATAAGACACGCAGACTAATAACCAAGAGAAAAAACTGTTAATTCACTGAACAGTGTAAGGGCCTAGCTCAACCTCCCCAGCATAATTTAGGCACCACTGAAATGGAGAGTAAATGGGAAGTGTACTCCCGACAGCCCTGCAGGATCTGAACCAATGCCTACATCTATCTCCTGACATCTTTCCCTTGAAAAACAAGGCTGAGAGTGTAACAGGAGAGTGTTCCAGAGAATTAAGTACTAATTAGGCACACCTTGGAGATGATGGAAAGCAAACCGCAGCACCCTCGTTCCACTTGGAGGAAGCCATATAAACAAACGACAGAGTGTTTATGAGCGACTGTAACAGTCTAGGCGGTGCCAGCTAGGTGGTGGTGGTGTTATTGTTTTGGGTTTTTAAGTGCATATTCATATTCAAGTAGGAAAAGTAAGACTCAACAAACTTTAGTCCATTTCTTCACCCAGTGAGGTCAGTTCAAAAAGGTCCTGCTTGCAACCAAAGACCACAGCTGACCCTACAAGTGTATGTCAGCAGGTGTTAGGGAAATACCCTTGAAATTAAAATCCAACTAGAGTTCACTGAACTCTTTAGCAAGGCAGCTAACCAGTGAGAACAGCAATCATGACAGAACCTTATTCTTTGTCAACTACCAATAGAATCCCTCCTACCTGAATCCAAGGATGGAGATCTCCAGATACATCACACTATGCATGCAGATTCGCAGGTCAAGACCAAGTAATCTCCAAATGTGGCTGTTCAATCTCTGTTCTTCCCACCAAATAGTCATATACAAAACATAGTCCCCAGCTCCCATGCCCCAGTCACTAATACATCGTGATGATTACTTAATCCAATGTCCCTGCATGGCAGGAAGAGAAACAATATTGAACAAGCTGCTAATGGCTTCAACAGTTACCCAAACATCACACAAAGCCACCCCTGGTGGAAATGTTCAGGTGTGGCAGGCCATGGGCTTTGAAAGAAGATTGTGATGTCAAGTGATTTCCTGGAACCACTGTGGAGTTGGAAACAGTTCACCACTGTTAAATCCTTTGGATTTTCTTAAGTGGTTTCCTCCCTGGAAGTACTGCAAGTCCCAGGAACAACTCCTGCACATCCCCTTCCCATCAATGATTAAAACCATGTTTGTAGCAGGCTCTAATTAAATATTCTGATAGTCTAATCTACAAAGTGCAGACATGGTGAATTTACTTTTTATCGTTGCCCACATCCTGATGATTTATCAGGACCCAGGTTCTGCTGTCTTTTGATCTTAATTCTGTGCTCTGAAAAAGACTGGAATCCCAGAGTTAGTCACAAAACTGGAAGTCACTCCTGAGGAAAGAAATTTCAATCATTGGAAACCTGTTGTATAGTAATAACTGAACTTTAGACAAGTGTAAAGAAGCCATGAAAATCTGATTTTGAGCATGAATTTATATGCAGTTGCCTCACTTAGAAATGAGGACACGATTTTGTACTAATTAATCCATCAGAATTCAGAGCACAGAAAACACATTTGTTTGGGTAAGTGACACAACTTCTGGCTCAGTGGCAGAATGGAGCCACGTGTATCCACTTGTACTGGCTGTTAACCAGCAATTCTATAAGTGGATTGTGAAACCATTGGCAGCTTGAAGACAACTATGTTGGGAATGTTTACACCATGGATATGGACAATTATGACAACAAATGTTCTATCATCCTTTGTTCCCCAAAGAGCCAGTACACTTGACCCCTGGACAACTTAAAGGTACTGACACTAGCTAGGCCCCAGTCAAAAATATTTGCACAACTTCAAGCTGACCCTCAGTACAGATGGGTTTCCTATCTAATGAGTCAACCAACCATGGTTGGTTGAATCCATGAATGCCAAGGATTCCTATCTAATGATTCAGCCAACCAAGGTTGAACTTTCTTTTCTTTACCTTGTTGAATCCATGAATGCCTGAGGATAGAAAAAAATCTGTGGATAAGTAGACCTGCAGTTCAAACCTGTTATTCAAGGGTCAAATATACTGCCCATTGTGGCTCTGACCTCAATCAAATTACTTTAAAATTCAAATTAGTTACTAAAATGTCTCTCTAGAGGATGTAGTCTTTAGAGCTAGGCAGACATGAATTCAAATCCTGACTCTATTATTTATTTATTTGAATAAGTTGTTCATCTTCTCTGACTCTTGATATCCTCATCTATAAAATGAGAACATGACTGGTCCAACCACTATGGAGAGCACCTGCACCCCTATGTTTATAGCAGCACTGTTTACAAGAGCTAAGCTTTGGAAACAACCCAAATGCCCAAAAATAGATGACTGGATCAAGAAGATGTGGTACATATACACCATGGAATATTATTCAGCATTCAAAAAAGATAAACACATGCAATTTGCAGCAACATGGATGGAGCTGGAAGGGATCATGTTCAGCGAAGTAAGCCAGAAAGAAAAAGAAAAATACCGGATGGTCTCACTCATAGCAGGAATCTAGAAAACTTAAATAAGGGACCAGGAAAAAGAATAACTATAAGAAAGAAAATATCAAAATCAACAAACAACTATGAACCAGAGACACTCTATGGGGGGTGAGGGGTGGGGAAAGGAGGGGTTGGGGTCAAAATAAGGGGGTTGTAATTGTATGGGGAATATAAAAATAAAATTTAAATTTAAAAAATGAGAACATGAATCCACCTCACAGAAGGTCATTTGAGAAATAACAGAACACACATAAAGCACCCAGTATAAAATATAACACAATTAAAATTATCCCTAGCCCATTAACCTGATACACATGAAATACGAACTAGATCACTTTCAAAACAGCCTTCCCCTAGTTCATGAAAGAAAATAATTCTGGGTAACACAGGTCTGAGAAAACAATCCTAGAAAAAGGGCAACAAAAATAATGGTCAGCCAGGAAGGCTACAGTCAGGCTGAGTCCTGACTTAACCAAGATTATGTACTCACAACGTGTAGATAGCAGTTTTATATATAACAAAAAAGGGAGAGGAATATAATAAAGGGGGAAATTAAGTGAATTATGGCTTATGCAAATAGACACATACAAACTGTTATTTTTAAAATAATGTTTACAAAGCAGTTCAATGGAAAGGGAAAATGCCAGTAAGACTGACAATGTTTAATGCAAAATGTAAGGTTGGTATTTTATATGCAGAACGTATAATTTGCACATCTATATATATATGTGTGTGCGTGTGTGCGCTTATACTCACACATTCAATGTAAAAATGGGGAATTAACATGCCAAAGCATTCACAGCATACATTTCTTGGTAATAAGATTTTAGGTGAACTTTCTCTTCTTTACCCTGTTTGCATTAAAAAAAAAAAAAACTCTATTTTTTTAATAAAAAAGAACCTGTGCCCACTGCAAGCCCATCGTTGGTGAAGAGTCTGCTGCAGGAACGACGAAGATGGAAGTTTCAAAAAAGAGGTAACAGGGAAATTGGCAGAAGGCAATCCCAATCAATCAAGATAAACACTATAATGCAGAAACAAACCTAAGAAGGGGTGGTCAGAAGCAAATGGGGATGCAGCAGTGATACGAAAGAAGTGAAGACAGAAGACCATAGGTCCGAAAGGCAGTTGGGTGGTCAAAGGGGAAAGACTGGAGAAAGTTCAGCAGTGCAGACTTCTAGAACATTACTGACATTTTAAATAGATATGTCTGGGAGAGATTGTCAAGAAAAGCCCCTGCCCTTTAAGAAAAGACTGAAAAGTACCTTTTGTCTTCTGAGGCACAACAGCATTGTCTGAAATAGCAAAGACTGGAGGGGAAATGAAATGGTTGCCAGTAGGAGACTAGAGAAATGAAGTATGATACAATCACACAATGGACTACTATGCAGTCACCAAAAAGAATGAGAAGCTTCTTTACGTACTGATAAAAAGTGGTCTCCAAAACATAACTGAATTTTTGAAAAAGTGGGGCTGGGGTGTGATAAAACCATGTGAATATATTCACTTTGTATAAAAAAGGATGCCTAAGGAATTACAAGGGAGACTTCACTATATATATATGTTCCACATTTTGAACCATGTGAGTACTGCTTATTTTATTTTAAAATTTTATTTATTTTTTTGTGTGACCCTCCCTGGTGGCCGGGGAACGAACCGGCACTGCCGAGGCTGCGGGCAGCCTCGCAACCCAGAGCTCAACCGCTGCACCACCAGGGGAGGCCCCTTAAAAATTTATTGTTATGTGACTGAGCTGTAGTGATTATTGAAGGATGGAAACTACATTTTCTCGGTCAAGGTGATTTTCCTTTTTTTTTTTTATTTTGATATCCTGTCAAGTCTAGACTTTGTGGAATAGAAAAAAAAAAAAGACTATGATCAAGGTCAAAATTAACCTGCTGAGATTAAGTCATTAATGTTTTATACTAAAGAGCCCTGGCTGGGGATGATTTTACCCACACTTAATTGCTGTTACTGTGTGTTCAGAGCCCCCTCTGGTGGAAACTAACAGACATTACAGAATTTTATACTAAGTAGATCACAGTAAAATATCAAATTGCAGAATGAGGAATGTGTAATTACAAATACATGTGTAGGGCCTCCCCTGGTGGCGCAGCGGTTGAGCGCTGGGCTGCGAGGCTGCCCGCAGCCTCTGCAGCACAGTTCGTTCCGCCACCGGCAAGGGTCCCAAAAAAATAAATAAATAAATAAATATAAAATAAAATAAATACATGTGTATATATACATATTTTACACAAACATGAGAAGATTAACGTAAACTCCTATGTTTGTAAATACAACATTTTAGTATAAAAATGAAATCAATTCATGGCCTGGACATATATTAAAGATGTTCAAGGTGCTTAATTTTTTTTTTTTATTATTTTTGAATAACTGCTCCTGAGCTATTCACCTAGAATCTCTTTCGTCTTCATGAGATATAATTGACATAAAACACTGTGTTGGCTTAAAGTGTATAATGTGATGATTTGATATACATATATATTGCAAAATAATGCCACAGTAAGGTTGGTCAACACATGTATCACATTACTTTTCTGTGTGTTTGTATTTCACATCATTTTTTGTGTTTCTGTTTTAAGATCTATTCTGCCCAAAACTTCCAAGTATAAATGATAGTATGGTTAAGTACAGTCATTATGTGTGTTACATCCACAGAACTTACTCATCTTATAACTGCAAGTTTGTACCCTAACCACCTTTACCCTTTGTCACCTCTCACCCCTAGCCACCACTAATCTACACTCTGTTTTTATGAATTTGGTGTGGGCTTTTCTTTTTTGGTTTCACATATAAGTGATATCATACATCTTTCCTGTCTGATTTATTTCACTTAGCATATGTGATCTATCTATCTTAGCTTGGACACTTAGATTGCTTCCATGCCTTGCTATTGTAAGTAATGCTGCACTGAATATAGAAGTGCAGATATCTCAACACAGTGATTTCATTTCCTTTAGATCTATCCCTAGAAGTGGAATTGCTAGAATATATATGGAAGTTCTATTTTTACTGTTTTGAGGACTCTCCATGAAGCTTCCCATAGTGGCTACACCAGTTATACCCCCACCAACCAGGCCCAGAGATCGATTTCCTCCACTCATTCGCCAATACTTGTGTCCTGTTACAGTTTGGTTCTTTTTGATAATGGCCATTCTGACAGCTTGTGAGATGGAAACTCATCATAGTTTTGATTTGCTTTTCCATGATGATTATTGAAGACAGATGTTAGCAACAGAATAATTGCTCATCTCACTATTGCCTTTTCCGCGAAGTGATCTTTTCAGGCTAAATGACCTTCAGAACAAGACTCAGTCACATTAAGAGTCACGCAAATCACTTTTGTGAAAACCCCATGACCAGCATTGCTCCATGCAAGGCAAACTGAGCCCTTCACAGCCCCGTCCCTTACCCTGAGACAGGACATCAGTGCCCTAGAAAATCAAGGCCAATTTTTCTCTCCAAACTAGGAAAGTAACTGCCACTCTGCCTGGCAGGATGGGCAATCATTTATATCTACATATCTGTATCTAAATCCACATCGATTGCTATTTTTTTAAAGATTTATTTTTTATTTATAAAAGAACCAGGGTACAGGCCAGATATGCAGGAGTGTGAGAGGATTCAGAGACAGAGCAGGGAATAGAACAGGTAGACTGACTAAACACTGCTGAGGGGAGCAGCGGGCAAGACAGGAGAGGTCTGCCACCCCATGTGGGTTGCTCCGCGGCTGGCGAGGATCGAACTGGCACTGCAGAGGCTGCGGACAGCTTCACAGCGCTGCACTCAACCACCTGCACCACCAGGGAGGCCCCCCCTATTGCTCTATCTAGATCTATCTTCTTTCTACCTACCTACCTTTAAATCTAGCTTCCTCTGGAGCAAGGTTCAGCAGCTTGTCAACCCCAAGTGCCATCGTGAGCCCAAGCTATGGCTTCCATTGCAACTGGGAACATGAAACAGGAGAAAGGGAGGCTGGAAATAAAGGCCTCAAAAATGGGGTGGATGGTAACAAGCCAGAGACTTGCATGGGGGGAGGGGCAAGGAGTAGGAACTACTGTGTAGATAGCCGCTTCATGCACATTATAGAGTTTAGTCTTCACAACAGTCCTATAGAGAAAACACCATTTCTCTCGTTTACGGGCAGGGCACGTAGAACTCTGAGAGTTTCATACTATGTCCACAGTCACCCTGCCTGTAAGCAGCACAGCTGGACCTGAAAACAGTTGTGACTGCAGAACCAACTTGGCCACGCTGACTCTCAGAGAGAGAAAGGAGCCCAAAGACGAGAGAGGGAGGAGGTAGAGGAGGAGGCATGGGGGTAAGATGCCAGCACAAGTGGCTGGAGGTCCGGGACATCTGTATCACACCTTCTGGGCTAGACCTTTTTGTGATTTTCCCCTGTGTGAGTCACGCTGATTCCTGAGTAATTTCCAAGCTTTAGTCAAGATCTTCATGTGTAGTGACTGAATAATGTCACTCAGTCTGTTATGTGTGTTTTTGAAAGTATCCTGTGGAATTGCTGTCATCCTGGAAAGGCCTGCCAATCAAAGGAATTCTTGGGGGGAGAGAAAATAGCTGTTACATTTCCAGGTCTGTGGTATAGTAACCTGGATGGCCTGCCTATCACTTGACCAACCAGAAAACTTGTGCGCGGCACCATTAGTATTTTTTATAGCTCTTGTGTTTAGATGCTTAACAATGATTGGGACAAGGTTATTTTTTAAATTTTTAAATTTTTTTTTAAATTCAAAAAAAGTTAAGAGGAGGGCCTCCCTGGTGGCACAAGGAGTTAAGACACAGCACTATGAAGCTGTCCACAGCCACTGCAGCATGGATTAGATCTCCAGCCAGAGAGATACTCACATGGTGCAGCAGACCTCTCCTTTCTTGCCTGCTGCTCCCCTCAGCAGTGTATTTCAGTAGATCTGCCTGTCCTGCTCCCTACTCTGTCTCTGGTGAAGCTTCTCACCCTTCCCCCACACACCTCTGGCCTACACCCCAGCTCTTGTATGCATAAATAAATCTTAAAAAGAAATTAAGAGGAGATAAATATATGTTGCACTGTACAGGTTACACTGAACACAGAGAGACCCAAACATTGACCAATAGTGAATTTTGTTTTCTCAAAAAAAAAAAAAGAAAAAAGAAAAGAAATTGTGTTTCTCCACAAAAAGGCACAGTGAATTTGCAGTTATTAACTTGAAATGAAGAGGTCTCGAGGAAAGAAGCGATTATTGCCTTTGACTCAAAAACTCATTCGGGTACGCATTCCTCAGGCACACAAACATCCACTCCCACATATTTTTAATATATGAAAGCAGCAACATTTGTTAGTTTACATATCCCCACAGTATCTAAGGCTATCCTGTCGCTGGAAATTTGCAAAGAAAGTCTTCGTAGACAATTGTAAGAGAAAAAATGAATGACATTCGCAAGGTAGGTGCCAACATTAACCTAACATAAACTGGAAGGAATTCTGGTTTAGAGGGGAAGGGAGAGGAGGGAACCCCCGCGATCACACTGCTATGACAGGAGCTGGTCAAGGGAGACTCACTTCTTGGTGCTTTCAATCCACAGACAGTTTGAAAGAAAACCAGCCTTGTCATTCTTCTTGTAAAACCTGCAGTGGAGCTCCAACCCTGTGCACTTCATGTCCAAAAGGTCAGTGTGGAGGGTAGCAGAGGTGGCAATGTCCGTGCCGATTTATTGTAACTCATGTATATGGGCATCTTTATGCAGGGGGTTTGTAGGACTTGACCTAGATGTCTCACACGTTCCTATCACTGTAGCTACTCTGGAGAAACAAGGGGACCCAGACACTCACCTATAATAACTGGCTTTCAAAGGATGGAAACAAAGATAAAAATGCTTCTTATCCAAAAGCTTGATGATGATGATGGGTCTTTGCGTATCTGAAATTTCTGTCAGTTATGATGCTCTTTGGAAGTGCAATAGCTGAAAGAAAAGAACCTGCAGTATAGAATAGAGGTTGGGTAACTAGCCTACCTGCTAGTTCCTTCTTTTCTGGCACTGAATTTAAGGGAAGAAAAAATAAAACAATGTCACAGCTCAACAAATTAACTGCTTCACCATCCATAAAAACAAAATATCAGAAAGAACACCCCTAAATGAGGAAATATTTTATTAACTTGGTGCATTAACATTAAGAATAAAGAGTATTATACTCCCATTAAAGTAGTCATTAAGTTGGAATGTGCAATGTTAATAGTGAGACGGGATGCAAAAACAATTTAAAATGATAGGTGTTCTGTGATGCCACTCCTATAAAATGTACACGCAAAAATAGAGGCAATTTTGTGGGTACTTTGGAGTTGAGGATGAGTTTTAAATTATTTTCATTAATAGTGGTTTTATTTTCAATTAAAAACAGATGGACCATTCATTCAAGGTAGAACTGGGTGAAAGAATTATTGCTAGGTCAGGATCCTAGCAAGATAGGTTTGGGGAAAGCAGAGTGGACCCCACTGAGCTGCACACATCTCACTGCCTTCCACCAGGAAGACAGAGAAGGTACCAAGTTGACAAAGGGAAGCCCCAGAATGACCCAGAGAAATAGGGCAAAAGCCTCATGTTGTCAATTTCCTTTTGAGAGCTTGAACTGACCATGACGACTTAGGAACACTAAAGTGTCCCGACAAGGCTGAAAGCGTGTTCTAGGTACTTGTGTCTTTGGAGCAGTTAAAATGCAGTTCCAGAGAGTACACTTTCAGGATCATGTCTAGTTTGTCATAAAACTCTCAGGGGTCTGCGTGCATGTCTGTACTGTTTGGTCTGACACGTGATGACTGTCTGATCTGCCTTCTTCTTGGATCTCTAGGTGCCTATCTGTTGGATCAGGCCTGCATCTCCGTCTGTCCCCCGGGGATGTGGCCCTCCGTGAGGAACGGCAGCTGTGAGGCCTGTTCTGAGGACTGTGCCCTTTGCTCTGAAGTCAGTCTGTGCACAAAGTGCCAGAGTCAGCCAGACCATCCCCTCTTCCTCCACGAAGGCAGATGCTACAGCAAGTGTCCTAAGTAAGTCTCCCTCTTCCTTTCACTGCCTGCCTGTGTTAATTTTCCTTCAGTATCCATTAGCAAGTCCTTCCCATTCACCAAAGAACTCCTCTCCCCATGGCTACAGCAGCCATATTAGCCATTCCTCTCATCTGTCTGACATCACTATTGGCTACAGCAGCCAAAAGGTTCATAGGCCAGATGCACACTTCTCCCTGAGCTACTACATGTTTTGACTTTTGTGAACATTTGTTCTTTTTTCCACCTGTATTTACAATCAAGTAGTTGTCCACTTTTTTTTGTCCATCACAAAAGTGATGTGTGATAGGCTGTGGAACACATAAGCTCTTTCTAAATGGTTCGAGTAGGTGAGGTATAAGTCATAAAAAATAAAGAATAAAGTCATGGTTGATTATGTGTTTTCTTCATGGTTTCCTTAGTCCCCTGGTTTAGAATCCCTCGACTCATCCTATCAACAGTTTGTCTGGAACTCCTTGAGCTTCTTGGATTTAGATGGTTGTTTCCTTCTCCGAGTTAGGAAAGCTCTTGGCTATTATTTCTTCAAATAAGGTTTTTTTTTTTTAAGATTTTTTTATTTATACAAGAACCAGGGTACAGGCCAGATATGCGGGAGGGTTGAGAGGATTCAACAGAGAGAGACCAGGAACCAGAACAGGCAGAATGATGAAATACACTGCTGAGGGGAGCAGCGGGTGAGGCAAGTGAGGTCTGCCACACCATGTGGGACCCTCGCCAGATGGCCTGGATCGAACCAGTGCTGCAGAGGCTGCAAACAGCTTCACAGCGCGGCACTCAACCTCCTGCACCACCAGGAAGGCCCTTCAAATAAGGTTTCTATCCCTTTCTGTTTCTCTGTCTCCTTCTGGTAGCCCTATTATACAAATAGTCCTCTTGATATTTTCCTGTAAATTTCTTACTGGTTTTGCTATTTCTGATACTTTTTTTCATTTTGTTCAGAGATTGTTGCAATTGGATATCTTTCTTGCAGTTTTATTTTATTCCATCATTTGGAGTACATTCATTTTGTTTGTGACGACATGCTAATTTGTATGGGTTGAGCTAAGTAGCTTTCTTTCCTTGTTTTGATGTGTTGGCATTATATTAAGGTGACAGGTTGCAGGATAAAATATAGGTTGTTTGCCTGGGATACTGGGAAGCTGATGCTTTAAAAGCTGAAGTCTCTGCCCCTCATTGGATGACTGGAGGTCTCGTGCCAGCAAGGGTATGAACTGGGGCAGTGTGATGCAAAGAGGCTGCTGATAACAGATGCCAGGTGCTCAAGTGTCCCCAGGGTACCCAAGCTGAGGAGGCAATCAGTAGTCACCCTCTTCTCTTGGTTAGTCCCACACAGAGCTTTCCCAGCAGACTCAGGCTAACACTGATCCATCGATTGCAGTCCAACTCTGATACAGCAGCTTCTGCAACCCAAAATTTCCCCAGAGGCACAGGCAGGAGCACAGCCATCTGGGAGCTGTGGGTTTGAACTGTGGACAGGTCACAACCCCAAAAGAGGTCACAGGCAGATGAGAGATGGGTGATTCTCAGGGTCTGTGGGCATTGTCCATTGAAATTAGCTCTCTTGCAGACCTCTCTCCAACCCCCCTCGGGGTTGTGTCCCTAGAAGGGAGACGTGAATAGGAATAACTATAACTAGGGCCTGTTCCTGGCAACATCCACAGTATGTTCGGTGGAGGTGCAAGCTCCAGCTGCCAGGATCCGGGGTTTTAAACTCAGACTAGAGATAGCAAGCACTATAGGAGAATATAACCCCACCAAAGGCCACAGACAATTGCGGGACAGGTGTTTTGCCCAACACAGCAGTCATTTACAGAGCGGACCCTCTCCTTTGAATCCTCCAGAGGGAGCCCCAGATGTACCACATTCTACTTCCCCCAAGTTCCGTTAACAGGGCCTTCCCCAAAGACGCAAACTCCAGCTGCTCTCAAGCTGTATGCGTCTTGGACAAATGCTGTCTGTAGTCATAGGACTGCTAAATGGCCTTAGGTGCCACAGATGGCAGAGGGGCTTGGGTGCTCTGCTGTCCGCTCCTGGCTCCCTGGTTGATTTCTACCAGTGTGGTATGGGCCCTGACCAGAACTTATCTGCTCCTCCGGTGCTCAGCTACAAGCCTCTGCTACTTAGAATCCTGTTGTTCTCCAAAGAAGAGCCCCTCTGTTTTCTACCCCAGATTTTGTGTGCTTCCTCTCTAGTGCTATTGCTGGTACTAGGACCCCTGATAGGGAAGTGAGCCTTTCAGTCTCCAAAAAAGGTTCCATATGGCTGTCCCTCCCTGTCTTAGGCTGCAGTGCCCGGGTAGCCTTCCAGGTGAAGTTATGTTATCATTTTCCCTAACCTCTCCAACATTTTCTGACACTATTCCTTGTGAAAATGCAGGTCCTTCAGTTGCCTAGTCTTTTCCAGGAGAGAGAGAGAGAGAGAGAGAGAGAGAGAGAGAGAGAGAGACTGTGTGCGTGTGTGTAGTTTTGTCATATCTGCAGGAAGGAGGAGATCCTGGAATCTTGAATCTAAAAAACCATCTTGCTGTTTTTTAATATACTATTTGTATCTGTCACTAAGCTAGATCCTGAAGGGTACAAACATAAGGCACATACACTCAAGCAGCTTCCAGTCCAGTGTAAAAGCCAAGCTTATTCATTCAATTCTACAGACACATACTTAGCACCTACTAGGTCTAAGAAGTCATGTTGGAAACTAAGATCAGTTGAAGAAGTCTGAACATGCAACAAGCTTACAGTCCAGCAGGGAAGATTTACATCGATCAGTGTCAAAAGAGGCTAAATTCCAATAGGACCTTAACACAGAAGATTTAGTGATTCTGAGAGAAAACAAACCATTTAAAAGCAGCCACTCTCTGGGTGCTCGTGATGCTGAGACACTGTGCTAAGAGTTTCCACTATAACAATCCCATTAACCTTCAAAAGAACCCTCTTATCCAGATACTTTTGTTCTCCCACCTCTTTTGTAAAATGGGGAAAGCAGCAGCAAGCTCAGTGTCACACAGCTAACACATGGGAGTCCAGGGTTCAACACAAATTATCACTGCTGTCCATGTGCTTAACCATTGCTCAATATCAATTTCTCATCTAACTGGAGTCTTAATAATTTTATTGAGATAAAACTTAGATACCACACAATTCCTGCACATAAAATGTACCATTCAAAGGTTTTTACTATATTCACAGACTTGTACATCACAATTGATTTTAAATTTTTTTCCATCACTCCAGAAAGAAAGTCTCTACTCTTTCAATAGTTATTCCCGATTGCCCCCAGTCTTAAGCAACCACTGATTTATTTAGGTCTAGGTCTTTACAGATTTCCTTGATCTTAGACTTTTCATATAAAGGAAGTCATACAAAACGGGATCTTTTGTGACTTGTTTCCTTTACGCACCATAATATTTTCAAAATTCCTCCCCAGTGAGGTGTTTGAGAAGAAGCTTACTGGTAAATAGCTCCAGAAGGATTTTTTAAGGCATGGATGCAAGCAAGGGGAGGAAAGGGTCAAGATAAGATAACCCAAGAAGGCAGTCTGAGGCAAGACAGAGTAAGAGAACTCAGTTGAACTTCTCCCCCAACAACCATGCTCTGGCCTTAGCAAAGGCATTACAGGACAACAGTGAAGGGCAGAGGTCGACTTGGCAAAGGCAGTTATCACTTTCTTGTTAACCTTTGCCATGAAGGGATTGAACTGATTGTGATTATATCACCTTATTTATTTCCTGAATGCTATATTTCCCCATTTCTCTGTTGGCTTTTTCAAGTATTCCAGGAACTGACAACACACTAAAGCCAGGGAGAAAGAGATGCACTTTTCCTTCCTCAGATTAGTTGACCAATCAACACTTCTCTCCTCCAAATCTGGGCTGAGTCACTCTTAGGAAACAATGGGACAAGGTACAGACATAAGAGTAGCTATGTACTTTTTGAGCAATTAGAAAATTAAGAACATGGCCTGAGAATACCATACAAGCATGTGCCCTTCTGCTTTGAAGCAGGGTGGAATGGTTACTATGGACGCCCCATCTTTGTGTGTTCAAAAAGAAAACACAAACATCCTAAAATCTGGGCTTGACAGCTTTGTTGCTCTCACAGAGAAATCACCCTTTTGGGAGCAAGCCATCTAAAAACAGCAGTAAGAATTATAACAGAAACACAATAGAAAATGAAATAGCATCCAGGTAGCCAATATTATTTATAAGTCAGCTTTAGTGGTCAGTGCTTTTCATGTCAGGTAGATGCCATGGAAAAAGAAAAAGTTGGAGTCATAAAAAATATCATTATAGTTATTGTTTAAAAGGCAACACAAAAGTTATAACATGTTCAAATCCATCAAATATGAATGGACTTGAAGCAACTAAATACAGTCTTCCTGTAAGTGGCTGCACTGGCTTGGTTGTCTAAAATGTAGGTTGAGTTTCAGAACCGTTCGTTCATCTTCTGCTTTACATTTCCCTGGGTTGAAAGACTTCAACATAAAGTGCTCTGGACTTCATTAGTCCAGATGGTCATTCTGTCTCCAAAAGTATGTTTATCTTCTTCAATAAAATTAGCAGTGAAAATTAAAGCATTAACATAGAAAATGCAAATGTAGGGAGAAGACAGTAGGACAAATTACTAGGGAGATCTGTGTGAATAGGCTGCTTTTACCAAAGTGACTTTCTGAGAAAATCTCGTGTTGCCTTTGGCTTCTTCCTGACAAGATTCCGAGATTTGCCTGTTTTTGAGTTAGCACTAGTCATAAATAATTTTTTTCTTCTTTGTGCTTGAATTTACTCCTCTCATTTAAGCATCTCATCAACATCTACTAACTCCCTAATGAGAAGACTCTGAAAAGGATTTCTTCTTGCTGTATCTTCTTGGGTTCATAAAAAAATATAAACTATATTCATAAAAAATATAAACTATAAATAAACTAGAATTGCTTATTTTCAGTGTTCAGAAATGCTTCTCGAGAGACCTTGGGCACCACTGCAATATCTCTTGACAGATAGCCCCCACCCTCTAAGCACTGAGATGGTCCAGCTGGTATGCCCAGATGCCACCCTAATTCTATGATGGGGTGAGTCCCACTCTGTTATTTACTGAGCAGAAGCTATCAGGAGTGGTTAAAGGGGCTACAGATGAAAAACACAGACATTTCTAGCAGTGAGAAAATTCCCAGAGTTTAGAAAAGGTTGGCTAGGGAGAAAGATCATCTCACTCAGCAAAGTCAAGTGCCTTATTACCCCATAGGAATGGTGGGTTCGTCAGATTCTCATCCTGAAGATGTAATATATTTGAGAATGCACTTAGTTTCCTAAATTCCAAATTTCTCAAATCAAACTAAACTTTTGGTGAGCATATAATACCTTTCTCTCCACTGCCTCATCAAATGAATCTTTTAGAGACTCACTTGGTTGGACAAAGTAGTAACATCTTTATTCTTATTCTTAGAGTATTCTCTAAGTGTTCTTTATTCTTAGAGGATTCAAAAAAGCTAAGGACACTCATGTGTGAAAAAATTTGGTCTTAAGTTTGTATACTATTTAGTTCTCCTTCTACCCAAGCTGCTTTTTAATTCCAATTTTTCCCTCTTAAAATCACATTAGAAATGTGACTTTTACATACCCCTGTCCTTTTTCTTCCTGACATAGTCAACATATATTTGCTTACTGAATACAAGAAATTAATGACTGAAAGAATGATTAAATGGATATAAATGAGTTCATTAAAATATCCAGCAGAGATGCTATAGAGATCAGATTATATGCTGGGATCCCTGTATCATGCCCTCTTGCCTATAACTCTGCAGCAACTCACATACAAGGAAGAATGGACTTCCTTGACCCTTGACTTTGGGTGGGGTTATCTGATTTATTTCAGCCAGTGGGATGTGAAAAGAGAGGCAGAAACTTAAAACGTGTTTGCCTGCTTGAATGTGCACTCTGGTGCCTCTGCCAAGCCAATGAGAAGCACATGGCCTAGCAGCCCCCTTACCAGGCAGGTTAAGGGTCTGTGACAACCTGGACCTAGTGTGCAGTTTGGAGTCCGGCTCCTTCCCCCTCAGCGCAGGCTACGTCATTCTCCTGTATGTGCTGCCAGTTCCTTCCTACTAGACCACAAGCTTAGCCTAGATCTGCCAAGCCACAAACACGTGGGTAGCCATGATTTAGGGGATATTTTCTTTCATAGCACTGTTATGGCAATAACTAATAGAAGGATAACTATAAAACAATTAGAATAGGTTCCTATGACACCGAAAGCCATTTTCTAGACTGGTTTATGATTTTACTCCTTCTACAAATTCCAGTTATTCCTTTAAAAAAAAAAAAGTCACAAATTCCTTCATCTCCCACACATTTTTGAGAGGGTTTGGGTTTTTTGCTATTAATAGTGTTTACACATCAGTGAATGATTTGTATATTGTGATAATCATTCAAAGGTACTACATCTACACCTTCACACACACACACACACACACACACACACACACACACACAGAGTCTACCTGGAAGAAAGTCAATCACATACATCCATAAGAGGTGCTCAAAATATGTTCAATGCTGTGTGCAAATATTTATAGGTGTGTATATGAAAGATGTGATCAGAGGTTAGCTGAGAGAACCCAAAAGCCAAAAAAATGGTTCTCATTTTATAGGGTATTAAACCTTTTAAAAACATTTAATGTATTGATTTTTAAATTATTGATTAAAAATATGTTCAATTGAATAAAAAGCATTTTCTTTTCTAAAATAAGGCACTAACAAAAAAAGAGAAAAAGAGAAAAAATTGAGAGGTAAAATAGGGAAATCAGAAGACGACTGACCTATAAACAAATTAATATATATTTTCAAACAAACCAATTTACTATTCCTTTCATCTTATTTCTCCAGACTTTTTTTGACTTCCTCAGGAACTCTGATGGACTCATTTTTGTTAACTATAGCAGCAGCTGGTTTTAGTCCTAATTCCTTTGCCACCAAAATTAAATCCTTTCCTTAGCGGGAAAGTTTCTTCACTAGCTTTCTCTCCTCCCCACAGGGGCTTCTATGCAGAAAATGACACATGTGAACACTGCAGCTCTTCTTGCAAGACATGTGAAGGAAATGCCACCAACTGCCACTCATGTGCAGAAGGCCTTGTCCTGGAGCAGGGAATGTGCCAGAAAACGTGCTCCAAGAGGCATGTGGCCATGGAGGGGGTATGCAAGCCATGTCCGGAGATGTGTGAGGACTGCATCCATGAGAAAATATGCAAAGGTACCTGGGAGCATCTCAGGAGACAGGGGGTGCCACTGAGCGACCCCTGCGTGTGACCAACTCTCTAAAGGTGGGGTATCCAGAACTAGGGGAGCAGTCTCCCTAGTTCACTTAAGTTTCATCTACCTCTGTGCACATCATTGAGGAAAGTAAAGGCAAGAAAGTCTTTTCCATTATGAATTCTGTAAGTTAAGGCAGACCATTGTCCTTTTCACATGATTTCTTCCAGACACATATATTTTAGAACATAGAGCACAGGTATGCCAAGCTCTACCTCAGGCTCTAGAGATATAGACAAGAACCCCCCAAAACAAGGAAGTATTCAGATTCCGAGGTGATGCTATCAAAAAGGCAAGAACATGTTTAAAAGATAACCAGTCCAGGAGGGCAACCTACTCCCTCCCTGCAAGATTTGCAGTGTATCAGAACATTTCTCTAGTAACCAGTCCAGAAAGGCAAACAATAACCCTGTAACAACTGGCATCAAGTGTCCAGGGTTTATTACTCCATCGAACACTTTCCCCAATCTCACCATCACCAATCGGGGCATACCTGAAGCTACTCTTTTTTTTTTTTTTTCCCCTATTACACAGCTTTTTCCACCACTCTACTTTAAATCTGTCAAGCACATGTGATGGTGGCTGACACCCTTAATAAATAGATGTATAGACTTTTCTTATTGAGAGAGAGAGAAAGAGACAGAGTGACCACAGTTCCCATCTTTTTGAGTACAAAATCTTATGAGAGACTGATATGAAGCAATGAACTCAACGGTAGCTGGAGAATTGCAACTGTTAGAAAAGACAAAAAAGAAAAATTGAGATAACTGTAATATAAGACTCTGACAAATGTACTCTGGCTAGGGATTATTTTCTCTGGAATTTTCTCCCAAAAGAGACTGTCCCATTTTCTCTCCAGAATAATACTTTTAACTATGTGTCTATTCCAAAAAATTCTCTTGGTATGACCTAAAATGTTTGCTTGGATTCCTCTCAAAATAAACCCACAAGGTAGGTTTATTCATACTAACCTGTCAGTGAGTGACAAATTAATCCAAGAATTCCTAAACTTATTTCTGTATTAACTAGAGCAGCAGGTACTCAATACAATTTTCAAAACTGTTTTTGGTTGTTTGTTTTTTTTTTTTAAGATTTACTTATTTTATTTATACAAGCACTGGGTACAGTCAGAAGCGCAGGAGGGTGGGAGAATTTACCAGAGCCAGAGTGGGGAGCAGAGCAGGCAGAAGGACCGAGGTACACTGCTGAGGGGAGCAGCGGGTGGCAGGAGAGGTCCGCGCGCCATGTGGGACCCTCCTCTGGTGGCCAGGGAGCAGCCGGGGATCGAACCGGCGCTGCAGAGGCTGCGGGCAGCTTCGCAACCCAGCGCTCAACTGCTGCGCCACTGGGGAGGCCCAATTTTCTCAAAACTGTTAATCATTTCCCAGTTTTGGGAATACTTCCAGCTGCAACTTTTTGCACCTCCTGGGGGCAGATCATCTCAGGACAAAAAGCCAGCATTATCTCAAGTCAAGATTTGTAGTCTCCTCTCCCAAGTAGGGCCTGTGAGAGCTGCAGGAAGTACCCAGGCAGGCCAGGGATGGGGCCGATGTGCTCTGAGGTCAAATGAGCCAAAGGGTAGGGGTTAGACTAGCAAAAGAAAAGAATCCTTTTCTCCTGTCCCCTGGGGGGTAACTTGCTGCTCTCCCCTCCCCGCAGAGTGCATGCCTGACACCTTCCTGCATGAAGGCACGTGCCTTCAGTCCTGTCCCAAGAAGTTCTACAAAGACGCAGGCCACTGTGTCCGCTGCCACCAAGACTGTCTAGAGTGCAGCGGCCCGTCAGCAGAGGACTGCAGCAGCTGTGCTATGTGGTTGCTGTCGTATCTCTACCACGGGCGGTGTTTGGCGGCGTGTCCAGCAGGAACTTACCATGAAAGGTGGACTGATGACTGCAAAGGTAAAGACCTCCTGGCACATGGCCAAGTGGAATATCCCAGGGAGCCCCGTGGGTTTTGGGTTTCTGCTGAGACAAAGCAGGTTCTGGGGATTGCGCGGGTCTCGTCTGACCCGAGAGCTGTCACCCTACCCCTTTCCCTGATGCTAAAGTATATTTTATCATTTATTTTTTATCATTTATAATTTATCATTTATAAATTATTTGCTCTAATTTATCATTTATTTTTTAAATGAATTGTTTGTAAGTTTTGATCCCTAACTTCTATTGGCAATGAATCACACTCTGCCTCCTCAGGACAGCAGCTGACCGAAAAGGATTCTTTTTTTTTTTTTTTTAATTTTTAATTTTTTTTTTTATAGAGGCATGTTTATTTATTTATTTATCTGTTTGTTTGTTTGTTTTTGTTTATACATGCACTGGGTACAGTCAGAAGCGCGGGAGGGCGAGAGAATTCACCAGAGCCAGAGCGGGGAGCAGAGCAGGCAGAAGGACCGAAGTACACTGCTGAGGGGAGCAGCGGGCCGCAGGAGAGGTCTGCGCGCCATGCGGGACCCTCCTCTGGTGGCTGGGGAGCAGCCGGGGATCGAACCGGCGCCGCAGAGGCCGCGGGCAGGTTCGCAACCCAGCGCTCAACTGCTGCGCCACCGGGGAGGCCCCGAAAAGGATTCTCTTGTGAGGATTTGTAACAGAGATAATGAGCCTTCAAAATTCACCCCAAATGGAAGATTTTCCTTAAAGCGTTAAGCCACTGCAGGTTTATAGCGGCATAAGCAAAGCTGTGCAGTGGAGGATTTTCTCTGTCCGTCCTTCCCTTTATCATGTATCCTGAAGCTCCTTCCTTCCCTCTCCCTTCCCTTCAGCCGCTCCTGCCCCGGGTCCCCAATCCCACCTTTCACTCAGCACTTTAATCCCTATACCTTCGAGAGATGATCTGTTTTTATTCCTGCCTCTTTATATTTTAAGTTTGTATGAATTTTTGCCTACTTTCAGCAAGAAACAGAAAAATTAACTCCATTGCCCTTTACTAGAGAAATTCTCCATCAAATGAGGAAAGCATTTTGAGGAGGGGACTTTCCCCCCCCCCCATTTAATTGAGATGTCCTTTACATAACACTAAGTTTAAGGGATGTGTGGTGACGGATACATCTGTGTATCACTAAATGATGATCACAGTAAATTTAGCTAACACGTCCATCACTCCACGAAGTTACTTGTTTGGTAAGAATATTTAAAATTTACTTTCTTAGCAACTTTCAGTATATTATACAGTATTGTTGACTATATAGTCAAAGCATTCATTCCGATAGGCAGCCAGTATTTTACCTCTAATTTTCCATGAAACAAACACTACTGGATTCCAGAGGCCAGAGCCTTAAACCATAGTGAGAGTTTGAAGGACCAGCTGCATTCTAGAACATACTTAGAAGGCTATCTGCTCTAGCGTTATGATCTGGATATACCTTTTTTGTGTGTTTTATGTTTCCCCTGGCTTGAAAGAACATGGGCTTGGAGACGGGAGGCTGTGCCTGCATGGCAGAAGGGGTACACCTGAGCATGCAACACTCATCCAATGAGTGATCATTAGGAACCTACTATGTGCTGTGTGCTCGTTCAGGCCCAGGGAACAGCAGGGGACAATACAGACAGAAACCCTGCCCTCATGGAGCTTACATCCTACTGGGGGAAGATGATAAGGCAAAAGGAAAAAATCAGGCAGGGAAGGAGGACAGGCAGTTAGGTAGGACAGAATTGAAATTCCAGAGAAGGCATCCTGGAAGACAGGAAGAAACAGGGAATAAAGGGCGCATATATCCAAGAAAAGAGAATTCTAGGCAGAGGGAATGGCAATGGTTAAAACCCCGAAGTGGGAATGAGTTGCTCTTATTATAAGTCTAACAAATACAAATGGAGAGCCTATTGCATACCAGACCCTCTCACAGGCACTGTGTGTTCATAAATGAATACAAAAGACACCCTTTTTGCCTAGAGGTAATTATGTCTTGACATAACCTCAAGGTTTTCTGGGAGGTGTGGAAAGACCACAGGAGATATGATGGCAAAAGATCACGAACTAGTGTGGAGAGCTGCTTATTTTTTGTTGTAATTTGGGCAATTACAATTTCACTAATATTCCTGAAGTGGGTTGTTGCGCTTCAGTCTGTACTATGAGTGGCCATTTTTTCCTCATTTGCAACATGAATGCTCAACCCTGGAACCCCAGGACTGTCCCCAACTCATGGTCCCATACCTGTGGACAGTACTCTAGAAATCTCTGGAGGAAGGTGAAAAGAATGTAAACACACTTCCCAGGGGAAGTAATTCCCTGAAGGGGTACCCCAGCCACCTCTCACCCTGTCTGCCGCCCTTCTGCCTCCAGATTGCCATGAGTCCTGCCAGACCTGCTCAAAGGCTGACACCTGCCAGACCTGTCAGAAAGGCTTGACGATGAACAGCCATGGGGAGTGCGTGCCTCACAAGGAATGTACAGTCTCTGAGTACTGGCATGAGTCTCTGGGGTGCCAGCCCTGTCACTCTAAGTGCTTCCACTGCAGGGGGCCTGCCGAGGACCAGTGTCACAGCTGCCCGAAGGAGAACCTTCTTCTCAGTAAGTTACTTTTCCTCTGAAGAGGGCTTTGTTTTTCCCACTACCTGGGAAAATACCTTGCATGCTGTCTGGTACCCAGCAGATTTTTCTTCATTTTTTTACTTTGTGTTTGGAAAAATTTGAAACCTACAGAAAAAATGCAAGAACTAGAAGTGTACAAGAACACAGCTTGTGCCCCTCTACCCACCTCACCCACCGGTCTTCTTTCACCCCATGTGCTTTCTCACCTGCTTGCTGTTGCTTGCTCACCCTCATTGTATGTGCAGACATGATGCACAATAGATCTTTCTCTGACCCACTCGAGTACACATTGCATATAACATGGCCCCTTTGTCACAAACTCTGGTATATATTTCCTAAGATCAGGGATGCTTTCTTACATAACCTCGCTGTTAACGCTAGTGAGCTTACCCTTGAAATAATAATATATCTCCCTTATCTTCCTGGGATCTTACATTCTAATTACCCCAATCTACAGTGCTACCTGTGATCACCTTCATACACGCAGGAAGATGTCTTATCACTACAGCATGGTCTTCTCTTAAGCTAGGGGGATGAATTAGACTTAATTAGAAATTAAGACTTCAGGGTGTAACTCAGAGCCGAGTCCCCTGTAGGCCAGGTTCGGGATGTGCTCAGGCTGGTCTTCTCATATTACCTCACCCTGCCCCTCGCCACCACCCCACTAGGGTCAAGCTAGTTACAAACTAGATAATTCCTCCAATGGTTTTGAAAAATTGAATAATTACCCTCTCTACCCCTACCCACCAAAAAAAGTCCACACTCTAAAACCTAGACTTTACATGGCAAAAAAAGATTTTGCAAATGTGATAAATTAGTGGCCTTACAATTCCACTCCTAGGGATCTACCCAAAGGACACAAAAACATTGATCCAAAAGAACTCCTGTACCCCTATGTTTATTGCAGCACTATTTACGATAGGTAAAAGCTGGAAACAACCCAAATGCCCAAAAATAGATGACTGGATCAAGAAGATGTGGTACATATACACCATGGAATATTACTCAGCAATCAAAAAAGATAAACTCATGTCATTCGCAGCAACATGGATGGAGCTAGAAGGAATTATGCTCAGTGAAATAAGCCAGAGGGAAAAAGAAAAATATCAGATGGTTTCACTTACAGCAGGAACATAGGGGAACCAGATAAGACATCAGTGTAAAAAAAATAACAGTACAAAACACAACAAAGCAAAAACAGACAGTTATAAATCAGAGACATACTGCAGGGGAGGAGGAGGTAGAAGGGTGAGAGGGAGGGAGGGAGGGGCACAGGGGACTGAGATGATGGTGCACAGGTGCCTTGGGGAAGGAAACTTTATGGGGACTATACCTAGGGGGTGGGGGGAAGCAAATATTGTTTAAAAATAAACAATGATGTAAAAAATAAAATAAAATAAATTAATGGCCTTAATATGGGAGGATTATCCTGGATTATGAGGGAGGCAAGAAGCAGAGTTAGTAACAGAAGGCTGTGTGATGCCAGAAGCAGGAACAGAGAGAAGATGTCTCTGTTCTGGCTTTAAAGCTGGAGGAGATGACGACAGGCAAAGAAACATTTTCTAACCCAGAGTCTCTAAAAGGAACACTAAGGAACCTTGTGGACTTCTAACCTCCAGAATTAAACGATAATAAGTTTGTATTGTTTTAAGTGACTGAGTTTGTGGAAATCTGTTGCAGAAGCAATAGGAAACTCATACAGAGGTGTTTCATCCTTAAGAGATTAAGGCTTTGATCCAGCAATTCCACTCCTAGGTATTTACCCAAAGGACACAGAAACATCAATTCCAAAGAGCACCTGCACCCCTATGTTTATAGCAGCACTGTTTACAATAGCTAAGCTTTGGAAACAACCCAAATGCCCAAAAATAGATGACTGGATCAAGAAGATGTGGTACATATATACCATGGAATATTACTCAGCATTCAAAAAAGATAAACACATGCAATTTGCAGCAACATGGATGGCGCTGGAAGGGATCATGCTCAGCGAAATAAGCCAAAAAGAAAAAGAAAAATACCGGATGGTCTCACTCATAGCAGGAATCTAGAAAACTTAAATAAGGGACCAGGAAAATGAATAACTATAAGAAAGTGAAAATCAAAATCAACAAAAACTATGAAACAGAGACACTCTATGGAGAGTGGGGGGTGGGGAGGGGAGGGATTGGGGTCAAAATAAGGGGGTTGTAATTGTATGGGGAATATAAAAATAAAATTTATTAAAAAAAAAAAAGACTGCTTGAAACCAGCAGAAGGCTCCCCGCAGAGAACAAAAAAAAAAAAAAAAAAAAAAAGAGAGAGAGCGAGTAAGGCTTCCCCCTAGTTAACCAGATACCTCTGCTGGACAATAAACCATCATCAAAATCCATCTTTAGCAAAATAGCCATGAAAAAACATTTACGGGAGACCTAGGGTATTATGCTAAGTGCTGGAAAATCAGATGCCCTGCTTCAAGTACCTTAATTTCCCAGCAGAGTTTGACTTCACAGCACCTTCTCAGTAGCTATAAGCCAAGCTTAAGGCAGCCTGGGGTAATAGACACAAACTGGCTTCTGGTCTCACATTTACTAGCAGCTCACGCTGATAACACAGGGCAGCCAGACTTCCTTCCTATGAGGTTAAGCAGAAGCTAAGCTGCAAAGCTAGAAGATCTGATTTTTTAAAAAAAATTTCTAGTTAACCCACCCACACCTTCTACCCCTCAATGTCAAAGAAGAAAAGGAAAGAATCAGTGACTCCACTGGGGTTGATGGAGGAACTGTCATGACGTGGGGTGGAATTACTAGAATCCAACTCTTCGCACTGTAAAAGGCAGAAGGTTTAGGGTTTTAGTTTAATTTTTAAATCCATGAGCTAAACAGACTGTCCACTAAACTTTCTATCTTGCTTTATATCTGTGCTCATGCAACACAGAAATTGAACATTTCAATTTATTTCATTTTAATTCATCTAAATATCAAGAATCTCACTGTGCAGACAGCACAACAGATCTTACATTGGAGGGAGCACAGTCAAGGCTAGAAATAGAAAGTTGAAGTGGCAGGGATACATCATGTTGGCCCTGAACATTTTGCTTTCTTCTGTGAAGCCTTGACCTGTGCTACCCCAATCCCTGCCTTTAATGTTCTTCCATCTGCTGGGGACCCCTACACTTCCTCCAGCTCATTTTGACATACTTTGATTTCTATGCAGCCCATACCTCCAGTCTCCTCTGACCTCTGCTTTCTCTCCACTGCTAAGTTCTGATGGTCAATTCTATTTCCTGAACATTCATCTCAACTCCCAAGAATGTCCACCAGCCCATGGGGACACTGTCTCATTCCTCCTGTAGCCTGTCCTCAAAGGGCACAATGGGGAGCCTACAGGGGAGGTCTGGGAGACATGTATCATACTTGATGCCAAGACAGACTCTCTTCCTCCCCTGGCAGAAACAACCTGTGTGAAGGAATGCCCTGAGGGCTACTATAAGGACAGGCTCCAGTGTATCCCCTGCCACGGTTCTTGTAAGACATGTGAAGGACGACACAGCATGCAATGCCTCTCCTGCCAACCAGGCTGGTTCCAGCTGGGAAAGGAGTGCCTGCCCCAGTGCAGGGAAGGGTGAGATGCTCGATACCCCTTTTTTCCCTCATTTAATCCCCAAACCACACCAGCTATCACTATTAGCAAACCCATTTTGCAGGTGAGGAAACAAAGTCTCAGAACACTTATATAACCAGATTGAAGTCTCACTGCTAGTGAGGAGCAAAGATGAGAGCTCAACAGTCTCTAAAGGGTTTCAGCCACTTCACAATAATGGAAGAGGAACCAAGAGTGACCCACTAAGATAATACAAAGGATCGCATTGTCACTGGCAGGCAAAACTTCACTCATAATTCAAAGGCTCAGCAATCCCAGGTCACAAACAACATGTTCTTCCCTGGAGACTTCCAAGAACATGAACATAGGCTCTTTCTCTCTGTGTTAGGATTTGTTCTAATCAGATTTCATACATAGGTCTAAGCAATATATGTGAAGCATTGATTTAACAAATGGGGCAATTTCAGTCAAATGTCTCCATTTATATCTCGTTAGCTCTCCAACCTGCCTTGCCTCCATAAATGTACAAATGGAAGGTTTAGTTACCATAAGCAACCTGGATATACAGATGTATCCTTGTAAAAGCATTTCACAGATAAAACCTATTATTTCTTTTTTTACTAGGAAAAACTGTTTTTATGAGATGGCTGGTCAGCAGTACAGATAGAGGAGGATTTGACTTGGTCATTCTTCCCTCTACCCATGCCCAAGTCATGCCACGAAAAGAGAAAAAGTAATTGCATGCCTGTTGCTAACTCTCCCTTCCCAATTAGTAGTCTAAGGCACAAAGAGTTTCCAGAGACTCTAATCTTGGACATTCCCCAGATTCCTTCATCCAGGGTCATACATCTCTTTTCTTCACTTCTGTAGCAATGATTGCTGGTATCACTCATTTTAGTGCCACGCATGCCATAGTAGCCACGGTGCTAGCTTTCGACAAGTTAGTAAAACTGAAATAAATTTTAAAAAGTCTAAGGGGTCAATAGATTTGCAACAGAGAAATAAAAGGCAAGCCTTCAGGTTTCTCGTGTAGCTTCCATGTGTGAGGGTCCAGAGATCCTTCACTTTCTTCTATGGTACTTGAAACTGTTTCATTTACCTTCAAATTAATGCTCTGCTCTGTTACAGTGGAATTTAATGGGTAAGCCCAACGATATCCCCCACTCCACTTGCTGGTTCACCTTAAGTTGTCTAACATCTGTAAACTCGTCAGGTTGGACGATCGGTTACAAAATTCATAATTATCATTAATGTCGATTGTTACATCTAATGTGCCAGGTACTTTTCTACAACATTCTAAGTAATAATTTGCTTGATTTTAGGCACTAACACTGGCGCCATCGTACAAATGAGAAATCTGAGATACAGATATGTGACTTGCCCAAGGTCACACAGTTCATATGTGTGTGGATGGATTTTTGACTCCATGCAGATTTGTTCCGGGGGGCAAGCTCCTAATAAGCTCTGTTCTAGTGTCTCATTTTTAGCTTCAATATGATGAAATACTGTTCATGAATCTCTAACATACTGTCAGGCATATAGTAGAGACTTAACGAGTGGTGATTATTGCTGCTCAATCTCCAAATATCTTTTCAAAAAGAGGCCACATCTGTTATTATGTAAAAGTCAACATCAACTCATGTCACCACCTATTTCAAGATGTTTCTATTTTGAGAAATTAAGAGAACTGCTCAGGGGTACATTTTAAATGTTTTCTATCCCTGTTCCCATTCAACACAACTCAAAACTTGTGTGAACATGCAGAAATAAGCAGAAGGCAAAGGCAGTGAGCAATTAGAGTGTTGCTACCCTGTGAGTTACATTCATACCAGGTCACGCGTGTTATCAAACTTTATCCTCACAAGCAACAAGGGATTGCAATTCGCAATTTACAGAAAACAGAGCATCACTAGAATAATTAGTTTAACTAGCAAAGAACCTGATGAGTAAAGAGTATAAGGATTCCCAACTTATCAGTGAACACTGTGAGACTAACCAAGGTTTCCCCGCACACCCAACTTAGGAGCAAAGCTTAGTATTCACTCTTTACTTCCCCCCACTGATTCCAGATATTACGCAGAAAACTCCACCGGGCGGTGCGAGAGGTGCGACAAGACCTGCAAGACATGCCGGGGTCCGAGGCCCACAGATTGCCTGTCCTGTGATCCATTTTTCTTCCTGCTCCGCTCCCAGGGAGAGTGTCATCCCACCTGCCCAGAGCATTACTATGCAGACCAAGAAACGCAGGCATGTGAGAGATGCCACCCGTTCTGTGACAAATGCAAAGGTGAGGTGTCCTTCCTGCTCGGCCGCTCTCTAGTCACTCCTCTCACTTGGCAAGCCCGTTGGCAATGCAGCATCAGCGCCCTCTGTTTTCTCAGCTTCTACATTTGTCCTCTATCCTGAGCTGCCCCTGTCCATCCTCAGCTGCCCTATATTGCACGGCTGCCCCTCAGGTCTCCCATCCTTCAAACCCAACTAGAATATCTCTAATTGGAAGCCTCAAATTTGAAATGTAGCTGCACTATTCTCCAGTCTTCCTCACTCCATTCCTAGACCACTTTTTCCTGTGTTGCCCATCTTGGTGAATAGCTCCCCCAAGTAGCCAGTGGCCTGAGACACTAACCAGGACATTACCCTCCACCCCGCTCTCAACTCCCAACATTCAATTTGTCCTCGAGTCTTGTCAAATCTACCTTTAAAAAAACAAAAAACAAAAACAAAAACAAAATCTACCCTTAGACATCTGCTAAATGCACCCTCCCCTCCTGGTATCTTAGTCTCACTGTCTGTGTTTCGACTCATCTTTCCTTGCCTGAATTATTCACCAGTTTCTTAATTGGTCTCCTGCCTCCAGTATTAGCGCTAGCTAACTGTCGAGGCAGGGAGGGACGGAGCACAGGATCTCTATGACCCAAACAGACAGGGAAAGGAGAGGCCTGCAGCCCTCTGTGGCTTTTTCAGGCTTTAACTGAGTTTACCGGGTACACGGCAGGCAGGGGTGCTGGGGGGCCGGGATGCTAGCAGGCCTCCCAGCCCCTAGAGAATCTTCACTCTTTCTGGGCTCTCTGGTGTTCTCTCGTGGCCTCTGCTTCCTGCTGTTCCGTTCCTCTAGCATCCCATGACATCACCCTTATGAGCCTCGTTTCAGCCCAGGTGTACCCACCTACATAGGCCCACACCCCACTCCAGGTGCCCGCCATCAGGCATGCGTTCAGGACCGCAGGGATCCATCATCAACCCTAATGGCGGGAGAGCAGAAAAGCCTGACAATAATTCACCCAACAATAACCAACCACTTCTCTACTATGTTCCCAGACTGATACATGATACATATTATAAACACCTCCTCTGCTTAAAAGTGACTCTCCATTCATTTTTTGGATAAAATCTTAAACCAGCAGCCTTGCATATCATGCTCTTAAAGTGGCACTCTCCCCTTATCTCCAACCACATCTCCCCCCAATTCTCTAATTCAGGAATAATTAGTAACTGAACACCTGAGCCACCCTTGCCCCGTTTCCCTCTAGTACATTCTCTCCAGCCTGCTTAGCCTGGCTATTCTGTCTGATTCATTAGAATCAGCATCTCCTCTAGAAATCCTTCTCTGACCACCCCCCCTTCTGTGTTCCCTTGTACTCTGCATTCACTCCTTCATTATTTACTTAACAAACATTTACCCAGCAGATGCTCCAAACAATGTCCACACAACTGTGGACGCGACAGAGGGCAAATTTTGTAATTCTTTGGTCTCAGTCTCCTCTAGACTGAGTTCCTCAAAAGGTAAAAATAATGTCTTACCTTTGTGAGTTGCCTCAAGGCCACCTCAGGGCAGATGGTGGCTGGGAGGCTTCGCCTGGGTCTTTGGGGACCCAGTGCACTTGGGCAGGCACAGCAGTGGCCTAGGATGCAGGTGGAGACCCACCAGGACAGTGGCTACCATAGTTCACCACACATCTGAGGCAACAGAGCTGTCCCCTTCCTGCAGTCTCTGCCTGAAGTCCATGACAAAGGTGACCATGAGCCAGCCCTCCAACAGAGGAAACTGTCCAGGATGTTCATACCCAACTGGGAGGTAGTGGAAGAGCTCACAAGCCTGGTGCACAATCACCGGTTCTCCACCCTGGAATTTCCAAGAGCACCTTGGTCTTAGAAAAGTCTGGTGCAGACTTCCCTGCCCTTCCTCCACTGCAAGAACACTAAGCCCAGAAGTTTTCCCAACGGCATCAATGTGCACGCAGCAGCGTTCAAAATCAATTTTCCCGGCTGCGGCGGCTTCCTTCCACAATTTGACAAGAATTTGAACAAAACAACTGCACAGAAAGAAGCCAGACACAATTCCTCTGGAGAAGCTGCCCCACAAACGCCAAGGGAAGGAGTTACTCAAAGAAGCCCCGCAAGGTTCTCAACAATGCATATGAGAAGTTTTGGCTAAATGCAGAAGATGGAGATCCCCGTGCTGGGCCATACCTGGAGGAGATGACACGGAACATCCACGCCTTCAATTTCAGGGATCACTTGAACATGGAAGCCTAGGTGCGTCTGGTAGAACACTGGCTTCACTCTAGCTCCGAGGGTCTGATCCTGGATGAAGCTTAAGCACAAAGGGGCGCACCATGGGGCTGCAAAGTGGAGGTTTCTTTTGATTCCACCAACCAATTGAGCGATGCCTCATTAAGGAGGCAGCTTGAGAGGCAGATACTTAAGAGGCTGGATCAACAAAAAGGGCGTGATGGAGGGGCAGGAAGCACCTGAGGGAAAGGCAGAAAACAAAGGGAAAGAAACAGAAAGAACTAGAAAATCAGAGTGAGAAAAAGAGAGAAGCTTCTCAAGCAGGATCTTGAATTCTACTGGAATCAGACAAAGCTCCAGAAGCTACATGCAAAAAAGCAGAAACAGCTACAGAGGGAAAAATAAACTAAAGAGTAATACTAGTGTGAGCTCAGGCCTGTCCATCAGGCTAACTGCAGAGCAGCTGGGAAGAGCCACACTGTGGAGTCAGGTGTGGTCACTCTAGTTCGTCAGCCTGCTGCAGGCCGCATGCTCTGTGCCACTGCGTGTGCGTCTTTGAACACTGAGTCACTGTCACAACCTCCCCTTTCCTTGGATGGCTGTGCCCAAACCTAAAATATGTGTGTGTGTGTGTGTGTCTGTGTGTGTGTCTTAATACGGGGGCTGGGAGTAGAGGCAGTGGGAGAACAGGACTTTAGGAAAATGCTCAGTAAACAACTTTCTGTTTTGAGAGAAACACTCAGTAACATAAACATTAAAATTACTCTCAGGCACAAGCCCTTGATCTAGTGGACAATGAGCTAACCTGGAGCACTCAGGTGCTACTGCTACCCGCCCTGATCTTCTTTTATGCATCTCACAGCCTGGAGCGTCAGCACTCTGCATGGAAATACAATGCAAGCCGTACAAGTAACTTTAAGCTTTTTAGTAGTCACATTAAAAAGTAAAAATGGATGGGTAAAATTAACTTTAATATTTTTTATTTGGCTACTGTATCCAAAATGTTGACATTAATCAACATAATCAACATTTACATTTTGTTCATACTGTCTTTGAGATCTGATGTTTATTTTACATGGACTGCGCAATTCGAGTTGCTCAGTAGCCACATGTGGCTTGTGGCCAAGGCACTGGAGGGTATATTTCTAATATAGAACAATGGTTTCCAACCTTTGAAAGAATAAATTTTCAAACACACTGCATTTAAGTAATCAATGATGTTGTGGCAATTTCCCAGAGAAATCAGGTGGCACTCAGAGAAGTAGAGAGAGAGATTTAATTACCACGCAGGCAGGCTCAGTGAGATAGCTCCCAAAAGGCTGAGCACCCAAGTGCAAAAATGGCAGGGTTTTATACAGTTTGCATAAGGAAACTTGCTAGCCCATCCATCATAGCATAAGCATTCTCTATTGTTCAGGAAGGTGGTCAAGGTAGCCATGGCTACCGCTAAGGACAGGCAGTGCAGTACACCCAGCAACTTCTCTGCTCCAGCAAGCAGTAGAATCAAAGCAGCAGACTCCCCCAAGCAGCAGACTTGGGAAACTTCCTGCTTCAATGTGTTCTCTTTTTTTTTTTTTTTTCCATTCCAGAGGCTCATATAGTTGGCACTGAAAACTTCTAATCAGAATAAGACAACAGATGAGAGAACACCTTGAATTGGGGGGGGTGGGAAGGTGGTGGAAAGTTGGCATTGTTGTTAACCGTATCATGGCAAATGTTGAATTTTTGTTGGCTTTTTGTTTTGAAAAGTTGAAGGTATCCCTGATTACTACATTCCTAGCTGTGTGGCACTTTAATTCCAATTGGATTGCCAGGTAAAACATAGCAGGTCCTAAAGTAAAACTGTTTTGTTCAACGTTGTTTCATATAATTTTTTTAAAAAGATTTATTTATACAAGCACTGGGTACAGTCAGAAGTGCGGGAGGGTGAGAGAATTCACCAGAGCCCGAGGGGAGAGCAGAGCAGGCAGACTGACGAAGTACACTGCTGAGGGGAGCAGTGGGCTGCAGGAGAGGTCTACGGGCCATGTGGGACCCTCAACCGGTGGCCCAGGATCAAACCGGCACTACAGAGTCTGCTGGCAACTTCGCAACCCAGCGCTCAACTGCTGCGCCACCAGGGAGGCCCTCATAAAATGTTGATGAAGAAAAAAAAAATCAGTTCTCTGCCAGGGCCATTGTCTGTGTGGATTTTTGCACTGTGTGGACTGTTTGCACATTCTCCCCATGTCTGCATGGGTTTTCTCCAGTACTCTGATTCCTTCCAAATCCCATAGCTGTGCACAGTAAAGGTTCAGTGCCATGTCTAAATTGTCCCAGTCTGAGAGAGAGAGTGTGTGTGTGTGTGTGTGTATGTCTGTGAGAGAGAGAGAGAGACAGAGAGAGATGCACCCTGGGATAAGTGGGTGTCCTTTCCAGGTTTGGTTCCTGCCTTGTGTCCTCAGTTGTGGGAATGAATCCGTGATCCACAACCCTGATAGGAAAAAGTGGGTTGGAGGATGAATGAATACAAATTATTGTTTCAAGTTTTTGAATCTTTATTTTGAAATTTGGTGAAATTTTTGTGTCCAGAAATGTGCCTTAGGAAATAAATTCTTGCTTATATCAATTAGCCTATGATAAAATTGGCTTCATTATGCATTTCACTTAAAGTCTCAGATTAAACATGAGAACTTACTGGACTGTATTTTGTTAAACGTGAGAACTTACTGTACTCTATTTTGATTTGCTAGATCTGCTAACCCTAAGTCCTAGCACAGTACAGCGGGTTTGCTGAAATGGGGACACTTGGTATCTAATGAAGACACAGAAACCATCTTTAGGAAACATAATGACTCGATGTCAGTCAATCAAAACAACACAACACCAGTTTTTAAAGATTTTTCATTTGGGAAGTGTAGTAATTATTATTAATGCTGTAAGAGGAATTTGAAAAACGATAATTTTCTGTAATTGGGTTTGAGATTTCCTGGGTAGATTATGGATGATTATTTTGAGCATCTCCAGTCTCAAAAGTTCAACACATCCAGACAGTGGAATACTATTCAGTGCTAATAGAGATGAGCTGTCAACCCAAGAAAAGACATGGAGGAAACTTAAATGCATACTACTAAGTTAACGAAACCAATCTGAAAAGGTCATATACTGCATGGTTTCAATAAGACATTCTAGAAAGGCAAAACTATGGAGATAGTAAAGAATGATGGTGAGACAGCGAGTACAGAAGAACAGATAGAACAGAAAGGATTTTTAGAGCAATGAATACTCAATTATATATTGTAACTGTTAACCACCAAACTGGATCTTTTCACTCACTCCCAGAAAGCCAAATTCCAAATCATGAGAAATACTTTTACATGAAGGAGTTTATTCAAGATGGCCATTGAGTGAGTTGGCAGGATAAGCACCCCCAAAACTCCAGCTCCCCAAATGACAGGAAAACTGGGATTTTGTAAGGGGCAAAGTCATGTGAGGCAAGTGCAGGGCTTCTCATTACCAGATCCAAGGAGGTGCCAAGCAGTCTACGCAATAGGAGTCAGATGTTTGACTTTCCCAGCAGGTGGATATTTACTAGGCATCAGCTGAAGGTTTGTTTCTGATGGGAAACAAACTATCAGCCCCGGAGCAACACAGAGAAATTTTTTAGGAATGTAGCACAATTAGTTTTCCAAGTTTCCAGGAATATAGGTGGAACCAGTTAATAGTTAATCATGAGGAGAAAACAGGGGGCACAATTCAGCAAATTAAAAGTTAATTCTGCTTATTCCTAAATTTTTTAGTCTAGGGCAGTTTTTTATTACAAAATGCAGGGGATCAGGATATATAACAATGGCTGTATAGTGTTATATCTTTGTCCCAACCCATAAAATATATAATACCAAGATGAACCCTAAGGGAAACTATGGGTTTTGGGTGATTATGACGTGTCAATATAAGTTCATCCAATGTAAAAAAAAAAAATTACTGTGAATGTTGATGATAATGAGGGAGGCTATGCCTGGGGCAAGGAGGTAGCTCCTCCTAATGTGAACCTTAAACTGCTCTAAAATAACTGCTCAAAAATAATGAAGTCTTCCAAAAATATTTTAGCAACACAGTCTCCCAGAGATTTTGTCTTAGGACTGTGGGCATATTT
The DNA here is from genome assembly GCF_964194135.1 of Talpa europaea. Lineage (NCBI taxonomy): Eukaryota > Metazoa > Chordata > Mammalia > Eulipotyphla > Talpidae > Talpa > Talpa europaea. The sequence goes on from NC_140074.1 coordinate 43,830,338, forward strand.
GGGTGAATGTTGACACCATCCTGGGTGTTGGTGTCTCCCCATCCTGTATTTGACTTGAATCCCAAAAGTACCTTTTGAAACTTTTTATCTTTGATACTCACTTCTTCTGCTGTCCTTTCTTCACCATTCTTTACATATCCCTTGATGGGTGATGAATCTTTTTGATATCTCCACATTTTGCATTATGTAAATGAAAAAAATCAAGAATTTCTCTTGGGTTATAAACTAAGTTGAGGAAAAGGGAGGATAAATTCCTCCTTCTTAGTTTTCATACTAAAATATAAGGATGCATGAAAGCTACAGGGACAACTTAGAAACCTCACATGTAATTTACCAACTAGATTGTATTTCATTCACATTTAATCACTCAGTAATTTTAAGATGCGTAAAGAAATACTAAAAGCATGGGACTAGGAGAACACACTAAGGCCTAATATATATCTTTGTGTGCAACTGGTTCCACTGTAATTAGCTCATTTCTTTCCTTCACATATTTAACTTTTTGTATATCCTCCTCACAAAATTGTTAGAAATCCAGGTGGGGTAACCAGAGCACCCTAAATCTCCTGCCTCCTTTTGTGTGGAATGACATTATGGGATAATCCCAGAAATTTGTGAATTTGATAAATTCATTGGTGAATTTATCCCATGGAGGTTAGTCCTAAGGAGAGCAGGTGAACTGTTTTAAATTTTAAAGATACGCCAAAGCTGTCTGTTAGTCCCCAGGCTGTTACAATACTTAGAAGTAATGGGGCTCTCAGGTGTTAAAACGAAAACAATAGAAAACATTCTGGAAATTAACAAACTGCCTTTTGCAAGACTCTGTGTTTCTTAAGTATGGGGATTTTGCAATAAATGAGTTAGAAGATGTAAATGAAGTCACTGATTATTTGGGGGTAATTCCCTTGGGGGTTGTAGGATTTAGCTCTCAGCCATATTTCTGTTGGACTTCTGGACAATGCAGTCAACCTCAAGATTTTAAGCTAATCTTTTTACTGCCTTTTCTGATCATTTAGTATTTTCTACTCTTGATTTTTCTTAATTTAAAAAAAACATTCTTAGTATTTTAAAAATTGGAGTAAGGCTCCTAAGCTATATTTCAGGAAAATGTAGAGTAGGAAAAGGAAGGAAGTAGGGGAAAATTTATTCCTTCATCAGAGACCACAATTATGTTCTAAAACATGTAGGAAATTCTTCAGGAAGCTAGAGGTAAGATAAAAGTAAAATTGTGTTGAATTTATATCACTATAGGCAGTCCCCAGCCTAAGAAGCAGTCAGATAATAAAGGTTTATTCTCTAAGCTCTTGTTTAGAACTCAGATTCATTTTTCCATAGAAACATCATAAATGATTGAGCTCACAGATCAAACTTGAAAAGTTATACCTCAATAGCGAAGGTGAAGCACAGACTCATGTTTCTTGTTGAAGTTCAACAGACCACGCTTCATAATACTCTTCTGCTAGCAAGACTTATATCAAGTTCCACCCATAATACTAGGGCCTACCTAAGAGAATAAAATAGAGTTCAGGTCTCTTCTTTCCAAACTCTTTTCAGAAGTTACCCCTTGCTATCTGCATTGAAGGAAAAGCAGGATCAGTCATTTTTTTACTTTTTTTTTAAAGATTTATTTATTTATGCATACAAGAGCTGGGGTACAGGTCAGAATTGTGGCGGGTGAGAGGATTCACCAGAGAAAGAGTAGGGAACAGAACAGGTAGATTGACTGAAATACACTGCTGAGGGGAGTAGTGGGTGAGGCAGGAAAGGTCTGCTGCACCATATGAGTTGCTCCCTGGTCGGCCAGGAATCGAACTCATGCTGCAGAGGCTGCAGACAGCATCATAGGTTGTATCTTAACCCCTTGCACCACCAGGGAGGCTCCCATTTTTTGATTTCTGACTTAGGAATAAGGGTTATTACCTCCAGAGGAAAAGAGACCCTGTAGATTCAGAGCTTCTCTAGTAATGGCTCATGTGTAAGGTAAATAAAATGATAGAGCTCTGTGAGTTAACAAACTTGAATTTGAATCTTAGCTCAACCATTACCCATGTAACCTTGAATGAGTGACTTTACATGTCTAGGCCTAAGTTTTCACATATTTAAAAAATAATAAGTTGCTTCCTGCCTGTGGATGCCACCAAGGAAGCATCACAAAAGTCTCCTGTCACTACCATCATGTCTAAAATCAGAATCTCCCAAGAAGCCAGGATAACTGGAAGTTCTTTGAGCTTTGAAACAAGCAGTGAGAACCCATTTAGAGCAATGAGAAATACTCACAGGCTGTGTGGTAATGAGAGATCTGAACACCCCAGTGAGCCAGAGGCTTTGGGTTTGTCACTTATGCACCACAGAGGAGGCAAATGTCAGGCCACACAGGTGCATGGAAGAGTTGTGGACTCAAAGCAGGCCATGTCAAGAAAAGATTCTCAAACATTTGGTGCTCATTAACTGTGAAAAAGATTTTTTGGTGGCATCAAAGAAGACACTGAAGAACATCTCTGAGAGATTACTTTCAGCAGTATAGGAAAATGGAAATGGTTGAAATCATGCCTATTCAGGGCAGTGGCAAGATCTGAGGCTTTGCTTTTTTGACCTTTGATGATTGTGATTCTATAGACAAGATGGCCATTCAGAAATATCACACTGTGAGTCGCCACAACTGTAAAGTAAGGAAAGTTACCTAGGTAAGAGATGGTCAGTGTTTCATCCACCCAAAGATGACAAAGTGGTTCTGTAAACTTTGTTGGTGTTTGTGGAGGTGGTGTTGGTGGGAATGACAACCTTGATGTGCAGGAAACTTCAGAGGTTGAGGTGGCTTTGGTGGCAACTATAGTAGTGGATGTGGTAGCAGTGGGAATGGCTACAATGGACATGATAATGATGGAAGCAAATTGGAGGTGGTAGAAGCTATGCAACTATCAATCTTCAAGTTTTGGACCCATGAAAGAAGGAAACTTTGGAGGCAGAAGCTCTGGCCCCTGTGGTGGTAGAGGCCAATACCTGCCAAGCCACAAAACCAAGGTGGCTGTGGTGACTCCAGCAGCTGCTGTAGCAAAAGGTTTTAATTAACCTTTAGAAAAGAAAACAAAGATGAGCAGCAAAGGAGTGTCTCTCTCTCTATCTCTCTCTCTCTCTCTCTGCCAGAGAAGTGACAGGGAAGCTACAGATTACAACAGATTTCTGAACTCAGCCAAACACAGTGGGCTCGCTGCTACAAAACTGATATGTTTTAGACAATACTCATATGCATGAGCAAAAAACTCAAGGGCTATATTTGTGACAAAGAGTGTAACAGGTTATTTTAGTTCTGTTCTGTTTCTGTTCTGTGACCCGCCGCCGGCGGGTCCCACATGGCATGCAGATTTCTCCTGCCGCGCCCGCTTCTCCCCTCAGCATCGTACTTGGGTCCTTCTGCCTGTTCTGCTCCCCGCGCTGGCTCTGGTGAATTCTCTCACCCTCCTGCGCTGCTGACTGTACCCAATGCTTGTATAAATAAATAAATATGTGTAAGTAAATAGAATGTCAAATTTGAGTTTATAGCTTTCAAGTGAATTTCAAAGGACTCTATCACTATCACCACCATCCTCCCCAAAATTAAGAATCTATGGATAAAATAATCTGTTAAATTCCTTTAGCCCTAGCATTTTTAGTTCAGTGTGGTTTTCTCAATTAGGAACTGCCTAATCATGATTTACTAACCAACTGAGTATTGGGGCCCTTCAAATAAATTAATATTGTCCTTTGCTATTATACTAGTTAAGCAATCAGCAGAATAGAAATAAAGTTTTTATAACATTTCTACATGATTTCTCATCCTCTGAAAATTTCTCCTCTAGCTGTAATAAAAGATTTGTCATCTCCCAGTCCTCAATTCCAAACTGATAGTTTACATTTCTAGGTCTTCAATTAGTGTTTTGTAAACTTTGTCCACCCACTATGTCCTCAATTAATTCACTCTTCTACTTACTTGACATGTCCTTGCCCTTCAGTGTTTTCGAACCAAGATAGAGGTCACTCTAATAAATTAGAATCTTTTTTTTTTTTTCTTTCAGGAAAAGGAGCATTGAACTGCCTATCTTGTGCGTGGAACTACCACCTGAAGGGAGGAATCTGCTCTTCGGACTGTCATGCAGGGAAATACAGAGTGGGAAAGGTACTGAGGGTTGGTGTTGGGTGCCTTTCCCCAGAGGGACATGAGCTACTTTCTGGGTGGCATCCTGGGCAAAGTCAACTAGTTCTAAAAATTCCTACATTCACTACAGATCAGATTTAATTTTTTAATATCATCTATCAGTGCATCATGAAACAATGGTACTATCTACCTATAGCCTTAATTTCAGTCAAAGTAACTCAGAATATCTAAGATAGATAGTGTGGAAATTAAATAAATTAGGCCTCAGAATTAACACTATATTCTTGATTTAGAAGTTTCAGATCTACATGGGAAAATGATGTTAGACATAAGAAGTATCTTCTTCTAGCCCTCTGCTGTCAAACTTGAAATATCCTATGTTGATCTTTTATTTCCTGCACCCTTTTACTGTGTATTAAGAGAGATATATTTTTCATTTGCTTGGATTTTCTGAGTCTCATTAATTTCTTTATTTTTTATTTTTTAAAAGATTTACTTATTTATACAAGAGCTGGGGTACAGGCCAGAGGTGTGGGAGATTCACCAGAGACAGAGTGGGGAGCAGAACAGGCAGACAGAAACAGAAAACACTGCTGAGGGGAGCAGCAGGAGAGACAGGAGAGGGCTGCCGCACCATGTGGGTATCTCCCTGGCCGGCCAGGAATTGAACTGGCCCTGCAGAGGCTGCGGACAGCTTCACAGTGCGGCACTCAACCCGCTGCACCACCAGGGAGGCCCCATTAATTTCTTTTTTTTTTCTTTTTTTTTTTTAATAGCTTTTGAGGAACAACTATTTTTAAAAAAAGATTTATTTATTTATGCATGCAAGATCTGGGGTATAGGCCAGAGATGTGGGGGTAAGGGTGAGAGGATTTACCAAACACAGAGTGGGGAACAGAACAGGTAAACTAACCAAAGTACACTGCTGAGGGAGCAGCAGGAAAGCCAGGATAGGTCTGCTGCGCCATGGGTTGACCCCTGGCCAGGCGGGGATTGAACTCGTGCTGCAGTGGCTGCAGACAGCTTCATAGGTTGTGGCTCAACCCCTTGCACCACCAGGCAGGCCACCCATTAATTTCTTAATTGTGCTTCCAAACTTAAGAAATTAAGTATCTCCATGGGAAAATTGACACTGGCCAGCATATTCAGTTCTGAGCTCTCTTTATATTCTGACAACTAGCTCTAGTTACACTTTAGATAGAGTGAGGTTCAGAGAGATCAAAGAGTTTGCTAAAGATCAGATAGTAATAAGTAACAAAGTTGGAATTGAACCCATCCTAATCCAGGATTAGATGAGACAGCACTAGCTAAAAGCATGTCATAGTGATCAAAAAGGCAATTCCCATTTATTCTTTTTATATTATATCATCTTTCAAAAGTCAGAAGTGAAGTAGGGAGGTATTTTTCCTCATCTATTTTCCAGCAACAGTAAAGGTTGGGAGGTGGGATGAGACCACTTCCTCTTTGACTTTTTCCATTGAGATTTAACTGCTTTAGTGAAAATCACAAATTACATTATTCTAAGGCAGTGCGATGAGAAGCTAAAAACACAGAAAAGCCAAATCGATGATATAATTGAGTGAGGATGATAGATAAAACAAAACCTCAGTGCATGCTTGATGAAAAGTAGGGAATGATATTTCACCCATGTAAGTTGTGACATACAGCAAGTGCTGGAGACTGTATCAAATAGATCACAAGAATGCACAGCAACATTTGCTACATATAATGAATCCAGAGTTGAAAATTCATCTAGCTATTAAAGAGAAATTAGGACTAGATTTACATATAAAATATCCCAATTTTGATATGTGGGTAATAAATTGAAATTTTTTAAGATATGAAGGTCCATATCATATAGACCAGATAAAGCTTACACTTGACCATCTCAGCACCTGAGCTGTCCTGAGTACCATCATTACTAGCAGATGTCAGAGGAAAAGGCCCACCAATGATTCTATCCACGAGCAAGCAGTTAGTTCTATCTTTCTTCCTGCACAGTTAGAATGAACTCAGAACAAACCAGCTTTCTGCTGTCCCCCACTTGCTTCCCCCCATTATGGAGTTAAGATGGAACTCCCATCTGAGAGTTCCAGGGTTTGTTAATCCCTGATTCAGAAGGAATTTCCTGATTGTTCTTAACAGGGGGACAAATTTAACTGTGAACAATGCCACAAAAGTTGCACAGAATGCAAGGGACCTGGTGCCAACAACTGCACTGTGTGCCCTGCCCCCCTGTTGCTGCACATGGATGATAGCCGCTGCCTACACTGCTGCAATTCCTCGGATCCCAGAGATACCCAGGAGTGCTGTGACTGCCAAAAAAGGACAGGTGAGAGCAGAGGAAGAGAAGCCTCAAGAAAACAGACATGTCCTCAGGAAGTTAATGGGAGCCATGGGGGCGAGGAGGCTGGGAAGTTCCAGAAAAGCAATATAGCTACTCTTTAATTGAATCCCTGCTAGGCATCCAGTACCTCATCTTCATGCTCATCATCTCATTCCAAAAGTAGATATTATTAATCCTATTTTACAAATGCGTGGACTGAGACTCAAAGGGATTGATTAGCATGCCCAGGTCCACATCAATGTTAAGAGTCTCACCTGGAATTTGAATATTGGCCCTTTGGACTGCAAAGTCCACATTCCTTCCACTGTAGCCTCTAAAATTAGAGCTTAAGGAGGTCTAGAATTTCATCTTTATACATTTACTTTCTTTCTTTTTTAACTCTTCCTTCCTGGGAAAAAAAGGAGAAAAATCAACTATAAAGGAAACTGATGCTAATATTATCTTGAAGCTGTTGAAGAATCATTCTGAAGACGATGAAATCTATACCTCTCAGAGATTTAATGCATTTAGAAATGAAATTTCTCTGAAGGCAAAAAAGAAACAAAACCACCTCTTCCAATTCCTAGTCCCCCAATGTCTCCCAATCACCCCTAACCCCATCCATATGAGTATTTGGTCAATGAGTTCAAACTTAGATCTCAAGTGAGTGATTGCTTCTAAAAAGAAATTGTATTCCTAAAACATATTCTCTAATCCAAAAGATCATTTCCTTAGGATTCAGATGTTTCATTGTCTGACAGAAAAAGATATCATATTTTTAGCAACCTGTCCACTTATAGATAAAGGAAACCCAAGGCCCATAACTGCTACTAGCCATTTATTTTTATTTTTTATCAGCCTTTTCTACTAAATTCTAAATAACATCTTTCCAACATCTAATTATTTTTCCTTCTTTCAGTTTTCCCACCTCAAGAGCAACTTCTTTCCCTAGCTCTTCAAATACATCCTCCTTTAGAGATTGACTATCTAATATTCATCTACATCTATCTAATAGCCATCATTATATTGATGGCTTTTAAAGGAAACTAAAAGTATGTGGGGTGTGCAGCTTAGTTTCCACCAGCCTGTTCCTACAAAGAATTATTTAGTCAACTTTCCTGAATTTTACATGACTTCTGAAGATCTACCCAGACCAACTCTGCAAAAGTCTACATACTCTTGATCACCTGCTCATTCTTCTCTGAGGTCCTCTGCCCCTTCAAAGAAACCAAATCACAGCAGTTGACCCTGACTCTGCAGATAGAGGACTGGGGACTAGAAAGACATTACTGCTTATTTAGACAATGGAGAGGTCTCATTGTTTCTCCTGTCTTGGGAAGCTCTCCCCCCTCTTCGTACCACACACGGATTGCTTATCCATCCCTCTGGTGGTATAACCTTTTCTCCAGGGAAAAATTCTGTGCTGATATTGTTAATGATGATAGCAATAATGATAATGCTGTTACTTCATAAGAGGAAATTCTGCTTTATGGGCAAAATCCCATGAGAAGGAAAGTTAAAATAAAATAGAAAACTTGTTTATCACTAAGGAAAAGAGAGAGCTATAGTGGTGATGAATCAGATATAATTGGCTAATATCTAATAAGCAAAAGTAATTGCCCCTAAAATATTTGGCAGCAGTTTTATATCCATTAAACTAGTGTGTGTAATGTTCCTAGAGTCTCTCATAAAAGAATTCTCTGGACAGACCCAGGTGGTTCAAAAAATACTTAGGGAAAATATACTGTGTATTTAAACTTGTACAAACGACATATAGCCTGCTAGCTTGTGTTCTTTTGCTCCAGTTATTTTATACTCCCTTTCAGACTCTGATTTGTGAGCTAAAGAATAGGAAAATAAATAAATCACCAAAATCATACTACCTGAGTAAATGAGTAAAATATAAGAAAAATAAGTTCATTGCTGAAATTACGCCTTAATCCTTTCTTCTGCGCTTCTGTCTTGCTTTTACTCTGTGTTCTCATTTAAGGCATCAAGACTAGTTAATAAATGATAGGGGGCAAAGCTCTCAATTTCAGAAATCTTAATTATAATTGAAGAAATTTAATTTACTGAACTTGGTAGTCAGAAATTAATGATTCCCTTCCTGCTAGATGAGAGCCACAGAACACCAAAAATAGTTGTCAGTATTTTGCCTTAATGTCTCCAGACATGGAGTTCAAGTTCTGATTACTTCACAATCTTTTACCCCTGACAATGTGACAACTCGCTTCTTTTCTCAGTTTCCTCAACTGTCGAGCAACAGATTGACCTAAGTCATTTTAAAGCCACACATAGCAATAAGAGTCAATGGTTTGATAAATAATCTGCTCCTCCCCTTGAATGAAACAATCATGTTGGACCAGGTTTAAAGGTAGCTCTGAGATGAGTCAGTCTTACAAAAAATGAGAGCTATATAGCATAAGTGGAACATGGCCTGGGATGGAAAATTTCTCTCAGGAAGGCAACTGAACAATCAGTTGGTAAGTTTGGGCAATATGCGACTGATTTATAGGTGTGGGATGAGGGAGAGGGCTGCTTCCCTTTGGATCTCAACTGACCCTCATCCTGGAAGGGTTTGTTGGTCTCCGCAGACCCAGACTGGGCTCCTCGTGTAGTACACACTGCCAATTCTGTAATGTGATGTGTCCTCAAAGAAAATCAAAGACTGTTCATCTACCAATTTAGATATGAAAGATAAAAGTAAACTTTTTGACCTCAGAATACCATAATTTTCCTCCTTCCATTTCTTCTCTCCCACCCTTCCCCCTCTCCCTTCTCCCTTTGGGGTTATATTCCAACAGATGAATGCTTCCTTCGAGAAAGTGAAACTGGGCCTGCTGCTGAGCATTTCAAGACAGCTCTGTTCATCACCTCCTCAGTCATACTGGCGCTTCTCTTAGGGGCAGCTGTGATAGTCTGGAGGAAATCTCGGGGCCGAGCCCCAGTAGCACAGAAGGGTGGCTATGAAAAGCTGGCTGATCCTAGCAGGTCTTACTCCTCCTATAAGAGCAGTCATCTCCAGAGCACCAGCTTTGAAGAAGCTCAGATGATGGAGTACAGAGACCGGGACGATGAGGATGAGGATGACGAGGATGATATTGTCTACATGGGCCAAGATGGCACAGTCTACCGGAAATTTAAGTATGGGCTGCTGGATGATGATGAAGTTGAGCTAGAATACGACGATGAGAGCTATTCCTACGAGTGAACAGAGGCAACAGAGGCCTCACCCCACTTCACTCACGGGATTGTGTGTGAGCATTAGTTTGGCATTTAATCCCCACACACCAGACTGATATGGGGGGGGTTGTTGTATTAATCTTTAAACCACCAGTCCAACTAGAGTATGTGAGAATACTGAAATATATTGTTCTTCTTTTGAATGACTAAACTCAATAAAACATAATTGTTCAACCATAATTGAAGAACAAGGATAAAATTCAGAGGGATTGTCCTCAAAACAGTATGTTAAGATACAAAACACAGGAAGTAAAAAACAAGTGAAATTTGTACAAACTGGTTTATGTGATTAAAAAAAAATAGAAGTGGTCTTATTTCTCAGCTCTACTGTGGCGATATAAAAATTCTGTTTGTCAGTTCTGGTGAGGAAATCTGCTCCCCTCTAGAATTCTGATATTTCTTGAAATAATATTTGAGGGATGAGGAATTGTTTGCCTGAGGGAATTTTTTTCCAGGTAGCTGTCTTAAATTTCCTTGGAAGGATGAACTCGAGACTGCCGCTGGTAAGCAGAAGAGACCACTTCCACTGAGGCAGGTCATGAATTATTTAGAGAGGAGGAAAGAAGAGTGACATTATAGCCAAGGAAACGTGTGTCCTTTTAGCTCTGGTTCCTCTACAACTTGGAGTCATAATTCTAGAAGCAGAACAAGCTCAGACAGGAGATAGATGGAGGCATGTGCAGCAGGAAAGAAAATAATAAGTTTCCAAGAATTTCAGCATTACACCCTCATAATTTTCTTAGAGTTTGTCTGGTTGGAAACATCAGCTAAGTCATCACTAATAAAAGAAAAATGGCAACATTAGTGTAACATAAAATGGGATAAGATGATTAAAAATGTCTATTCTAATAAAAAAAGACTTTAGCTACTAAATTGGAGGGCTTTTATCAAAAGCCTATCACAGAATTTAGACTCTCCAAAGAGAAAGAAGGAATACAGTCTAAATGGAAAACCCCAGCATCCTGTTCACAAGCTTAATCCAGCTGTCTGTTGGCCTTCCGACGCTGTCACTGCATCCTGAACTTCCCTTTTCCACTCTTCTACCCAGTACCCACTTGGATTAGTGCACACCTGGGACAGTTTTTCTGCTTATAGGAATAGAGAGAAAGGGGCTTTTGATGCACAAAATTACTTACCCAGGGTCTTACAAATTCCCTTGTAAAGTAGATATTATAGGCTATACCAGAAGTGGAACAGTGACATTATCAGATGATGATGATAATCATAAAATGTATTGTATATCTACCATGTACTACAAGGGAACTAAATAATTCCTTTTAAAAAAAATCACCCCACTTAATACCATAACTTCATGAAATTGGTACCATCATTAGTTTGTTTTTATAGGAAACCTGAGACTGACAAAATTGAGAAAAAATAAGAATGACCCTAAAGCACAAGTCTTTAATAACCATGCTACACTGACATAAAACAAGAAGCATCCAGGCTTCCCCTGGTGGTGCAGGAGATTGAGCGCCGTGCTGTGAAGCTGTCTGCAGCCTCTGCAGTGCCGGTTCAATCCCAGCCGGCCAGCGAGGGTCCCACATGGCGCGACAGACCTCTCCTGTCTTGCCTGCTGCTCCCCTCAGCAGTATATTTTGTCAGTCTGCCTGTTCTGTTCCCCGCTCTGTCTCTGGTGAATCCTCTCACCCTCCTGCACAACTGGCCTGTACCCCAGATCTTGTATAAATAAATCTTAAAAAAAAAAAAAAGCAGCATCCTAAGCAAATAAAAGCATGGCTATTATTTTATTTTATGACATGGCAACTGTATTATCCTTTCTAAATTCATGCATTTTCATTTTTTATAAAACATAATGTATCACTGATACAGGACATCTCTGTGAAGAAGCTTACAGGTTCCTGAAGGCCTCAGTGTTGAAGACACAAGTAGAGTTTTGTGTTTTTGTGGAAAGGGCTAGATTATACAAACTTTAGTCTTTGCACAACGACTGAACTCTGCCATCATGGCGTGAGTGTGGCAAACCCTTAACAGATGAGTGGGCCATGTTCCAATGATACATTTATTTATGAACACTGAAATTTGGATTTAAGATAATTTCCTCTATCATAAAATATCATTCTCCTTTTGAGTTTTTCATCATCACTTAAGAATGAAAAAACCATTCTTAGTTCAAGACATTACAAAAACAGGTGATAGACCAGCTTTGGTCAAACAGACTGTAGTTTGCCTATCCTTTCTTTAAGAAATATAGGAGACCATGTGTGTTGCACACACACGGTATGCTTCCAAAAATTCTGATCATTTAAAATCATCTTTTAAATCTATTTGAAGTTCTGATAGTACCCTTTTCAATTCTTAGAAATACATAAAATACAGTAAGATAGCCAGCACATCAATGGAAGAACTTCTCATTTCTTGCTGTAGAATTACAGAATGTAGCTTACGGAAATAAATAATTTGTTTATACCATGTTGTACACCTGCCCTGATAATTCACCTGCTCTGATAGACTGAGTCTGACATTTCTTTGTGTAGCCTGAAAATTGGTTTCCAAGAAAAAAAAAATTTGTGTTTATGATACACAGCTAAAGATTAAATGAGGTCAAGACAGCCTTGACTACTTAGAAAAATTGTGGTGTTGTGACTCTATGTGAGCCTGACGAGATTCATGCTGTGTATAGGTACAGTTTGACATCTTTCCTTCTTTGTACTTAGTCATGCCACATTATTCTCAGATTTCTTTTGAATACTATGTTAACAACAGTCTAAATAGATAAATATTTGCTTGGAAAACAAAGTCATTTTTGGTTTTCTGTTTTCAAGTTACTTGGAAATGTTATGAGAGCCCCTGTAGACTGGAAATGAAGCAAGAGGCTAGGCAAGAGCTTGAAAGGTTCCAGTTCATAGAAAGTACTTTTAAAATGGGAAGTAAAATTAAACCAAGACCAAATAATGCCATGGGAACTTGCTTATTAAAGGACTATTTCTGAGGACGTTTTATGTGCTTAATATGATGCTTTACCTAGTAAGAGAGCAAAACAATAATGGAGTGCTGTTTGTTTTTTATCTTTCTGCCTCCAGTTAGCAATGTTAAGCTAAAAATTCAGGAGGCCATTAAAAGGAAAAATGGACTCTACATGGAATCAAAGATTTGCAATTCAGGATACATAGAATGGGTAGAACTAAAACATGCCCTAAGAAGGAACAAAGTCAGGAGTTTTTATGGGAAGAAAAGAGGAAGATGAGATAAGCAGTTAAAGAAAAGAATTAATGTTAATAAACATAAACCATTCTTGACCATATATAACTGGTTACTGATTCCAACTTCTGACAAAAAGTCCACAGTCATCAGTCCTCGGGATCAGAATGTCCTTTCCCCTGTTGATTTCACAAACAATGGTTTAGTTCATGAAAAAATTGCCGTTTGACCCAGATCAAAGGATCTTTGGCCCAATTCAAATAAGAAAGTAATAGTTTTTCTACTGTGGTATCTCTGGTCCCATTTAAAATGGCTGTGTTTGTCAATTTTTTCACATCAGTTTTCTTTCCTGAAAACACATCATCTTTTAGTCCCATCATTACTACTTCAATTAAGTCCCAGTCTGGGCCTCCCCAGTGGTGCAGTGGTTGAGCGCTGGGCTGAGAAGCTGCCCACAGCTCTGCAGCACCAGTTCCATCCCCGGCCACCAGGCGAGGGTCCCACATGGTGCGTAGACCTCTCCTGCCGCCTGCCCGCTGCTCCCCTCAGCAGTGTACTTTGTCATTCTGCCTGTTCTTCTCCCCGCTCTGGCTCTGGTGAATTCTCTCACCCGCCCGCGCTTCTGACTGTACCCAGTGCTCGTATAAATAGATAAATAAATATTTAAAAAAAAAATTAAGTCCTAGTCTTTCTCAACTATACTTTTCCTACTTCCTCCTGAATTACTTCTGATCTTCAGTCTCTTTTTCCCCCAATTAATTCTCTACTCTGCTATCAAAAGTTGTTTATATATGTCCATCAAATCATCACATTCTGGGCTCCCCATCACCCATATTGATTATGACATTCAGAATTTTACAAGATGTGGTGACTGTTCTGTTTCCAAACTTACAAACCATCTCCCTGACCCCTCTATTTCCCAGCTTTCTCTTTTACTCTGCAATAGTACTTGGAGATTTGCTTCTAGGTTCTCCAAAATAATATTGTGTTATGACATTTCTCTGGACATACATTGCTCACTCCCCTTGGACTATCTGCTCCCTACCTTGAACAACTGGAAAATTCCTAGCCATCTTTTAAGATCATATTCCTTTATAAGCGCTCCAAGAAATCTTCCTTCACTTCCTTTGAGGTCAATCACTTTCTTATATCTCTGCTGTCTATGTTATAGGCTCCAATCTGATAAAGTAGATCCTTTGCCCTCTAGGGAAAGAATTCATCAGAGAGCACTCAGTGTTGCTGAAACAGGCAAGACTTTATTAGAGAGACTCATGAACAAAAAAACTAATGTAGGGAAAGGAGAATTTAGTCACTCTTTGAAGAGAGTTAGGAGGAAATATTAAAAGAAGTTTATATAGGAAAGGAAGAAATCCGAGGACATAAGGGCTTCTTATTCTCAGTTCAGGGAGGCACTGGGAAGCCTAGGGGCAGTCACAAGATTATTGAATGACATTCCTGGAATAGTTTCTCTCCTCTGTGTTATCCCTTTAAAATGGCCCACAGGTGTTCCTCAGACTGGGAAGCTAGTGCATCCTAAGAAAGAATAAAATATCTCCATATGTATTAAGCAACCTACTTCCATAGTCCTGAGGAAAGTGAAACAGTGCTTTATTTTGAACTGCCTGGTTGAAGGTTACTGCATAGTTTTTTAATTTTTAAATTTTGTTTTATTTTTTTAAATAAATTTTATTTTTATATTCCCCGTACAATTGCAACCCCCTTATTTTGACCCCAATCCCTCCCCTCCCCGCTCCCCAACCCTCATAGAGTGTCTCTGGTTCATAGTTGTTTGTTGATTTTGATTTTCACTTTAATATAGTTATTCATTTTCCTGGTCCCTTATTTAAGGTTTCTAGATTCCTGCTATGAGTGAGACCATCTGATATTTTTCTTTTTCTTTCTGGCTTATTTCGCTAAGCATGATCCCTTCCAGCGCCATCCATGTTGCTGCAAATTGCATGTGTTTATCTTTTTTGAATGCTGAGTAATATTCCATGGTGTATATGTACCACATCTTCTTGATCCAGTCATCTATTTTTGGGCATTTGGGTTGTTTCCAAAGCTTAGCTATTGTAAATAGTGCTGCTATAAACATAGGGGTGCAGGTGCTCTTTGGAATTGATGTTTCTGTGTCCTTTGGGTAAATACCTAGGAGTGGAATTGCTGGATCATATGGAAGCTCTATGTTTAGTAGGTGGAGAAATCTCCACACAGCTCTCCATAGTGGTTGGACCAGTTTGCACTCCCACCAACTGTGCAGGAGAGTTCCTTTTTCTCCACATCCTCGCCAACATTTGTTGTTGCTAGTTTTTTTAATATGTGCCATTCTCACTGGTGTAAGATGGTATCTCATGGTAGTTTTGATTTGCATTTCCCTGATTACAAGTGATGTTGAACATTTTTTCATATTCCTGTTGGCCATTTGCATTTCCTCTTCAGAGAAGTTTCTTTTTAGCTCTTCTGCCCATTTTTTGACTGGATTATTTTCTTTGTTGTTGATGAGTCTCATCAGCTCTTTGCAGATTTTTGTGATCAGTCCTTTATCATTAGTGTTGTGTGCAAAAATGTTCTCCCAGTCGGTGGGATTTCTCTTTGTTTTTGTTATTGTCTCTTTTGCGGTGCAGAAGCTCTTGAATTTGATGTAGTCCCAGCTATTTATCTTTGCCTTCGCTATCACTGTTTTGGGTGATGTGTCTGTAAAGATGTCTTTGAGGTGCATATCATGTAGTGTTTCGCCTATATTTCCTTCTATGTATTTTCTGGTTGCAGGTCTTATGTCTAGTTCTTTAATCCATTTTGAGTTGATTTTTGTGTATGGTGTGAGGTAGTGGTCAAGCTTCATTCTTTTGCATGTAGCAACCCAGTTTTCCCAGCACCATTTATTGAACAAACTTTCTTTGCTCCAATGCATAGTCTTTGCTCCTTTGTCAAAGATTAGTTGACCATAAATCTGTGGGTTTATTTCTGGATTTTCTATTTGATTCCATTGGTCTGTGTGTCTGTTCTGGTTCCAATACCATGCAGTTTTGATGATTATGGCTTTGTAGTATAGTTTGAAGTCTGGGAGTGTGATGCCTCCATTCCCTTCTTTTTTATTCAGGAGAGCTTTGGCTATTCGGGGTTTTTGGTGATTCCATATGAATTTCATCAATAATTGTTCTATTTCTTTGAAGAATGACATTGAAATTTTGATTGGAATAGCATTGAATCTGTATATTGCTTTTGGTAGGATGGCCACTTTAATAATGTTTATTCTTCCAATCCATGAGCAGGGGATGTCTTTCCATTTCTTTGTGTCTTCTTCTATTTCTTTTCACAGTGTTTTATAGTTTTCTTTGTATAGGTCCTTTACCTCTTTTGTTAGATTTATTCCCAAGTATTTGATTTTTTTTATTTTGATAATAAAAGGGATTTTTTTTATTTCTTCTTCTTCAGATTTATCGTTTGTGTATAGGAAGGCTACTGACTTTTGCATGTTGATTTTGTATCTTGCCACTTTACTCAACTGATTGATGAGTTGAATTAGTTTTTCTGTGGAGTTTTTGGGGTTCTCTATGTACATTATCATATCATCTGCAAATAGTGAGAGTTTGACTTCTTCTTTTCCTATTTGGATTCCTTGTATGTCTTTCTCTTGTCTTATTGCTCTGAGTAGGACTTCCAGTATTATATTGAAAAGCAGTGGTGAGAGTGGACATCCTTGTCTTGTTCCAGATCTTAATGGAAATGCTTTCAGCTTTTCACCATTGAGAATGATACTGGCTGTTGGCTTGTCATAGATGGCCTTTATGATGTTGAGGTATGTTCCTTGTATCCCAAGAATTTCAAGGGCTTTTATATGAATGGGTGTTGCACTTTGTCGAAAGCTTTCTTGGCATCTATTGATATTATCATATGGTTTTTATATTTCTTTTTGTTGATGTGTTGGATAAAGTTGATTGATTTTCGGATGTTGAACCATCCTTGTGTCCCTGGAATGAATCCTACTTGGTTGTGGTGAATTATCTTATGGATACATTGTTGGATTCTGGTAGCTAAAATTTTATTGAGGATTTTTGCATCAGTGTTCATTAGGGAGATTGTCCTGTAGTTTTCCTTTTTTGTGTTGTCCTTGTTCGGTTTTGGTATTAGTGTAATGTTGGTTTCATAGAACGTGTTTGGTATTGTCCCTTCCTTCTCAATTTTTTGGAAGAGTTTGTGAAGGATAGGCACTAATTTGTTTCTGAATGTTTGGTAGAATTCATTTGTAAATCCATTAGTCCTGGGCTTTTGTTTTTGGGGAGGTTTTTGATTACCATTTCAATTTCGCTGCTTATAATTGGTCTGTTTAGGTGTTCTATTTCTTCTTTATCTAGCTTTGGGTGATTGTAGAGTTGTAGGAATTTGTCCGTCTCCTCTAGATTGTTGAACTTGTTTCCATATAACTGTTCATAGTAGTTACTGATTATTCTTTTGATTTCTTCTCTGTCCATTGTGATTTCTCCTCTTTCATTTATGATCCTGTTTATTTGTGCTTTTTCCCTTTTTTCCCTTGTGAGCCTGGCTAGGGGTTTGTCTGTTTTATTGATTTTTTTCGAAGAACCAGCTCTTGGTTTCATTGATCTTTTGGATTGTTTTTTAGTTTCAATTTCATTTATTTCTGCTTTGGTTTTTATTATTTCTTTTCTTCTACTGGTTTTGGGGTTTTTTTGTTGTTCTTTTTCTAGATCTTTGAGCTTCGAGATTAGGTTGTTTCTTTGAGTTCTTTCTTGTTTCTTGATGTGAGCCTCTATTGCTATATATTTTTCTCTTATTACTGCTTTTGCTGCATCCCATACATTTAGGAAATTGGTGTCCTCCTTGTCATTCAATTCAAAGAATTTTTTAATTTCTTCTTTGATCTCCTCATTAGTCCAGTGGTCTTCCAGTAGTGTGGTTTTCAATCGCCATGAGGTAGGAGAGTTCCTTGCCTTCTTTTTATGGTTTATTTCTAGTTTGATGCCTTCATGGTCAGAAAAGATGGTTGGTATGATTTCAATCTTGGTGTATCTATTGATGTTTGTCTTGTGTCCCAGTATGTGATCGATCCTGGAGAATGATCCGTGTGTGCTTGAGAAAAATGTATACTCAGATTTGCTTGGGTTTAGTGTTCTATAGATGTCTGTTAAGCCCAAGCACTCTAGATCCTTATTTAGAGATTTAGTGTCTTTACTTATTTTTTGTCTTGTTGATCTATCCATTGTTGCTAGTGGTTGTTGAAATCTCCCACTACGTATGTGTTTTCTCTGATGTCTGTTTTCAGAGATGACAATAGTTGTCTGATATATTTTGGTGCTCCTTCGTTTGGTGAATATATGTTAATGAGTGTTATTTCTTCTTGAAGTATTGTCCCCTTGATCATAATGTAGTGACCGTTGGGGTCTCATTTTATCTTTTTGAGTTTGAAATCTGTTTTATCTGATATGAGTATTGCTGTTCCTGCTTTCTTTTTTGGTCCATTTGCTTGTAGGATTCTTTTCCATCCTTTAACTTTGAGTCTATTTTTATCTTTTGTAGCTAAATGTGTTTCCTGGAGACAGCAAAAGTTACCACATAGTTTTAGGCATATTCCTTGGCTCAGGCTTGATCGCAATACTAGTAATAATACTGGTGCACCAAGCATATACTAATCATTCACCATGTGCCAGGCACTGTGCTAGGTGCTGGAAAAACAATCAGATATTGTACTTTAAGTACTTTCTTTGGTTATAGACAATAAGAAACTTGTAATCTAATCTGGGAGGAAAAAATAAATAATATAACTACCAGTTTTGATGCCTTTGATATGCCAGGCATGGTCTTAGGTTCTTTTGTCATATGATAGTATTTAATCCTTTTGACACAAATGCTACAGAGTAGGTAATATGATCTATACAAATAAGGAAATGGTGACCCAGTGAGGCTATTCAAGGTGTTCTTGGTGTTTGTGAGTGGCCTCAGTGGGCTTTGAATCTAGGACTCAGTCCATATTCTTACTGCTCTACCATTCTGCTAATTGAAAAATGAGTCTTGCCTTTGTCAGTAGCTCTGGACCTTGCATGGAATTAGGTTTTTTGTATGGGATTTGCCATAATGATGAATCATTAGGTGATACCAGTGAAACACCTATGAGATCCTGCAATTCGGGTGCATAGTCTTGCCTAAAGGCATAATGCTAAATGTCAATGAAGAAATAATTTCAGGTACATTGTAAATGTTAGCTATACACACACACACACACACACCACACACACACACACACCTACACATGTGTAGGTTATACATACATAAGCTAATACATTAAAGAGTAGTCATGAAAGGTTCTATCACATAAAAGAAAAAATGGAAGGTTTTTATCATCAGAAAAATGGTTGGGGATGGTTATTAGCAAATGAAAAGAAAGTTTATTTCAGGCAAAGCCACCTTTCCTTAGGGGAGAGAAGGGGAAATATATAGGTTCTCACTAGTGGTGACCAGGAAACTCTAGATTAACTGGTTCAAAATTCTGCTGTTGGGAGAGGCTGAAAATTAGGTTAGGTATTAAAGTTTGGTAGAACCCAGGATGGCTCCATTTGGGTCCTTTTTTTTTTTTTTTTTTTTTTAGTAAGTGCTTAATAGGTGTGTATAACATTAGAACAGACCCTACCAGATGTGTTCAGAATAAGATCTGAATGAGAGTCTCTCTCAGCTCCTATGGGCATGGCCTCTTCCAACCAGCATCCATTCTTTGAATCATTCTTAGAGTCAGAAATTTTCCGATTTTTTCCATCACCACTAATTAGAGAAAATGTTTTGCTTTTATAAAGCTCCTGCACTTAACATAGGCTCACCTGGAGAATCTCCCTTTGGTCATAACATAACCTAATTATAAGGCATGCTCTCTCATCAGAATCTCAGTTCTGGACATTAGAATGAGAATCTTGAGGCCCTACTTTACGGGTCTGCCTAATATAGCCAATGAAACTCTTGGAAATCAATGTAGCAAAATGTATCATGTTTGCTAATGTATGTTTTATTGAATTTGCCAGTTCAACTTTGGGAAATATTATAAACAGAATCAAAGCTTTCCCCCAAAAAGTTCCTTTTTGTTTGTAATTCACGGCTGTTTGACAACACTTAAAGTTTTTAAAGACTATAAAATAGATTATAATTGTTAAATACAAGAACCAAGATATAAAAGTTTAAGTTACACTAACACTTCAGGTGCTTTTCTGAAATAGGAAAAAAAAATGGGAAATTTGCAAGCTAAACTGTAGGAATCAAAGATAATACAAGAAATATTATTTACCCCAACAGAACTTTATATTGAGGTGAAAAACAGATGTGTGTCCACATAATCACAATGTGAGGGAGGACGCAAACAATGCATTAATTCAGAGAAAAAAAATTAAATCATTGGAACACAGAGAATGTTAGAAAAAGCAAATTGATGCATCTATAGGCTTTTGGGGGAGAAAAGTTGAGGGGCAACGTGCTTAGGGGAAAAAAGGATCTATCAAGCTCAGTCAGCAAGAGACACAAGGCTCTATCTCAACTTTCCTGTGGTTTGTATAAAGCTCTTTTCACATGAACTTGAAATCACAAGCCCAATGTGATAAAAGACATCCTCAGGTCAACCTGGGTCTCTTGAAGTTAGTAGAAGCAAGGTACACATCTGGTCTTTGGTGGACCCTGCCTTCTCTTCCCATGTCACCCCTTCTCATGCTGGTTCCTAAGACATCAATGAGCCTAAGATATGCGAAAGTTCCATTAGCGTCAAAAGATACCGACCCAGAGCCAGCTTCATGAACATGTTCTCACTTCACTTTCAGTAATTACGTCTCCCTCTGCCCATTCATAAAGTAGTCCTAAGTATAAAGCTCTTTCTGTTTTTAAATCTTGGTGGATGATGCCGTGATTAGATTCACCATTCTTGTATTCATTTTTCTAGGTTTGGCATAATAGAAATATCATAAACTTGAGGGAATGAGAGAGCCTTGGGATGGAATTCTAGGGCTAACCCTTTCTTGTGTGGAATCTTGGGCAAGTCAGTACTGAACTTCTCTAATTCTCTGCCACTTATGGGAAAGCAGCTTGCAAACCCTGTGAGCCAAGGCAGCCAACCCCCCCAAGATTGCCTTGAGGGAGGAATGAGATTAGAAGGATTGCTACATAGAAAGGGTTATATAAGTGCTAACTTGCCCTCGCTCCCTCCAAGGTCATTTTATTAGATGAAACCTTGTTAAGAAGGTTTCCCTCCCCTGAATGTACTCTTCTAAAAGGATTAGAAAAATAGGATTACATGAGGGAGAGAAAAGTAGACTAACTTGCTGGGTACACTTAATCTGGAGCCACAGACACGCCCACTCAGCATGTTAACAAAGCCTTCTTCTCAGTGAAGCAAATACAGAATGAAGGATTTTAAGTAAGTGGATCATTCATTGGATTTTCTTACTTAATTTCTTGGCAGATAAACAGATTTTTCTTTCTGAAACCTGAACAGTGATTTGTTCCTAAAGAAGAAAATATAACACATTCCTCACTGAGTGCTGCTACAATAAATCCTTTCTCCCAAAGTCTTGAAAAACTCAAATATTAGAGTCTAGCTATGAAAGTAGGTAAGAGGAAGAGGTGATCTTAGGAGTATGCTGAGAACATGGAAAACGAAGGAGGAAGGCGATCCAGTCTTTCTCCAGGTGACTTCTACGTTGCATCCACATAATACAGGTTTGAAAGTGCTCTTAGAACAGTCAGGAAAGGGCTTCTCTGAATTGTGAAAACTCTTATGAAATCAATCTCTTTTACCTCCTTCAGCTTGCAAACCCAGTGAGCCAAGACAGCATTGAGAACACATTGCAGGTGGTACGCTCCTGCGCTTGAACCTAGCCAACAGTGTGCACAAACAGCAGTGGCCTGGACTCTCCATGTCAGTTTGGAACCAGTGCTATGCAAACAGGACAGGCAAAAGTAGATCAGAAAGTCAAAATGCAATCTGGTGGCTGCAGGATGGTGGAAAGATTATACTTGGGCTGGGTTCCAGAGTCAGGTCTCAGACCCACCAGCTTACAAAGGTGGCTAGATCAATGTTTTCAGTATTGATCTGCTCCTGGAACAAAAGGACACCAAATCAAATTAAAAAATTGATCAGAAAAATGGAATCCTTGACAAAGGTGCTTTCAGCCAGACTTCATTATACAAGGTCCTTGGCTCCTTGTGACAGATGCTCCAGGATGCTCCAAGGACAGTGTGTCTTCTCTCTTGGCCTGGGATTGGAATTTTTATTCTCTGTGATTCTCCTTTGGTCAAACTCCATGCTGAGTCCTTTATTGCTTTTCTAACTTCCATTGCAACACAGCTGTATAACATCTGGATAACTCCTCTGTCCTGATTTTGTGTTGATTTTTACTCTTTAAGTGCTATTTCTGTTTGCCTGTCAAATCAACTTCATCCTCTGTAGGTGGATTTCTGATGGCCTTAATTTGCTTGTCTCCTGACATTTGCTTGTGAGGATTAACTGAGTTAAACACATCTAGGGGGTAACTACCACCCAAAAATGTCATTATGGCAAAAGTTTTATTTCATGGGAGGGGCTCTGAAGGCTGAGTGGAGGTTGAGATGTTGTGGGCAGACAAGGACAAAAAAGTTCTCTCTTTGTTAAGTGCGACTCCCTCACTTTCCCAAGAAGACCTAATCTCCTTATTTCTCTTCAATGGAGAAGGTTGTGCCTTCCCTGGAAAACTCCCCAGCAGCCCTTCCATTTCAACCCCTACCCCCAGCCAGTCTTGTCTCAGCTATTGAAGATGGTATCTAAAGCCATATGGAGACCTCCCTAGTGGTGCAGGGGTTCAAGTCTCAGTGCTATCAAGTTATTGTCAGTCACTGCAGCATGAGTTCGATCCCCCACCAGGTGGCTAACCCATATAGCATAGCAGACCTCTCCTGCCTCGCCATTGCTCACCTCAGCAATATATTTCAGTCAATCTGCCTCTTCTGTTCCCCACTCTGTCTCTAGTGAATCCTTTCACCCCTGCACCTCTGGCCTACACACCAGTTCTCGTATGCATAAATAAAAATAAATCTTAAAAAAAAAATAAAGCCAGATGGGTATGACTCAATCTTGGTGGGTTTCTCCCATGCAGCAGACATGTGTTATTACATTTCTTTTTTACTTTTTCCGTATCAATCTAGCTGAAGTTTGTTTCACTATTTGCCAGTCAAGATGAACCCCAAGGGTTACTGGATAATTTCATTTGCACTCTGGCACATGGGTGAGCCAGTTGTAAGCTGTAAGGTGCTACACCAGTGCTATTTTTCCCCGTTCACCTGTTGTCTATCCTAGGTAGGTGTGCCACTTAGGCCATGGAAACTGGGGAAAAATCAAACAATATTCTCCGGCCAACCTGAAATTCTGGATGCAGTTTCTCAGAAAACTAATTGGGACAATCAGAGGTAGCTATATAATTTGTGCGGCCCAGGTGAAAATTAAGAATTTCAAGATGGTGGCAGTAGAGCATTGAATTAAGCACAGGATCTTTCTAGGCCTCCAAGGCTCAACATGTTGCTGAATTTGACGTCAATGTATTCAAAGCAACATGGGCTTGCAAAATGCATCAGCTACTGCATCGACCATCACCCCCAAGTGGGTCAAAGAATTTAGATATCAAAGGTGGTAGCTTTGAGGGGAAGGAATGGTGAGATCTTTAAGACCTAGAAAACATTATATACAAGGAAAAACACTGAGGAAGATGACTTGACATGGAAGAGGCAGAACTTCTTTTCAGGTATCAATAGCTTAATTGGAAGAGAGCTGCTCTTCAATCTATCTTCACTTCCATCTTAGTTTGACATGACACTGAAGCAAGTCATCCAAGATAATATATTTGGCTGTGCTTTGTGTATTGCAAACTGCACAATTGAAGTGTAAACTTTTACTGTGACCATTTCTATAAGTATATCTTAGCCCTTTTAGAACATGAACACACACACACACACACACACACACAGTTTCACCTATGTGTAGCTGTTTGCTTCTTCCAAGCAATAGAGGGGGAGGGTTTTATATCATCCCAAGTCAGTCCTTTTTTAAAATTCCTGGCTTCTACTCCTTCTGGGCTGAAAACAAACTACCCAGTGGGTTCATTAATCTCATAGGCAACCAGTTTGTTAGTCTTTGGAGTGTTTTGAAGGTGGGAGCGGGGCAGGAAGAGCCAAACTCACCCTGCCTGACCTCCCTGGGATTGTGACATCAGATCTGTTTACATAGTTGAAAGGCTGAGGATGTAAGAGTAGAGGGTGGAGAGCAAGTGAATGATTCAGGAGCTACTCTACACCCCTGTTCTTTTCTTCCTGCTGACTTGTCAGCTGTTTCCAGCAACAAAGAGAGAAGAAATCTGTGAGATTCTTCTTTGTCATTTGGCACCATCTGCTTTCTTTCTTATTTCTTTCCTCAAAACTTTTTTTCAATAAACACTGAAATCGACACCAGAGATGTCTGTAAGAATAAATTCACATAATTTTTTTTGAAGTGACATTGGTTTATAGCAATATATAGGTTTCAGGCATACAGTTTTAGGAATCAGTACCTGTATATACTACATTATATTTACCACTGAAAGTCTAATTCCATTCTTCACCATACAAGTGACCTCAGTGGTAGACTTTTGGAGATCTCTGGCATTTGCCAAAAAATCTCTTGGGTTGAGGTGTTTTCCTCTACTTCTTGAAGGTACTGGAGAAGATGAAGGCCATTATGCTTCCTTATTTTTTTTTTCCCTATCTTTGGACTAATATATTATGCTTCCTTATTTACTTACTGCATCTGGGTAAAATAAAGAGAATTCATGATTCCTTCCATAGAAATGCATTAAACATGTATTTACTGGAGGTTTAAAATGTACCTGGCACTACATGGGGGTGAGGGATATAAAGTAAAAGAGATTGGAATTTCTCCATTCTACTTTGTACCCCTAGGACACAGCAGGGTGCTAAAACTTAATAGTTACTCCATAAATATTTGTACAGTGCCTATCTGCTCACAGATATCAGTCTACAGCTGATAAAACTAGACTGAATGTAATCTAGGGAAGAGTTTACTGTGTCCTTCAAGTTATGTTACCTTTGTCCAGGGAAAGAAGTTGTAACAGGGTGGTCCCCAGGAAAGGTGGAGGTTCCCTGCCCCACCCAAGAGAGGGTGGAGCTGAGCAGGAAGAGGAGAAGCTGGAAAAGAGGCTGAGGAATGAAGCAGGATGGAGCCAGGAGACCTGGAGGAGGCGCATGGAGCCTAGAGACATGTAAGGAAACTGCGCTTGTCTTGTGGTCGTGGACTGGGTGACACAGATGTGGGTGAGACCCGTGGGGAGGTGACAATGACAGCTTTTATCTTGATGTTGATTTTGCTCTTTTCCTTCCGGGCTTGTCTGGTTGTTTCTGACTCTTTTCTGTGGGTCCCCACTGGAAGATGCTTTAGACTTGTGGCAGGCTTTGGGGCCTTGCTCTAGGCCGATCCCATATGGATGGAGTTTTACCCACGAGGGGACGGGTAACTTTGGGTGCTTCATTTAGAAACTAGACTCTTTGCCTTACCTGTATTGTTTCCTAGTTTTATTAAAGTTCCTTCCCACTAAAGTCTCATATGTTTTGTGTTGATGCGGCGGATGGCAGAACCCATTTAGAATAGGCAGGTTTGCGGGGTTTGGGCTGCCCCTCTCCCTGTCCTATAACAAAGTCACTGCCATTATAACAACTAGTATTCACAAATACATACTGCTTTTCAGGTGCTAACAGAAGCACTTTGCACAGATCAACTTGTTTAATCCATTTCATCATCACAATGACCTAATGATGCAGGCACTACTGTTGTTGGTGTTTTAAGATTAAGACATAAAGGCTCAAGAAGGTAAAATCACCTGAGTTTGCAAAAAACCTGCTCCAGAAGCCTTGTTGCTAATCCCAGATTGCAGCTACCTTACTCCTCCAGAATCAACCAGTCTATGCAGAGAGCAAATAAAACAGACTTTCACACATTTTTTGGACTGCCATCCACAATAAAAATATGAAATTTATACCAACACCTATTTAAAAAAACTGAAGCAAAAATTCTAAGAAATAAGACATCCAAATTACCTTCTTTCATGTTCTAATTTTTTATACAGTTGATCACAACCCATCCATTTCATGTCACAAACAGTTTAAAACACCCTGGGTTAGGAAAAAGAACCCAACCTACCTGGCTGACCCTGAAGTGGTCAAAGCATCTACTTTGAGTTTTCCCTTCTGGAGCACCTCAACTATAATGTCTGCAGTGCATCCAAAGCCTCTTTTAGGTCCTTCAGTCCCTGGCCTTCTTGAAATCATTCCTCTGCCTGTCTCCTGAGCCACTTTATCCCTCCAGGCTGCCATTTGAGGTGGAATTTCTTTCCAGTATTGTTAGGGGGCAAGGATGTCCTGAGCTAATCCCATACAGGCTTTGTGGACCCCACCCCCACTCCAGACCAAAGCCATCAGGACATTGGGAAAGACAAATCCCATCACCACCAAAGGGAGGGTGGCTGGGACCTGAGGGTGGAGTTAAGCAGCCAGGGTTGGTATAAAAACCAAACATATGGGCCTTGGGGGGCTCGCTATCGCTCGCCTCCTTGCTTCACGGCTCCTGGCTTGCAGCCAGCTCTCAGAGTGCCATTTTGGGATTCCTGATCGGCGGATCGGGCAGGACTCATTTAAAACTTTGTCTCCCACTTTTCTCCCTGAGCTGTACATTTCCTCATTTCCCCTTCCCTTGTAAATAAACCTTTTATTAACCTTTCGCGTGTGCCTGCAGTAGAGCATAAATAAGTCCTTTTAAGCGCGCGGGTGAGGACCCACAGTCAGGCACCCCGTTTTGTATCGGGGTTACTCTACAACAGTATGACTGCAAGCACATCGCCATATCTCATCCTGGGAGGCAGGCTCGTTTGCCCCTTTGCTCTCCATCTCCATTGAGTCAAAGTGCCCTTGCCTCTCTCTCTTTCTCTCTGCTGTTGTCTAAAGTCATCTAGCTACAGATTCTTGAATGATTATTGTGTCCCACCTCCCACCAAGGACACACAAGCGCTGATTGATACACTAAGAGGGCACACAGACGACAAAGAGCCCGCAGATAATCTCTCCCTCTCTTCGACTCTACTCCTTGATAGGTAGGGGTGTGATGTCATCATAACAGGTTCCTCATTCTCTTAGCCTGGCCTGGATTTTCTAAGATGTAGTATTAAAAGATGGAAGATTTAGCATTATCTTTTAAAAATATTTTATCCTTGGCAGACTCTTCCAAAAGCAGGAAGAGAAGTTCATAGTCACATGATTTTACAGATGCGTGGGTTATGGATAAGTAGAGGAAATGGGAAGAGAATAAGCAAAGACTTACTAGAGCCTGGAAAAAGTGATTGGATGGCTAGGTAACATGTGCTTGCTGACGGGTCTGTGTATGATGGAGCTCTACAGGGAACAAAAGATGGATGTCAGTGGAATAACCACAGTGGCCCAAGAAGCTTGCCAGAGACTTAAGGCATAAACCTGGGTACTCCTCCGACATTAGCTGAGCATCCTGGGTCAATGTATAACCTGAATACTTGGCACTTCCTGATTTCTTCCAGTCTCAGAGATCTGGTTCCTGTCCACACTGTATCAAGTAAGGTCTATGTCTGTGTAAACATTCAGCCTTTTTTGCTGCCTCTGCTCAAAGTTTTATTCAGCTTTGCTAACTCTACTCTTACGCCTGACACACTCCAGCAATTGAGGCAAGAACTAAGTAAGAAGTGTACTGCCATTTCCTGCAAAAGTTGTTAACTGGTTGGCCTGGTGATCATCCCCATCCACCACTCCACCAACCAAATGGTTCCCAAGATCCCTGGTACACAGCTCCAAGAACAATAGTTCATATTTCCATCCTTTCCTAAAACTGTCTATAAAGGTATGAAGGAAATAAACTTTTAAAAATAAACTGCAAAAAAAAAGTACTCAAAAAAGATGTACTCAAAGCTAAATCTATAGGAAACAGTAGAGAACAGGTATTGCTGGTCAAGCTAAAGGTCAGGGGAAATCCTAGTTTTGAAATATGGTGGAAATCTCAGGCTATTAATATTAGGTTTAGTTAATATTAGATTTTGAATCAAAAATCTTTACTTGACAGAAATATTGTACTGGGTGGGAAACCTTTAATAAATTTGAAATGCCAACAAATCTGTGAGCAAAACAACTCCCTGGGAAGCCACAGGAAGTATTTTCAAGCCTCAGAGAAGCCTAAAGGGATGCTGAGATTAACCTGGAACTCCCATGAGTTACTCATACTTAGCAGCTGGTATTTGTTTACCATGGAGAATCCACTCCAGGGAGTCCTCTCAATGCCCCAAAGGGAGTGACTTCTCCAAAATTTATATCCACCTGCGTCCAGGAAAGTGCTTGCTGTGAAATCTATTATGTGTAGAAATGAAACTGTTCACGAGGAAATAAGAGAATGTCAACCTGGAAGCAGAAGGCAAGTAGGCTAATCAATCCAAGTTTAAATTAAGGATTTCTTAGCCACAGAGGTGTTTAACCAAATGTAGTCTTTGATACAACCCAAAGATATAAGACAGTTAAGAGCGCCCCTTTAAAGTAAGCCAAGTGGGAAAAGGGGAGGTACCCTTGCTTGCCCAACACCAGGGGGACTTCCATGAGGCTCGAGGCCTCTTTGGAGAACATTTTAAAAATCAGGGTTCCGGGCCTCCCTGGTGGTGCAGCGGTTGAGCGCTGGGTTGCGAAGCTGCCTGCAGCCTCTGCAGCACCGGTTCAATCCCCGGCTGCTCCCCGGCCACCGGAGGAGGGTCCCGCATGGCGCGCAGACCTCTCCTGCCGCCTCTCAGCAGTGTACTTCGGTCCTTCTGCCTGCTCTGCTCCCCACTCTGGCTCTGGTGAATTCTCTCACCCTCCCATGCTTCTGACTCTACCCAGTGCTTGTATAAATAAATAAATGTTTAAAAATAAATAAATTTTTAAAACGGGCCTTCTTTAAAAATAAATAAATAAATAAAAATCGGGGTTCTGGAAATCATAGTGTTGTAAACCACTGTTACATCAATTAATATACGTATACTATATAATATATATACTGTATACATTATGTATATACTACACACACACACACAATGAAGGGCATGAACCATGAGCTTCCTGCCAATTAAGATACAAAGAGGTACACCACAAGGTGGGTTTTTTTTTCTCTTTAGATAAAAGAAAACTTTTTGTCAAGATTCTCTCGAACATACTAATTTAAAGATTGCTTTTTGGAAAGGTGGAGGGACTGAATGGATAGCATATACTCAGATTATCATTTCCTTCAAAGTTAGATAACAGTAGTGGGTATTTTTCCATTTTTGTTTTTGTCTTTTTACTGCCCAGTGTCTGAGGCCTTTTTGAATACTGTTTTAAATTCGCAATTAACATTTTATTTATTTATTTTAAAGATTTATTCATTATACAAGAACCGAGGTAGAGGTCAGATGCGCAGGAGGGTGAGAGGATTCACTGGAGACAAAGTGAACAGAACAGGCAGACTGATGAAATACACTGCTGAGGGGAACAGCCGAGACAGGAGAGGTCTGCCGCCCATGTGGGACCCTCGCCAGCCGGCCAGGATCGAACCGGCACTGCAGAGGCTACGGACAGCTTCACAGCGCGGTGCTCAACCTCCTGCGCCACCAGGGGAGGCCCCACAATGAATATTTTAAAGGCTATTTTCATGAAAATATTTCTGCACATAGTTTGAAGCAATAATTGCTCGGCAAGATATGGAAAGAGATTAGATTGCTCCACCACACCCCATTCTTCTAAAAAACCCACACACTTGGAACACTTCTTAGTGTTCTAAAACAACAAACACTTCTTGGAAACAACCAATTTCAACTTTTAGTTACTCAGTGGTCATCCACCTCTAAGTGAGATGCTCATACTGCTGTTTCTTGGAGTTCAGATTTCCCACTAGCAGAACATTTCTTCTCCAAACTCTTCCTTTCTATTGCACCCTTGTACGCTTCTTATCTACTCGGCCTTCTGATAAATTTGTATTTTGTCTCATATAAATTCAATGCCATAATTCTGATGATCACATAAACGATACTCACAGCTGAGCTAAAGAGAACATTTTTCTTGTTTGTGCATGTGGGGTAAGGAAAAATGTCAGGCTTTTCTGCCCTCCCGCCATCAGGATAGATGATGGATCCCTGCAGTCCCGAATGCATGCCTGATGGTGGGCACCTGGAGTAGGGTGTGGGCATAGGTAGATGGATTCACCTGGGCTATGACTGGGCTTTTAAGGGCGGCGTCACGGGGATGCTAGTAGAAGCCGAAAGAGAAGCAGAGCCATGAGAAGAGCAGAGAGAATGCCAGAGAGAGCCCAGATAGAGTGAAGATTTGCTGGGGGCTGGGAGGTCTGCCAGCCTCCCGGCCCCCCAGCACCCCTGCCTGCCGTGTACCTGGTAATCCCAGTAAAAAAAAGCCTGCAAAAACCACTGAGGGCTCCAGGACTCCTCCTTAACCCGGTCTGCTGGATCAGAAAACCTGCACTGGGTCCATTCCTGCCCTACAGTGCACAAGTATTAAACTTGTATGAATTTTCACAAAGACATCACATTATGCAACCACCACCCAGATAAGGACATAAAGTCAATCTCAGGACCCTTTAAGATCTTCCCAACTCCAACTCTCCCATTCTCAAGAACCACTCTGATCGTTTTTGCGCTAGCTTGTTTTAGCTTGTTCTTGAGATTTATAGAGATTATGGAGCATACACTCTTTCTTATCTGGTCTCTTGTTCTTGTGAGCACAAAGGTTAATCATTTATCTTTCTTATTTAACATGTGAAGCTATAAATCTTAAGGACAGCATTAGCTGCATCCCACAAATTTCTGTATGCTGCATATCACCATTCACCAACAGCTTTCCAATTGTGGTATCTCCGTACTTTTTAAACCTTATTGATTTCTTTCTCCATTGTGTTAGGGTAAAGAGTTCTTAACACCAACCTTGGAAATCTGTGGAGGCTTTTAATAAAAGTAGCCTAGACAATAGCTGTGTTGAAGTCATCACCTGATTAGTTTGTCACAATACAGCCATTCTCCAAGACCCATCAAATTTCTGTATCTCTGCCCTGGCTTTTTCATGATTTGAAATGGTGCTCAGCAACTTCCCCAGAGATGAAGCATTGATTTGGTTTACTATTCTGGCTTCCACTTGGCCTGTGTTATAGTCAAGGGGAGGGGAGGTGGTGGCAGGTAGAACAGTCTCCCTAGATCCCAAGTAAACTTCCGCTTAAATCTCCCTGATCAGAAACTTGTCACATGATCAGGCTTAGCTGCAAGTTAATTTTAAATTTTTATAGTTGAGAATGCTGGAGTGAGTACTGAAAGAGTAACTTTAAGTACTTGCATATGGCAACACTGGAAAATAAAAAAAACCCAAGTGAACACTGAAGAAACAAGAAATAATGTTACTTGAGGAATTGCTTTAGGATTTTTTGCTTAATATTACTATTTCCAATAACCTCTGTACCATAGAGACAGGGGAAAACTTCTAAATCACTGCCATGGGTTTGGTGGCACAAGTCAGGGAAGTTACAGAATCCTGTTATATAGCAGGAGCAATGTAAGGGAATCCAGACCTACTTATACAATTACTCCTCTGACTCTTGTATTTTCACAATATATCGGACAGCTGTCACTCGAGTGGTCATTTGACAGTACTAACACCCTGTGAATTCTCTCATTGTGCCAGATGTAGAACATTGCTATTTTGGTATGCTGTAGGTTATTTTTGGGGATGGAAACGTTTTAAGTTCTTCATGTATTAACAATTTCCAGACCCCCCGAGTAACCCACCACATCAAACCAGTAAGGTCTACTTTCAGATACCAGGCTAAACACATATTCAGGATCTCTAACCCCCTTATTAACAGATCAGAAACTTACTGTAGGGTAAATGAGATGGTCAGGCTTTTACTCCACTGCCCTCTGTGGCGACCACCTGCGGCCATGAATGCAGGAGGCACTTGGGAGTGTGGGTGTGGGGCACGCATGCCTAATGGACACCTGGGGTATGGTGTGGGCATGAGTAAGTGGGCACACCTGAGCCTGGAGGCTGACGCTGTAAGGGTGGTGTCACACAGAGATGGGTGCAGCAGAGACCGTCCATGATGGGACGGCTGTGGCAGAACAGCTAGAGAGGACAGTGAGGCAGGACCTAATGGTGGACACCTGGGGTATGGTGTGGGCATGCGTAAAGAGCCTGAAGAGTAGATTCCCCAGGGGCTGGGAGACCTGCCAGCCTCCTAGCACTCCCTCCCCCTCCCAGCTGTCCCCATCCCTGCTTTGCTAGCCAGTAGGCTTGCCCCACAACAACTGCTGTAGGATGGTATCACTTATAGGAGGAATGTAGAATAACCAAATAAGGGATCAGGGGGGAAAAAAGTAACTATAATGAAGTAAAAATTGAAATCAACAGGCAACTAAAACCAGAGACATTCTGCAGGGGGGGACGGGAGGAGAAGTGAGTAGGATCAAAGCAGAGGTGGGAAGAACACAAGGGACCCTGGTGATAGTTCCACGAGTGAATGGGTGGTGGGAATTTCACGGCAACTATAACCAAGATAAAAACGCATGCATTGTATGAAAATGAAAAATGATGTAAAAAAATATATAAAATAAAACAATTTTAAAAATAAACTTTTTCCCTTTAAATAGATAAAAGCCTGGAAAAGCCACTGAAGGCTCTAGGATTCTCCTTTACCAATCTGCCCAAACTGATTTGAGAGAATCTGCCCTATGCCTTGCTGGCACTATACTTACGTAGACAAGACTTAGGTTGACAATGGGGAAAGAAAAGCATCAGTTAACATTTCAAGGCCTAAAAATATCCAGACTTAGTAAAAACAGCACTGATGCAATGTCTTAAAACACACACTTTATACAAAACATTAAAAAAATATATAGACACAAAAAGTAAAACACAATCCAACTGAATTTAGCCATATTACCCCCTTTTTCCAACATAAGCTTTGGATGTTTTTCTACATGCTTTTTATTTTTATTAAAATCAGTTTCTAATTCATTTGTGCAAATTAGGAGAAAATGATTTAATGAGTCATTGTAAGGTCAGGACAGGACACAGTGCAGGTTTTCTGATCCCATGCAGACCGGGTAAAGGAGGAGTCAGAGTCCTCAGTTTTGCAGGTTTTTTATTTGGGGTTCACCAGGCATATGGCAGGCAGGGGTGCTGGCTGGGGGGCTGGGAGGCTGGCAGGCCTCCCAGCCCCCCAGCAAGTCTTCACTCTATCTGGACTCTCTGGCGTTCGTTCTGCTGCTTCTCGGCTTCTGCTTCGGCTTCTACTGCTGCTGGCTGGGGCTGCTGGCGTCCCCCCGTGACGCCGCCCTTAAAAGCAGTCTTAGCTCAGCTGAATCCCATCTACCTATGCCCACACCCTATTCCAGGTGTCCGCCATCAGGCATGCATTCAGGACAAGGATCCATCATCTATCCTGATGGCGGAAGGGCAGAAAAGCCTGATATTTTCTTTACCCTACAGTCATCTATAAAATTATCTTCTATAAATACTCTGACCCCATCCCTCCACCATCCACCAAATCTGTTGCTGAAGTGAATAATGCAGTGTACTGAGCCCAATCTGTAACCTTAATTTTCTGAATAGCTAAAAATTTCAACTTTCTGCCAATTAAACAAAAGACCCAAGTGGTCAAAAATCAAAGTTCATGGAAGGAAAAATGCATAGTAAAAAGCTTATTTAACTAAAACTTTATTGTCTTTCTCCCAAGCTACAACCACTCTTTAGCATTCAATTACATTGTACATATTCAACTACAACAGTTTACATTTGCTCAGGAACATATGATTACATTAAAAATAAATAAGTTTCTATTTCATAGTTTAATTGGCTCTTAAGTAGTTTCCCTCAGAGGAAAACAAGTATTTTATGTTCTTCAAGAGACTGGTATACATAAATGAATTGCTGTATGTCCATTTAACTGTGAGGAAACATAACGATGAAGTTTTGGGATTTTTTTTCCTAAAAGGCAATATAGACATGCACTTAGTCACTGCTGATGTAGTGAAGGGATGGAATGATGGACATGGAAGCAGTGTTTTGTAAGTGTAAAGTCGCAGGATATTATAAATGGGGGAAAAAAACCTCAAAATGTCAATTGCTTAAAGGAAAAAAGAATCCAAGTCAAAAAGTGTTATCTATCCTTAAATAGAGAAATGTATACCACACAAAAATGAGACCTACAGATCTGAGAAACATTCATTTCACTCTTTAGCAGGCAGACAAACAAAAAAGATAGGCAGAGGGAATCTACACCAATTAGAACTGAGGCAACTATAACAAAAATGGAACAGAGCACAATGATTACTTCTCTTAGAGGAAATGACCAGTTAAAACGAAATTTCACTAGTTTTCATGTCTGTGATAAAATACTAATGCACAGAATATCAAAAGTATAAAGTCCAGATATTTTAAACTACCAGACCCCTGTCCAGATTATTTCCTCTCATTCTCCTCTGCTGAGCAGCACGTGCTGCCCAAGTACAGACACACGTGTCATTCACTGTGAGAGCAGTGTTCATTTCAAACAAATCATTTGCCTTTTTACCCACATTGATATACATTTCGTTTCTATTTTAAGACACGTAAGACCTTTCTGGTGGTTCATTTTAATCAACATATCACATAAAAAAGAATCTTGATTTTTGAAATAAATCTTTTCAGTACTGCTGCATGGTATGTTTAATTTAACAGGTGAGACATGGTGAGTACAAGGTGCTGTCTGAACTAATTCACAGCTGTAGGAAAACGTTTGATTCTTAAAATATAACCAACATAAGACTGCAACGTTATGAGTGGTAAAATACTAGAAAACAGTGAGTGAGTGAGTGATTTTTCAGTGGCCATTCATTATTTTGTTTTTAGGAACCTGGAAGAAGTTGTCTTCTCTGAGTTTCAAATGTTCTGGTAAATCTAGTCGTTTCTTAGCTTCCTCAATATCACCTTGAATTGCTGAAATAAGTGACTCTGCGGAGAGAATATTCCACATTAAGGTAATGAAAAACTGATACAAAAGATATACCGAAATCTTGCAAGTTTAGAGAAAAGCACTAGCAAAAATGCATACTGCAAGCACCAAATGGATGAAACAAGTATTATTTATTCGCTTTAGTATTTATACTTGTATTATAACTATTACACTATACTAAGATATCTGACCTGTCTCTGCCTATTTTCTCATCTGTGAAAAGCACAAAATTCCTTATGTGGTTGTTGTAAGGATGAAATGTTAATTTTTATAAGGACTGCAACAATGCCTGGCATGTTAGATGCTTAAATCTTATCTGTCGGGCATTTCTTTACTGGTGGAAGCAGTGAAAAAGCGGCAATATTTGAGACAAACTAAATATGAACTTACCTAAAGAATCAAAGTTCTTTTCTGGTCTGAGATAGCCAACAATGGCCACATTGAGGATTTCTCCATAGAAGTCCTCTTTGAAGGTATGCATGATGTGAGTTTCCTACAGTCAAGAAATGTTTTAAAAAGATTACCATCAGATTATAAAGTACCTGAAATCTGCAATATATTTTCTTACATTAACTGAAAACAATCAATCTTCATTAAATTTTTGAAGAATCGTTAAGATCTAAGTGTATTTTTTCCTGAATTATTCCATTTTTCCTGTTCCCGACCCTGACCTTACATGTAAGCCTGAGTGAGGCAAAAGTGCCACCACAAATCTGGTTTGATTTTCTGTTTATAGAAAAAAAAATAGTATGTACCAAAGGAATTAAGAATCTTATCAAAGCAAAAAAATTGAGCAGAGAGGAAATGAGCAAAGTATTAAATGTTATCACTAAAAGAGCTAATCAGGATCCATGTGCCTCTGACACAAATTCTGGAAATTTCTGTGGGTCAGGCAAAGCTGAAGACTGATGTTTGGACAGAAGAGTCAATGTAGGTTCCTGCTCAGGGAATACAGCAAATGGGAACAGGACTTAAAGCAAAATGGTGCAGGAGATATAAGATG
The DNA here is from genome assembly GCF_964194135.1 of Talpa europaea. Lineage (NCBI taxonomy): Eukaryota > Metazoa > Chordata > Mammalia > Eulipotyphla > Talpidae > Talpa > Talpa europaea. The sequence continues at coordinate 43,866,270 of NC_140074.1, forward strand.
TCGAGTACATTCCTATAAAGAACAAATCTGAATCCAAAAGACAGTAAGACCAAACAAATATAGAAGAAGGTTGAGAATAAACTAGGAAGGTGGCACTGGAAATTGAGAGGATTAAATGTAAAGAATTTAGAAACATTAACTTGATACATATTTTGAAAAATATTTTGAGAAAATCCAACCCATAAAGTGATTCTCTAAGTTGAAGCATTTATCATAAATCAGTTAAAAGTACAGCCAGAGCATCTGGAATAATGAAACTGAAGGAGATAATAAGAGCAATTTATACTTAATAAACAACTTATTTAAAATCAATGAAACTTGAAATCTAAATTCAAAACTGTTTATTCTTTATTAGTTAATATGGTTAAGTTCACCATGTACACTTGCAAAAACATTCAGCACTAAAAAAAGGAAGGACAGGGCCTCCCTGGTGGCACAGGGTGTTGAGCACAGCAATGTAAAGCTGTCCAAAGCCTCTGTGGCAAGAGTTCAATCCCCAGCCAGCATGGGAGCAACCCACATGGCGCAACAGACCTCTCCTGACTCGCCCACTGCTCACCTCAGCAGTGTATTTCAATCTACCTGTTCTGTTCCCCACTCTGTCTATGGTGAATCCTCTCACCCGCCCCACCCTCTGCACCTCTGGCCTGTACCCCAGTTCTTGAGTGCATAGGTAAAGAAATCTTAAAAAAAAAAAAAGGATATATGACAGGAAGACTTTTAGATTAAGGTGAATTTTATTTTCTACCTTAAGAACAAATAGCAGTCTAATCTTTTTTGTTTTCGTTGCGGGGAAAGTCATGAACCCTTGAAGTCATTAAAGGGAGCTCTGTCTCCAAGTGCCTCTATGTAAAACTTTGCATACAATTTAATAGGATTTATGGATTTCATGAAACTCGTTAAAAACAAACAAAAATACCCTCTTATTTACACTATTTAAAAGAAGAAAATATGACTATCGGATACAGAACTTTGTAACTTTATAGTACAGAGTTTGGTTTTGTTAGGTTACTAAGTCTAAAACCACTGATAGAATGGGCCTGCCCGGTGGCGCAGCGGTTGAGCACTGGGTTCGATTCCCGGCTGCTCCCCAGCCACGGGAGGAGGGGCCCACATGGCACGCAGACCTCTCCTGCCACCCGCTGCTCCCCTCAGCAGTGTACTGCTCTGCTCCCTGCTCTGGCTCTGGTGAATTCTCTCACCCTCCTGCGCTTCTGGCTGTACCCATTGCTTGCATAAATAAATAAAAATAAATCTTTAAAAAAATAAATAAAACCACTGATATAAGACTGAAATTACATATGATGTCAAATTCAGTGTTTAAGTGAAGCAGGGCAGTTTTGCAGTAAAAACTCCACTTAGCTAGTGACAATCTTTCTGTGGCTCAGTTTATTTCAACTGTATTTGAAAGGGTGGAGTTAGAAGATAAAAGGTTAGGAACTGTTATTTTTGACATGCATTCTTTCTTGGAAGCAAAAATTTGTATAATAAAGAAGCAAAGATAAGACTTCAACTCTTATCATTATAAAACATTACTGAGAGAAATGGTAAAGATGGCTACCCTCCCCAAAATTGCTCCACAGATTATGCTATGCAAATCAAAACCTTAGCGGTCTAAAGTTATATAAAAACGAGAAAGGCCAAAATTATTCAAAAAAACCTTTGATAACAAAACTGGAAGACTTATACTACCCGACATGAAAACCTATTAATAAGCTGTATAAGTTAAGACGAGGCAGTAATGAATAAGGATACACAAGCACTATAAGTGTGTACCAGTGTATTTTATATTTTGGACTTTCACAAAGTCACTTGATTTATAACTAAAGTGACAAAACAGTGCTGACAGGAAAAGGTAATATTTTCAATAAATGGGCAAGTAAATTTCACACTCACATGGAAAAAATATAATTTTTACTCCTACTGTTATAGGGCAGCCGCAATATTGGACGGGTTGCCTGGCTGTGGGTCCTCACCCACGCGCTTACAAGGGACTTATTAATTCTCCACTACAGGCATACACAAAGGGTTAATAAAAGGTTTATTTACAAGGGAAAAGGAAATAAGGAAAATGTACAACTCAGGGAGAAAATAGGGAAATAAAGTCTTTAATGCGTCCTACCCGGTCCGCCGACCTGGAAACCCAAAAAGCACTCTCAGAGCTGGCCGGACACTGCAAGCTGGCGGGGAGCCAAGATAGGCCATGGGACCCCCTCCCAACCTGGCTGCTTAACCCCACCCTCAGGTCCCAGCCACCTTCCCTTTGGTAGTGATGGGATTTGGAGTTCCCAGTGTCTTTGGCTTTGGCCTGGGGTGGGGGTGGAGTCCACAAAGCCTGTATGGAATTAGCTTTAGGACATCCTTTCCCCCCTAACACTACCTCATACCATATTAAAAAAAAAAAATCAACCTGGGCCTCCCTGGTGGCACAGCAGGTTGAGCACCACCATGTGAAGCTGTCCACAGCCTCTTAAGCATGGGTTTGATTCCCGGCCAGCCGGGGAGAAACACACATGGCATGGCAGACCTCTCCTGCCTCGCCCACTGCTCCCCTCAGCAGTGTATTTCGGTCATCTGCCTGTTCTACTTCCCCCTCTGTCTCTGGTGAATTCTCTCACGTGCCCCCGGCTTTGACCTGTAGCCCAGTCCTTGTATAACTAAAAATAAATCTTTAAAAAAAAAAAAAAGAACTTAAAAAAAAAACAAAAACAAAACCTGATGAGAAAAGACAAACTTTTAAAAAACTTTGAAAACATACATGAATCCCGTCATGACTTTGAATAGGCAAAGATTTCTTAGTAAAAATAAAAAGTACTAACCAAAAAAGAAAAAGCAGGTGAAATGTATTATTTTAAAATTAAGGACACCAGTTCTTCAAAAGACAATATCTAAGTGATTAATAAAAAAAGCAATATTGAAGGAAAAGATACTTGAATTACGTAGTTCCAATAAGGAAATCTAGAATATAGTGTATCTTCTTTAAGTCAGTAAGAAGACAATCCAATTTTTAATACAGGCACATTGTAGACCTGTTTCTGGCAAAGAAAAGGAAAACAATCTCCGAAAAATATGAATCTCCCACCAATGGAAAACTTAGTTCCTCCTAACTAAGGAATGACTTCCAACACAGCCCTTAACTAATAACTCCAGAGTGGTTCTATATTCTGAGCAGTTACTGAAGAAAAAAAAGTTGCCTTTTTGTAGAAGATATTTACATGTATAAAGGAAAATCTTCATTTGTAAGGGTGCCCCACCCTAAGTACAAGAAAGGAGGTAATGACCAAATCTCTTTAATCATTTAATCTACATAAGACCCTCACTTACTGTGCCTTTCCTGGTAACCTCCTATAATTGACCTTCCTCAACCAGTACTCCCTCCAACAATGGCCTTTCCTCTCTAGCTGAAGATGTTATTTGAGTTGGTTTAGGCCATTTTGGCAAGTTACTGTTTTCCAAGAACACAGGACGTATATGCATTATTATACTTTCATTTTCCTCCTGCTAATTTGTCTTTTATTAAAGTCAAGAATTTGAAAGGGTAAAAGAAAAATTACTTATTTTCCCTTACCCACTCAAAAAGTAACTAAATACTCCACTCTTAAATCCTTCAAATATTCCACCCAAAATGTTAGTGTTTGTGCTATGTTGTGATTACTACCGATGATGCATTCTATGTGCATTAATACCCTGTGTTGCTCTAAATCACCATCCCATTTTCAATTATAGAGCAAAATGCAACTCTTACCATCGATTTTTTTGTATTCTTGTAGTATGGGTTCCATCCTATGCTCACCACCATCTTATGGACATCTCCACTTCCGACGCTGGCCCAGCCATAATAAATGCCAGTGGACACATCAGCTGGAAGATTATCTACTACCTGTTCAGGAAAGTTAGCTAAACAACAGAAATATTCTTAGTGTTACAAATTGCATATGAGGCTAGTAAATCATTATGTTCACAGATGCCTAGCACCCTGCCCTCTGATTTTCAATGCTATCATTCCAAATTCCGGCTCAGATTTATTCCTTCTCTTCATGTGGATGTCAAGAATAAGGTGCTGGATTATAGTAAATGTACAAAGCCCTCCAAAAAAACACTCTTCAGGCAGGGAACAAAAAAGTTGTATGACCAGTTGTATTCTTCACACTTGATCTTTCTTAAGAAGGTTTCAAATTTCTTGAAAAGCTTCTTATTTTAGAAATACATACACCTAGATCCCGAGCACAAAAAACTGCTTTAATAGATCTAGAGCCAGCACTGATGCATTATCTCTAAGAATGAGTTATGCATTCCTGCAAGCAAAAACTACTAAGACCCCCGCACCCCCATCAAATACCTGGTTCTCATTTAACTGCCTATGTCAACACTTGGACACTAGATGACATATTTTAAGCATGACTTACAGTTGGCTTGAGAACTCAGTATGTTTTCTAACAGGCAAAAACCGCGGCCAGATAAGGAAGGCAGCGGGTCAAGATCGGAAACTCAGGTTTCTGGCCTTCACACCCTTCCCCTCCCCAAGGTGCCGCAATCCATCAGGGACCAGCTCCCTCAGTCCGACCAAAGGTCCTCCGCTTCCACACAGCGGACACTGGGTGGAGGAGAGGGTGTCACTTCTGCCCGCAGCCCCGCCACGCGGCCCCGAGACCCCGAGTCCGGCTTCCCCCCTCACGAGACACCGCCCGGGGGCTCCGCACCCGCAACGCTCACCGGTGGGGATGCCCAGCTGCTTGGAGCCGCGGCCGAAACCCCGCACAACCTGGCCGCGGCAGAAGTACGGCAGGTGTCGCATGGCGCGGTCCGCTGGGGGTGCGGGCTGCGGCCCGGTTCGCGCGTCCAGCGGAGCCGCCGTCGAGGCGGTGCCCGGACCCCCGGACCAGCCGGGGGACACGGACTGGACCTGGTCCCACCAGACGAGGTGGCCGGAGTCCCACCCGGCGGCGGTGCCGACGACACGACGCGACGACCCCCTTGCGCCGCTGACTCAACAGAAGGAGCCGGGCGACTCTGGTTGCGTCCACTCCGGCGCCGCCTCTGCCGCGGAAGTTAAGTGCGCGGAGGGCGGAGAGCGCTACAGGGGAGGGCGGGTCGGGAAGCCCCGGCCCTCGGCGCCCGGCTGGCGCGCACTTCCTGGTCGCGCCGCCCGGGCGCCCGCTCGGCTTCCGTAGCCCCGCCCCCCGCCCCCCCCCGCCCCGGGGCCCGCCTGTCACTCTGGCTGGCTCGCGGCTGGCCCCAGGCGGTGGAAACTGCGGCGGAACCTGGCTGGTAGCCTGTGGGATGGGATAGCACAGCTCTCAGGCTGACCTCGCGCTTCTTTTCCCCTTTCTCCTTTTCATTAAGAGCCCAACACCAAAGAAACAAGTTCTTTAAGTCCTTGGCTGTCGCTAGGTAGATCATTATTCGTCATTCCTTCCCTCTTTAGTCATTTATTAAATTAAAGCCCAAACTCCAACTCAGAGGTTACCTCTTTGGGGATGGACGAGATATGCAAGGAATAATGTTTCTTACCTAAGCAGATTAGTGATTTGTTTTGCAGTGTGATTGATACGCAAGTTAGTTTCAAGCTTGTAACACGATTTCACGTTTATATACATTGAAAATGATCATTACAAGCAATCTATTTACGGTAATCTTATCAACTTGTACATTTACAAAACTACTGTACTGATTACAGTCCCCATGTTGTAGGGTAGATCTCCTTAACCTGTTTATTTTGTAACTGGAAACTACTAGAACCCCGACAGCCATTTCACCCGCCTCCCAAAGCTCCACTCCTATAGTAACCACAAAATGTTTTCTGTCTCTATGATCTTAGTTTTGTTTTTGGATTCCACATGAGATTATCTCTTCTGAGAGATTTTTCCTGACTACCTTCCAGAGTGCCCTCCTCTCCCCCAGACCACTTGAAGGTAAACATATTGTAAAATTTTCTAGGGGCCTAACCCCTAGGTCTAATAGGCAAGAAAGCCATCTTCGCAAGCTCCCTCCTGTATACAGGAATCTGCTTCTTGAAGATAAAGTCAGTTTTCTCAGACTAAAAAAAAAAAAAAAAAAAAGATTTAACAATGTGTACCCAGTCTTTGTATTTCTGCAGTGCAATCATTAGCAAGGAAAAAATTAAATAATGTGTTGCCTTCCTTCGTATCAGCATATCTTTGTCAGGACAAATTAGAACTAGAAGTCCCTCAAAAAGTAACTACATACTTTTGATATCAGTGACTCACTGTTCTAACCAATATACATGATATTCAAACTTGTGTTTATTGGAGCAGTTTTCACAAAGTAAAATCTGATAAACTGCTTCCTGGGTTTGAACCCTCACTTTAGTTTTCTAATAAACTGTGTGCCGATCATTACAACTTTATTTTCAGTTAACATGACTATGTCAGAGGTTAAATCAGAATATAAGCTGCCTGGTCTAGACCAGTGAGAGAGGTCTGACCCAGTGACAATTTTTAGAACCTTTGCTCAATAATGGGGGTGGGGGAGATATACAGTCACTCTGTACTTTCCACTTCTTTTCTTTTGAAATCTAAAACTGCAATCAAAAAATAAATTCTACTTTTTGAAAAAGGAATGTAAAAATTGCTGACCTTTAGGTCTGACATCTGGTTATCAGGTTCCACATCCTCTACCTCTAAACAATCACCCAGTTGCTCCTGATCTTTCTCCCCTGCTACAATTGAGTCCAGGTCACTACTAATAACCCAGCTGAAGCAGGCTCTTTTCGACTCTCCTTAGCCTTAGATTTGACCCCAGTCAATCCCAAACAATTTTTCCTGCCAGCAGTGACCTTTCTCAAATGCCAATCTGATCAAGCTGCATCAAAAATGCTTCCACACTTCTCATTTTCCTAGAGTAAGTCTAAACTAAAACCATTATCCACAGGGCCTTCCCTATCACACCCTCAGCTCCTACCTCCACCTTTACCCAGGAGCTCTCTGAACTTTTGCAGTTTCACTAACTCACTTCTGGGACTTCGAATAATCAGGCCCCTGACGTAGCCAGTGCTGCAGTGCGTCAGAGAGGCAGGAGGATTGTGAGTTGTATGCCAGATGACAACTTCCCAGAAGAGTGGGATCTGAGCTGACCCTTGAGATGGGTGTGAAGCCACTGTACAAAAGACGAGGAGAGCGTCAGCCTGAGGTGAGCTCCATTAGTTCCATTTTGGAAGGAGGAATGTGCAGTATCCATACCAGAGCAGGAAAATTCTACTGTGAGGTGACAGAGGTTAATCATAGGCAAGGAGAGGACTCTGCTTTTACCACTCCTTTAGGTACATTAATTCACTTGTTTGTGTCCAGTCTCCTGACTGTACCATGGGAATTATGCAATGAAAAGCACAGCATAAAGGAAATCAGCCTATATCCCTTTGGGATTTTCTAGGCTGGCAAATAATCAAACAAACATTGACAGAATAATGAGAAAAAAGTAAAAAGAAGTTTGATAATATCATGATACCACCGGTTCCCTTCTCTTTCTTCCCCTTCTGGGAAGCCCTTAATCTTTGTTATCTTTCCTGATGGTGTCCGATAGATCTTGAAGTGCTTCTTCATTTTTTTTTTCCTATTTCTTTTTCTTTTTCCCCATTTCCTTTGTGCATTACTATCTTCAAGGTCACTGATTCAATCCTTCATTTTGTCTAATTTGCTTCCATAGCTTTCTACAGAATTTTTAAAATCATCTCTAATGACTTTTTTTAACATTCTATAACTCCCTTATTTTCTTATTTAAATCTTCAATTTCTATTTTCTACTCATTCACTGTATTTTCCATGATATTATCTGTTTTTTTCCCCTCTTAATTTTGTTGTATCTCTTTGATTAGCTTTTCAGAGTTCTCTTGTATCATTTTGATTTGCTTTTCAGCATTTTCTTTCACTTCCTTGAATTTCTTGATCATGAGGTCTCATGGTGCCATATGTTATGTATTCTTCATTGGTCTGCATATTTTGCTGTTTAATAGAGATTTGCAGGTGATTCTGTAGTGTTTTTATGATATCGGATGTCTGACATTTCTGGGTCTCCACTGTTTTGATTCCTATCTTGTAGCTTCTGACTCAGGGGTAATGGGATGGGTTTGGAGGGGCAAACCTGTGTGAATGCTCTTGATGGAGGCCAGGCTCAGGTTTTGGTACTTCTGAGAGCCCTTCTCCCTGAGGTTCCAGACCTGACACTGCTCTCAGTGTTCTCAGTGAGGCTCACATGTTCAGTAACCAGCGCTAAGGAGTGTGGGAGAGACAGCCCAATGCACTGTCCATGGGGAGCACCCAACTCTCTGCACCTGTTTCCCCTCAGTCAAGGGTGTATGCAACCACCCCATCCAGCTCTCCTGTCACTGCCACTGAGATTTGTATGGCAGCCTCCTGCCCACAACCACAGCCTCCAAGCATCTCTCTTCACTCACCTCTTAATTACTGAAGAATGAATCTCCTCTATGTTCCTTTTGGCACAATCTGCCTGGTCTCTGATATCCAACAGGCATTCCAGTTTTGTCTCAAGCCATTGATCTTTCAGTGCAGTGTTTCACTGGTTAACCTAGATGATTCTCTGGAGACTGAAGCAAGGAACATCCTCTGACACCATTTGGGCCTTAGTAAAGCTACAGAAAAAGATCAAAATCAACTTCCACCCAGCCTTCAGAGCTCCTCCTATGAAATAAACCTATTGCCAAAAAAAAAAACAACCAAAAAACATATTTTGGGGTGGCAGATTTTTGTCCCCTTACACATATAAAGCAACTAAGTCAGTATCTTATACAAAGTAAGCCCGAGTATTAGCTATTGATGACGATGATGATGATTTGTTGATCAGTGGTAGAAAATTTATTTTAATTTTACTATAATACACATGAGCTGGCTGATGTGTAATGTCTTCTTTAAAAACAGACATGTAAAATCTCACTTGAACCCCATATATGAAAGAAACATGTTAAAAAGCACTATTTTATTACCACAAATGTATTTTGTATTTCAAACTTAGAAAATTTACTATATATACTATAAGTTTACTCAGTGAGTACATTTTAACATGTCAACAATCTTTTTTTAAAAAAATTAAAAATTAAAACACACACAAAAAAATGTCAACAATCTTTAATATATCTAAATGTGATTCTATAGTGCAAACACCTGACAGGATTTTAAAATTGTAATATAAGTACCCAACATTAAGATTTTGGTGGTAGAGGCATCCTCTTCAAAGACATCAAACTTGAATAAACAATAAAGAACCACACTCCCCACCCTTGAAGTTTCTTTTTGTTTAGCGATTAACTGGTTGACGTAGATAACTGGCATTTTTGACAGTTTATTTTTCTATTCCCATGCTTTAATTCCTGCTGTGTTTAAAGTTCACCAATAAGGAATGAAACCTCAAAACCCTAGCTTCCCACGCTTGACCCCCCAAAAAAGCAGAGCCTGAGGCACCCTTCTCCCTTTCTATCTCTCCCTCAAACCCTCCCCACTTCCACCTCACTGTATGGTCCCAGGGGTGCTATCTATCCTCTAGGACTTTTGAATAATAAATTTTGTTTTTTCAAATTTCCTGATGGTTATTGCTGAGGGACATCTTGCAATCATAGTAAGAACCACAAGGGCCAGTCCTGCTCTTACTGGTTCTGCTGCCTGGGTCCTCTTGCCTGTCACTAACAAAAAGCCAATAAGCAGAGACAGGAATTGAAGCTATAAAGCACTTTGTATTTTTCAGATCACTAGCTACTGATCTGTGAGAATGTAAGGACCATTCTCCTGTTTCATCTCAAGTTGGCCTTTTTATAATAAGTTAAACAAAAACAATTAGTTGTAAGTAAAAAGCCCATCAGAACAGCCCTTCATAATTGATGTTCTTGGTATTCATCACATTTGGCCCCCAGAAGTTGTTATCAGCTTCTTGGTTATCTTGATCTGGTACATCAGATGGCGTCAATGACTGGCACTCATTGGGACATCAGTTTTAAAGCAAGAGTCTTAGCTTAAAGAAAACAGATTCTTAGTCATATATGTGTGTATGTACTATCTATGCTGGGTGTGTACGTGCAGATTCCTATACTAGGTATGGTGCCCTTCCCTTCCTTCCTACCCTCTATCACAACCACAACATTGGTTCCAAAGAGAGGAAATGTCTGTGGGGTCTTTTGAGTGCTCCCAGACATTTTGATATAATAGCATCACTATCAATTGACCAAGACATGTGCAGAACAGGTTCATATCACTAAATAAATGTGTTAAAAACAAAACAAAACAAAAACAGCCTCAAATGGAGCTGTTCATGCTGGGCCCCACCAAGACTTAATACCTAATCTAATTGCAGTTTCAACCTCTCCCTAATGTGGTATTTTAAACCAACGAATCTAGAGTTTCTTGGTTAGTTCTAATGTGGTAAACTCTAATAAGACCTCCCTGTCTTAACCTTGAGGGAAATGGCTTTTCCTGAAAAAAATCTTTCTTTTCTTTTCCTAACAACCTTGTTCCCACCCACTTTCTCACTATAAAAACCTTCCAGCTTGCATACCCTTTTGCAGGGCCTTTCAACTGGCTGTATGGCTGCTTCTTGCATCATGAATCTGTAATAAAGACAATTATATCCCTAAATTAATTTGGATGATTTTGATTTTTAACATAGTTTATAACATAAATTAATGCAAGAAATATATACTCTAATATAACATTGTATAAACTAATTCATAAAAATATATTTACAATTAAATCTAGGCCAAATATTGAAACCTCTTGGACCCAGTTTGAAAATACTAATCTGGTCTAATGCTATCAATTTTGCAGATAGGAAAACAGAGACATAGGCCTTAAGGCCTGCTAAACCCAAAAGAACATGGAGAATCTATGAAATGTTGTGAGCTAAGCAGTCCCAAATTCTATATTTGACAGATATAAAATTACTTTTTCTGGGACAGTCAACTTATTTTGAGGTCTTCTCTATCCAACCATACCATAACAGGCCATAGTGAAATGTTTGTTCAGTTCGTTGTTGAATAAATACAGCGCATACATGGACATGGGAGCTGTCACTAGTGCTAATATCTTTACAGCTGTGGGAAAGAAATATAAACAAAATTTTATCACCTTCTACCCAAATGTAATATTAATAATATTTCTAGATAATCAGATGCTAATGTCAGGCCTGGAGGCCAACAGTTGACCCAAAAAATCAGATTATTAAAGACAAACTGATTCATTCATTTTGCTGCTTCATAGAGTATACTTCAAGATTGGGATTATTACTAGTTTTCTTTCATATACTCCACTAATATTCTAGCATCCAATGTTCCTTATGTTTTTTATGTGTTTTTCACTGAGAAATAATTGATGGATAATCATAAAAAAATAAAAATACAATGTTAAATTCAATGTTAAATCCCAAATCAAAAGCCACAAGGTTTTATTCCTCATGCATCCACAAGGTGGCCCATTACCACTTTGTTTTTTACTTCATTGCTATTTGAAATTAGAAAAGCAAACCTAAAAAAATTTGTTCATGCAGGTGCCATGTGAGGCACAGGAGAATTCTATATTCAGTGTAAAAGTTTGACTTCCTCACTGCTTCATGCATTTGAATTTGGTTCTTTGGTGACACATGACCATTATATGCTACCTCCTTTCTCAGTCACAAAGTATTTGATAATAGATTATTCTAATTTGTAAAGTTAGAATTTTTGGAGCTTCCTTTGAATATGTTTCATTTAGAAGGATAAGATGGAGGAAAAGAGAAGCCAGAATTATATAATGGAAAGACTCAAACCCCTTTCCCATTGGAAAAATGCTTTTCTTTTTTTCTTTTTATATTCCCCATACAATTGCACCCTCCTTATTTTGATCCCAATCCCTCCTTTCCCCACCATCTATTTTTGGGCATTTGGGTTGTTTCCAAAGCTTAGCTATTGTAGGAAAAATGTTTTTAAATTACATATTTGATACAATGATGGTGTAGGGGGAAAAGATAAAATGCTGAAAATTTCTGAGAAAAGAGGTAAGAAAAACGATCTAGGGCACTGGAATCTTTTCACAATAATTAGTAACTACTCAGATTCTAGAGAGAAACCTTTAGTTCATTTCAGGAAACTCCTTAGAGGCAAGATTTGTGAGTCATAAAATTGGGCATTCTTCAGCTTTAGTAAGAGTCTGACACATTTGCCATGTCCACAGTCATCACAAAAATATCAGTATTACTAAAAGTAATCATGTTTAATTATTTCAGTTTCTCTCAAAATTACTGGTAGTTCCTTTCTCCTTTTTCAAAATTAAGATATGAAATGTTAGGGTCAGCCATATTTTTCTGCCCTACATAAAATAATACTGCTGAACTGGAAATTTCTCTAATCTGCTGAGTTGCTTTCAGCATGATCTATAACTACATTTGTAGAGGAAAAGGAAAAGTGTATGTGGGATTGTTTAGACTGAAAAGATGTCACCCGTTGAATAAAAATTGTAAATTAAAAATGATCACAAATTCTTTGCCACTCCTATTGAGGGGTGGAAACCATTTCTCATGCCTATAAAATTGGCACAGTCCTATAATTTTGACCAATAGAATTTGGCAGCGGTGATACGCGTAACTCCATAGGGTGGATCAAAGCAATGTAAGCACCTACTGCATTTGCTTTCAATGCTCACTCTTAGAAGTCAACCACAATATAGCTGCCTGCTAGAGTGCCAGGGAGCCAAATCAAGTGGGGCCCAAGTATCCTGGACATTTCAGCTCCAGCTGAGCTCCCACAAGAAAAACATCCATCTGAATCAAGCCAACAGGCAGAATCATGAAAAATAACACATTATTTTAAGTCATTGAGTTTTGGGGTTTTTATACTGCAGGAATACAGAACCAAACCAGTCAATGAACTCTGTTTGCCAATATTTCTTTTAAATAGGCTTTATAATAATTTATTACCTGTTAGGTAACATCTCATTAAAAGGTACACTCATTTCTCCCAGTTTGTCATTTGTTATTTAATTTACTTATGCTGTTAAATTTAAATGATTGTTCATTTAATACCTAACTCATTTCTAAGTAAGACAATACTGGAACATAATTTTGTGTTTATAAAAACTCAAAATTTTTACCTCTTATTTTTATGGTACAGAGAGGCTAAACACATTGTGATCTCTTAATGAATGTCTTCATTTTTGTCACATTGAGACATTATAAGGAAGTATATGACTATTTTAAAACTCGTGAGTTGTATATCTTTAAGCTCAGCTAGTGCTATAATATGCTAGTATATGACAGTTCACAATTTTCAGCTTCATAGTTTTCTTTGTGGGTATTGTAGTCTGCTAAGACTGCCATAAAAAAGTTTCTAAGACGAGGTGCCTGAAAAAACAGAAATTTATTTTCTAGCAATTCTGGAGGCTAAAGTCAAGGTGTCAGCCGGGTTGGTTTCTCTGAGGCCTTTCTTATAGACGGCTGTGTCCTCAGTGTCCTCACGTGGTCATATGTCTGTGTATTCATACGAATTTCCAATTTATGTAAGGATACCATCTTATTGGATGAAGTCCTACTCTGATGACTTCATTTTAAATGAATTGCCTTTTTAAAAGGCCCTATCTCCAAATACAGTCTGGAGTATTAGGAGTTAGAACTTCAATATATGAGTTATAGAATGACATTATTCAGTCCATAACAATTAGTGAGCATTTTTCATAAATTTGTTATACAATTGAATCGTGCTATCACAGAGTTTCATATTCATATCCTTTTACACTTTATTGTATCCTCAGAAAATTCTACCCAGCAATGAATTTGCCTCCTTTGAGATAGGAAAAAAGAAAATGGTGGCCTGACAGGCAGGTAGTGAAGGCTGGTTTCCTTGTGTGATTTGACTCATTCCTGCCTGTTTCTGAGAGTTCTTCATGTGGGAGAGACCCTAACACTCAAATTTAACCTTCTAATTTTTTAAGATTTGTTTATGCACAAGATTTGTTTATGCAGGCCAGAGGTGCCAGGGGGTGAGAGGATTCACTGGAGACAGAGTGGGGAGCACAACAGGCGGATCGACTGAAATACACTGCTGAGAGGAGCAGCAGGTGAGACAGGAGAGGTCTGCTGCACCATGTGGGTATCTCGCTGGCCGGCCAGGATCAAACCTGCACTGTAGAGGCTGCAGACAGCTTCACAGCGCTGTGCTCAACCACCTGCACAACCAGGATGACCCCATAAGTCTAAGTTTTAAAATACCTAAGAGATTTTGGAAACTCGTCTAGCTGACATGTCATATAAGATAATTATTGTTGAAATTTTTCAGATTGATGTTTTAATTTGGTTAAACACAAATTTACTTTTTGTAATCTTTAAGATTTAATATGTAACACTAACTTATTGATCAGTAAACCTGTGCAAGTTTAGGGAAAAAAAATATTCAAATAGAATAAAAATACATGCTTGCTTTCTAATTAATGCTGAAGACTCAGAAGACATTGCTATTTTTATTAAACTATCAGAAATGCAGTTAAGAAAGGATAGATCTTAATGGACAATGATTACAAGTTTACCAAACATCCACCTCAGAAAGTTACAATTTTTTTCCCCTGGTGATGAAAATTTTTAAGATCTCCTCCCTTAGTACCTTTCAGAGACAACAGGTTGTTGAATGCTGGTTCCCTGAAAGTGCCACCATAATAGCCAATGGTGGAGGCCATCATCGGGCTTGCCAAAGTCAGGGAAATGACTATCCTCAGAGGCTCTGGGTTTTTGGGAAGGTGAGGGGTAAAGGCAGGCTGCTTATGAGGTTTTAGGATTAGCTGGCTATTTTGATGCAGATTTCAAACTTAATTCAAATTGACATGTTTATGACATCAGAGTTTAGGACTGGTGGACACAGTCAGTGAAATTTCCCATGAATCTTAAAGAGTAAACAATCTTTAGATGCTATCTGCTTTTCTCAGAAAGTATATTTACTTCAGCGTGGGCAAACTGAATAGCCTATTAGTTGGATTAATTTTCAGGAGGTTCCTGGAACAAACAATAACATTATTTGCCATTTCATCTTTTTGGAAAAGAATTTCTGGAAAGAGGAAAGTCAATAAGTTGCATGTGTGTAAACAGTAAGCGATTTCAATTTCTTAAAAGAAACCTCTGTTTTCTTTTAATCCTGTCTTTCCCCAACTCATTTAACCACAAAAATCTCCTTTGTTCATAAAACCTGGTAACATACAAGAGATCAGACCACAATAAACTAAACCAGGTAATAAATTCTATAAGAGCACTATGAACTATAGATTCTCAAAGGGCAGTCTCCAGGCCAGTAGCATCAACATTACTGGGGAACCTGTTAGAAATGGGCCCCACACGTGGCTCCCCGGTGGTGCAGTGGGTAGAGTGCAGTGCTGTGAAGCTGTCTGCAGCCTCTGCAGCACAAGTTCAATCCTGGCTAGCCAGGGGAGATACCACATAGCGCAGCAGACCTCTCCTGTCTTGCCCACTGGTCCCCTCAGCAGTGTATTTCAGTCAGTCTGCCTGTTCTGCTCCCCACTCTGTCTCTGGTGAATCCTCTCACTGCCTGCGCCTCTGGCCTGTACCCCAGTTCTTGTATAAATAAATAAATCTAATTAAAAAAACTTAAAACAAAAGAAAGAAATGGGCCCCACCCACCAAATCAGAAACTGTGGGGGTGAGGTGAGTGATCTGTGCTTTAACCCACCCTCCCGGTGTCTCCAGTGCATGCCAGTTTGTGAAATGATGCTGTAAGCCCACCTGAAACTCTAACCACTCTCTTTTTATTTTTCTCCCCAATGAAATACAGAAATATGAGGCACTTAAAGCAGGTTAATACCTGGCCTTCTTTCAAGGAAACACTCTTTCAAATGTTTGTCTGCAAGTGGGGAGTAGAGATGGGCCAGACCCATTTCGTGTGAAAGCTGCGTGTTCCTTGTGACTCACACTCTTTTGCTCTCTCATCGCTGAGCTCTTTGAAATCAATATTCTCCTTGCACTGTAGCTGGCTCAAGAGTGAGGAATATAAAACTTACCAAGGTGTTAGAGGGGAACTGAAAGAGAGGGGATGGATGGCATAGTGTTTTGATTAAAAAACACACACACAAAAAAACCCCTACCTGCCCACTTGGGATCTCTCTCCTCCCTAACTTTTCTTCTGGGCTTGGTGGCTCCTTCTGCTTCAGAATCCATGCTTTTTCTCTGACCATTGCTTCTAAGAGCCGTTCAGCTCAATCCCCATAAAAGTTTTGAAAGTCCTTACTCCACCTACTAGTTTAAACCATCTGCAGTGACATTTAAGGAATTTTATTGACGCTCAAGACTGTCTTGTGAATAAAAGCTGCCTAGGTCTGAGACGTCACCAAAGCTGGGTGGAATGAGGTGACATCAATTTACATTTCTCTGCCTTGGCAGGGAGGAGACTTGAGTTATGATTGTCTGATAGTTCCAGTTTGTTCATGTCAGATCCCAGGGTTCCTGTTAGAATGGTTCCAACCTGACTTGAGTCCTTTTAGTGTGGCTTGGCATCTGCACCTATTCTCCTCCCTCCTGATGCTTCTCGCGAGCAAAGCCCGGCAGGAAGAATGAAGACAGCCTAGATACAGGGACCTGAGTCCGGGAAGGGGGCCTCTGCAGGAGATCATTATAGCACCCCGGGTGAAAGGGGTACCTCCTTTCAGATGTTGTTGCACAATTAGAACCAGCTGGGGAGCTTATAAAACTGGCAACACCCAGGCCCATACTCTCATCAGCAACATCTGAAAACATGGTAGAGACTTCAGGCACCAGTATTTTTTTTAAAGCTCTCTAAATAATTCCTATGTGTATCAAATTTGAAAGCTGCTGAACTAGATGGTGTCCAAAGTTGCACAGTATGCTAGATCATTATAACATTCTCTTCAAAGTGCTTCAAAATAACTAAATGAATTGCTTTTCCATCACACTGTTTCACAGATGGAAAATCTGAGAAACAAAGGGGAAATGTGACTCACATAAGGAAAGTCACAGATGAACTGTTAAAGGGGATACACAGGTGTCACCTTTACTGGGTGCTATCCCTACAAAGGCAGACAATGGAGTAAATGCTGATTTATTAAGGCTTCCCGGGACCAAAAAGAATTTGGAGAAACTTTATGGAATTATCATGTATTAATTTTTGAATTAAGGTGGTATATCTCAGAAACCTGAAACCTGAAGAGGTAAAGTGATCATATTTTTTTTTAAAAGAAAAAAAAGTGGTTTGGGTTTTAACGATTAAATCCTATTAAGCTGTGCTCCACCATAACATCAAAATAGTTTAACCTTGTTCCATAGCAATTCACATTATGTAATTCTGGAGATACTCATGTTCTCAAGCTCTGACTCAAACCAAATTTTAAAAAAATCAGACCAAAGGCACTGTCAGGTCACAAAAAACATATCCTGGTATCAACAAATATTGAAATTAGAGTGGGAAAAAATCAGAGGAATGGAGTTGATAAGGGCAGAGTATTTGTTGTAAAAATTAATGGGCTTTAAATTTGATTTCATATTTCTAATTAACCTTTTCTCTAAGGAATTGAGTGTTGAAGTTAAAAATGATTAACTTCATCACTGCCATAGTTGAATCAGTCAAAAGAAGAGGAGAGTGTATTAATTTGAGCCAACCTAAATGTTAACTCCTTGTCATTTTCCCGTTTTGCTTTCCATAGTTCAAATAATTTCTGCGCTGCCACTAGCTGAAGACACTTGCTGAAAAGGAGAAACCATTTGATTTGGGGTTATTAGAGTGGAAACCTCCTGTCAACCCCACTGAAGACCTGTCTTACCTGGTTGCACTGAATATCCTACAGTCACGTGGCTGGAGGTCAAAGTGCATCTAAAGTTGTTGTTCCCTCACCAGCCCGTAGCTGTGACCTGAAGTTCTTCCAACATAGATTCAACTTTGGGAATAAAATGTCATCTGCCATTCCTTATTATGGCAGATGTTGTGAATTCCCTGTTCAACATCTACACCCTCTTTTCTTGCTAACCTAGGGTTGCCAGATAAAGCACAGGATGTCCACATAAATTTGAATTTCAGATAAACAATGGCTAATTTTTGATATAAATATGTCTCTGTTATTACATTCATATCCCAAAAGAAGTATTGTTTGTCAGAAAATCAAATGTAACTAGGAAACCTGTGTGTTTATTTACTAAGTCTGGCACCCCCACGCTAACCAAATGGAAATTCTGTTTATGACAGCAATATGCCCACCGGCACTAATTGGATCATGGTTGGTCTAAATCAGTCATAATACAGTTCCTCATTTCCCCAGATTTCTTGCAGTTGTGAATGTCCATGTGTCCATGGTCATTGAGACATTAACAAAAGGAACTCTGTGAGTATGCATGGGGTGCAGTTTGAAAAGGTTTTTTTTCCCTGGCAAAAGATCCATGACTTGTGGTTTTATGTTTGCTCTGTCCCCCCCATCCTGCTCAGGGTGTGGATATGATGCTTGGGTACAGCACACACCTCCTAATTATTAGGGTGCTTGCCAAAGCACTATAGCACCAAGACGAATAGCCAGGAGCAGCCTTCCATGTGCCTCTCCTTCCTCTCATTTCCTCACCAATATATCCCTTTGTTCTTTCCACCTTCTCAGCAACACAGCATGCTGGGAATTGTAGTCCAAGGTGTCTGAGCTATCAGCCACATGGAAGTGGGGGCAGAGAAAATGGAGAGCATTCCCATGGCCACTGGATGCTCCTCCCCTTACCATGGCAACACACCATGTTACAAAAACACTTGTTGGTGAATTGTCTATGTGCTTTGTGTGGGTGGGAGGGAATCAGGAGAGCGATGACTACACACGTTTTGGCTGAGCAACTAAATGGATGGAGTTATTACCAAAAGAGAGAAAGGAAAGTGGGAAAAGTAGGCTATGGTAGAGGATTAGGGGCTGCATATTGGATGTGACTGAGATGCTCATTTCATCCCCAAGTGGAGATGCTTACCAAATAGTTGGAATTATGAACCTGAAGTTCACAGGAGAGGTCCAGACTGGAAATAAAAAATGATGTCATTGTTAAATATAGATGTATTTAACAGCAGGAGGCTGGGTGAGGTCACAAGGAAGGACTGCAGACTGAAAAGAAAAAATGAGCTAAGTCTGAGTCTTCAGGCTTTATAGTGTTAAAAGGCCGGTTGATGAGAAGGAACAGCCAGCTTTGAAGGAGTGACAGGAGATAAACCAGGATTCAGTGCCCATCTGAAGAAAGGACAAAGAGTGGTTATTTATCTGAAATGCTGCAGAGATTACAAGATGAGTTCAGATAAAAGGCTACCAGATCTACATGGATAAGAGCACAGGAGGAAGCACTGGATTAGAGAAGGCTTAATAGAATTTGGAGACAGAAAATACAGACAATATTTATGACATGATCAGGTTCTTCCTTGGGTACTCTGCACCATTCTGGAGAGCCCTGCTAAAAGATTGCAACGCCTAAGGCAAGGAATGTGACCTTTCCTGGCTGATCACAATGGAGGTGAATTGATAGTCAGCTTCCAGAAAGCAGGCCTCAGTAAACTGAGGCCAACAATGGCCATACCCACTCATTTATGTGCTGTTGGCAGCTGCTGTCACCACACACTGGTAGAGTTAGTAGCTGTGGCATAGACCATATAGCCCACAATGCATAAAATATTTTCTACCTGGGCCTTTTCAGAAAAAGTTTGCAAAGCTTTGCTGAAGAGAGGGGTGCAGGGTAGAAATGTGAATTAGGGCAGTGACTAAAGGAAGGTTTTAAAAGATGTGAGAAATGACTTTTTTTTCTGTTGATGAGAAAGATTCAGTAGGGAGAATAAAAATTGATGTCACAGAAGAGAATTGCTGGGTGATGTACTTAAGTTCTCTAGTATGACAGGAGACTGAGAATCAAGTGCCCAAGTGGAAGAGATGCACTTGCTAGGCTGTAGACTCATGTCTTTTGTCATCATTATTCTATGAAAATATGTACCACCTCACATATGAGAGAAATGTGAAACATCAACATGTATTTCAATGTTTACTTGTCATAATTGGCAAAAGTAAAATGCTGATACTTGGCTTTGCTGAGTGTGTGAGGAAAGAGGCAGCCCTACATGCACCTGGTATAATTTCTAGGTGGCAGGCCCTGCCTGGTCTCCTTTTTCTTTTTTAAGATTTATTTATTTATGCATACAAGAACTAGGGTGCAGGCCAGAGGTGCAGGGGGTAAGAGGATTCACCAGAGACAGAGTGGGGAACAGAATAGGCTGAAATACACTGCTGAGGGGAGCAGCGGATGAGACATGAGAGGTCTGCTACACCATGTGGGTAGCTCCCTGGCTGGGGATCGAACTCGTGCTGCAGAGGCTGTGGCTAGTTTCACAGTGCCACCAGGGAGGCCCCCTGCCTGGTCTTCTAAAGGTGCCATCAACCTAAGAAGTTTACCCTGTGAAACTGACCTCCTATTTACCTTTGCAGTGATTATTTAGGAATAAGCTGGGATTGTTATTGAACCCCTTCATGGATGGGGTACACAGCTGGGGTCTCTAGAATATACAGGAGGGCTACAAGGCTCTGAGCCCCTTGTGAATACAGCAAAGGGAAAAATTTCAAGATCCAATAGGATCCTCACCTGTAGAATCCAGGGAAGTTTTCCCTTCTCACAAAGATGGCTGCTGAATCCCCACTCTGTCTGGTCTTCCTTGAGCTCAGATTCTTGTATCTTTCACCTACATTTAAGGATATTATTTCCTGTGACTGTTGAGTTGCACAAAATGAAAGATTTTCATAGGCAGGAGAGCAGTAACAGTGAAGTTATGCTAGTCAAAACAGTGGGCTGGTTATTGCAAGATTAAGGGGACGGCAGGGTCTATCAGGTGATGAACTCTCTACTGCTAATCCCTTGATTCCTGATTGACTGGTTTAAGATTCCAGTTCTGGAGAGCCAAAACTAAATTAGATCTTGGTTTGGTGACACTGGGTTTGGCATAAGCCACTCCACTCTGGGTGAAGAATAAGTCATCCCCAAATTTTCACTTTCATGTTAGGGAGCTAACATGTCCAGAACAGGTTTAAGACATGTTACCTTGGCATATGAACTATTTCCAGCTAAGGTCTGTTGAAGGCTTCAAGAGAAAAATGTCACCATTTCCTTTACTACCTGGAAGAAAGCAGATTGTGAAGAGTTACCCAGATTTAGCATTATCACCAGAATTTTCCATTGGAGAAACCTATCTATATGGCAGGGCAAACATCTGATTACAGACATCTTGAGGGGTGGGGGTGAAGGGGTTTGGTTGTTGTTGTTTTTTGTCATATAAGTCATTCTCTTCTCACCAGGTGATTCCTGCTCCTCTCTCTGTCCTTGATACCCGAGGCCCCATCTTATTCTTTAGCTCAAGGATAAAAACTCTTAGTACTATTTACAGCCAAGTAAATTCCCCATAAGTATGTAACTCAACTTGTCCTCTTCTGCCTCCTAATCTGCCTGGTATTAATTTTATTGCTCTACCAGCCAGACAAAGAACCTTAAGGGGCAGGGGGAAATTTCCTCTCTGCTCCTACATGAGCCTTATTTTTAGCAGAAAGTAAACCTGACACCTGTTACTCCCTCTTGACTGGAAATGAAAGTCTACCAAGCTCTTTATTTTAGATAATGCCAACTAAGTGCAGTGGATTTTCCTGTGCTACAAATTAATCACATTTACTACTAACATCTAAAGTAAATAAAAAAGAGTGGGTGTTTCTGTAACAGGGTGGTCCCCAGGAAAGGGGGAGGTTCCCTGCCCCACCCAAGGGAGGGTGGAGCTGAGCAGGAAGAAGAGAAGCTGCAGAAGAGACTGAGGAAGGAAGCAGGATGGAGCCAGGAGACCTGGAGGAGACGCATGGAGCCTAGAGACACGTAAAGAAACTGCGCTTGTCTTTTGGTCGTGGACTGGGTGACACAGATGTGGGTGAGACCTGTGGGGAGGTGACCATGGCAGCTTTTATCTTGATGTTGATTTTGCTCTTTTCCTTCCGGGCTTGTCCGGTTGTTTGTGACCCTTTGCTGTGGGTCCCCACTGGAAGATGCTTTAGACTTGTAGCAGGCTTTGGGGCCTTGTTCTGGGCCGATCCCATATGGATGGAGTTTTACCCACGAGGGGACGGGTAACTTTGGGTGCTTCATTTAGAAACTAGACTCTTTGCCTTACCTGTATTGTTTCCTAGTTTTATTAAAGTTCCTTCCCATTAAAGTCTCATGTGTTTTGTGTTGATGCGGCGGATGGCAGAACCCATTTAGAATAGGCAGGTTTGCGGGGTTTGGGCTGCCCCTCTCCCTGTCCTATAACATTTCTACTTATGTTTAAACATAGTTTTAGATGCCACCACCAGAGGGCTCCTCTGGCATATTTTAAGCACTTGAATAAACCATTTTTTTTTTTTTTTTACAGAAAAGGCTCTTGTTTATTTAGCATGTTTAGTTCACACACTCTGAGACTTCCTCACTCTTCTGTCTCCTTTAACATGCGGACCCACTCCCTAGTGTCCAGGACACACTGGTAACTTATTTCTCCTCCACCCACTTCAACCTGTTGTAGAGCAACCCCGATACAAAACGGGGTGCCTGACTGTGGGTCCTCACCCGCGCGCTTAAAAGGACTTATCAATGCTCTACTGCAGGCACACGCGAAAGGTTAATAAAAGGTTTATTTACAAGGAAAGGGGAAATGAGGAAATGTACAGCTCTGGGAGAAAAGTGGGAGACAAAGTTTTAAATGAATCCTACCTGATCCACTGATCTGGAATCCCAAATGGCGCTCTGAGAGTTGGCCGCCAGCCAGGAGCCGTGAAGCCAGGAGGCGAGATCGCAAACCAGCGAGAGCCCAAGGGCCACGTGTTTGGTTTTTATATCCAACCTGGCTACCCAACTCCACCCTCAGGTCCCAGCCACCCTCCCTTTGGTGGTGATGGGATTTGTCTTTCCCAATGTCTTGATGGCTTTAGTCTGGAGTAGGGGTGGGGTCCACAAAGCCTGTATGGGATTAACTCAGGACATCATTTCCCCCTAACAAACCCTTTCCTCTTCTTTTACTCTACCAAGTGTTTCACAATGGTGGAAAATTCCCCATGACTTCTAGGCACTCTCACCCTCAGAAAAGCATATGTCCCTCTCCAGGTGACTTCTAGACAGGAAATACTGGAGTCCAGGCATCTGCAGAAGTCAAGAGCTCCTGGAACATAGGCCTTAGGCGTGTCCTCGTTGCAATGTGTGCAGGCCCTGCCCCGTATATGCTCTCTCTTTTCAGTGCCTTCTGGACTTTTTAAACAGAAGTTTAAAAAAAAAAATCAATGTTTGCATACAATAATAGATATCTATTTTAATTGTACAGACTAATGAGTTTTGATAAAGGTTGCTGTATGGGTATCATTTAATAAGGTTATCATTTAATAATACTAAGCCCACCACCCTTTGCCCAGCAGGAAGCTTTGG
This sequence comes from Talpa europaea, assembly GCF_964194135.1. NCBI lineage: Eukaryota > Metazoa > Chordata > Mammalia > Eulipotyphla > Talpidae > Talpa > Talpa europaea. The sequence goes on from NC_140074.1 coordinate 43,889,681, forward strand.
GAGGCTCAAATAGACAAAGGGAATTGATAAGGTTGCTATGGGCTCCAGGCCATAATGTTGATCACTTTGACCCTTGAGGGAGAATGAGGAAACAGGGCCAGGAGACTTTCTTCCTCGAAGATAAACGCCCAAGGCCAGACATCCCAGCACTAAGTGGCCCAAACCCACTCCCCAGTCATAAAAAGCCCATGAAAATCAATTATAAAAGGGAGTCCCAGGTCCTTCTCGAGCAGACCTCTCCTGTCTCCCTGCTTCTCTTAACAGTGTATTTCAATAAATTCCTTTTTCTGTTCTCTACTCTGTCTCTGGTGAATTCTTTCACTCCCGCACCTCACCCTGATCTTCTGCCCAAGACAGTTTCCAAGAAACAATCATATTTCTATCATCCCCAAAGGTAAGTGCCCCTACCCCCGCCCCCTCCAGGCAACAACTCTTAATGTAATTTCAGGTCTAGTCTCCCAGCCAGGAATCCATCCTAGGCCGCAGTGGCAGCGCTGAGTCCTAAACACTAGACCACTATGGTTTGATGTCTAACAAATCTGCAGCAGGAACTTCGCTGACTCTCAGGCAAGCAAGCAAAAAAGAGGCAAATTTGTTTAGAGAAATAGATAAAAGAAAACATTTATTAAGGAGAAAAGGAACAGAAACAAAGTGGGATTCCCAGGCCCTTGGAACCAGGTCAGTGAGGGGCAAGGAAGCCTCTGTGGAGTCATGCCTCAGGGAATATATACCTTCTTTCCCTAATTATTCTCAAGGCCCATCAGTCTCTTGGTATCATTTAATAAGGTTATTATTTAATAACCTTTGCCCAGCAGGAAGGTTTGGGAATTGATAAGGTTGCTATGGGCTCCAGGCCATAATGTTGATCACTTTGACCCTTGAGGGAGAATGAGGAAACAGGGCCAGGAGACTTTCTTCCTCAAAGATAAACGCCCAAGACCAGACATCCCAGCACTAAGTGGCCCAAACCGACTAACCAATCTTTGTGATTGGTTAGTCCTCTGTGGTCTCATTTACTCTGTCTTAAAGTCTCTGTGCCCAGAATTACATCTTGCTTTACAGTGCTTACCTTTGGGTCCTTTTTGATTGCCCTATTTTGGGAATGGAAATGTCCTAATGCCCCTGGGAGTGGTGGGGTAGTTTGGTGTTTTCTTAATCCCCTTTGAAATTTGTTGCCCTTATCTCTGGAGCCTCCCTTATTCCTCAGGGGCTTTTTCTTATTCTATTCTTACCCTAGAAGCTATCTGCTTGCCCTAGGACTCAGTACCTTAAAAGTTGAGGCCATTAAAAAGTGTTAACTGGAAATAAAATCTCAATGAGAGTTAGAGAAAGTTCATTAGATAAAGTGAGGATTAAAATCTGGAAAGCAGACTGACAGATTTTACCACATGTGAGGTGTTATAATAAACACAGGTCTAAATTCAGTTTCTATAGGAAGGAACACTGAGTGTTTGACATTAAGAACATAATTTTTGATAACAATTCTAGTTCTAAGTTGTCCTCACCCAAAGATATGTTCATGCCAGAGGAAGGTATTTCGGGAATTAATTTTTTTCTTTCTAAAGAATGTCCTAAAGAGATGCAAAGGCTGAGCACCATTATTAAATTTTCTTTATCTGACTCTCTGGTCCTCAGTGAGTGTGAAAAGACTGGTTTAACTTCAGGCAGCAAAATTTCTGTATAAGGACAAGAGGGAGCCTACTCATATTTTAATTCTACAAAGATGGCTTTGCTCCTTTACCTGCTGAACAATGGTGGTGGGTGAGGGGCAGAAAATATTATAATATGTTCACAAAGGCAATGCACATTTATTGGGAATCAAATTCCAATTCGTATAGCACAGATTTAGGGAGGAAAACAATGTCCCAAAGAGGGACAAAGGGCAGATATTTTTCTAGAGACAGAAAGTGTTATAGGGCAGCCCCAATACAAAATGGGGTGCCTGACTGTGGAGAGACTTTTTAGGACTTGAGACAAATATTACACTGCGAGTCCTGGAGAACTAGTGCGCTTATGGTGACCAACGCAAGGAATGTTACTTTGGGCTGGTCAACCGCGGGTGTAACTTGGAAACCACGCTGGGCGCCAAACTGTTATAGGGCAGCCCCGATACAAAATGGGGTGCCTGACTGTGGGTCCTCATCCGCGCACTTAAAAGGACTTATCAATGCTCTACTGCAGGCACACGCGAAAGGTTAATAAAAGTGTAACAGGGTGGTCCCCAGGAAAGGGGGAGGTTCCCTGCCCCACCCAAGGGAGGGTGGAGCTGAGCAGGAAGAAGAGAAGCTGCAGAAGAGACTGAGGAAGGAAGGAAGAAGGATGGAGACAGGAGACCTGGAGGAGGCGCATGGAGCCTAGAGACACGTAAAGAAACTGTGCTTGTCTTTTGGTCGTGGACTGGGTGACACAGATGTGGGTGAGACCCGTGGGGAGGTGACAATGGCAGCTTTTATCTTGATGTTGATTTTGCTCTTTTCCTTCCGGGCTTGTCTGGTTGTTTCTGACCCTTTTCTGTGGGTCCCCACTGGAAGATGCTTTAGACTTGTAGCAGGCTTTGGGGCCTTGTTCTGGGCCGATCCCATATGGATGGAGTTTTACCCACGAGGGGACGGGTAACTTTGGGTGCTTCATTTAGAAACTAGACTCTTTGCCTTACCTGTATTGTTTCCTAGTTTTATTAAAGTTCCTTCCCATTAAAGTCTCATGTGTTTTGTGTTGATGCGGCGGATGGCAGAACCCATTTAGAATAGGCAGGTTTGCGGGGTTTGGGCTGCCCCTCTCCCTGTCCTATAACAGATTTGGCGTTTTGTAACAGGGTGGTCCCCAGGAAAGGGGGAGGTTCCCTGCCCCACCCCCCCTTTCCTGGGGACCACCCTGTTACAATAGGTTTATTTACAAGGGAAGGGGAAATGAGGAAATGTACAGCTCAGGGAGAAAAGTGGGAGATAAAGTTTTAAATGAGTTCTACCCGATCCACCGAGCAGGAATCCCAAAATGGCACTCTGAGAGCTGGCTGCAAGCCAGGAGCCGTGAAGCTGTTAGGGGGAAGTGATGTCCTGAGTTAATCCCATACAGGCTTTGTGGACTCCACCCCCACTCCAGACTAAAGCCATCAAGACTCTGGGAAAGACAAATCCCATCACCACCAAGGGAGGGTGGCTGGGACCTGAGGGTGGAGTTGGGCAGCCAGGTTGGATATAAAAAACCAAACACGTGGGCCTTGGGCTCTCTGGCTCGCGATCGCTCGCCTCCCGGCTTCACCGCTCCTGGCTGGCGGCCAGCTCTCAGAGCGCCATTTTGGGATTCCTAATCGGCGGATCGGGTAGGACTCATTTAAAACTTTGTCTCCCACTTTTCTCCCAGAGCTGTACATTTCCTCATTTCCCCTTCCCTTTGTAAATAAACCTTTTATTAACCTTTCACGTGTGCCTGCAGTAGAGCATTGATAAGTCCTTTTAAGCGCGTGGGTGAGGACCCACAGTCAGGCACCCCGTTTTGTATCGGGGTTGCTCTTCAACAAAGCCAGGAGGCAAGCGACAGCGAGCCCACCCCCCAAGGCCCACGTGTTTGGTTTTTATACCCAACCTGGCTGCTTAACTCCACCCTCAGCTCCCAGCCACCTTCCCTTTGATGGTGACGGGATTTCTCTTTCCCAATGTCTTGATGGCTTTGGTCTGGAGTGGGGGTGGGGTCCACAAAGCCTGCATGGGATTAGCTCAGGACATCCTTGCCCCCTAACAAAAGGAGGAAGAGGTAGTGGGTGGTAATGGTCAGGTGGCAGGGGTCACAAGATACAACAGGATATTCTTCTCACAGATTGATAATCTGTCCCAGTATAAGGGTCTAGACCAATTTAAACAGGTAAGTGGTTTTGTGGCAGCTCCAGCTTCCATTTTAAAATGTCTTCATTTATGTCACATTTTCACACACGTAAACTATTGCATATATCTTCTAGTTGTTTAACTTTCCTTATGATATCTTCTTGCTCTATATACATTTAACATTTTAATGTATTAAGTCCATGAAGGTTTTTAGTTGTGATTTTATTTTTGTTTTTTAGGAAATGGCGGCTTATAGCACTGTATATGTTTTAGGAGTTACAGGCTCATACCTTTTCAAATTGATTTTTAATTTTGTCACCATTCTGAGAAAGGTTATTTAACAGAAATCTTTTTTATTCTTTCTTTTTAAATTTAGAACTTATATGTGTATACATTAGAAACAAATTTCATTTTTTATTCTGTTTGGAATTTGTACACTTAGGAGTCAAACTTAGTTTTTTCCAAACAGTATTTTACTATTGAATTTGCTTTCTTCATCTCATGCTTTGAAAGTAATACCTTACAGGCCTCCCTGGTGGTGCAAGGGGTTAAGACGCAACCTATGAAGCTATCTGCAGCCACTGCAGCACGGGTTTGATCCCCGGCCAGGAAGGTGACCCACATGGCACAGCAGACCTCTCCTGACTCGCCCACTGCTCCCCTCAGCAGTGTACTTCAGTAGATTTGCCTGTTCTGTTCCCAACTCTGTCTCTGGTGAATCCTCTCAGCCCCCGCACCTCTGACCTGTACCCTACTTCTTGTATACATACATAAATCTTAAAAAAATATTAAAGTAACACTCACAACTTTGAAAATGTATGTATAGCCAACAGTTCCCCTTGGGGGCTTTGAGATCACACCTGTTATCTGATGGCAGAAGTGTGGTTTGGGGCCTTGCAAATTAGTGGGCAGCAATCAGTAGCTGTGGAGGAAGATGCAGAGTCAGAGGCTGAAGAACAGGAGGATGTGAAATTTTTAAGTGTATCTGGGAAGGTTCTGCAACTGGAAGTGGTAGCAAGGCCCCATAGAAAAGAAGTAAAGCTTGCTGCTGATGAAAATCCTGGTGAATATGATATGAGGAGGAGAAGGAAGAGGAAGAGGAAGATGAGAACACACTGGTAAAAAAAATTACAAGATAGTCCAGCCAAAAATGCACAAAAGTCAAACCAGAATGGAAAAGACTTAAAACCATCAACACCTAGATCAAAAGGACAAGAATCTTTAAAAAAAACTGGGAAAAACTCTTAAATCAACAAAAGGACCTATACTTCTCTAGAAGACATTAAAACAAAAATATAAGCAAGTATAGAGAAGGTGGTTCTCTTCCCAAAATGGAAGGCAAACTTGTCAATTATGTGAAGAATTGTATCTGGATGACTGATCAGAGGCTAGTCAAGATCTCTGGCAGTGGAGGAAGCCTCTTTAAGAAAATAATTCAAACAGTTTGTTGAAGTTTTCCATCTTATTTCATTTCTGTAACTGCTGATATCTGGCTGTCCTGTTTATAATGCAGAGTGAGAACTTTCCCTACCGTGTCTGATAAATGTTGTCCAGGTTTCATTGCCAAGAATGTGCTGATGAATTGTGCCTGTTTAGTTTTTTAAAATGGAACTACACCCTTTACTTGGTTTTAAGTATGTATGGAATGTTTTCACAGGACTTCATAGTGGTGGTGATCAGAGAAATGGAGATGGTGGGGAGACAAAAATATACATGTGAAATAAACTCAATATTTCAATAAAGTAGAGAACCAAAACAAACAAATTCAGATTTAGGTTAGGTGAGATCTTACTCAAAAGAACTGAACAGGAAGGATAAGGAAACTGGCAAAAAAAGGTGGGGAGATGTTGCTAACTATCATTGCTACTAGAGTACAGGCTGGGGAAAGTTTAACATTGCCAGCCCCCTTATGCATTATGAATATCACTTATCACTGAGTAACTCAGAGGTGATCATAAACCTTCTAGGTAGGGTGAGACAGGAGTGGAGAAACAGTACCATGATAACGAGTGTTAGCTTTGTTCCTGCAAAATCAGTGCAACCCTCTGTTGAGAGGTGGTAGTAAAGGTCAGGCTCTCAAGAGGCATGCTTGTAATGAAAAAGAAAAACATTAATAAGAAAGGTGTAAGAGACCAGTGGATGAAAATCTTTTGATTTTCAACTTCTTGTTGAATTTTCAAGTTAAAGATATTAATGTCATTGGTGCTATTACCCAGTCTTGTTGCCAGTCATGTAAGGGCATTTATGACTTGAGCATTGTGCTAGGAAGTGGCTTGTGCTGGGAAGAATGGCTTGTGCTGGGAAGAATCTAGAGCATGGAAGCACAATCTGTGCTGGTGATGAGTCCTTCAAAGCATATATCAAGTGTTTGGACAGTGTTTTTCCAAGATTTTGGAGGAAAAGGCCTGCTACAAGGCAACCTAGAGTCCTCCTAACTCTCTGAACTGTCAGATTTTAGTTCTTGGTCAAATGTCAAGGGGAGGATGGAAACATTAATCTAGAGGTTGTAGCCAAGTGTTGCTACTTTGTTATAGTAGCCCTAGAAAATTTATATACCAACAGAGAAAACTATGCGGTTAATAATTCTGAGCTGTCATATGCTGTCACAGTATAGAAAACTAGTTGAGCTTAAGAATATACATCTCATTACTTTTTTATAGTTATATGCTTCCTTGCAGTATAACTTCTTAATATGGCAAAAATGAAGATGTTCAGGAGCCTCCCTGGTGGCACAAGGGGTTAAGTCTCAACACTATGAAGCTATCCACAGCCACAGTAGCACAACAGATGCCCGGCCAGGGAGCTGACCCACAAGGCACAGCAGATCTCTCCTGCCTTGCCTGCTGCTCCCTACAGCAGTGTATTTCAGTAATTCCCCCTATTCTGTTCCCCACTCTGTCTCTGATGAATCCACACACACACACACATACACAGACACACCTGTGCCTCTGACTTATACCCCACTTCTTGTATGCAGAAATAAAGAAATCTTTTTTAAAAAGAACTTTAAAAAAATAATTGCTGAAAACCATGTCAATCTGAGAAATGGACTATATGTCCTGATCCAAGAGATCCAAATAGTTCCAAACAAAACAATAATTACAAATACACATACAAAAGGACATATTATAATAAAGCTGTTGAAAGTCAATGATTAGTAACAAATACTAAAAATGTCAAGAGAATAAAAGAGAACCCTATAAGGGAACATGACTTCGAATGTCAGCAGATGTTTTAGTAGAAACACTACAAGCAAGAAGGGAATGGCAGGAAATAAAAGAATTTATCAACACCAAGCCACACATGAATGAAATGCTAAAGGGGTTATTATAAAGCAGCAGAATAATAAAGAAAAAAATTCACTGTCTTTTGGGAACACAGGGCTTGAGTAACATTCATATTGTCACAACATGCTGTTTGTGATTTTAACCAATTTTATGTATCACAACTGTATTAATGCTCACTACCACAGCTATGTTTATCAGCACTTCCCTGCACCTATAATATTAGCTAGTCATTAAATGTATATCTCCAAGCTCAAACCCATTCTTCCTGATTATGTTTTATGATGCTGTGGCTCTTACACAGAAAACCATATTTCCTGTAAATTTCTGCCAACAGGGAAGAGGGGGTGATGCTTGAGACCAGAAGACTGGAGAAAGAAGGTATTACCATCTTCATCTTTGCCTTGGTTTCTGCCAGTACCATAAAGCAAGGGGTCTTTCCCTTGGCTGCAGCATTGTTTCCAATTTCTAAGTTTAATTTAATTTAATTTTTTTAATGTTGCATCGGACAATACCACACTGACAAATGGGAGTTGTGGAGCAGGCTACATAATGCAGGATGCTGCTGAAGAGCAAGATCCTGACCCTTTTATTCACACACATAATTGAATGTAAGGAGATTAAGGAGATGAAAGAAAGGGGAAGGGTGTAGAAGATTAGGGATTGTGAGTCTGCCCTCCAGGCACTTCTAATCTACTTGATGATATACCCTAGTACCCAGCCATGGTTCTAATTTTATCAACAAGGTGCTCCACTGATCAGCTTCTGGGGTCCCTTGTCATACATTGGTCCTCGGCCCACTGGGCATTCCCGGTCATACCTCGTGATGTATAAGTCGGGAGTATGTGTTATGCATCAGTCCTCAGCCCCCTGGGCATTCTGGACATATCTTGTGAGGCATAACCTTCCCAGTGTGATCCAGCTTTGTGCTCTTGTTTGATTTGAAGGGCTTAAGGGTTGGGCTCCTGTTCCTAACTGGCCAGGCCACTTTGACCTTGTTTAGGTGACAAAATGGCGGCCGAATAGGCTGCCTAGGAGTAGCAGACCCACATTTTAATAGTGTATTGCTTTATTGGGGGAGGGGTTGTAGGAGTAGGAGAGAGGGACACCATGGTTGGATGGGGGTGAAATCAAAAAAGGAATACAAGTTCAGGAAGTAATAATGTTAAAATAGTAATATACAAAACAGGTAACTGCAATCATTTTTCTTAAGAGGGCTCAATTCATGGAAGAAAACCTTGAATTGTGGTTGCAAAAAACATCTGTAGAAGTAGAATCAATTTCTAAATTTTAAACCACTCTCTCAGATCAATCTTAAACATTTACCTTCAGAAGAGGCATTATCAGCTATGTCTTAAGAGTTCTGGGTCCCAGATCCCCAGGACTCCTCTTTCAGTTCCAATCACCCCAATACATCCCCTCTCTTCACTGTACCAAGGGCAGCTGCTTCCTGCAGTTATTGTATTGTAATGCTTCCTTTTTTTTGACTTTTCAATCCTCCATTACCTCTTTAACCAACTCCTTAAATTCTCTATAAAACAACTGCTGTGATATCTGTTTTTTTTTTTTTAACTACACCCTGATACTTCCCTAAGAGATTCAGAAATAGCTTCTGAAATACTTATATAAATTTATGATGGGTATATGTTATTATGGTAATAAAGAATAAGTGGATTACATTCATTGGTAATATACATATTATACATCTGAGAAATGATATATTCTAAGTTTATTTATAAATCTATTGTTTGGATCTTGAAATTAATTTTCCTATCAAAACAATAATACATATTGCAATTATGCACTCAGATGCATCCATCAATGTCATAAAATTACTGAAGAATGGGCCTCCCTGGTGGCGCAGGTGGCTGAGCGCTGCACTGTGAAGCTGTCCGCAGCCTCTGCAGCGTGGGTTCGATCCCGGCTGGCCGGGGACAATCCCACATGGCGAAGCAGAACTCTCCTGTCTCACCCGCTGCTCCCCTTAGCAGTGTATTTCCTCAGTCTGCCTGTTCTGTTCCCCACTCTGTCTCTGGTGAATCCTCATACCCTCCCTTGCATCTGGCCTGTACCCCGGTTCTTGTATAAAAGTAAATAAATCTTTAAAAAATAAATAAATAAAAATTAAATTAAATTACTGAAGAAAAATATCTTACAAATTGTGTTAGGGAACAGAATTAGAATTATTTTGGCCACATATATTCAGAGTTTCAACTACTATGCCAGTTTCATTCACTGTTTAATCATTTAACTTAAAAATATTGATATTATTTAAGTCAATATTTCTAAAGTATTATCTCAACACATAATCAATATTTACAAATAAATTTAAATGATATGCTTAAAATTATTTTTAATGGTAAATCTTCATAATTTATTTTTGTGCATTTCACACTTACCACACATTGCAAAGCAGTCTAGACCTTTTCATGGGGACAATAGCCGCATGCAGCCAGTGATTACTACATTAGACAATACAACAGTTGAGGATATGCTGAAGACCAGATGTAGCATCAGAAGATATACACATTGTCTTTTCTTTGATACATAAATATTTAATGATCTGAGCAGATATCCGTTGTCCCAGAACAAAAGAGAGTTGTTTGAAGCAAAACATAAGCATTTATTTGGAGTTTTATTAGGGCTGCAGCCTGGGAAACATAAATTCAAGAAGCTCTTGAATTGTGACCTGAGTTGGAGTAGTACTAGATCAGGTAGGACTTATATCCATATAGAAAAGGCAGGACAGTTTGTTGCTCTGGTCAGATAGGTAAGTTAGGGTTAGAGTTTATAATCAAATTGCTATGGATGACCCATTATGCTAATTAGGTTAAACATCAGTCAGGTCTGATTCTGGAATCACATGCCAGTCAGGTGAATTTAGTTGAGCCACTACTGGTTAAGTTTCAATCCTGGGTGTCAAGTTATGATAAAGGTGTCTCTCACTACATTAATGAGGCGAATTAATTTTTGGGAATCACTAAAGGACCTGGCTGGCTCTCCAAAGGAGGAATCATATGAGTAATTCCAACCCCAGAATTCCAGGGAGAAAAGAGGGAGAAGGTCCAGTTACCCCCTGGTGGTGGGAGGTGGAGCTGGCAGGGTACAGCACAGGTCTACCACTGTGGCAGTCAGGGGTTTCCCCCACTCTGACTTGGTGGGCAGGGGGCAAAGACCTGCCACCCAGTGGGGCAGCTGTCTTCCACAGAAGCTCCTATGAAAAAGAGTGAGCCCATGTGCATGATTTCTGTTTAGAGGCTCGCATATGGCCACTCAGCTCCACCCTCTTCTTAGCAGTCCCCTGGCACGGGACATTGAGGGCAGAGTTCAGAACTTATCACTGCACGGGCACTGTCCCCTCCAATTTGGTTGGGTTTGCAGAGTTTAGACCCCTTATCTGCAAAGGGTGGAGCCAAAAGAATTTGGTGATTTAGTATTGGTTTCCTGAGTTCTGTAAGTTACTCCAGAAAATTAATCAACCCTGAAGAAGAAATCATGGGAATCTATGATTTATAACTGGTTGATCAGAAGCACAGGCTTGCAGCTGGCAACTGAAATCCTAGGGGGATAGTGTGGGAGAGTGAGTCCTTAACTTGAGAAATCTAATGCTACCTCCATGTAGTATCAGAAGTGAATTCTTGAGACACCCTACTGGCATGTGAGAATTGCTTGGGATGGGGGTGCCTCCATACATAGGTTGGCAAGGGTCCCTGAGCCCTATTAGCTGGCCTTCATTGAGCTGCTTCACCTAGAAACACTGGTGTGAGGGCAGAGAAGAAAAAAGAGAGTCCTAAACAATCCTTCCAGCATTTAAAAGACTAGAAAAGGACAGGTCCTCACAAAAGGAACAGGTTAACTTGAAACCAGTGTGCTATATTGTGTTGTAGTCAACTAAAGTTTCACCTATGGCACTTGTAATCCCTTTGTGGACAGATCTAAACAGATACCTCCTCTGGGAATCTAACCTTCTCAAGTCCAAAGTCCAGGAGAGTGAGCCTCAAAGACTCAATGGTTTCATCCAGTCAGACCAGCTCTGCCCTCCATTTTCACAGTATCTCCCATAAGTAATGACCTTTGGCTAAAATGACACCAGACAAATGTCATTTATAAGGAAGCCCACCTATTCACAGGGTCTCAATTTTACCCTACAGCTCCAGCAGGACTCAGTGGAGGAAAGTATTGATTAGCACCTTCATATACATCAATACATGCATGTTGAATGAATACTAGATGATGACTACTGCTCTACTCTTCAGGACCTAAAAATCTAACAGAAGAAACAACACTCCTATTGTAGCAAAGAAGACTGTGTTAACTTTTATAATGTACACAAAGCTATGTGCTATAAGGATGGGAGAATGCAGCTTTCTACTTTGCGGGGCACAGTGCATTGTTCCACAATTTAATTTTATCTTAGTTTTCATGTAGAAATACACATACATGTAATGAATTTTTAAATGACATATTTGGTAGCAAGGTTCATTGGGGAAAAAAATCCTTACATGGGGGGCTCCCTGGTGGTGCAGTGGGTTGAGTGCAGCGCTGTGAAGCTGTTCGCAGACTGCAGCGTGGGTTCGATCCCGGCGGGCCAGGGAGATTCCCACATGATTTGGGAGACCTCTCCTGTCTTGTCCGCTGCTCCCCTCAGCAGTGTATTTCCGTCATCTGCATGTTCTGCTCCCTGCTCTGCTCCCTGCTCTGTCTCTGGTGAATCCTCTCGCCCTCCCATGCCTCTAGCCTGTACCCCAGCTCTTGTATAAAAATAAATAAATATTTAAAAAAAAAAACACAAAAAACCCTTACATGGTCATCTCTAAACTTTACATAATATTGTTATCCTAAAAATAAAAAGCCGAAATAAGCAAAAGAGTGTTTATTTGATTAAGGAATTGCAATGTGGGGTACAGAGTTTCAGGTAGTGAAACTAAAATGTGCCCCAGAGAGTTAAAAAGTGGAGCTTTTATTGGAAGAAAAGAGGAAGATGAGGTAAGTAGAGAAAAGGGTTAATATAACGTGCTTAAATATTCTTAGCTGTACATAATTGGTTACTGCTACTATCCTACAGCAAAAGTCCAGCATCATCATCAGTTTTGGGGATCAGAAGATCAGGTCTCCTACGGGGTTCTCAAACCATGGTCTGGAAACACTTGCAGTCCCTCCAGAGGTCTTTTTGGAAGTATAAGTAGACAAGAAGCAATTTTTCCACTCTGACAACTCCTACTGTATTTTTAAATCACTCCACTTACACAGTTTTTCATAATATAAAGAAACTTATCATTAAGTTCTTTTTGTTATAAAATATATTTTCATTAAAAAAGTAAAATAAAATATATTTTCATTTTAAAAATCAAAAGAGACAGCACTTCTACCTTCCCAAGGAAGGTAGAAATTGTCAAAAATACCTAACTCACGCATTCGCAGAACTGGGAAACTGCGAACTTCAGGAGAGATGAAGCACACGGAGGCAGGCACTCTGCCCCTTCCAAGGTAGTGCCCAGAGGGCGCCCCGACCTCGCCAATGGCCACGTGCCCCAGGCCCCACACCCGAGGTGGGTGCGGCCGGGATGCTCTGGGCGGGACCTCGAGGGGTGGGCCTAGGGGCGTGGCAGACGGGCGCGCGCGGGGGTGGGAGGACCCTGGATCCCCCGGGCTGTAGCCCCGCACACCCAGCCCAGCGCCGCTGCAAGTGCGCGCCCGGCGTGGAGCTCCGTCCCCGCGCGCTTAGTTACCCTCCGGAGCTCCCGGGACGGAAGCTTGCTCCAGGTAGCTGTTCTCGCGGTTCTCTAGCTCCGCCGCCCAGCGACGGGGGAGGGATGGGGAGGCTGGGTGTGAAGGTGGGGATCGCCTCTCTGTCCGGGTCCCCCTGCCTGGGGTGGGCTCCGATGGGGAGAGGGCGCGCAGCCGGTCTGGAGGGAGCGGACGCGCCGGGGAGCCCGTCCTCGTGTGCGCCCGGATGGGGCGGTGAAGGGCGCGGTGAGCTCTTCTTACTCGACCCTCCTTTTCCGTCCCATCAGTGGAACCCGGGGCCCCGATTTCGGGGCCGAGTGTCTCGTGGAAGACACTTGCTAGCTCCCTTCTCCCTGGTCCGCGCTCTGAGTAGGAGCTGAGAAATCCCAGGAGTCAGCTGCGGGCGTGGATAGCTTGGGAGCGAGCACTTAGTTTTGCCGTCTCGTAGGTTCCAGGGGCTTCATTTCTTTTAATCCTCACGATTGCCCTGCGAAGAGGCTTTATTACCTCAGCCTAACTGATAAAGAAGGGACACCAGGGTGGTAAATGACCGGCCTTGGGGCGGACCTTTGGCAAAAGAGACTCTAGTCTGGGAGCTCCGGGCCACTCTCTTCCTGCTCCTTCCAGATCCTTCGCTTGCGAGTCTCGGAGATTATTTTATTTTTTTAATTTTTTAATTTTTTTTAATTTTTACTTTTATATATCGGTGATTCGTTTAAAAGGCGTTCTACTCCCCGGTTAGGTTTCTTTGGGGTTTGTTTTGTTAGCGCCCCATTTCAGAGTTTGGCTGTTAGCTTTTTAAAGTGGGGAGAAGCTCTCACACTATTTTTTTTTTTTCCTCTTAACAGCGCTTTCTCTTCATGCAAAGCAAAACGCAGGCCCCGCTGCCTGCCACACACTTGTCATCTCTCACAGTGGCTGTGGTCGCCTGGGGGTCCAGACCTTATGGGTTGCCTTATATGGGCTGCCCTGGTAGAGGTAAGCTTTGTAGTCACCTGACATCCCGGGTGGGGACCCTTTGCTTTGTTCTGGAAGGAACAGTCTTCATTTGACAAGTAAGCGGTGACTTAGGAAAAGTGTGATGGTGTTAGTTGAAAGCAGTGGTGCCTTTTGAGGCCTGAATTTGGTGAGTGATCAGTGAGGGACATGGTCAGAGAGTTGTTCCCTTCTCTGCTCCGCTTTCAGAGCTGTTCTGAAAAGCAGATTTGTTTAAAGGGGAAGAAGAGTGGTGAATGGTTTTCAAAGATCCGTGTGAATTACCTGCTAGGAGCCTGGCAGTTCCAGACCCTCCCCCCAACCCCCTTATTAAGAATGAAAACTTGGATTCTGTGGCTATCTGCTATTGCTTAATGGTTTTTATTTTTGCTGATTTACAAGGAGCTAGTTTGGGGAAATTTTGAGTTCCTAGAAATGGTGACTATTCTGTTTTTAAAAATCAATATAACTTACCATGACTTTATGCTTAGAAAATTTCCTTGGTAGATGAAAGAAGTTGACGTTTATTTCATGGTGAGGATTTGAAAGGTGTCTGCCACCTCTTCTGCCCTTCCTTACTCCCCTCCACCCCACCATCTTTAGTTCTGTCCCATATAGTGCACTAGATTCCATCTTTCATTAATTACGATTTGTCCTTGATTAGTTATAAAACTACTTCATTTTACAAGTTGCTTCTATTCTGTTTGTAATTTTCATTACCTGAAACAGAAAAATGTTTTCCCTGAGAACTATGGGCTAACTACAGGAGCAGAACAAGTAAAGCACATGTGAGCTAGGTCCTGGTTGAATTGTAGAGGACTTGCTAAAACCAGGTGACTGTGGCTACTTTTCCCCTATAACCATGCAGGAATTCTGATCTAGTTGTCCAGAGCTGAGTTTTTTTTATATCCCACAAATAACTGAGAAATCTTTCTTAAAAAAAAAAAGTAAAACTTGGTTTTAAATATTGGTCCTGTTTAAAAAAAACAAAATTTGATTTAAGCATTGTGCATTTCCAAATCTCTGCCTTAGAGATTGCTGAACATGGTGATTGCATGATCAGGCGAATGAAAATGTCTGATCTATGAGGTAGCTGTTGTACATTTTTCATGAAATGAGGTGGTAAGAAACAGAAAGTAAAACTATTGAAAATGTTTCTCTCTGTAGAATTCAGGTTGTTTCTCCTGGGACCATCTATACTCTGCATTGACTCTGACGTGGTATACATGGCTTCGGGCAATTTCTTTCTTACCTATCTGTGACAAATGCCATGTTAGACCATAGTCTCCCAACTTTGGCACTGCTGACATTTTTGGCCAGATAGGCTCTTGTGAAGATTGTCTTGTGTAAGACCTGGAGCTCCCTCCCTGCCCTCTCTTCACCAGATGTTAGGTGTCCTCTCCCCCCAGTAAAACAGCCTAACTGTCTCTAGACACTGCCAGGTCTCATCTGAAGGACAAAGTCACCCAGATGAGGGAAAAAATGAGTCAGTATTTAAAAGTTGTTTATGAGCTAACCTATAAACCCAGTTAACTTTAGACTTCTAGAGAAAGGGGGCGTCCCTGGTGGCCTACGAGTTAAGTCTCAGTGCTACCACTATGAGGGCCCACCGTGACTGCCTGAGTTTGATCCCTGGCCAGAGAGCTAACCCACATGGCCCAGCAAACCTCTCCTGTCTCTCCTGCTGCTCCCCTCAGCACTGTATTTGCAGTAGACCTGCCTGTTCTCTCCCCACTGTGTCACTGCTGAATCCTCTCACCCCTCTGCACCTTTTGCCTGCACCCCAGCTCTTCTAAGCAAAAATAAATAAAATCTTAAGAAAAATAAACTTCTAGAGAAGGTATTTGTAAAGTTTAACAAACATCTGCCATTTTAAAACATTATATCATAAAGATGCCCTATGTGAACAGCCAAGTGCATCCAGCTAAGTTTTGTCTTCAGAGAAACTTCATGAGTTGGATGCAGTTGTTAAATTTCATGAAGTTTAGAACATTGGAAACTAATAAGGAATTCTACAGAAGTTTTAAATTTCTCTTTTTTTGTATACTTGATGTCTCAGTTTTAAAAAGTTGATCCAGTGTTAATTGGACAGACTTAATAAAATGGGCATAATCCCTAATATTAGCAACCAAAGCAAAAAAATTTTAATTGAAATAAAATTGCTGTATCACACCAGCTACATTTTAGGTATGCATATTTGAAAATCAACATGTGTATATACAACACTAAGCTCACTACCAAGTGAAAATTTTAAACCTGAGCTTCATTCAGTGTGAATAAATCATGTTCAGAGTAGAATTTAATTCTAGGAAAAATGAAAAAATGAAAATGCTTTACAGCAGTAAAGCAACCATGTATTTCTGAGGTCTGAGAAACCAGAGAACCCTACATGATATATATAAGTCATATCAAAAGAACTGTCTTGAAAATTGAAACCTCTCTTTTAGGCCTCATCTAATTCAGGGACTTTGAAACAACCCTGGTTATCTAAGATGCATCCTTTGCTAAAGCTGGCTATCCTTTAGTGCCCGCGCAGAAACCAGCAAATTATATAGTAAGACACAGATTGGCCCCTTGTTCAAAAAATTGCCAAGACAGCAATAGATGGAAGAACTTAGGCCATAGGTTTTAGGCTTTCTGTGCCTGCACTGGTTCCATCCCCATGAAGTTCACCCTGGTAAAAACTCTGTAGCTCAAGGGCCTTCCTGGTGGCACAGGGGCTAAGTATTAGTGCTATCAAGCTATCACCAGCTGTTGCGGCATGAGTTCTATCCCTGGCCAGGGAGCTAACCCACATGGTGCAGCAGACTTCTCCTGTCTCATCTGCTGCTCCCCTCAGCAGTGTATTTCAGTAGATCTGCCTGTTCTGCTCCCCACTCTGTCTCTGGTGAACCCTCTCCCCCCCCACCTCCTCTGGCCTACACCCCAGTTCTTGTATGCATAAATAAATATAAAATAAATCTTGGTAAACAAAAAGACACAACTCTATAACTCAAAAGAGGGTTGTGGTCACAAATGCAAATCCCACAAAGGAAATGGTACTGCTACTGCTGACATAAAACACCCTAAGATTGTGATTCATTGATCTTTCAATCAGGAGCCTGCATGTATTTGGTAATCAGTGAACTAAAGTTACTAAGGAATTAGTTATTGTGTTGTTGTTGTTAAAGAAGTAAGCGACTTGTTTGTGAGGGTCCTGAGCACCTCTTAGGGGCCAGGTGTTGTCTGGGCTGGGCTGCAGCTGTGTGCAGGCCAAGGAGGCTGGCCTGCCTGTATGACACATCCAATCTTGTGGCTAGAAAAGGGGGGCAGACAAGCCTAGTCCCACAGACTATCACAGTCAGGTGTCACTTTACAACAGCATACAGATTTTGAAGGGGGAACCTAATGTAGTTTAGGGGAAGGGGATGCTCACTGTAGTAAGTCTCTCTAAAAGGTAATATTTAAAGTCACTGCTGAAAAAGGAGTAGGACTGTCAGGTGGATTGGGAACAGAACCTCTGGGTTAAAAGGTTTGAGACCAAGGCGGAAAGATGGCTTGGGAGGAAGCTGTTGGGTAATTTCCAGGACTTAGGACTTTAAGGACTGTGAGTTGGAACCCGTTGATTAGTCAATAGAAAATGAGATGATTAGATTTACAGTTTTTTTTTTTTAAATGGTCTCTGCTGGTGTGTGGAGCAAGGCTTGGAGGGATAGATCCTGTTGGCATCTAGAGCTCTTGGGACACAAAGGAAATTATCCTGTACCCTACTGACAAATAATCAAGCGAGCCAGGGAGCACCAGACAGATCAATAATTGTGTACTTGAGACTAAGAACCTAGTCCAAGACTCCATTTAAATAGCTAAGACAAGGGAGCTTTGGGGAGAAAAGGGAAGTTCTGGTAAGAAGTTTATTATTGTGTAAATGCATGCAGATTTAGGTTCTGCCTTCTTTGAGAGAGGAGATTAGGTCTTCCTGAGAGTAAGGGAGAAAGTTTCTCCTTCACAAGCCCAGCCTTCCATCCCTCCCCTGAAACAGACCTGCTAAAAAGACATGTTTGGGGTGACACATTTGTGCTCCCTTACAGGGACCTTTGTGAAAACCAGAAAAAGTCTTCCTTTCTGGGTGGACCAGTTAAGAGAGATGCATTGTTTTGTCCCATCTAGATCAGACCAAAGGACTGCAGCTCCTCAGCCTGGCCTAGCCCAGGCACACTCTTTGCAAACTTATGGCCCCTCCTTGGGGAAGGGGAGGGTGTGTGCACACAGATTGAAAACACTTTGTGGTAATCCAGGGATGGTGCTGTGTTGCCTAATAGAATTCAGTGGCAGAGAGGGAGGGAGATTGAGAGAATTTGTAGTTATAATCAGTAAAAAAGTGATTATTTGAATATAGTTGATTGAGCGGGGAGATATCAAGAATAATTCAAAAATTTCTGACAAATAACTGAGTGGGCTAGGATGGGAAACCATTTATGGTGTTAGGGAACACTGGGGGAAGAGTGCTATAGGAGAGGGCCTCCCCAGTGGCGCAGCGGTTGAGCGCTGGGTTGGAAGCTGCCCGCAGCCTCTGCAGCGCCGGTTCGATCCCGGGCTGCTCCCCGGCCACCAGAGGAGGGTCCCACATGGCGCGCAGACCTCTCCTGCCGCCCGCTGCTCCCCTCAGCTGTGTACTTCGGTCCTTCTGCCTGCTCTGCTCCCCTAGTGCTTCTGACTATCCAGTGCTTGCATAAATAAATAATCTTTAAAAAAAAATGAGTGCTATAGGACAGCAAATGTCTGCCACCCCAACATGTACTGGCATGAAATGGGGAGGAAGAGATAATTCCATTTGCATATGTTGGTTTATGAGACATGGGGTAGAGTTAAGGAGTAGGCTGCTGGAATTCATGTATGAGAGCTAGGATGGAAATAGATGTTTGGGAACTGCTGTTGCTTATGAAAGAAAGATCATCAAGTGCCCAACTAGCTTGGTCAGTAGAGCTTAAGCCTCTTAAAGAAGATTGTCCAAAGGGATATAAAAAGACAAGAGAAAGGGGCTGGTTCTGGAGAGTTTGATCTTTGTGTTTGCTAGAGGAGGAGAAGCTGGTTAAGGCTCCTAAGAAGCCAAAAAATATCTGCCAAGATAAGGACGAAATGCGGTGTCTGTGACTCCCCCCCCCCCACCCCCAAATTGACATTGGAGAGACTTGAATATACTCTAATATTCCTGGGAAGTTTCAGTTAGGGAGATGGGAGGCAGAGGATAAAGGTAGGGGAATGAGAAAGAACCAATGCAGCCAGATTCAGAGAAGGTTAAAGAGGATGGATTCCAGAGATCAGGCATTGAGATTGGTCTTTGATAGAAACAGGGAGGAAGGGGATGAATAAAGATGACTTAAATTTGGGGTCTAGAATTTTGAAGACTTCTCCGTTCTTTGCAGGAAGAGGCAAAAGCATCTGCTAAGTTTGGTGTGTGTGTGAAATCACTTATTTCACCAAACGCTATTTACAGAGCATTTTCTAGTAGTAAACTTTGTGATGGATTCCTTGGAATGTATTATGATGATGTTGATTGCCATTAAGCTTGGCCCCTGTGATATAATAAGAAATACAGGGTTGTTCTTTGTCTAAGGCTCTTGACACAGTGCCTGAAAATTCTTGGACTTTCCTGGGTGATAGGAACATCTTTTGTTGGTTATACAAGAGCCCTTTTCTACACCTGAGTTTCTACACCTGCTAATGATGTGACTTAGTCAGGGGGCCCCTAGGTAGCCTAGGGCTGATCACCAGAAACATCTAGTGATTAGAAGGTTGGAATGTTCAGGCCCACCCACTGACCTCTGGGGAGGGGACCATGCCAAGAGATTGGGTTATTAGAGCTCTTAATGCTATTTGGAGAGCTTCTGGGTAGAGGGTCAAACACAACCTGGTGCCAACAGCGTGTAGTTCAGGACAGGACTAGGTCTCTCTACACCCTCCCCCCATATGTTTCCCTATGAATCTTTTTATTTGACCATTCCTGGTTTGCAGCCTTTCTAATAAACTGGTAGCAGTAAGTAGTGTTCTCTGGAGCCATGCTAGTAAATTTTTAAACCTAAAATCCATCACGGGAACCCCTGAATTTGTGGATGGCCAGGGTATCCCACTTATAGTTGGTGTGTGAAGTGGGGACAATATTGTGAGACTGGTGGTGTTGGCACCATCTTTGGGGAGGTAGTGACAGATTGAATTGAATGGCTAAGTGAGTACTGAGTTGGTGTCTGATTTGGTTCGTGTCAGGAGGAAACAAGCCACATTTAGTGTCAGAAGTGTTGCAAAAAAATGAATTTGGAACATCTGAGACAGTTTTCTTATCACCTTCTCTACAAATTACTCCTATCTTTGAACTTACACGTGATGATTGAAGACAGTGGGCTAGTCTTCTGATGGACAGCAAAGGTGCTCATGGGTGAGAATCTGGAGGCGAAGGTCCAAGTCCAGGTTCCCATCATTGATCAGAACTCTCAAAAAAAACCCTAAAAATTAGAAACCACAGAGTTGTCTTTTAAGTAAGGATTATATCCGTGAGTTTTGAATCCAGTTGTTAAATCATAAAAATGTGACACCTATTGACCAATTTGCCGGGACAGCTGATTGAAATTTAACCAGCTGAATTTCACCAAAAAACTTCATATAATCATATAATTTGTGGATAGATTGAAGAGCTGAGAATGCTTTACTCTCTCTCCAATATATCTGTTACTCCAGCCAGTGATTAAAACAAAATGCTACAATGTACTGAGCCTGGACGCAGCTCTTCAAAGTATTACAGCACAAAGTCAATACCAGTTTTCAAAAATAATGACGCTTGTTTAATATATTGCTTCCATTGCAAACATGAGTAACAATTTGTAGTCAGAACGAATTTTTGTGCTATAGGTGTAGATTTCGTTTCTTACCCCCATTTTTTGTTTTGTAATAATGCACATAATTGTTTAGTACAAATGTACAACAATACATACAGTTCTTCCAGAAATACACATATATTGGGGGCATTTAGTCAAAGCTTTTACTTTTGGTGCTTGTACTTTACTTTTGGTGCTTGCAGACTTACCATTTGAGTGGAAGTACCCTCGATACATACATTATAGACATATATGTGAAGATTCAAGGATTAGTTTTGATCATAAACTTCACTCTAAAACTATCTTCCCCCCGGTGTGCTCCCCATGATGTTTATTGAGTAGAAAATAAAATTGCTACTAGAGTAAAAATAAGTGCTGAAACTGAAAAATAGTGAATACTCTGTGTGTGTGTGTGTCTGTGTGTCTGTCATCTTTCTTTTGAAATATCTACATTAACTTTAAACAAGTCACTTAGAGCATGGAACGTCCAGAAATCATGTGATCCATCAGTTACCTCCCTGACAAGTAAGTGATTTATTTTTTATTAACTTGTCACCTCAGGGCTGTTGTCAGTGAATCTGCCCAAACCCCTTGGCTTTGCTTTTTCTGATAAGCAGATTGTGGTGCCACCCTTCTAAGCTGGTGAAGGCGAAGGTTAAAATGCAAGTTTCAGGTCAAGTCTGTCCTGTGTAGCTTAGACCACATCTTGCCAGAATAGTTCACTGTAGGCAGGATTCTGCTGACCACCAGTTGGAGTCAAGTAATCACAACTGTCCTGGGTTCAGCAGCTGGACCAGGCATGTCCCTCGGATACCCTCACGGGCCACATTGACTTAGCAGGCTAGGTTTGTCCTTTTGATGTAAGTGCAGGACTTGGCTCTCGAATATCCCTGATCCATCCACGTGCATGGAGCTCCCTGGTCTCCTCTCCTTCCTCCTTTTTTCTGCATTTGTTACCAAGTTCAGCTAGGAAGTTCTGATGCCCCTCATGCTTATGTTTTGCATTTGAAATGCCTGAAGCACTAGTAGTAGCTGCAACTGGAGTGTGACCCCAAGAATCTCTTCTTCACTGGGGGCAGCTAATTTCCCCAGCCCCCAGTTACAGATGAAAGCCTACACAGGCAGAGTTCCTGGCATTGCTGGCAAATTTTAAAAGTACATAATAGACAATCTGACGGTGTGGTCATCGACTGCCTTTTGTCAGAGAACTTGTGAGTTCCCGAAAATAGGAGGCATGGCTGTAAAAATATAGCATTTTAATAAACAAAGCACAAATCAAATTGAGCAGTTTTAAAGTAAGTACCTTATTTAATATTGAAGATGCCATTTTGAATATAGTAATCTACTGAAATGGAATCATTAGGAATGGGATTTTGGTAGATTTACAAAGTCAACTGCTCAGTAATACTGCTTTTGGTGGGGGAGGATTTAAAATTAATAGCTTTGGGCCTGCCTGGTGGCACAGGTGTTAAAGTCTCAGTGGTATCAAGCTGTCACCAGCCAGAATCCCCAGCCACGGAGCTAACACACATGGCGCAGAGACCTCTCCTGTCTTGCAAGGTGTTCCCCTCAGCAGTGTATTTCAGTGGATTCGCCTGTTCTGCTCCCCACTCTGTCTCTGGTGAATCCTCTCAACTGCACTGCCCTCCGACCCCCCGCCACCCCACACCTCTGGCCTAGAACCAGTTCTTGTATGCATTTAAAAATAAATCTTTAAAAATAATTTAAAAAATTAAAGTAATAGATTTCTTGTTTGACGGATTTTTTTTTTTTTTTCTTTTTTGGCTGTGAAATTTGATTTGCATTGAAAGAGGCAAGGCTTTATGGACATTGACACAAAGACATGCCAGGTTTCACACTTAGGGTGGAGGTTTCACATTGAGTTGAGGCAGTAAGGCAGAGTGAGAGGACATGCTTGCATGGACTGAGGTCCCAGGCTCTGTTAACCTTGGCCTTCCAGTCATCGTTGACCCTTAGAAAAGTCACATGTGCACTTCAGCTGCCTTGTGAGGTAAGGGAGAAAGTGGATCTAGCTAGATTTTTCCCTCATGATCTGGTAATAAGGTCATCTGAAATTTTTTCTTGGTGCAATGAATTTGGGAAATGCTGAATACTGTGTTTCTGTGCTAAGACGTAAGAAGCCCCAGAAGTAGAGAATTTTGTCTTCCTTTATGATTACATTTCTCTTAATTTATTGGACCATAGAAGCTACTCCTGGGTAATTGCTCCCAGAGCTGGTGTTTCTAGCAGACTAGATGCTCTCTAAATTTCCTTTCAGCTCTACAATGGAGGCATTGTTCCCAAAATAGTTTTTAACTGTATTGACCAAGCCTATAATTTTCCCCTAGCCTCAGCAAATAACCATTGTGTGAACTCCTTGGGATCAGGGAGATGTATTAATTATGTCTGTATTTTCCTTCAGAACCTAGGAATCTGTTTTGTATAATAGATGTTTGGAGTGGAATTAAATTGAGTGTTTTCAGGTATTTAAAAGTAAACTTGGAATAGTTTTTCATTTGGGGAGTCTGAAAAAGTTACCTTTGGGCATTAATTAAAGATTTGAACAAAGTCTGGGGAGGGAAAATATAAGCAACAATAATGAATAAATTGTCAATGTCTATTAAGGTTTTTTATGCGTCACATACCAGTGTAAGCATGTTATGGGTTGGCTCATCTATTCTTTCTAAAAATTCTAAGTTATAATAGTCCAATTAAATTGCTTTAAATTATTGTTTTTTAAACAAAGCAGAAAGCTGAAGCTTGGAGAGGTAAAGAGCTTACTAATGTGCCCAGACTTGAGCTGGGCAGTCTGGCTCCAAAGCTGAAATTGCTACCAAACTCCCCTTTTTCTCACATGTAAACATACTCAAGAGAAAATATTGAGCCACTAGTAATCAAAGAAATTAAAAAATAAAACTCTGTGATACACCACTTTACAGTTGCAATGCTGACAAAGTAGTTATACACTATATGAATATGTAGTACATAATTAAGGTAATTATAGTAAATGTAGAGAAAATGGTACTCATTTTATGACAGAAGTAAATATAGTCCATTTGGAAGGCAATCAAGAACAATAAAAATGTTTTAAGTTTTGATCCAAGGAGGCCAGTCTTGGGAATTCTAAGGAAAGCCAGGAGAAAACAAAACTATGAGTATATTCAGAAGCATTGTGGCTCATGTTTACAATAATATAATTTGGAAATGCCCTTCGTATTCAACCATGAGACACAAACAACAAATACTCTTAGATATCCATCAGATGGATAAAGCATCGTAAAAAACTGAATCTCAAGCGCTGTTACATCTAAGAAAAGATGTTTGAAGGTAGTGTCCCTGAATAGGTATCAGGAGGGAACATGAAAATGATGTGTAACTGAGTGGGACCATAATGACTTTTTGTTTGTTTCGAAATTATCATTACTGTAGCTTTGAAAACATTTTTAAGTAGAGCTTTATGTTGGAGAAATGGGGCCATTTTATCTCATTTTTGCAATTAGAAAAATTCTTGAAGTGAAAATGAAAATTGAAACATAACAAGTGTTTGAATAAGTACCCCTCTTCCCATTGAGCACAAATATGATTGCAGAATAGTTTCAGGGGTGTGCTGCTTAGAATTTCCCTGCGCACATTTATAACATACTTAGTGGCCTGTTACTTTACTGGGCTTATTCTGTAACCAACTAAAATACCCTTCATTTCTGAATACAATTTCATCTTTAAAACCTTTATTCATGTCATATAGAGAAAGCTGTTTTTTTAGCTTTGGCAATAATTTTAAATTCAACCAGTATATCTAAATGTAATTTAGATAGAAGGAAAATGGTGGTTAAAATATGCCACTCGAGTTCATGAAGCTGCTTAAGTGGAGCATTCAGAGCTCAGATGACAAGTGGGTCTCTGATCTTGAAGGGGTTCTCATATAACTGAGGTTGAAGATTTTAGGAGGAGATTTTGTAATATTTGTACCTGCAGGGAGGTTTGGAAGGTTTTATGGCTCCCAGAAATGTTATGAAGAAGGTGAGGTATAATTTGAAGCTGTTAATAACTGGATCCAGGGTGGTTCTTGGGCAGAAAGTAATGCTGTTCAGCCCTCTGGGGAATTCCTCTTTCTATCTGGTAACCTAGAGCAAATGACCATATTTAAAGCACCAAAGCCTCAATTTCTTTAACTGTTAATTAGAATAAAAATAGTAACTTACAGGGTTGTTATGAGAATTAAATATATATGTATATATTTATTAAATATGTAATGTATTGTGTGTCGTTAATGTTTATGTAATATATAACATATGTAACTAATGTTTTATAATATATTACAATATATAACATATTTTAATATATAATTGTATGTGTTACAAATACATGTTACATGGTGTATATAATAAAACATTTATGTTATTAAGGTAACACATTATAATATATCAACTATATATTAATGTATAATATATAATTTAATTCTATTTCACATATGGAATGCTTGGCAAAGTATTTGTTAACTATTAGCATTAACAATTTCCTTAGTTCTTAAATTCCATTCTAAAAAGCACCATAAATTTAGTACCAGTTTCTAAAGAGGTGAAAAAAGAAGCATGACTGCAGTGATGAACACATAGTGAATCAGCACATCAGATGCCTATCAATTTCAAAAGGTGTCAAGGTGAGGAGAAACCAAGTTAACCAGATCTGTGGAAGTACAGTCTGGTTTAGTGGTTTATCTTGCAGTGGGGCTTCCTGCCAGCCTCTGCTCTCATGACACAGCCAGTCAGCGTCGGGCCTCCCCAGTCCCTCCCCATGATCCTTGGCTGAGGAACAGTCAAAACAAGCACTTTATCGCTCAGGAGTTGGGGACCCCTAACTAACCTAACTGCTCTTGTGCAGAAAAGTTAAGAAAGGTAAGGTCAGTCCTGAAGATGGGATGAGAGGCACGCAGTAAGAAACCAGTCATTTGGGGTGACTTTATAGATATTCAATCTGTGAGACCCAAGATAAAGTGCTTCAAATTCATGTTAGGCTCCCAGCACTGTAATTTGGTGCATTTAAGTTCTGCACTTTAGTTTCCTTATCTGAAAAAGACTGAACTGTAAGGTACATCTACCAAAAAGCATCCAAAACACTGCCCTACTATAGAAAATGGATTTAAAAATTTTGGATTTCTTTCTGTCTTTCAGTTTCTGAGTCTTTACCAATTGAATAAGCTGGTGGTAAACTTGCCCCTTCTCCTTTGAAATCCGTCATTCATTGTTGGAGACCACAGAGTGAAACAAAAACAAGTAATTTCTATTATTCATTTTGTCTCTTGTGAACTTGACTCTCTAAATACCAAAGATAAAGGAATCCAGTATTTTTGTTTTTGTGTCTGGCTTATTTTACATATCATAATGGCTTCAAGCTTCATCTGTGTTTAGCATGTGTCAGAATTTCTTTTTTTTTTTTTTGAGGCTGAATAATATTTCATTGTATATTTACATTCCATTTTGTTTACTTGCATTCCCTAACTACCAATATGATGTCTTCATTCTGATACTTAAGTACAATTGTAGGCATTCTTTTGTGTTTCAAGGGTGTATATAAAGCTTGTATAGGTAAATCCCATATTTCTTTTTTTTTTTTAAAGATTTATTTGTTTTTATACAAGAACCGGGGTACAGGCTAGATGCGTGGGATGGTGAGAGGATTCACCAGAGACAGAGCGGGGAACAGAACAGACAGATTGATGAAATACACTGCTGAGGGGAACAGCAGGCGAGACAGGAGAGGTCTGCTTCACCATGTGGGATTCTCGCCGGCTGGCAGGGATCGAACCCGCGCTGCAGAGGCTGCGCAGCACTCAACCACCTGTGCCACGAGGGAGGCCCTAAATCCCATATTTCTAATCCTCACTTTTAATTTGTAAGGCATTAGATGAAGGGTATTCAGAAAACACTGGTAGTAACAGTTTTGAGATTGATGGGACCTTTTTTCTTCCTGTGGGAAACACAAGCATTGTCTCAAACACACATAGTCCTGGAATCCTGTTTGAGTTAATCAGAGATTTCTATATCTTATTTCCAATTTTGCCTTAGTTTTGAATTGGAGCCAGGCATCTATAAGTTTTGCTTTCTTCAGCTCTGCCGCCTGATTTCTGATGGCCAAGGGACACAGACAACTTGAGTAGAGAGGTGTTCCACGAAGAAGGGATCTTTAGCAAGTCCATTCTGGTGCCTGGCTCTTGCTGATGCCATCATCTCCACCCCCTGGTGTATTTTGACTCCATCATCTGCAGGTTCTTGGCTATCTAATAACCCATAGTCTTTCACTATTTTAAGCTGTCTCTGGCTGTTTAAAGAGAGTCCCAAATGAAGTGCATTGTTCCTTAGCCTCACACATTCTGAAGGTGTGTTGTTTTTGTAAAGGGTGGGCAAGGAAAAGAAGATGGTCAGAGAAACAACAAATCTAGTCCAGTCTCTGGGATCTCTGTTTACTTATGGTTTGCCATATATTCGCAAAGGAAATTTCCAGAATTGGTTATTCTCAGTTTCCTTTATTTCTGGGGATGATTTGAGCATTTTATTTCTGGGCAACACTCATTTAATGGACAATGAGACCTCCAAGGAAGGACACCAGGCCCTGGAGTCAGACCACCACTGCTGCTGCTTCTGTGCAGAAATTTTCTGTATACACCCTGGCTGCTGCTCAGATGGGCTTAGATGGGCTCTATGTGAGTGAGCATTTTAGTTATTTGGTGCGTGTGTCCCCTATTTATCATCTCATCTGATTTTTTAAAATTGAAATCATGCCTTGTTGCCACAAATGTCCTTAAAATCTATTCATTATTGTGAATCACGTTATTGAGAAACAGTCTATATTATAATTGAAAGGGGAAGTACTTTAGAGTTAGGGAGCGTGAATGGCGAACAGCTTTTATTTCTTGCTCTCCTTCCTCTTCTTTTCAAAACCGGTTTTGTTGCACGTCACAATCTCTTCTTCCTTTCAGCCTTCTTTTCTTTTAGGCTTCTACTTTGTAAGCAAACACAGAAATTAAGAAGTATATTTCCTCTCCCCACCCTCACATTCTAGCCCTGTTTCTCTTCACTATAGTCAGTGATTTTGAAAGCTTTCAGTGCCCTTTGCACTTTTAAAAACTGGTAATCTGAAGAACTTTTGTTTATGTGTAATAACATTTATCAATAGTTATCCTATTAGAAATTGAACCGAAAAAAATCAGGCATTTATATGAAAATAAATAAAAGCCCTTCACATATTATCATAGTGGTGGGTTTTTTTGTTTGTTTGTTTGTTTTAAGATTTATTTATTTATTTATACAAGCACTGGGCACAGTCAGAAGCGCGGGAGGGTGAGAGAATTCACCAGAGCCAGAGCGGGGAGCAGAGCAGGCAGCAGGACCAAAGTACACTGCTGAGGGGAGCAGCGGGCGGCAGGAGAGGTCTGCGTGCCATGTGGGACCCTCCTTCGGTGGCTGGGGAGCAGCCGGGGATCAAACCCGCACTGCAGAGGCTGGGGGCAGCTTCGCAACCCAGCGCTCAACCGCTGTGCCACCGGGGAGGCCCTGTTTGTTTGTTTTTTAATGAAAACCCCTTTCATGAAATCTAGCGAGAGGAGTAGCAGGGTTTTATATTTTGCACATCTCTTTGCTGTTTGGCTTAACGGAAAACACTTGCTTCTGCACTCCTTTTGTTGAGAAATCATACAAAGAAATGGAAGTTCTATTCTGGAGATAGGTTTGAAATTCACTGTATATTATCATACTTTTTGTTAGACAACAATGGCAATGCATTATGACCACAGATAAACTGAGCTCAGTAGCACACCATGGTTTGCCTCATTGTCCTTTTTTTTCCTCTTAAATAATGTCTTACATTGATTTTTTTTTGTTGTTGTTGTTTACTATGTACGTTTTACTTATTCAACTCTGAACTTGACCTTAGTTGTCAAAATCTCTTCGAAGTACATTCATGTGCAACATAGATCTTCTGTAACCATTTGACTTTTTTCTTCCTGGAATCCCTACATGTCCTGGAATCTCTCTTCCCTATAATCCTGGGAATTTTTATTGCCTCTTTTTGTATATTGGGTACCTTAATTATTAGGTGCTTTTTTTTTTTTTTTAAGATTTTATTTATTTATTTATACACGCACTGTGTATAGTCAGATGCGCGGGAGGGTGAGAGAATTCACCAGAGCCAGTAGTGGAGAAGAGAACAGGCAGACTGATGAAGTACACTGCTGAGGGGAGCAGCGGGCAGCAGGAGAGGTCTGCGCGCCATGTGGGACCCTCGCCAACAGCCGGGGATTGAACCAGCACTGCAGAGGCTGCGGGCAGGTTCGCAGCCCAGCGCTCAACTGCTGCGCCACCAGGGGAGGCCCTATTAGGTCCTTTAAAAAAAAAAAAAAAGACTTTTATTACTTTATGCATACAGGAACTGGGGTATAGACCAGAGATGGGGCGGGGGTGAGAGGAGTCACCAGAGACAGAGTGGGGAGCAGAATAGGTGGATCAACTGAAATACACTGCTGAGGGGAGCAGTGAGTGAGACAGGAGAGGTCTGCTGTGCTATGTTCAGTTCCCTGGCTGGGGATTGAACTCATGCTGCAGTAGCTGGTGATAGCTTGATAGTGCTGAGACTTTAACCCTTGCACTACCAGCAAGGCCCTAGGTCCTTTTTTTTAATGAAGGAAGTTAAATTTATAAAACACACGTTAACTTAGGAAACGAATGACAAGGATTTCAAATATGGCAATGTTGTAGCTAGAGGAGGAAAATACAATTTCTGGTTAAATTACTGATCTAACTGGTTCACGAAAGCTCACAGAATAGACTTTGATGTCCAGTGAGGATAAGCAAATGTAACAGTGCTTTGCGTTGGGACACATTTTTTATCATTCAAATCTTTTGGTAGTTCCTCTTTCCATTATGGAAATATGTATGGAACAGTAAATTTTTACAGATGTTCTTATGGGCAGGCAGTTTGCAATCTCTGGTCTTAGCTAAGCAATTTTATGTTCAGGTACAGAGCCATTTATTTGGATTACTTTGTGCTTTGGGTTTATTCTCCATACTTTGAGTCCATATGCTGTCGTATCTATGCTATCTATTTATCTAGGCACTCTAATTCTATGTCACTCTGGCCACATAGTTGGAATAGTTTCAAGTTTCCTATGTGTTTTAGTCTGACCGTAAGTAACAGGCTGGCCTTTAAATTCCATTTTTTATGCCTTGAAAACTGTTACCAGTCATTTTGGCTGTGATACCCACATACTGTCCAGGGCAAAAAGAGAACAGCAAAGAAGAGTGAGTGCCTGGCTTAATTATAGCATTATCTGTTAGGCCAAAGATTATCACTATCTGTTTTGGTAGCAATTCCAGTTCTTGGAAAGATTCCAACGTGAATGTAGACTTACAGAAACACGGTAACGGTTCTTCCTCCAACAGTTAGGGCTGACATTTTCCTTTATGGTTTTACTCTGGAGTATAATTTAAGAGAGTCTTGTACCTGAAATAATGTGACCCTGTGCATTTGACCATTTTGGTCCACAAAGTCATCATTCCCAGCTTCAGTGCAATAAGGCCTACTTTAAAGGAATCTAGTTCCCAAAGCTGTGAAGATTGTACTTCATGAACTTTCAGAAGACAGTTTACTTCACCATCACAGTTGGCCTTGATTTTAATCAGAGACCGACAAATGGGATATTTACTTTAGAAAGGTGCTCATCTCACCACGTACTACTCTTGCCAGAGAAAATTCCAGCCATAAGCCTGATACCTGTTTTATTCCTGAGTCCTGAGCAGTGCCCAAGCCTCCTGGACCATGGCCCAGTACCTGGGCGCATGCTGACTGTACTGGGGTGCAGATGCAATCAGTGGCCTCTTATTCTTATTTCATGACTACAGTAGTTTCTTTCACTTATGTCTCTGCAGATAATAATACTAGGGTTTCATTAGTGGAATTTTCATGTCTTTACTTGATCTTAATTTCTCTGTTGATAGAATACCTCATGGAAATTAATTTTTAACATCTTCCCACTATAATTTACATATCCCTTTGTGTTGTGATTTTGCTTCTCTTCCACTCATAGGTAGAACCTTATTTACTCCCAAATCCTGGTAACTCTCTGATGAACAGAATGAATAGAAGTGATGTGAATGTTGTGGAAGTTAGACTTCATGAAGCCTTGACAGCACTGTTCTTTATTCTCTTGGTGTGCTGCCTGAGACTGCCAGTAAGGAAGCTGGCTAGCCTACTGGAGCTGGAGGAGGAGACATCCAGTACCAGCGACAGGTGTTAACAAGCTACAATGAAACCTCCAATCCAGACAGGACTCCATCTAGGGGAACTCAGGTGAAACCAGAACAACTGCCCAACCAAGCCTAAAGTAGTGGGAAATAACAGGTCATCGTTGTTCTAAGTCCTAAGTCGCTGAGGATTGTGGTTGATTACATACCAATGGTTAGCTGATACCGTCTCCATGTTTTTTCTGTTTATTTTGATCTCTTTGTGGCCTCAAGCTTTTCTTGGATATCTGGTAGGCCTCTATTGAGGCACAAACACAGCAGGTATCCACCTGCCTTTCAATATTCTGGAAACAAGGAAGTTTGACTTAATACCCCTGTTTTCAGGTCAGTACGCCTTCCCTCAACTGTGCTTTGTAATCACCAGGTCAGGTTCCTTCAGTTTTCCATTTTCCAGTCTTCGCTGCGCCCAGGGAGGGTGGTTGCTAGCTTATAATGAATTGGGGGAGGTACCTGGGGCTCTTAACTGCCTTGTAAATAGATTTTCAACCTGTTCTTAGTTTTTAACTCCACTTCATCATTGCTTCCCAAGGAACTGTGTAGCCAATTCCTGAGTCTTTGCGGGGTGGTTTGGGGGTAAGGAGATGGAATCCCACTCTGTGCTGTAGGATTCAGCTTTCTGAGGCTTCCCAAGTCAGCTAGCATTCACCTCCCCCCAGATGTTTCAAAATGTTGCCATTTCTTCCATTATATTCATTGTGTTTGAGGGGTTTGGACTGTTAAAAAATTTCTTTCATTCCATCTTTAAATAATCCTTTTAAGTATATTCTCTTGGTAGGTTTGTGCTTGCTGCAAGTGTCGAGAACTGGGAATGGAATTCTTTGACGTTCAAAGTGGAACAGGGATACATATTGCATTTTTAGTAGAGAAACATGGACTTCACTGGAGAGTGACTTTATTCAGTGAACGTAATTGAGATATTCTCTGTCATCTCCTGTGCCTGACTCTGGCATGTGGGGGCTAAAAAAGGGAGACAGGGTTTTGACCTCTTTTTCTTTCATCACATCATCAGGCTGGTAATATTTCATTTAGAACATTTCCTTCTGAGGGGACACAAGAAGCAGAGTCATAAAATGTCCCCTATTACCTATGTTTTCTTGGCTGAATTCTGGGCATTAACAGGCCAAACTGTGGAGCGTGGTATTAATAGTCTTGATGCTAAACTCTGGGGGACCTCAAGAGCTTTTTCTAACCAGTCTGGAGGGGTAGGCACTGTTAAGCCTCAGGAATTTGTTATATGGGAAGGCCTTAAGGAGTTAGGCAGCTCACTGAGGTGAGTCACACAGCAGTCCAGCAGAGAACACTGTCCAGGCTGGCAATCCTTTGGTTGGGGCAGAGACAAAGCACCCCGGATGAGGTGAGGCCATGGAGGGGAAATCACTCCACCCCCATTGGGATCTCTGCTTCCTGCTCCTTCTCTTAGCCTGCATAGGGTGGCATTTGATCACCTGTGCTGAGTCATGATCCTCTGAGATACTTGCCTGGCTTTGGCATCATTCACAGTAGTGTTTTGCTCCAGTCACAGCAGCCTCTGGGTCACATAACAATAGTCCTTGTGTTAGGGGGAAAAGGATGTCCCAAAGCAAATTCCATATAGGCTTTGTGGACTCCACCCCCACCCCAGGTCAAAGCCAAAGACACTGGGAACTCCAAATCCCATCACCACCAAAGGGAAGGTGGCTGGGACCTGAGGGTGGGGTTAAGCAGCCAGGTGGATACAAAAGGCAGACACGTGGGCTTTGGGGCTCTCTCCATTTTGGGCTCTCGGCCAGCTTGCAGCGTCCGGTCAGCTCTGAGAGTGACTTTGGGTTTCCAGGTCGTCGGATCGGGTAGGACGCATTAAAGACTTTATTTCCCTATTTTCTCCCTGAGTTGTACCTTTTCCTTATTTTCTTTTTCTCTTGTAAATAAACCTTTTATTAACCCTTTTGTGTGTGTCTGTAGTAGAGTATTCATAAGTCTCTTTAAAGCGCGCGGGTGAGGACCCACAGCCAGGAACCCGTTTAATATCGGGGCTGCCCTATAACAGCTTGGCGCCCAACGTGGGGCGCCAAATCTGTTATAGGACAGGGAGAGGGGCAGCCCAAACCCCACAAACCTGCCTATTCTAAATGGGTTCTGCCATCCACTGCATCAACACAAAACATATGAGACTTTAATGGGAAGGAACTTTAATAAAACTAGGAAACAATACAGGTAAGGCAAAGAGTCTAGTTTCTAAATGAAGCACCCAAAGTTACCCATCCCCTCGTGGGTAAAACTCCATCCAAATGGGATCGGCCCAGAACAAGGCCCCAAAGACTGCCACAAGTCTAAAGCATCTTCCAGTGGGGACCCACAGAAAAGGGTCACAAACAACTGGACAAGCCCAGAAGGAAAAGAGCAAAATCAACATCAAGATAAAAGCTGCCATTGTCACCTCCCCACGGGTCTCACCCACATCTGTGTCACCCAGTCCACGACCAAAAGACAAGCGCAGTTTCTTCACGTGTCTCTAGGCTCCATGCGCCTCTTCCAGGTCTCCTGGCTCCATCCTGCTTCCTTCCTCAGTCTCTTCTGCTGCTTCTTCTCTTCCTGCTCAGCTCCACCCTCCCTTGGGTGGGGCAGGGAACCTCCCCCTTTCCTGGGGACCACCCTGTTGCACTTGGAGAGGTGAAATGGAGCCCTGTAGCAGTATTCATTGGGTTAGAGGCCAGCAGAATTAACTTAGACCACAGAGCCTTCTGCACAAGGGCAGTCAGTTGTGGTGCCCTAGAATGACAAAAAAAAAAGTCTTAATGCATTCAGTCAATACCAACTTAATTTCAGTAATATTCAAGAGCTTTGTTCCAATATAGCTCTCTTCTTTCACCCTCCTTTGTACTGTTACTACCATATAAATTCCTTTTTATACATTAGAAGACTGTCAACATCTTGTTATAATTATTTATTCAGCTGCCTTTTAAATCAGATGGGAAAAGTTACAAAGAAAATTACATTTTCTATGTAAATACTGTTATTACTCTATTTGTGATGTGGAGCTGAATTACTGTAAGACATTGGGAATGTTTTGATTTGTCATTGATTTATAATGATAATTTTGCTGACTATAAAATTCTTTGTTGACTGTCTTTCTGTACATTAAATATGTTATCCACACCTCCTCGACTTCATAGTTTCTGATTTGAAGTTTTCTTAATCATTTTCAGGGCTTCTTGTATAATTACTTTTCTCAAGAGGAGTCTTTTTTTTTTTTTTAAGATTTATTTATTTTTATACAAGAACAAGAGTACAGGCCAGATGCGCGGGAGGGTGAGAGGATTTACCACAGACAGAGCGGCAAGGAACAGAACAGGTAGACTGACAAAATACACTGCTGAGGGGAGCAGCGGGCGAGTCAGGAGAGGTCTGCTTTGCCATGTGGGATTCTCGCCGGCTGGCAGGGACCGAACTCGCGCTGCAGAGGCTGCGGACAGCTTCACAGTGTGGCACTTAACCGTCTGCACCACCAGGAAGGCCCACAAGAGGAGTGTCTTTTAATATTGTACCAGGTCTGTGGGTTTTGACAAATTCATAAAATGATATAACCGTGTAAAATTTTACTGCCTGGGCCTTACTTGTGGTGGAAGGGGTTGAGTCTCAGCACTGTGAATCTATCTGCAGCCACTGGAGCATGAGTTCAATCCCCAGCCAGGGAGCTAACCCACATAGCGTAGCAGACCCCTCCTGTCTCGTCCACTGCTGCCCACTGCTCCCCTCTGTGGTGTATTTCAGTCAAACCACCTGTTGTATTCCCCACTCTATCTCTGGTGAATCTTCACACACACACACACACACACACACACACACACCCTCTGACCTGTACCCTAGTTCTTGTATGCATAAATATCTTTAAAAAAAAACAAATTTGGGAAGTTTCCAGCTGTTCATAAATATTTTTATAGCCTCCTCCTTTTATCCTTTGTATCTCCCCCACCTTGTCTTTCTTTCCGCCCTTTCTGGGACTCCTGTTAGCATTTGATCTGCTTCATGGTTTCTCACTGGCTTCTGAGACTGTTTTCTTTTTTTCCCCTTATGTTCCTCAAACTGGATACTCTCACTTGACCTGTTCTCAATTTCCCTGATGCTCTTCTATTGGTTCAAATCTGCTATTGATTCCCTCTAGTCAATTTTTTCGATTCAGTTACTGTGGATGCAGTTTCCAAGTTTCTGTGGTTCTTTTTATAATTTCTGTCTCATTGAAATTCTCAATTTGTTTAGTTCTTTTTTTAATCAATCCTATTTCCTTTTTAATACACATTATAAGGGACAAGTGAACTGCCTTTTTCACATTTGATAAATGCTATACAATTTGTCAAGTTCTAATATGCCAAGTACAAAAATATGTTTCACCAAAATCGGCTACTTTGGTCCTGTGCCTACTAGATTTTTAGCATTCAAGACAAAGATTTAATCTTTAGCAACACTTGCTTAAATAAAATTCAAGATTATAAATGAAATATAAATAAATGCTGGTAGTTTAAAAGGAAGATGTTACAGGGTTGATCACTCTGTCAAGAAGCAGCTTTCTAAAATGACAGGCCTGTCAATGCAGGATTTAGAAATACTTCTAATAGGTGCTTACAGTCTTTGTTTAGTCAAGTTCAATGCCTGAGTTTCCTTAGCAGTTTTTATGGACTTCTTTTTCTATGTACAGGCCAGACTTTCATGTTTATTTGTTTTATGTGTTTTGTGATTTGTTTGTTTGAAAGTGGATATTTTATAATGTGTCAATTCTGGTAATCAGGTTTCTGCCCCTGCCTGATGCAAAGTTTGTTGTTGTTGCTATTTGTTTAGTGACTTGCCTGGATTAATTTTCTAACATCTATATTCTTTGCAATTCTCTGTTCCGTATGCTTAGAGGTCACCTAGTAACTAGGCAGTGGTTTCCTCAAATTCCTTGGATCAATTGAGGGGCAGGAATTGCTCTATTGTTTTAGTGGCTAAGTATTTCAGCAGAATCTCCCAAATGTTTGTTTCCTAATAGAGTTTTGAAGCGGGGGAGGTGGTCAGGATAGTTGGAAGATGAGATGAGCATCTTAGTCAAGTGCAAGATTCGTTTTAATGGGTTGAATTTTCCAATGATATTGACATATACTTTGGGTATAAATCTGGTAGGCAGACAATTGACTCTGTTGGAACAACACTTACAAGTTGTAGAACCAATTGATTTTTGAAAACTATTTGAATGTTTGTATGCATTCTATATAATACAGGTACATTGCGATTCTGGAATTTGAGTACAGAGAAAGTCTGTCATAAATTACAATCTGTGTACTACTGTTGTTTTTCTACAAAGTTTATAATAACCTGTTATGACCGAGGCAGGAAATGTAAGTTTGCATCTCTTTTTGGATTATGCAGTACCTTCTCTTACTGTGGTGCCTGCTATAGAACCAAACTAAGTCAGGTCAACCCAAAACAGCCCCAGAAGTGGCCAGATTTCATTTGCACCTCTCTGGTCCATTTAGTCTTCCTTCAAAGATTCTTAGAAGACACAGCCATTTCTGAATCTCCCTGGATATCCCCAGTCCTAACCTGACAAATATGTATGATCCTGATCCTCTTCCATTGTTCAGGGCTGCTATGCCAGCTCTGGTGGATGTTGTTGGATGTGTCAGGAGGAACTCAGATTAGTAAGGAGATAAAGGCAAGGAGTTCTAATTAGAAGTGGCACAGGATCAAGAAATCAGCAACTGTGGAGAATTCAGAAATTATAGCTTAGGTCTTAAGTTGTGTTTTACACCTGTAGGATATCCCAGCACATTCTTGTACTTAGCTTTTTTTTTTTTTAAGCCAGTCTGGCATTAATACTAAAGAGACTGGGTTTCCTAGAACAAAACCTCTTTTCCTCTGAGGGCCCCCCACTTTTTGTTTTAAACACATGATCTCATAACCAAGAGGAAGATGTTGTGAAAGGCTATATTTATATTTGTTTCTGTTTTTCTTTTAGTGCTGTTCTCCATTTCAAGATGCCTATGCACGTCAGATAAATACAAACTGACAACTCTCAAAGACAGGACAGAGGAAAAACCATTGGTGCTTGAAACCTTGAATCTGTCCTTAATAAAGAAAAGTCCCTGATTGTTGTCTGAAATGCTGTGGAAGTTGCTGCGAAGGAGACTCTTTTCTTATTCCAGGAAATACTGCTTCTTGCTCCTTGTTTTTTTCCTCATCGCCTTCTCTGTTTTAATAATTCACCAAAAGCCCGAATTTGTCAGTGTTGGACATTTGGAGCTGGGTGGAGAGAATCCTGTTAGTAACATTAATTGCACTAAAGTTTTACAGGGTGATGTGGATGAAATTCAAAAGGTAAAGCTTGAGATTCTAACAGTGAAATTTAGAAATCGCCCTCGGTGGACAAACTATGACTATATAAACATGACCAAGAATTGTCCTTCATTCATCAAGAATCGCAAATATATTATAGAACCTCTTAGTAAAGAAGAGGCAGAGTTTCCAATAGCATATTCTATAGTAGTTCATCACAAAATTGAAATGCTTGACAGGCTCCTAAGAGCCATCTATATGCCTCAGAATTTCTATTGCATCCACGTGGACAAAAAATCAGAGGACTCCTTTTTGGCTGCGGTGAGGAGCATTGCATCCTGTTTCAATAATGTCTTTGTGGCCAGTCAGTTGGAGAACGTGGTGTATGCGTCGTGGAGTCGTGTTCAGGCTGACCTCAACTGCATGCAAGACCTCTACAGCATGAGTGCAGACTGGAAGTACTTGATCAATCTTTGTGGCATGGATTTTCCTATTAAAACCAACCTGGAAATTGTCAGGAAGCTCAAGTCATTAATGGGTGAAAACAACCTAGAAACGGAGAAAATGCCACCTCATAAAAAAGAAAGGTGGAAAAAGCGCCATACAGTCGTTAATGGGAAAGTGACAAACACGGGAGCTGACAAAATGCCCCCTCCTCTGGAAACACCTCTGTTTTCAGGCAGTGCCTATTTTGTAGTCAGTAGGAAGTATGTGGGTTACGTACTCAAGAATGAAAAAATCCAAAAATTCATAGAGTGGGCAAAGGACACATACAGCCCGGATGAATACCTCTGGGCCACTATTCAGAGGATCCCTGAAGCCCCTGGGTCACTGTCCTTAAGCCACAAGTATGATATGTCTGACATGCAGGCAATCGCTAGGTTTGTCAAGTGGCAGTACTTTGAAGGTGACACATCCAAGGGTGCCCCCTATCCACCCTGCAATGGGGCCCACCTGCGTTCTGTGTGCATTTTTGGAGCAGGGGACTTGAACTGGATGCTGCATGTACACCACTTGTTTGCCAATAAGTTTGACACGGACATCGACCTCTTTGCCATCCAGTGTTTGGATGAGCATCTGAGGCATAAAGCCCTGGAGACACTGAAACACTGACCATTGTAGGCAGTCTTAAAAATTTGAAGGATATATGTGATTCTATGTGATTCTATGTGATTCTTCTACATTGTTAAGGAAAAATCTGTAGGGGTTGCTGTTTGGGCCAAGAACTCTAAATCATCGTGTTAGAAAACCTACATGTCTTCTGCAGTGCACAGTTGCTAGAAAGGTTATGGTGTTGAATGATGACCTACAATTACCTTGAGGCCAGGACCAGCACTGTGGGGCGAGGTGGCCCAGGCAGCCAGGGAAGAGGTAAATGCAAGAATCAGCCTGTTAAAAGAGCTCAGGGACTTAAAAATACTCTTCAGATTTGACCTGTGCCAAAATTACTTTGAGAACTATTTTCAAAGTAACTTTCAGGATTCGAATAACTTTATAGCAACAAGTAATTATGAAGATGTAATTTATCTTGTAGGTTGTATGTGTTGAAATAGGAATTTGACTATACTGTAAAAATCACCCTTTTAAATTATTTACTTCTGGCTATAACACTGTGCTGTGTAGCTTGAAGTGTGTATGTCATCTCAGGGAACTTAAAAAATATGATATGATTGAAGATATTTGACTGAATTTTGCTTCTCACAATGTATATTTAAAAAAAATGACAGTATCTAGTTGATTCTGTGAATCACCTTAGGTTTATTAGAAAGGTTGTCACTTTAGATTGTTAAAAATGTTAAGATACCTTTGTTTATTATTATAGTTTCAAGGTAGCACTCAGTTTTTCCAAATATTTGTCTATTTCCCCTGTCACCCAGAACCTTCCATCAAGCTGTTTAAGAATTTGTTTTTGCTGAAAAGCTTCTGTACAGCAAGAGACATTAACCAAAACAGAGAGATATCCCACTGACTGGGAAAAAAATCTTTGCACTCCATTCAAATGATAGGGGACTGATCACAAAGATTTACAAAGAACTCACATGGCTCAACAAAAACAAAATAAACAACCCAGTCAAGAAATGGGTAGAAGAACTTAAAAGACATTTCTCCAAAAAGGAAATGCAAATGGCCAATAGGCAGATGAAAAAATGTTCAACATTCCTTATCATCAGGAAAATGCAAATTAAAACCATTGAGATACCACCTTACACCAGTGAGAATGGCACTTATCAGAAAAACAAGCAACAACAAATGTTGGCGAGGATGCAGTGAAAAAGGAACTCTTCTACATTGCTGGTGGGAGTGCAAACTGGTCCAACCACTAAGGAAAGCTATCTGGAGGTTCCTCAGTCTACTAAAAATGGAGCTACGATATGACCTGGCAATTCCACTCCTAGGGATCTACCCAAAGGACACAAAAACATTGATTCAAAAGAACACCTGTACCCCTATGTTTGTTGCAGCACTGTTTACAATAGGTAAAACCTGGAAACAACCCAAAAGCCCAACAACATTTTACTGGATCAAGAAGATGTGGCATATATACACAATGGAATATTACTCAGCAATCAAAAAAGATAAACTCATGCCATTTGCAGCAACGTGGATGGAGCTAGAAGGAATTATGCTCAGTGAAATGAGTCAGAAGGAAAAAGAAAAATATTGGATGGGTTCACTTATAACAGGAATATAGGAGAACCAAATAAGACATCAGTGTAAAAAAAATAACAGTACAAAACACAACAAAGCAAAAACAGTTATAAATCAGAGACATACTGCAGGGGAGGAGGAGGGAGAAGGATCAGAGGGACAGGGAGAGGAGCACAGAGGACTGTGGTGATGATGCATGGGTGCCTTGGGGAAGGAAATTCTAGGGGACTCAATCTGAGGGGTTGGGGAGAAGCAAATATTGTTTAAAAATAAATTTAAAAAAATAAATGGAGCTGTCATGTAAAAAAATAAAATTTGTTTTTGTACTGTTCCATTGTGCTCTTAGTTCTCTTGTGTGATCGATCAACAGTAATTAGTATGGAAAACCAAGAAATGGTAGCGTGGGTATGGGAGGAATAATCATATTAAGATAATTTGTGAGGTCTGTGATGAGTGTTACAGCCAGCAATCTGCACTATCCCCAGAAATCAAGACCACAGCTCTTAGGATCTTCCCATGTCTAGCCTCCTACAGTCTTGCATCCTTGTCCCCTGTGCCTCCACTTGAGGAGCACTGGCCTCTGTCCTTACTTCATTGGTTGTTCCAGCTCATTGATTGTTCCTCAGCCCACTGTTGGTAGGCTCTTTCCCATCACCTCCTATGGGGAGAGAGGGGTGTGCTGCCCTTCCCTGGGGGGCCCTGGAGGACCAGGGGAGCCTTTACAAGAGGAACATTGGGTTTGTTTGAGACAAGATCATCTCCATATTGGCACTGCTCTCAGCCTATGGTGTTTACTCTACATTTTCACTAAAAGACACCTGATTTGAGGTTGCTATCCTGCTGGCTGTCCCATACCTCAAAGTAATAAATTGTTTTTTTTTTTTTAAATGCTTACTTTTTGCTGATCTGATGGACGCTCTTCAGCCAAAGATCTAATAAGAAATAGGAAGCTTTATCTTTTAGCTGAGGTTTTAAACCAGAATCAAAACCATGTACTTTATTTTTAAATGCAACCAGCAGCCTAAATGATACATGGGAAATTCATATTTTCAGTTTTTCAGGCATTCAACTGAGAAAACTTTTTATTCCTCAAAATTAGAAAACATTTTCATTTTATCAAGCTTTGTTATTCTGCCCCTCCTGAATGAAGATGTCACATCTTCATAATTTGATCATCAAGTGGATTGCTGTTGCTTGTATGATTAAACATGGCATCCAATGTTGGACCAAGAACAACATACTTGGTTTGAAAACTCAGGAGAGGATATCAGTGAAGGCAGCCTATACATAGTGCTTTTGTCCCTATTGGCTTCAAATGTCATTGTTCTTTTAATGTAAAAAGTTTCTCCCATGTTTGCTCTCTTCAAAGAAAGAATTTTTTTTTTTTTTAATAGAGGCATGCTTTATTTATTTGTTTGCTGGTTTGTTTGTTTGTTTTGTTTATACATGCACTGGGTACAGTCAGAAGCGCAGGAGGGTGAGAGAATTCACCAGAGCCAGAGCGGGGAGCAGAGCAGGCAGAAGGACCGAAGTACACTGCTGAGGGGAGCAGCGGGCGGCAGGAGAGGTCTGCGCGCCATGTGGGACCCTCCTCCGGTGGCCGGGGAGCAGCCGGGGATCGAACCGGCACCGCAGAGGCCGCGGGCAGCTTCGCAACCCAGCACTCAACCGCTGCGCCACCGGGGAGGCCCTTCAAAGAAAGAATTTTACCTTTGAGTTAAGGCATTATTTCTTTACTCTAAAACATTTTCAGTGATCCACATTTTGTATCTATGTCTTGTATTTTTTTACTTTGTTCACAATGTCTTGTTTTACAGACTTTATTCACATCTTATTTTGAAAATTTACAAATTTCCAGGAAAGTTAAAAACAATAGTACAATGAACACAATGTCCTATGGAAGCTGGATGAACATAGTGCATAGTACTATGTACTGTGTACAGGTGTACTGTGTACTCCAGATTTCTCACCTGGAGTCAGTGGTTGTCAATATCATGCCCATTTGCTTTCAATTATATGGATTTTTTTAATTTAGCAAAATTGAAAATTATTCAAAGTTTTCATCTTAGCAATCTTATTATATTGTGAGTGCATCTGATTTACATTCATACCGGCAGGTCTTGAGGGATTTTTTTCCTCCTCCACCACAGATATAAAAACTGGGCTTTGGAGTAGTCCATTTCCTTAAGGCTCACACTAAAACTGGACCGATTAGCTTTCTTTTTTTTAAAGATCCGTAAGGTTTTTTTTTTTTTAACGATTTATTTATGCATACAAGAGATGGGGTGCAGGTCAGAGATGTGGGGGATGAGAGGATATACCAGAGACAGGGTAGGGAACAGAACATGCAGAATGACCAAAGTACACTGCTGAGGGGAGCAGCAGGCGAGGAGAGGTCTGCTGCGCCATGTGGGTTGCTCCCTGGCCGGCCAGGAATTGAACTGGTGCTGCAGGGACTGAATTGCTCCACAGTGTGGTGCTTAACCCCTTGCGCCACCAGGAAGGCCCCACATTATCTTTTATAGCTGTGATACTTCATCACTCTAGAACAGTACCTGCCAAAATGTATCCTATTGCTAATACCTGTTTTCAGAGTTTATATAGAATTTGTTCACTGGGTCTCTTATTTTACACTAAGTGTGGGGCAGGGGTGGAGGAAACAGTGTTTTAATTAAATCCGTAGAGTCCACTGAATTGGACATTCCCAGGCGGTTTAGAAAAGTAAAAATCATTTCTCATGTCAAATATAAAATAAATGCAAGACTTTCCTGGCAAGTGTGGTTATGGAAGCTGGATGAACATGGATATGACTGAATGCATTTGGAACTAATATTAAAATCGGCCATTCAAAAACCAGTGTCTTGTCTCCACAAATTATTCCTTTGTGTTTGTTTGCTACCAGCACTCAAATAATTAAATTTAAATTAATTGATGACTTTGTAGCCAAGTGTTGTTTGTAAGTAGTAACTTAAAGCATAAGAGTAATTCTCTGGAAGTATCTGAGGGGAAGAAGGTAGACAAAAGCAGAAAATGTAACAGATTATACAAATAAATTGAGGGAACTTCAGAAGGAATATAATGTAATAAACACTATCACACTCTAGGGTATTACTAGCTTCAGCTTGTGTCTACTGAGGAAGAACAGTTTTCCAGTCAGTTCCTGGCTGAGTGCCAAAAATATTAACAGTTTCTGTTACTTGCTATGGTTTGCATGTAGCGGATATGACTGAGGGAAAAGGGAGACCTCTTCACCCCTAAAGTTGAGAGCCTGCCACAAATGTCCTCTTACCTGACCTATTAAATGCTTCTGGGTGCTCTTTAGCCCCATTTTATATGAGACAGACTAGAAAATGGCAAAACTGATTAAGCGTACATTTTTATCTCTAAAATGTAAGTTTTGCATACATAGGTCCTTTACAAGACTGCTTGTCAAAGATTTCATTTTTCGTATGTGTTAGTTTTGAGGACCTGTCATAAGAAGAACAACTTAACAGTTTTGATGGCTCAGGGCCCATACTATAAATGAGTCTTAATTATTGAGAGGAAAAGACTTTTAATTATACATTGTGTGCCTAGCTCATAAATATTTTAAACATCCCTTCTTTCAGATAAATGCATTAGTTAAAGGTAAACCAATCATAGTCTCCAAGAATTGATAAAATTGTCC
This sequence comes from Talpa europaea, assembly GCF_964194135.1. NCBI lineage: Eukaryota > Metazoa > Chordata > Mammalia > Eulipotyphla > Talpidae > Talpa > Talpa europaea. The sequence goes on from NC_140074.1 coordinate 43,933,229, forward strand.
TTAATTTCATCAAAATAAAGCTAGGAATCTTGAAAAAGTAAAGAATTGTAGTATTAGGTATGAAGCCACATTTTAAAGCTAAAAGTATTGAAAGTGTATATTACATTTTTACTCTAAACTGATAATAGTCCAAAGGCATGTTAGTATAAGAAAAATATTGCAAAGAAAGCATGAGAACATAGTGAGGAGGGGTAAATTTAATGAAGTGTATATACCTATTTGTAAAACGTCAGATTATGACTTCATAATATACACCAAACATCAGGTGGATTAGGAAAGAAAATAAACTAGGACATATGAATGACTGTCTCTTCATTTTATGGAATTTTTCCCAGAAAAAACAGTGGAAGGTGCATTAGGGAAGAGATTGTGAGCTTAACAGAAGTATCTATCTTCTGAGTGTAGGAAAGCAAAAGCAAATCAGAATTGGAAAATTTGTCAAAAATTTGAAAGAGGGAGGTTGAAAACCATAGTATTGAAAATATGCTTATCTTTAAGAAAAAAGCTACATTGAGATACAATTCATATGTTATAAAATTCCCCCATTAAAAGTCTGCAATTTGGGCCTCCCCTGGTGGCGCAGCAGTTGGGCACTGGGTTGCAAAGCTGCCCACAGCCTCTGCAGCGCCCGTTCCATCCCTGGCCGCCAGGCGAGGGTCCCACATGGCGCGCAGACCTCTCCTGCCGCCCGCTGCTCCCCTCAGCAGTGTACTTCGGTCCTTCTGCCTGCTCTGCTCCCCGCTCTGGCTCTGGTGAATTCTCTCACCCTCCTGTGCTTCTGACTGTACCCAGTGCTTGTATAAATAAATAAATCTAAAAAAAAAAAATCTGCAATTCATTGTTTTTTAATATAACTATCACCATCAGCTCTAGAGCATTTTCATCACCCCCCCCCCATACCCTATACCTTTTAGTGGTCACTCCCCATTGCCTTTAACTCCCTTATATTAGTACATTTTTTGAAAGCATTTAGATGCCAAGAGTAAAATGAAAAGGGATGTAACAATTCACAGAAGGTGAAATAAGGAAAATACAAATGACTAATATGAAAACAGAAATTCAGTAAAAATCCAAATAGAAACTTTCATACACCAAATGTAATATTCACTCAATATTTATGAGATCATGTTGAGAAACACATGGCTGCTACTGTAGGGAGGAGCCATAAAACTTGAAGATTTTGACCCTATGAAGAGCCAAATTCTTTGATAGGTAATTCACTTGAAAAATATCCTAAGGGGATAATAGTCTGTACTCACACTTAAACCCAATGGTTATTATATCCCTATTTATGGCAAAATTAAAAGTAGGGCCTCCCTGGTGCCCAGGGGTTAAAGTCTCAGCCCTAACAAGCTATCAGCAGCCACTAGAGCACAAGTTCTATCCCAGGCCAGGGAGCTAACCCACAGGGTGCAGCAGAGCTCTCCTGTCTCACCTACTGTTACCCTCAGTGTATTTCAGTAGATCCACCTGTTCTGCTCCCCACACTGGTGAATCCTCTCACCCCCTGCACCTCTGGCCTACACCCCAGTTCTTGCATGCATTAAAAAAATGTAAAAATAAATCTCTAGTGATAGAGGAATAATTGTGCAATCTTTTTCTTACACTCAGGGTGGAAAATTATGGAATATTTTATAGTAGTCTCAATGCCATGGAATACTACAAGGTAAAAGAAGTAAACAAACTAGAAGACAACATATAATGGGATCTCAATTATGGTAAAAAAAAGAAAAAATGGTACTGAATACAAAGGGCCATTCAGAATTCCCCTGAAATATCCCATCTGGATATTTTGAGAGCAGTTCCTCCCAGCTCTATAAAATTCTTGCTTGCCAAATACTTATTTGGAACCTTTTCCACATATGGTTTGCCTTAGGTAATTTTATAAGATGCCCCAGCCTTAGTTTGGAGGAGGAAGGAACCCTACTTTCTCACCATTCTTTCTCCCATAAAAATGTTTTTAGAGCCAAGCTTTGTTGCTTAGCAAGGTGTCCCAGGATCTACTTTAGGTAACCCTGTAAAACACTCCAGTTGTATAGCCTGGGTGGAGAGAATTGCTTGCATCACCAACCCAAAGAATAATAAGACCGGTCTTATAGGGCACAGCCAACCTGAGCAAGACCCCAAAGTGCTTATCTTGGCAGCAGTTTTGCCTCTAGCTATTTGGAATTTCATTTTTGATACAGATAACTTCAACTAGTTACTTGTTAGGTGAGGATGATCTGGCTGTTTTAGCTGCATGTCATAAATATGTTCCCTTTATCCAGGAGCCTCACAAACATTCATATTCTGACAGCACCCATCCCAACATTCGACAGTGGGGTTACTGGATGAACAATATTTGTGCAGGAGGGGGATCTTGTCTGACTCAACTTACTTAAACTCAAGTAAGTTTAAGATGTGTTAAGAAACAGAAAAAGGTGATTTAAAAAGCATCTATTTCTGTAGAACTAGTCACTAGCTTAAATGAACTTTTTTTGTCACCACAGTCATTAGTAAATTCTTCCTTGCCAGCGAGGATTCCTTAAGTTGACTTAAAATAGAAATATATTCCCTCTGGAAAGGTTTTCCAAACCCCCATCCCCTCCAAAGTAAAAGACCCCTTTAACCACATTCCTTAAAGTTCATTGAGACAATGATAATGTCAACTACTAACAATGGTTGAGCATTTCTTTATTGTGTGTTCTCAGCGCTTTGCAAGTAGTACTCCATTTCACAACAACCTTGGGAGTAGGCCAACTTGGTTCATTTGCAAAAGGGACAAAAAAAGTGCTTGAATCTATAACAAATGGTTTCTTTTAGGGAAACAAACCCAAAATGTTTTTGTCTGATCTATCCACTTCCAACATACTATCTCAACTATCCAGCTCAGTCCCTAGACCCAGCTGCTTTAAGTGTAGCATCTTTTTTTTAAAAAGGCAATACAGGAAATAAAAGGGTGGAGTGGAGGAGAAAGAGTTAATTCTCCAGTCTTGCTGAAATCAGGTCCAAGAGGGTGGAAAGAAAGAGCAGAGTCACGGAGGACATCAATTCTGTGTGGAGAGGCGGGAGAGAAATCCTGACATAGAAAAGTCTTAAGGTTTGGAGCAAAAGCAGTACAGGTGAGTCTAGAAACTCCAAGGGGAAATAGTTTCAAGTAGTTCTGTCAGTCTTAACATTGGATAAGGCTTGAGAAGTTTGAAAATGAAATGTTTTGGCATAAAATGTATGACAAGTGACAACCACCAATTTCCACACTGTCTTTGGTTAAGTTCACTTTCCTGTAGGTGATCATTGTTTCTCTAGTTAAGGTAATAAATAGACCTGTGCACGCGCACACACATGCAAGTACACACCACAGAAAGAAGGGTGGCCCCAGCAAACAGGAGAAACTATAGGTAATTTCCGTGTAACTGAGCCCTGTTGGCTGGCTTTTTTATGGCTGAGGGAAATGTGCAAGCTGATGGGATATTGCTGAGACATGTGAGGGGAGGTGGGGAAGGAGCAGCTGGAAAGAACAGAAGGACCACAGGGGGCAGGGTAGTGTGGGGGCCACTAACTCATGGAGAACTTGGGGGGAAAGGGAGATTAGGAAGGGAAGCTTAACTCCTTCTTGGTCTCAGGTGACCAGCTGTGCAGGACTGGGTGTGGTTCCTGGGAGCCTGAACTTGAGCACTAAACCAGGACCTATTTCATCCTATTGCTGTTTGTCCCTCGAAATCTACAGTACAATCTATATCAAGGCTTTGAGAGTGAAATGTATGCTTTCTGGGCATTAGCAATGTAGAAACCGACTTGTAGAAAAGAATAGGGAGCCCCAAGAAGACCCAGGCAGACACAGCCCAAGCTTCTGATAATTGAGAGAATTAGAACAGAACAGGGTGTGGTGATGGCATTCTCTTACAGAACCAGAGAAGCCTGGCCCAAGTTGTTTTCAGGGTCCCCATCTCCGAGGGGGTCTTTGTGGCAAGGATTTGTGGATGGGTAGAAGTTAGAACGAACCCAAGAAATCTGGTTCTAATGATGCCATGTCAATGCATATATATACTGAATAACATCTACCAAATGGTCTTCCAAAGTATTTGCACCATTTTGCATTTCCACTAGCAGTGAGAGTCCCCGTTGCTTCCTCACCAGCACTTGGTGCTGTCAGTGTTCTGGATTTTGGTCATTCTAACAGGTGTGATATCTCAATGTGTTGTAATTCCCTAGTGACATTTGATAATTAGCAATTTTAAATCCTTATTTGTCCTTTCATATTATTTCATGTACCATATCTTCTTTGCAAGGTGTTTGTTCAAGCCTTCTGCTCATTTTTTTAATCAGGTTGTTCACTTTCATGTTGTTGAATTGTATGTATTCTTTATATTTTACACAACAGTCCTTTATCAGTTATGTGTTTTGCAAATCTTTTCATCTGATATTGCTCCATGGTGGGGACTGTGTCACCTTCATTTTGTACTTCTAGGCATAAAACAGATTATGAAATACAGTGGGTGTGCATTAAATATGTGCTAAATGAATGGACAACCTGTTTAATCTTCATTAAACTCTCAAGGAAATATTCATTTAGGTGTATTTTCCTTTCAAATCAACATAAATCATAGTGGTAGAAGGAAAAATGTAAATTTACTTACAATTGTCTAACATTTGGTTAAATTCAGCTTGTCTTATTTTCTCTGTGAAACAAAACCTTACTGAAATGCTGCACCTGAATTAAAGTGTCTGTCATTTTTTTCCCTGCCCACAAGTATTTCTCTTCAGGAAATTTGATCTTTAGGCGTCTGGTTTTCTTTTCTTACTGCCTCAGCTCGTGACTGAGGTAAGCTCCAGAGAGCAGGTCTGGACCTGTAGGCGAGGTCTCAGAGTTTGGGTCTCCGGGAGGTCGCAGTTCCTCTCACTTACCAGGGAAGAGAAGGGTAGAGGAGGAGGCAGTGCACGTTTGTGGGCCCTGCGTGGATTTTGTTCCCAAACCATTTATAGAAACTCTGTAAAGGGGGTCAGCATACACCTGTTTCCTATGAAGCTGCACTGTACTTTGTATGAGGTGTAAACAAGGAAACAGGGATTGGTAATAAAAATAGGGGTGATGTGTGCATAAAAATTGGGGGGAAATAGATGCCTTCTTGGCTTAAGAGGAGCAACAACAAAGCAGTGGGGCAGGAGAGAGGAAAGCTTTCCCCAGGAATTTTTCCACATAACTACTGGTGGTAGGCGGGCTGTGGGAAGTGCATGATTCATTACAGCCCTGTCATTTCAGCAGCAGACTCTGGCAGGAATGCAGTGTCCAAGGACAAAAAATTGTCTGCCACAATGGTTACTTCCATTTAAGGTTTTTCTCAACCTGGGCACTATTGACATTTGGAGCTAGATAATTCTTTGTTATGGGAGTAGATTTCTGTTCTGTGCACTGTAAGGTGTATAGCAGCTTCCTTAGCCCCTTCACACTAGATGCTAGTGGCACACCCCCTTTCAAGTTGTGGCAACCAAAGAAACTTCTAGATATTGCCAACTGTGTCCCTATCTCTTCATGAGAACCACTGACTTATAGGGTGAATTTAATTCCTATAACAGGGCCTGAGCAGAGTGACTAGGTATGACTAGTCACTACAATGTGGCTAGGTATGAGACATACCCTGGTGAACCAGCTATTCATGGTTGCTACACAGATGCAACTTAAACCTGGTAGGTGAGAAGGTGGATAGATAGTAGATGTAGGGTATCTTATTTGGTCCATATGATTTCCCTTAGGAATTAGCCAATGTTAAAATATCACCCAAGTTACTTCCTTTAGAGTCAATCACAGAGGTAAAAGCAATTGCAGACTTGCAGTCCACCATCATCAGATCTTGAAGATACTTATTGATAGTATGATAAGTTTTTAGAAGTTATGTGGCAACTAGTGTTGTCAATGACTCTCAAACATTATACTGCTTCAGGCATCCCCGGTGGCGCAGAGGTTGAACGCTGGGTTGTGAAGCTGCCCGCAGCCTCTGCAGCACCGGTTCGATCCCCGGCTACTCCCTGGCTCCAGAGGAGGGTCCCACATGGCGCACAGACCTCTCCTGCTGCCCGCTGCTCCCCTCAGCAGTGTACTTTGTCAGTCTGCCTGCTCTGCTGCCCGCTCTGGCTCTGGTGAATTCTCTCACCCTCCCGCGCTTCTGACTGTAACCAGTGCTTATAGAAATATTTAAAAAAAAAACAAACAAAAAAAAACATACTGCTTCAGAATCAAATGAAGGGGTTCATAAAAATAAAGATCTCATTTAATGTCTCACCTTATGTTTCAAAATCTATGATGGTGAACCAGATACACTCGAATTTTGTTATGCCCAGCAGTTAAGTTCTACAAAATCACTGGAAACAGTAAATAAGCAAACACTGATTCTGCAAGGAGACTATAGCACATTTTCAGCAACTAAAATGCCATTTGCATTATATAGATTTGCTATTCGCATTATATCAGTTTTCATTATATGGTTTTGGCTTCCTCGAAAGATAAGCCAGTCTCAATGGCTTTTCTTCCACATAATTCTTTTTCTGTTTAACATTTAACAGATATTTAAAGGATGGTTTCTAAGCTTCCTGATCTGCAGGAGCAGCCTTCCTGCAAGTCTAGTCTATTTCATGCTTATTGTGTTATGAAACTGGTGAGGCAGCCAATTCCAGCAGAAAAAGGCTAACATTTCTTCACTCCTGGTAACTTGATCATAAATGCCTTTGTCTTCCAGCCTCACAATAATACTTTCCATTATGCTTCCTTTCTTTTTTTTTTTTTTAATCTGTCAGAGTTGCCCGAATCCACAAATTTGGTGCTTTTCCATGTTTTCCCTTAGGTTACTTAAGCACTTTCTGGAGTGGCTTCATACAGATCAGCAAATTTCCTCTCCCTTTCCTGGAAGTTTGACATTGTTGACTTAAACACTGGAACTCACGGCCAACATTATGACGACTCATGCCTGAATGAAACTTCTGACGTATTTTCTCTGTGAAGTATGTCCCAGCCTCCTTGCACTTAGGATGCTAGATAACACTTCAGCCCTGTACTGGGGTCATTTTAAATAACAAACTCACCAAGCAGAAGCACAAAAATGTGAAAACATGGCATTAAACAGACCATGAAAATGATACATGTTATGAGAATTGAAATGAGAAGGAAGAGCCTCATCTTGTTCCATTTTAGATAGGAACATATTATTAAGTGATTTGATTTATTTGCCTCTTTGTGCTTGCTGGTGAGAGACCACAAAAAGTGCCAAAGGAATGTGTGGGGTTATGAATACACTCCAGTGAGCATACAAATTTGCTTATATAGAATCCATGAACCATGGAGGCTTGGTGGCATCTGTACTTTAAACTCTCTAAGGTATTGGGATATATAGCCATGTTGAGGAAACTCTGAATTACATAATTTGTGAATGTGAAGTAGTACTTCTCTTTGAAACTTGTGATGGCACAAAAACTATAACAGTTTCTGAGACCCAGCCCTATGACATTAGAGTTTACTGTTTTGTTCCAACTAAAAAATATTTTTAATACCAGTCCTGTGCTTTATGCTATACCTGTAGCTGCTATCATTTCTTGAGATTTTATCAGTAAAATAATTTTTATTCTTTCAATAACAGGTCAGCGGAAGCATTAAAAAAATTCTCTCATGTGATGAAAGTCTAGGAAAGCTAGGATACCACCGCAGAATTAAAATAGGAAAGAAAGCAGAACTGAGATAAACTTGATTTTTGGAGAAGGTCACCAAGCCTGAAGGAGCAAAGATCAGTGTATGGTGAATATTTCTTGATACACTTGATACTCAGAAGAAAAGAAATACTATCCTGGTTTTTTTTTTTCTATGAATTAAAAAGAATGGATCAAAAGATTCCTTGGATATGATGTCTTTTTGGCACTAGCCAGATCAATTCAGTTACCTTTGGTGTCAACTATTCACCACCATGTCCCTAATTCTTGACATTGGCCTAGTGCACAGTAGGTATTCAAAAAAAATGTGGTCCCACCCATGACTTTGTTTTTGTTTTTTTTTATTCTCTTCTCAATAACTCTTTTTTTCCTCTTTGAGGCAACATTAGTTTACAACCCTATATTTGATTTGGGGGAACAGGCTCACATTTTTTCATATGTATGTGAGCATCTCACACCCATTATCATGTACCCAAACATCTCTACCAGAGCCCATTGGGCCCCCACTACCCTTTGTTTCCCATCCCCTCTTATAGCCTTAATTCTGCAGTCATATTTCTAGAGGTAGTTTGTTTTTTTTAAAGATTTATTAATTTATGCATACAAGAGCTGGGGTATAGGCCAGAGATGCGGGGGGGTGAGAGGATTCACCAGAGACAGAGTGGGAATCAGAACAGGCAGAGTGACTGAAATACACTGCTGAAGGGAGCAGTGGGCGAGTCAGGAGAGGTCTGCTGCGCCTTGTGGGTTGCTCCCTGCCTGGCTGGGGATCAAACTCGTGCTGCAGAGGCTGAGGATTGCTTCATAGTGCGGTACTTAAGCCCTCTAGAGGTAGTTTTGATTTAGTTTTGTGTGTTCCTTTGTTTTGTTTCTTTATATTCCACATATGAATGAAATCACCTGGTAAAACTATGGAGACTTCTCAGAATATTAAAAATAGATATACAATGATCTAGCAATTCCACTCTCTAGTATTTACCCAAAGCATGCAAAAACATTAATTTGAAGGGTTGTATACATTCCTGTGTTCTTTGCAGCACTATTTACAATGGACAAGTTGTAGAAACAATCTAAGTGTCCAATGGCAGATGAATGGATTAAGAAGTTGTAGTGTATATATAATGGAATACTACCAATCTATAAAAAGAGATGAAATCTTGGGCCTCCCTGGTGGCATAGGAGTTGAGTCTCATCACTATCACTGCTTCCACCTGAGTTCAATCCCCAGCCAGGGAGTTAATCCACATATGGCACAGTAGACCTCTCCTGTCTTGCCCCCTGCTCCCCTGAGCAGTGCATTTCAGTCAATTCACCTGTTCTGCTCCCCATTCTATCTCTGGACTATACCCAGGCTCTTCCATGCATAAACAAATAAATAAATCTTTAAAATAAATAAATTAACTAAAAAAGAGATGAAATCTTGCTATTTGGGAAAAACAGAGGGAATTATGATAAGTGAAATAAGCCACACGTAATTTTGTATATATAATTTTTTTTTTAATTTTTATATTCCCCATACAATTGTGACCCCCTTATTTTGACCCCAATCCCTCCCCTCCCCACACCCCACCCCCTATAGAGTGTCTCTGGTTCATAGTTGTTTGTTGATTTTGATTTTTACTTTAATATAGTTATTCTTTTTCCTGGTCCCTTATTTAAGTTTTCTAGATTCCTGCTATGAGTAAGACCATCCGGTATTTTTCTTTTTCTTTCTGGCTTATTTCGCTGAGCATGATCCCTTCCAGCGCCATCCATGTTGCTGCAAATTGCATGTGTTTATCTTTTTTGAATGCTGAGTAATATTCCATGGTGTATATGTACCACATCTTCTTGATCCAGTCATCTATTTTTGGGCATTTGGGCTGTTTCCAAAGCTTAGCTATTGTAAAGAGTGCTGCTATAAACATAGGGGTGCAGGTGCTCTTTGGAATTGATGTTTCTGTGTCCTTTGGGTAAATACCTAGGAGTGGAATTGCTGGATCATATGGAAGCTCTATGTTTAGTAGGTCCAGAAATCTCCGCACAGATCTCCATAGTGGTTGGACCAGTTTGCACTCCTACCAACAGTGCAGAAGAGTTCCTTTTCCTCCACAACCTCGCCAACATTTGTTGTTGCTAGTTTTTTTTAATATGTGTCATTCTCACTGGTGTAAGATGGTATCTCATGGTAGTTTTGATTTGCATTTCCCTGATTAGAAGTGATATTGAACATTTTTTCATATGCCTGTTGGCCATTTGCATTTCCTCTTCAGAGAAGTTTCTTTTTAGCTCTTCTGCCCATTTTTCAACTGGATTATTTTCTTTGTTTTTGTTGAGTCTCATCAGCTCTTTGTAGATTTTTGTGTTCAGTCCTTTATCATTAGTGTTGAAGCCACACATAATTTTTTTTTTTTTTTTTTTTTTTTTATTCTTTTTTTTTTTTTTTTTTTTTATAGAGGCATGTCTTCTTTCATTTATTCATTTATTTGTTTGTTTTGTTTATACATGCACTGGGTACAGTCAGAAGCGCGGGAGGGTGAGAGAATTCACCAGAGCCAGAGCGAGGAGCAGAGCAGACAGAAGGACCAAAGGACACTGCTGAGGGGAGCAGCGGGCGGCAGGAGAGGTCTGCGCGCCATGCGGGACCCTCCTCCGGTGGCCGGGGAGCAGACGGGGATCGAACCGGCGCCGCAGAGGCCGCGGGCAGCTTCGCAACCCAGCGCTCAACCGCTGCGCCACCGGGGAGGCCCAGCCACACATAATTTTGAATGACCAGGCAAAGAGGAAAGTGAACACTTGTTCAATATTTACTAAGTGCTAAGCAAGTTGCTATCACATTTATTCTTCACAGATTTATAAGGTAGATATTTTGAATTACAGTCTACAAATCAGAATACAATGGCTCAGAGAGGGTTGCAACTGCCCTGTATCACTCCCTCAATAACTAATTGTTACCAAATCACCCTCCATCTCACCTCTTCCTTGCTGGCAGTCTCAATGGTGTTGATATATCACAAACTCCGTCTTGTGCTTCAAAAGAAGGTAATCCTAGTTCACATTCCAAGTTTAAGCCCTGATTAATTTAAGACAATCAGGGGAGAGTAGTTTCCTTGGTCAGTGATTAATTAGGGGGTTAACATGTGACTCTGTTTTACCTAATGGGATGGCAGGGTAGGTTGCTGGGAGTTGGATGTTCTAAGGAAGGTTTCAAACTACTGAGGGGACACTGCAAAAGACAGCATCTCTGGATTTGATCTTTCCTGGATGTGATACCTGGAATGACTGCAGTCATCTGACCCAAACAGTAGTCATTTGACCCAAAATGGCAAAGCAGAGAAACAGGAGAACAGGGTCTCTAATGGCATGATTGAGCCACTGAATGAACTAGCCTCGAAGTTACCCTTCCTTTAGACTTATCAGGTCAGAAAATAATTTTCTATATTGTCCTAAGTATTTTGAGTGGGGGGCAGTATTTTCAGATGATGACTTCTAAACTGACACAGTCAGGTAGTTGAGAAATTGTAAAGCCCAGGTTTCATCCCAGGTTTGGCGATGAAGCCTATGTTTTTCCATTCCAGTATTTTTCATCATATGAAGTTGTTTAACAAAACAAAAGCTGGATGTTTCTGAGTCCTGTGGGGGAACTGAAAGTTGGCCACTGTTCTAAATCATTCAACTGTCCAATCTAGCACATTTCCCATAAATTTGGCAATAGATGTACTTTTATATGCACACATATGTGCAGTAAGGTATATACAACAACCTCAATTTAATGCTTAAGTATATTTTATCACTTTTAAAATATTTATTTTTATTTTTTTATGCATACAAGAACTGGGGTACAGGCCAAAAGTGTGTGTGGGGAGGTGAGAGGAGTCACCAGAGACAGAGTGGAGAGCAGAATAGGCAGATCTACTGAAATACACTGCTGAGGGGAGCAGTGGGTGAGAGAGGAGAGGTCTGCTGTGCCATGTGGGTTAGCTCCCTGGCTGGGGATTGAAGTCATGATGCAGTAGCTGGCGAAAACTTAATAGTGTTGAGGCTTTAACCCCTGCGCCACCAGGGAGGCCCTGCTAAAGTATATTTTAACTTGTGTTTTCTTCAATAATTGTCCCTATTTTTCCATACTAATGAAATGTCCCCTGAGAGCAGCAACAGTCATATTTTATCATGAAACTGTATTTTTCAGTTTTCTTTTCATTCAAAGTGATAGAGACACAAAGTGAATTAACTTGAACATTTACAGGAGAAATTTGGGTTCCTGTAACCAAACCACAAGAAGAATGGAGCTGGTTTCATGCATGAATGGGTCCGGAAGTGACTGTGCCTCTTAAACAATCCGGCTACCACAGCTCACAAAGCTTACCCTGGGCTTTATGCCTTTTGGTTTTGCTATTTATCTAGGAAATGACAACTGACCACTTCCCAGTCATAATCGCTTAGCTCCTGAGAAGTGAGAAATGAAAAAAATGCTTTCAGTTTCTACAGAAAGCTGGAGAAGGCTCCTGATGACCTTGGGTCATGTTAAGTCACTGTGGCTAGGGTACTGACCCAGGCTGGGCTGTGTGTGTTCACTGCCTTGCTCAGAGGGATGAGTATGTTAAAGGAAATAATTCTGGAGTGAAAAGAGGATGTACCACTCCATCTTCTGAGGGCTTTTCTTCAGGCTACTATACTAGCTGTGTGATTGATAGATACTGGTTCCTCTGAAAATACCTGGAGAGCAAATGAACACCAACTAGTTTTTCATTGGCTGCAAATGAAAACACACACACACACGCACACACACACAGAGTACATCTCACCAAATTCTTTCCCACCTTCAGAACCCCATATAGGAACTTTACCACCAAGCTTTTCATTCACACCCTCTGTCCTTTTTTAAAAAAAAAAAAAAAAACTCAAATCACATTGCATTGTAACATTATATAAGTTCAGATGTGGTAAAATGTCAACATGAGTATCTACTGCATTAAGTTCACCGCTGAAAAGTCCAATTCTATCCTTTAGTATACAATTGTCCCCTTTTCCTCGTTTTACCCTCCTACACTCCCTATCTTGATGATTGCCAGAGAGCAGAGCTCTTTCTCCTCTGCCTCTCCCCCCAGCCCCGCAACAGCCAAAAGAATGTAACAAAGAAAAGTTCATGTGTCAACTCACAGATGTCAAGATTCCCAACTGCGCAGCATTGGCTTCAGCAACATGCTTTTGCCTGCCCACTTGGAGACTGGGTGCCGCGGACCAGCACAGCAGTAGACGATGAGGCCGTCTCAGGGTTGAGAGACTGCGCAGGGTGGTCAGGGATTCGGTTAAAGAAATGACAAACAGACACATTTCAAGAGAGAGTGTAAATCTGAGTGTGTTTTTATTTGGGTTAGTGGCCAGTATTTATATGTTCTCTAAAAGCATAGGAACAATGAATATACTTTTCTTAAAGTAATATTTTTATCATAAAAGCTAACAAAGCCAAGGACAACAGAGAAATCATTAAACTAACAATTCTATTGTTACACAGAGTTTAGTAATGTTTCATTTGTATTAGCCTTTATATTTTTATTTTTTAATTAGCAATTAATGACCAGACAAGGGGAAGATTTTAGAAAGACAGTTGTAGCAGAATAAAGTTTGTAGGCCTTGAGAAAGCAAGATAAGGTTCCAGGTGCTCAACATTTCTCCCATCCAAGTACTAACCAGGCCTGACCCTGCTTAGCTTCCGAGATCAGACGAGATCGGGCGCGTTCAGGGTGGTATGGCCGTAGACTGCTCAACATTTCTTTTAATCATCTCTGTGGCTGCTTCTGGTGGTCGTTATCTCTTGGCAGGCATTCGGCTTTTCTGCAACTTAGGGAGTTTGCTGTTCTCCCCCTGTGCGCATGGTTCCTTGCCCACGCCGGACCTCAGGGACCATGGCAACAGCCATTAGCCCTGAGGGTCACTGCAGGGGGAGGTGCAGCACTGGGCATTCTCACTTTTGAACCACTTACTCTCTACCCTTTTTTCAAAGCCCATCCAAATGTGTTCAATCTTCTGCATGGAAAACAGAGAGAACAGTGGTACTGTGGAACTTGGATGCCCTGGGGACACCGGCTGAACATGGCAAAGCCCCAGGGAATTCGGATCCTTCAGCTTGGTGGGGAGGCCCATGCCGCCACTCCTCTTGTTTCCACAGACCAGTAACTACTACTGTGAATAGTGACAAGGTAGAAGCTGAAAGTGTTTTGTCCAATTTCCACATGGTCCTTAGCATCCCAGCTAATAAGGCAAAAATTGTCAGTGAAGCGTTAATCACAGCAACCCTAAGACAATTTCTATTGCAAATGCTCACAGTTGTTGAATGGGAGATTTGGTTTCTCTGTTTAATTTATACAAAGATCTTACATAAATTTTATAATTGAAAAAAATGTTATTAGTTTTGAATAAGGTATATTGACCTGAAGTATTGGCTACTCCTTGCCTGAAATGCCAGCACCATTTAAGATGGAACAATACCTCTGTTGGTATGAAGATCATCTTTGACATGAAAAGTGACTAAGTAAAAGACTTTTCTATGACTCCATGACAAACAAACCAAAGAATTCAAAAGAATAAGAATATTGGAGTTTCATCATCTTTCCTTTTGCATTACTTTCCTTTTGCTATTGTAATAAGTCACCACAAATTTAGTGACATAAACACAAATCCATTCCCTGGTTATACCAGAGGACAGAGTCCTAAATTAGTGACACCAATCTAAAGTCAAGGTGTCTGAGTTGTTCCCCTTTGGAGTCTTGGGGGGGGGGGAGGGGAGAATTTGCTTCCCTCCCTTGTCTGCTCAGCCTACTTTGCATAAATTCTTTGGCTCATGACCTCCTCCAATATCAAAGCTAACACAGTAGCAGCTTCGAATATCTCTGTTTCTGTCATTGCTTGGTCTTCTCTCTGACTCCTCCATATCTCTCTTACAGCCTTTGTAGGTATGCCAAGCCCACGCAGGGTGATCTGAGGTAATCCCCCCCACTTCCCTGTCCTTTAGGTAATCGCACCTGCAAAATCCCTTTTACCATGAAAGGTCACATATTCACAGGTTCTAGGGATTAGGATGAGGATGTCCTTGGGGATTATGATTCATTTTTCATCCTGTCACACCCTTTAGTCTCCTTATTAAGTTTAAAATTTCTGTTAAAATTTTGCTGCCTGAAAAAATCCATTAAAAAGTTGAAAAAAATATTGAGGAACAATGTACATGCAATCAAGTACACATACCCTCAGTGCAGCTGGAGACATATATGCTTGTGAAAGCATAACCAGAACCCACAAGATATGGAACATTCTAGCACCACTGGAATCTCTTTCATGCCCTCTCCGGTTAATAACCTCCTACCTCTGTTCCTGTGGCTACTATCATAGATTGGTTTTGCCTGCTTTTGAACATACAAACATATGAACTTTTTTGTAGTTAACTTCTCTGGCTCAGTATATCAGGGAGCTCTGTTTGTATTGTTACAGGCAGCAATGGTTTATTCTTACTCTTTTTTTTTTTTTTCAACTGTGTAGAAAATTCATGAATATCTAGCTATTTATCCATTCTACTGTTGATGGACATTTGGCTTGTTTCCATTTTGGAGCCACTGGGATTAAATCTGTTAGGAACATATTTGTGAATATTTAAAAAAGATTTTAATGGAGAGTTAAAAAAGAGAAACCATAGTCTCAGTCTCTATGGAAGACTTTGAAATTTGTTTCCTTTGTTAAGATTTGGATCAAATATGCCCCTCCTCCCAACAACAAATAAGTCATTTTGGTCTCTGTACTCACATGCCCACATTTGATAGGCCTCATCTTCTCACCTGGAAAAGACAATAACAATGAACAACTTGGGAGAAAAAAATTTTATATATACTTACATATAGGCATATATATTCTTAATTTTATTTAAACAAAAGAAATTATACTCTGCAAAGTGTTCTTCAGTTCTTTTCACATACTAATAAATGCATATATGTTTTGATATTAGCATAATGCATCATTGTTTTTCAGTGCTATATGGTATGAATTATAATTTAGTCTTTCCCTATAATAGAAAATACCTCAGTAAATAAATTTGTGTATTTTGGTAGGTGAGTTTAAAACATAGCCAGGGCCTCCCCGGTGGCGGAGCGGTTGAACGCTGGGTTGCGAAGCTGCCCGCAGCCTCTGCAGCGCCAGTTCGATCCCCAGCCACCAGGCGAGGGTCCCGCATGGCGCGCAGACCTCCCCTGCCACCTGCTGCTCCCCTCAGCAGTGTATTTCGGTCCTTCTGCCTGCTCTGCTCCCCGCTCTGGCTCTGGTGAATTCTCTCACCCTCCCGCGCTTCTGACTGTACCCAGTGCTTGTGTAAATAAATAAATCTTAAAAAAAAAAAACAAAAAAACAAATAACCAGTTCTCGCCGGAGCCCGCGGGAGGAAGCGCGTGTGGAGCCGCCGCTCGGCAGGACTCTGAGGAAAAGCTGCCCCAGGTCGCGCCGCTGCCAGCATGGGCAAGGGAGACTCCAACAAGCCGCGGGGCAAGATGTCCTCGTACGCCTTCTTCGTGCAGCCCTGCCGCGAGGAGCACAAGCAGCAGCACCCGGACTCGTCCGTGAACTTCGCCGAGTTCTCCAAGAAGTGCTCGGAGAGATGGAAGACCATGTCCGCGAAGGAGAAGTCCAAGTTCGAGGACATGGCCAAGAGCGACAAGGCCCGCTACGACCGGGAGATGAAGAACTACGTGCCGCCCAAGGGCGACAAGAAGGGGAAGAAGAAGGACCCCAACGCCCCCAAAAGGCCGCCGTCCGCCTTCTTCCTGTTCTGCTCCGAGCATCGCCCCAAGATCAAGAGTGAGCACCCCGGCCTGTCTATCGGGGACACGGCCAAGAAGCTGGGCGAGATGTGGTCCGAGCAGTCCGCCAAGGACAAGCAGCCGTGCGAGCAAAGGCGGCCAAGCTGCAGGAGAAGCATGAGAAGGGTATTGCTGCATACCGCGCCCAGGGCAAGAGGGAAGCAGGAAAGAAGGGCCCTGGCAGGCCAACAGGCTCGAAGAAGAAAAATGAGCCAGAAAATGAGGAGGAGGAGGAAGAGGAGGAAGAAGGCGAGGACGACGAGGAGGAGGATGAAGATGAGGAGCCAATGGCTGTCCTGTGATGGCGCGCGTGGCGGGTGCATGTGTGCTCCGGCAACTGTTTTGCTAAGAATGTGAATTCAAGTGCAGCTCAATATTAGCTTCAGTATGAAAACTGTACAGATTTTTGTATAGCTGATAAAGATTCTTTGTAGAGAAAATACTTTTTTAAAAATGCAGGTTTGTAGCTTTTTGAGGGGCTACTACATACAGTTAGATTTTAAAGCTTCTGATGTTGAATGTTTCTAAATATTTAATGGTTTCTTTAATTTCTTGACTTGTGTTTGGTAGCACAGCAAACTTGTAGGAATTAGTATGGATGGAAGATTTTGGGTTGTTTAGAATGTTTCATTTTGGTTTTTTAAAAAAATTTTGTAATAAAATTGTGTATATTAAAAAAAAAAAACACATAGCCACAGAATTCCTAGCAATAATATTCTGGATTTAATAGTGTCTTCTTTTTAAATGTTGATAAGTATTGCCAAGTTGTTCTCCAAAAACTTATGCTGTTTTAAACTCTTATCAAAGGGATACGAGAGTGCCTATTTCCCATCAAGTCAACTTGGGAGTCATCAAACAATTCACTAATCAGCTAGGGGAATAAACAGTGATGACATGATTTGTATTTTCTTGTGAGACTTAGGTTCCTTTTATTTTATAATACTCCTGTAACCGCCTCTGTTAACACTTTTGCCCATATGAAGCAAGCTAATGGGTTTCCTATTTATGAAACCTAGTTTTAAGATGTGCTTAAACACCTATACATTAAACTTAATATTTTTTTAAAGATTTATTTATCTATGCATACAAGAGCTGGGGTATAGGCCAGAGATGAGGGGGTGGGAGGGCGGTAAGAGGATTAACCAGAGACGGAGTGGGGAACAGAACAGGCAGATCCACTGAAATACACTGCTGAGGGGAGCAGCAGCCAAGACAGGAGAGGTCTGCTGCACCATGTGGGTTGACTCCCTGGCAGGGGATTGAACTCGTGCTGCAGTGGCTGCTGATAGCTTGATAGTGCTGACTTTAACCCCTGCACCACCAGGGAGGCCCAAACTTAACATAGAGTTTGAAACTTGTTCAAAGTCTGAAAAGTCTAAAGACAAAGCACTTTGGGCCACTATTCTTTTCTTTTTGCTTTTAATTTTATGTAATCAGAATCTTTTAAACACAACAGAACAATAGACAACTATAAATTAGAGACATTCTATAGGGAAAGAGGAGGGAGAGAGACCAAAGTGAGGGCAGGAAAAACACAAGGGACTATGGTGATGGTGCACAGGTGAATTGGTGGTGGAAATTCTATGGGGACTACACCTGAGAAAAGAAAGCAAACATTGTTTAAAAAAAAAAAAGGACTTCCATGGTGGCTTGGGGGTTAAGATGCAGCCTATCAAGCTATCCACAGCCACTGCAGCACGAGTTCAATCCCTGGCCAGGGAGCTACCCACATGGTGCAGCAGACCTCTCCTGGTTTGCCCTCTGCTCCCCTCAGTAGTGTTTTCAGTTCATCTGCCTGTTCTGCCTCCTGCTCTGTCTCTGGTGAATCCTCACACCCCCAATACCTCTGGCCTGTACCCCAGTTCTTGGATGCATAAATCTTTAAGAAAAAGGAACAATGATGTAAAATATACAGGAAAAAAATTTAAAAAAAAAGGAAGGTGGGTAAAAAAATCTTTTTTTAAAGCTCATGCCAAGTTTTTTTTAACAGACTCATTTCTCTGAAGTCACTGCCAACAATTACTTTTTTTTGATTACTTTTTTCCTTAATTTTTTAATATATTTTATTTTTTACATCATTGTTCATTTTTAAACAATATTTGCCTCCCCCTACCCCCTCAGGTGTAGTCTCCATATAGTTTCCTTCGCCAGTGCACCCGTGCACCATCACCTCAGTCCCCTGTGCTCCTCCATTCATCTGACCCCTCTCCTGCCTCCTCCCCTGCAGTATGTCTCTGATTTATACTTGTCTGTTTTTGCTTTGTTGTGTTTTGTACTGTTATTATTTTTTTACACTGATGTCTTATTTGGGGACAATATAGGGGAACGTATATTCCTGCTATAAGTGAAACCATGCAATATTTTTCTTTTTCCTTTTGGCTTATTTCACTGAGCATAATTCCTTCTATCTCCGTCCACTTTGCTGCAAATGGCATGAGTTTATCTTTTTTGATTTCTGAATAATATTCCATTATGTATATATGCCATATCTTCTTGATCCAGTCATCTATTGCTGGGCATTTGGGTTTTTCCAGGTTTTACCTATTGTAAATAGTGCTGCAATAAATGTAGGTGTACAGGTGTCCTTTGGGTAGATCCCTAGGAGTGAAACTGCTGGGACGTATGGTAGCTCCATTTTTAGCAGACTGAGGAACCTCCAGACAGAGCTTTCCATAGTGGTTGGACCAGTTTACACTCCCACGAGCAATGTAGGAGAGTTCCTTTTTCACTACATCCTTGCCAACATTTGTTGCTGCTTGTTTTTTTTGATATGTGCCATTCTCACTGGTGTAAGGTGGTATTTCAATGTGGTTTTAATTTGCATTTCCCAGATTATAAGGGATGTTGAACATTTTTTCATATGTCTGTTGGCCATTTGCATTTCCTCTTCGGAGAAATGTCTTTTAAGTTCTTCTGCCCATTTCTTTTTTTTTTTTTTTAAGATTTATTTATTTGTTTGTTTATTTGTACAAGCACTGGGTACAGTCAGGGGCGCGGGAGGGTGAGAGAATTTACCAGAGCCAGAGCGGGGAGCAGAGCAGGCAGAAGGACTGAAGTACACTGCTGAGGGGAGCAGCGGGCGGCAGGAGAGGTCTGCAGGCCATGTGGGACCCTCCTCCAGTGGCCGGGGAGCAGCCGGGGATCGAACCGGCGCTGCAGAGGCTGCGGGCAGCTTCGCAACCCAGCGCTCAACCACTGCGCCACCAGGGAGGCCCTCTTCTGCCTATTTCTTGACTGGATTGTTCATTTTGTTTTTGTTGAGTTGTGTGAGTTCTCTGTATATCTTTGTGATCAGTCCCTTATCAGTTGACTGAAGTGCAAAGATTTTTTCCCAATCAGTGGGTATCTCTCTGTTTTGGTTAATGTCTCTTTTGCTGTGCAAACACTTTTCAGTTTGATGTAATCCCAGGTGTTTATCTTATCCTTGACTTTCTTCGCTTTGGGTAATGAGCCTTTATAGATGTTATTGCGGTGTATATCTTGTAGTGTTATATCTATATTTTCTTCTATATATATTTATGGTTTCAGGTCTTATGTCCAGTTCTTTTATCCATTTTGAGTTGATTTTTGTGCATGGTGAAAGGTGGTGGTCCAGTTTTCCTAGCACCATTTATTGAACAAACTGTCTCTGTTCCATTGGATATTCTTTGCTCCTCTGTCAAAGATCAGTTGTCCATATAAGCGTGGTTTTATTTTTGGGCTCTCTATTCGGCTCCAATGGTCTGTGTGTCTGTTTTGTTCCAATATCAAACTGTTTTAATTATTATGGCTTTGTAGTATAGCTTGAAGTTTGGAAGTGTGATACCTCCTTTCTCCTTTGTTTTCATCAGTAGGGCTTTGGCTATTTGTGTTTTTTGGTGTGTTTTTTTTTTTTTGTGGTTCCATATGAATTTCATCAGTATTTGCTCTATTTCTTTGAAGAATGTCATTGAGATTTTTATTGGAATAATGTTGAATCTGTATATTGCTTTTGGTAGGATAGACATTTTAATAATGTTAATTCTTCTAATCCATGAGCAGGGTCAACAATTACTTGTCATCTTTTCTTTTCTTGTATGGCTTGAATTTTTTATTCCTCAACCCACTGGGGCAACATCTCACAATGAGTAGTAAATAAAGCACTTCCCCTTATCAAGCAGTTTCACTTGTGGTAGGGCTATGAGAAATTAATCAGCATTCTATAGGCAGATCTTTCCTCCCATTTGCAATTCTATTAGTCCTACAAACCCAGGCAATTTAATAAATATACTGGATTCTAAATAATCCTAGACCAGGAGCCTTTTAATTACTTCTTTCGTTACCATTTCCTGGAAATGAGAATTTTCAGGGTTTTAGCTTTCTTAGAGTTCAATATGAGGAAACTGGTGTTTCATAAGAATAAGGCACAGATATAGCTATACAAATGTTTATTCGAGAATGGTTAATATGTGAAATAATCTAAAAATTCAAATGGAGGGCAAGAGCTAAAAAAAACTCATTCCCATGATGAAGTATTCAGCAACCATTAATGGGATGGTGTAGATCATAGTTTTCGAAACGTGTTCTCCAGACCAGTATCACCAACTTCAACTTGTTAGAAATGCAAATTCTTGCCCCTCATCCAAGAACTACTGAAGCAGAGACTGAGTGATTGGAGACCAACAACCCATGTTGTATGGAGACCTTCAGTTGGTTGATCAAGCTCTTCTCAGGCATGGTCATTTGAGAACTACTGGAGTAGACATTTATTGACACGAAAAAGAAGTCCACCTCTTTTTTAAATACAAAAAGATTACAAAAGATTACGTTAATGTGATCCTAGTTTTTAAAACATTTACCCATATGCAAATATACACAAATATATCTGTAAATGTATACTTTAACATGTCAACATTGTTTATACTAGGTGGGGAGGTTAGAAATGATTTAATTTTTAAAAATATTGTCAAACCCTTTTACAGTGAATGCAAATTAGTTATGTAATTTGGGGAAAGAATAAAATAAACACTCTCCATTTGGAAAGATTTGCAGATAAGGACCCATCTGTGCCTCTGAGTTTTGAGGAATTTCCTTATTACTTCTGCACCAACAAACTGGCATCAAGAGAGCACCCATCCCGTTCTAATCCTCTCAGGCAGAATGAAACAAAATCACTTCTCCTCATTTCCCTTAGCATGGTTGGAATTTTAAAAAACACCTTGCCAAACATAAAAATGAAGAGATAAATGAGGATGAACACACCAGAAAATATGAGAAGCATAAATTCCAGAATATGGTTCAGATCCTAGGCAACTACCTGCTTCTTTTCCATCTTGTATTTGGCATGACTCTCTCGATATCCTCATTATTGGAGCCAGATCTCTCCATAAACATCTCCCCCCAGATTTCTTCTGGAACCAGTTCATCTGAAGACTCTGTTACCTCCCAGTTGCTGGTGGGATGTGCACCAGACATGATAGATGAATTTACTCCTTGTGCAGGACTCTTTAAGGCAGTCTGAGCTTGTGTCTGCTTAAACATGCAATTCCTTTGTAATGATATCATCGTCACACCAGTCTACAAAATTCAGGAGGGCAAAAATGTAACTTTAATTTGAGGTAAGTCATCATGGCTCCCATTTCTATCTGAAATATTTCATTTTGTTCCATCTACTCATAAATTTCTTAATTCAATGAATTGCCCAAGCAGTTTATTATTATTTTCAGAAGAAATGGTATCCCATTAGAGGCATTCCTTCTTTCCAGGGTTTTTTCCCCCACCTAATTTCTTGTCTTTCAATTGATTCTAAATTCCTGAGGTTTTATATCAACACTGAGAGTGAGAGAGGAGTCACCTTGCTTCTGGGTTTTAGCCTCTTGTCCTCACTGGCTTTTGGGTCCTGATGTTTTCCTTGGCACTGGTGTGGTACCCAGTGTGTTCAGTGATGGCAGATCTGTATTGGGATCCATGAGAGGGTACCACCATACAGACTATGGTGTATTTTTATATGTCTACACTGTATGGTGATATCTTGTGTCTATTTTGTTAGGTTAAACCAAACCTAAATTTGAAATGCAAAATTGAGGAATGATCAGCTACAATTAAATCAGAAAAGGTTGTAGTCTAGAGGTGGTTTCATCAAAACTACAGTTTCCTACTCAGCATAGTGAATGTCAGAAGGGGGATTTTATTGAAGAAACCAAAAGCTTAGTTTGCTGGTAAACTTGGAGTGATGATTCTCAATTATGCACTTTTACTGATAATATTTAAGTACTTAATATATGAGAACTGGCTAGTAATATTTTAAAGAGACTCATTTCTTTCATATAAACAGGATATAAGAATTTAGAGAAACCTAACATCTGACTTGATCCCTATATATTCCTTCACCTCATTATTGGCATAGGATTTCTAAATGATGCTAATTAGAAGTCATGGGCTTTTGATTCTGAAGTAGCTGCCACCTGTGAATATTTCATGCAGTATGTGATTGGATCACCTTGTTAGCTTGATCGTATCAAGCTAACAGGAGAGTATCAACTCTTTGATGACCATAAGTATTTATGTAATAAACATTCTTATGGGTGGCAGAATTTAGTCTGCGATTGCTTTCCCTCTAACCTGATAGTGAGGGTGTGAAGGTGGAAGCTAAATCTCACACCCTTGAACTTCTTTAGTGGCTACTATTTCCAGCAAAATAACCTAAAAGTTGGATATATTATTAATTCAGTGTAGATCTGCTCACAACAAACTGTGTCCTCAATTCCCAGTAAAGGAGGAGAAACCTTCATTTTTTCAGTGTGTCCTTCGTGTTGCCGCAGCATCCCCGGTGAGGTCTTCTGACTTTTTTTTTTTAAAGATTTATTTATTTATGCAAGAACTGGGGTACAGGCCAGAAGCACGGAAGGGTGAGAGGATTCACCAGAGACAGAGTGGGGACCAGAATAGGCAGACTGACTGAAATACACTGCTAAGGGGAGCAGCGGGCAAGACAGGAGAGGTCTACCGTGCCATGTGGGTTATTTCCTGGGCGGCCGGGAATTGAACCCGCGCTGCAGAGGTTGAGGACAGTTTCACAGGGGGGCACTCAACCCTCTGCAAGAGGCCCCTGACTCACATGTACCAGTCAATATAATATAATCTCCCCCTAATGTTGCTCCTGAACCACAGGGGATCTTGGGGAAAGGGAGGGCTTCCTGTGCTTTTTGTGGCACAAAAAAAAATGAATGCAGGAAAAGGCTGGGAAAATTTCAAGATGTTGGCTGAGACCCCACAGCTCTGTAGATGGGGTGCACCCAGAGAGTACAAGCATGATTACTGTTAATGTACCTGAAGACATTAGGGCTATAGTTTCTTAGACCTTGAGTCATTGTATTTAGCAACCACCAGAGGACTTCTGTGTTCCTAAAAAATATTTAAAATTAGATTTTGAAACGACATCTAATCTAGATTGGATTTGTTATATTTCTTTCTTTTGATTAAAAAAAAAAAATTAAATCATTTTGTGAACTCTACCATTAGTGTGGGCCCCAGGCACTTTGCCTGCGTGACTCATGGCTAATGTGTCCCTGGTAATGATTTTTCTGTTTTTTTTCCCAGTGGTTTCTCTCATGTCTCACTGATGGCCCCTCCTGACTATTTCATTGATTTCCATCCCAAATGGCTTTTTATGCTGAAGCTGGAAAACTACCTATGAACTGGCCATGTTTAATCATTTGCCAGATATTTCAATTAAAAAAGCCCTCACATTAAATAGTTATCACATTGTTGTTTCTAAAATGGATTTTCCACTTTGAAAAAAAAAATACTAATTATGCATTCAAGCAGGAAGTACATATGCATCAACCCTAAAAACTTCAACTTGTTTTTCCTAAATCCCAAATCCAGGTTATTTGTGAGGGTTCTGGAAACAGGCTGTTCCTGGGCTCTGATATTCAGAAAACAGAGAGTCAACTGAGTATAACATGCTTACCTTCCTGCCAAGCCACACTTATGTCACCCTTCTTACCAGTTACTTGATGGGAAAGTGATGTCACAGAGTTGGTTCTCAGATTGATAACAAAGCAAAACAAAAACCCATTATGTTTTCATAAAAGACTTATTTTCCTTGGATTTCTAGAGCTGTCCTCTGCTGTATCTGTGTAGCTTACATTCTACAAGAAAGAAGTTGCAGGAGTGATTTGATTTTTTAGGAGGGTGAATAGTCTCCATCCCCAGCCCTCATCTGACTGAATGAAGAAAATCTAGAGTGCAAGACTATTTTTATAATCAGCTGGAATATGAACCAGCAGGAAATCAGTACGTGACATAAGATATAGGTTACTATGTAGAAAGTTGGACCTGAGTACATATGGGTCTCCCAAGAACTTTCAAAATCATCAACATCCCTTTCTAGGGTTAAACTATTAAGGACAGGGTGGAAGTCATTTAGCCGCGACTTGCTGTCTGCTTGCATTTCTTACAAATTATTCCCTGTACCTCCTGCTCCAATGACCCCAAACTTTTTTTCTTCAGAAAAAGGAAACATTGCTAGAATTATTTATTTTAATCTTTTAATTTTAATTTTTGGGTTACATTTTTGCTCCTCCGTCTGTGCACATGTTCCATTCAGCCACCACCAAACTACCCATGCCAATGTCCCATCTACTCCCTCCCGCAGCTCCTCCTCTTTCCCCATTGTTTCTTCTGGTAAGCAGTAAATTCTTTTACTGTCAGGATTTATTTCATCTCAAGATTTCTGTTTTTCCTTAAGCATAAGAATATGTTTTATTTCACCTGAGCAGGGCACATGTCACTGCTTCTACCTGAAAGACTCCCTCTCCCTGACACTGCCTCCCCTGGTTACGTTATTCTTTCAGATACAGCTCAGATGCCTCTGCAGACTCTGTGATCCTGGAGAGTCAGTTCACACTTCTATTGGGCACTTAGCATGGAAGAGGTGTTTGCTTATGTATTTGTCTCTCTCCCATCTTCACTCAAGAAAGTGGAATTGGTTTTTATAATTTTGTATTTTGAACACCTGACATAACATGCAGCATGTAGCAGGTGTTCAACAAATAGACCAAGTGGATGAGTTAAATTAAAGAATATTTCCTTATTGTTCAAAGTTCCAAGGCGCACAAATCAAATACAAAGGAATAGCACAGATGGGAGCAGTGTACTAGGGGTTAAGCCTCAGACTCTCAGGTCAGGGAACCGTGTTTGAATGCAAATTAGCTGTGTATCACTGAGTGTATAACTAACTCGGCTCTTCTGCCTCCTCATCCTTAAAATGGGAATTATAGTAGAACTTAATTCATGGTGTTCTAATTACATGAAGTAAGATTATGCATATAGTGACCTGCGCCAATACCTGGCCCACAGCAAATTCTTGATGAGTTCCCACAGTGGGGTTGTTATAGAGCAACCCCGATATTAAACGGGTTCCTGGTTGTGGGTCCTCACCCGCGCGCTTTAAAGGGACTTATGAATACTCCACTACAGGCACACACAAAAAGGTTAATAAAAGGTTTATTTACAAGAGAAAAGGAAATAAAGAAAATGTACAACTCAGGGAGAAAATAGGGAAATAAAGTCTTTAATGCGTCCTACCCGATCCGACGACCTGGAAACCCAAAGTCACTCTCAGAGCTGGCCGGACGCTGCGAGCTGGCGGAGAGCCAAAATGGGGGGCCCCCAAAACCCACGTGTCTGCCTTTTATATCCACCTGGCTGCTTAACCCCACCCTCAGGTCCCAGCCACCTTCCCTTTGGTGGTGATGGGATTTGGAGTTCCCAGTGTCTTTGGCTTTGACCTGGGGTGGGGGTGGAGTCCACAAAGCCTGTATGGGATTAGCTTTAGGACATCCTTTTCCCCTAACAGGGTGATGGAGAAGATGGCAATTGCCACTGATATCCTGGCAGTCACAGGCCCATAACCTGACTAAGGAACCACTGCACAGGACAGAATTGAGAAACTATGCAAAGCAAAGGAACAGACAAAGCCGAGCCAAAAGAGCCCCCAGAATTCTGACTGTAGAATTGATGATACGAGGGGATGAACGAGGGTGGGAATAAAGGGCTGAGGGGGCCCAATGGATCATGGTGGAGGATGACAGGTTCTTGGATGGTGGGTGTGTTGTGGTAACACACATCTGAATTATACACAGTGTTGTAATCCGGTGTTGCCTCAATTTAAAAAAAAAAATATGAATTGAGAAAGTGTAGCAGTACTCAGGAATTTCCTCGCAAGGAAGTACAGAGAGAGAGAGAAAAAAAACAGACACATAGCTGGCATTCCTGAAGATGAGAAAAGAACAAAATGGAACAGAAAAATATACTTGAAGATGTAAAACAAAAGCTTGCTTGAAATAATGAAAGCATTTAGTCTATATACTGAAAGAGTAAATCTTATCCTCAGGAAAAAAACTGAGAAGTCTCTGAACATTAAGACTGAAGAGAGAATCTCACAGGTCTCAAAACAGGAAAACAAGATGGCATGGGGAGGACAGTTTGCTCTGCTTATGCGTCTGTCCAGCAATGCTCAGTGCTAGAAATCAGCAATGTTTACTGTGTTCACAGTGGAGCGTGACTCCAGGCAGCTCAATGCAGAAAACAAGAACTTAGGCGTCATTCCCATGGTGACAACCTGTCTCTGTCTGCTGGGGAAGGAGGGTTTCCTAGGACATAAGCCTTTCAACTCTGATACCTGCTAGTCCCAGATAAACCAGGATCTTAGTGTGCACCTAGCACTCATGGACCTTTCATGGAGAACAAATGACTTGGGGGCAATTAGGGGAAGAATAAAAGGTTTGTTGACAAAATCTAACCAGTCAAGGGAAGAATTAAAATTAAGAGGTCAGAAATACAAAAGCCTTGGTGGGAGAAATATTAAGCATTGATTATATTTGTGTATACAATTAAAATGAAGCAACAGTGGAAGTTATAATTCAACACACATTATAAATTTCATATACCTTAATGACATAAAACTAACAATATAAATAACAAATATTGGGCAGTGCAGAGAGGAAGGGAGTAAGGAGGTTGGGTATTGTGCTAATTTCTT
This sequence comes from Talpa europaea, assembly GCF_964194135.1. Taxonomy (NCBI): domain Eukaryota; kingdom Metazoa; phylum Chordata; class Mammalia; order Eulipotyphla; family Talpidae; genus Talpa; species Talpa europaea. Next base: position 43,960,721 of record NC_140074.1, read on the forward strand.
TATTTTTCATAATAGGAAGTCCAGTCTGTCTAAAACTGAAACAAGTAGGAAATGAACCCATACTTACTCCAACTTAATGCCTTTACATTATAGTTTTACTGAAACTCAGAGGGCTCTTTGGGGCATAAATATACCTTATTTTAAGGAACCATTTATTTAAAGTTGCACTTCAATTCCTTTTTCTCCTTTCAAGGAAATATTAAGTTATAAACTTTGACCTTAAAAACAGTGTCACCTATACTTTTTACTTTTATCTGTATTTCTGTTTATCTAACCTTGTAGAAGTCTTTAGAATAGCAGATACTGACCACTAAGATAGCTTGTTTCCTGCATGTTTGCATTTGGGGTGGAGGGAGATAAAAAGACTTCTTTGTTCCTTTTCAGTGTTTTTAAATAAAAAAAGCACTGTGACAGTTAATTTTGTCAACTTGGTTAAGCCATGGTACACAGGTCAAACAGAGATAGTTCCATGAAATTATCTTTTTTAGATGAAATTAACACTTAAATCATAGATTACCTTCCATAATGTGGGTGAGCCTCCATCAATGAGTTGGAGCCCTTAGTAAACAAAGACTGACTGCCCCCTTAGTAGGGAGGAATTCTATCAGCACATTGCAAAGCCCTTTGGACTTAATCTGCAACTCTTTTCTGAGTCTCTAGCCTACTCACCTACCCTGTGGATTTTGGATGTTAGTCTTCCCAGTTGCATGAGTCAATTCAAAAAATAATCTTTCTCTTGATCATGCATAAACATGCTATTGATCTATTTCTGTTTCTCTGGAGAATCCAAATACAAGCCCACATGTATAGATTTCTATAAAAGTAATGACACCACTATTCCCTTCATAAAAAATTGACAATAGTTCATATGTGACAGCAGAAATTTAGAAATTTAGGGCAATGTCCAAGGGGACTTCTTTAGACCCCGTTCACAAGTCGTTAGTGGTGGAATTGAGACCAAAACCTCCAAATGACTAACTCGAGCTAATTTATGGTATAGAAACAATAAATGCTTGGAGACTACAAAATATCATATAGCTCGATCTTGATGGCATTGTAGAATTAGCAGAATGGAGAGAACTGGTGAGAGAGAGTTTACTAAAGCCTTGGAGAGAATGATCAAACTGTTTCATGAATTTGGATACTTTGTGCCATTGAATTACATTTTAAACTCTGCTTAAGTACACTTAAGTTTAAAAAGTTAAGTTTTGTATTTCATTTATTTTAACAAAATAGAAAAGGAACAGAGGGAGGGACGAGAACAGAAGGGAAGGATGCCAAACTGATAACTGTAGGACTAAAAATGAAAGTGTAAAAGCTTTTTTGAAATAGTTCAATTGTCAATGTGCTACCTGGACAAGCTGGTTCTGTGTTTGGGCTAATGGAAGCCACCAGCAGGCTATCCAGCTTAACCGTCTCCAAAAGCACATCTAGATTTGAACCTCAGCAATTTGCTCCCAGGAACTGGCAAGCTGGCAGCATAATTACTCTATTGGAACTGTGCTCATGTTAATTTAACTCACTTAACCATTAAAAATGGAGATAAAATAAAAATATCCCAGACACTTAGGTTCCACCCGTTAGAACTGGCACTGCAAACTCACAAGGTTAGAGCAAGTTTTCTCATCCTCGGCACTATTAACATTTGGGGCTGGTTAACTTTTTACCACAAGGAACCGTTCTCTGCGCTATGGAATGTTGAGCAACATCCTTGGTCTCCACTGGTTCAGTGCCAGTAGCACCCCCTTTCATCTGTGACAATCAAAAATGTCTCCAGACTTTGCCAAATGTCCCTTGAGGGATGAAACTCCCTCTCACTGCCACAGGACTAGGATAAAGAAGTTGACTGCCCATATCATTGTCAAAAAGAATACTTTTTAAATAAATACACTTATCAAAACTGCTGTTTCAAAGTACAGGTATCCCTCACTTTTTGAAAGTTTGAATTTCCTCACTTCATTTTTATGAAAGGCTTATATTAGTACCTGTTTTTAATGACCAAAAGAAATACAAAGAGAACCTTTACTTTTATGGCAAAAGGAGAAAGTGAAAATAGCATTCACCCCCTGTTCTACAACAACATAACAGGCAAACTGTACTCAGAGCATGGAGAATGACATACCAAGTCCCTTCTCAGAACTACTTCACACAGATTGTATATTAATCATAGCTTTCCCTGTCTATGATAAGTTAGTGTATTTATCACAGCTTTTCTATTCTACAATAAGTTAATATGTTACTTAAATAAGTTTAGTTTTCTTTTTTTTTTTTTTTTTTTTTTGTTCTGGGAGCTTTCAAAATGTCTTCCTTATAAGTTAGTGGTAATTGTTGCTTCACTATATCATTTTGGTTTATGAAATACTTCAGAATGCTCTGATTTTCAGCGCTCATGCCCACTTGTCTCCAGTCTCAGCCTCAGAGTCACCATGACCTTATGCCGGTCACTGCTCTCTGCCCCACCACATGTGTGGCAGCTGCTTCCTGCACCCCTGGCCCCAGCTGCCACTGTTCAGTCAGTTCTCTGCTACTCCCATTGCTGCGTCGGACACCACCACACTGACAAACAGGAGTCATGGAGCAGGCAACATAATGCAGGATGCTGCTGAAGAGCAAGATCCTGACCCTTTTATTCACACACATAATTGATTGTAAGGAGATTAGGAGATTAAAGAAAGGGGAAGGGTGTAGAAGATTAGGGATTGTGAGTCTGCCCTCCAGGCACTTCTAATCTACTGATGATACACCCTAATCCCCAGTCATGGTTCTAATTTTATCAACAAGGTGCTCCACTGATCAGCTTCTGGGGTCCCTTGTCATACATTGGTCCTCGGCCCCCTGGGCATTCCGGGTCATACCTCGTGATGTATAAGTCGGGAGTATGTGTTATGCATCGTTCTTCAGCCCCCTGGGCATTCCGGACATATCTCCTGATGCACATGTTATGCATCAGTCCTCAGCCCCCTGGGCATTCTGGACATACCTTGTGAGGCATAACCTTCCCAGTGTGATCCAGCTTTATGCTCTTGTTTGATTTGAAGGGCTTAAAGGTTGGGCTCCTGTTCCTAACTGGCCAGGCCACTTTGACCTTGTTTAGGTGACAATATGGCGGCCAAATAGGCTGCCTAGGAGTAGCAGACCCATACCCATGGTCACGAGACAGATGACGAGTTTGATGCTTGCTGGGTGCTTTACTTCAATAAACCAGGAACTGCACATAGGAATGAATAAACTTGTTGGTTTTGATCTGGTTTCAGAACCCAAAATCATTGATGCTGCTTTGCAGGCCTGCACATGGTTTTGCCCGTGAAGCTCGCATCCCTGAAGCTAAGGAAAAAGGAGGGCCAATAAGGAAATCTACCCTGCCATCATCCAGAACTTAGAGCAACTTGAAATGAACTAGGAATCTCCACTTCAGAGGAAGCCAGCCTTGACAAAGTGTAAATCCCATGGCGGGGCTTCCCAAGAATTTCTTGTTACTGCTACTTGATGTGAACAGTCACCTGGAAAGGCTTTAGATAACAGACTACCTTATTCCTTTATTGAATTCCAAGCCACATAGAATAGTGATTTGAACTTTAATACAAGGGAAATGTATTTGGAGTGAAAACAAAACAAAACAAAAGGGAATGCTCTGATTTCGGATAGTGGCTGAAACCTAAATCAAGATGGATGCCTCAAAATGTCTTCATTTCAGCCTGGCCGCTCATATTCTGGGTCACTATATCAAAACTGCCTTCTCTCCTTTTTCTCCAGACCCCCTTGCTGTCATGATTCCTGCCTTATTTCAACTGAAAAGCTACTTCCTGGGGCATTTTTTTGGACATTCAAGTTGACTTCCATACTCCTGTTATGTATTGCCATAACACTCTACTTGGTGATTTATAATGCTGTCACATTTGGAATTACCTGTTCAACATCTGTCTACCCTACTTGACTGAAACCTCAATAAGAACAGGCACCTTGCTGGTGTTGATTGTTTTATCTCGTAGGGTCTGACACAAAATATGCCGAAGACATATTTTGAAATTCACTTTTTATTTGGTTCCAAAATTATTAAATTTAAGTCATGTGTGACATCATTCTTTTTTAGTATGATGAATGCACTGGTGAAAAAAATAAGGCATGTGAATTACTTGTTAAAAGAAATCGGTAACAGTGGGTCACCTCCTTCCAATTTGTGGTGTGTGCCAATGTCAATATACGTTTCACTGACGCTGCATTTCAAAAGTCACAGATAATCTTTTATATAAAAATAAGAAAACACATTTGAAAATTTTTATTAACTCATTTATTTTCCAAATTATGTTTATTGAAGTAAAGTAGGTTTATATTGTTGTATCTGCTCTGTAAGTCAAGGGGATGTATCTATGAAAGCTCATCTATTTTTTCCTTGTAAAAATGGTACTATATAAATTCATCTTGAGTATAGTTTCAAATCTATCAAAATGTTCAAAAGAATCCTAAACTCTTATTTTTAATGATGGGTGAAAAGTAACTTTTGAAATAAAGTTATTGAGATCTTTATAGGCCCCTTTGGGCTACAAATAGCAGCAAATTCAATTCAAAATGGCTTAAGCAGAATGAAAATTATTATTTTATATAATAAGGTTCAAAGATGGGTTGATTCCGGTTTGGATAACCAATTAGTTGAATAACATCTTTAAATACCCAAATTCTTTCACTTTTTCTGTTTTGCCACCTGCACACACTAATTTGTCTTCACTCTCGGTCACTTGTGGTGCAAAATGTCCATCTTACTCCCAAGAATCACATCTAGTGCATCACAGAGTATGTGCTTTTCACTCAAGTGGGTACCATTTTTATAGTTTCAACAGAGACTTGGTATGTCTCAACTCATAAATATGTTTGCTTATTTGTCAGTTCAAGAAATGACAAATTCCAGGGTGTAACCATGGGAGCCAGGGACTGAAATAGAGATGTCAGGGATCCTTAACATCTAAAATGGCAAGAAACTTAGCAAAGCTATTGGGGTGGAGGGGGGTATCCATACAGGGTCATAGTTGAATTTGGAGCAGAGTCTAAGACATGGGGCCCCAGATTATTTCCAGGTGTCATGCACCTCAAAAGAAGGAGTTTTGGGCCTCCCCTGGTGGTGCAGCAGTTGAGCGCTGGGCTGCGAGCTGCCGGCAGCCTCTGCAGTGCCAGTTCAATCCCCGGCCACCAGGGAGTGTCCCACATGGCGAGCAGACTTCTCCTGCCACACCTGCTGCTCCCCTCAGCAGTGTATTTTGTCAGTCTGCCTATTCTGTTCCCTGCTCTGGTGAATTCTCTCACTCTCCCGCACTTCTGACTGTACCCAGTGCTTTTATAAATAAATCTTTTTTTTTTTTTTTTTTTAAAAAAAAGAAGGCATTTCCATGAGAGAGGAATCGGATGATCTGGAAGTCTAGCCACAAAGGCAAGGAAAACCCTTTTTGCTGCTGCTGCTGCTGCTACCCCTGCCCAACCTCAAGTTGGGTTTGGGAAATTGTTCCTTCTGTTCAGGAGCTCAGGGGAAGTGGTATCTTCATGGAAAAGTCATTTTGCAGGTTAAAGTAGTAGCAAGAGGCTCCTTTGAAGAAGCTGAAACTATTGGAGAGATTCCTCACAAAAAAATAAGGGCCTCGGGTATCACAGAAAAATCGTTTGGAGAGGCTTCCTTGCCCCTCCCTGGCCTGGTTCCACTGGCCTGGGAGTCCCCCTTTTTTTCTATTCCTTTTCTAGTTAATAATTTTTTTTTTTTTAAAGAAAAACTGGGCCTCCCTGGTGGCTCAAAGGATTAAGCACAGCACTGTGAAACTATCCACAGCCTCTGCAGCATGAATTCGATCCCCAGCTGGCCAGGGAGCAACCCACATGGCGCAGCAGATGTCTCCTGTCTCGCCCACTGCTCCCCTCAGCAGTGTGTTTCAGTCAGTCAGTCTGTTACCCACTCTCTCTCTGGTGAATCCTCTCACTCCCTGCACCTCTGGCCTACACCCTAGTTCTTGTATGCATAAATAAATCATAAATAAATATCCCCTAGATACAGGCCCATTTGGTGTCTTTTGCCCCTTCTTGGCGTTGCTGCCTTGGAGACTTTGTTTTTTTTTCTCCTCTAAGTAAACTTTCTTTACTCTGTAAATAAAAATATGCTCCTCTCTGTTTACTTACCTTATTTATCTTATTTATCTGATAGTTTATGAATTTTTCATGGCTTCATGAGACAAGAACTCAGTGGTTCAAGGGCTACTGGGTAAACAGCTGCAGCTGTAATTATGGTAACAGTACACACCTGCTTCATCATAATCATGGGTGATGAGGGGCTTGTTTCACAGGGTTTGTAGGTGTTGGCCATAAAAACAACGCCTCCTTCACAACACTCTCAGAGTCCTGTCTCAAGGGTAGTGGCACCAGGAAGGGGAGGGTGTGATCACATACTGAGCCTTCCCCTGATGGACAAACTTCTGCTCTAGGGCCCGATTATCAATTAGCAGCAGCAAACAACTCAATAGCCCCAGGCAGGGACAGGCATTTTGCATAATACACTTCTCAAGTGTAGGGAGGAAACTTTTCTGTGAACAAAACAGGAAGCCACACATGGACCTCATTCCACTTCCAGCTATCAGGGCCTTCCCCAGGCTCACACCTCAAATGCCTCTATCTGGGGTTGCAGGCTCTATCTGCTCCCTAAGAACTAGCCATGGATCTCTGCTTTCCACAATCCTATTGTCCTTTACAGTAAGTCCTTCCATTTTCCATACCTGGTCATATGTACTTCCTTCTCCAAAGGAGCAGCCAGATACAAGGTTCCCCAATTTGGGGATGAGCCCTTCGGTAGCACAAACAAAAAAGGCCATGTCACAGCTGTGTCAGCCTCACTTGATCACATCACCCCACCACACCGGTGTTCAAAGAGAAATTTTATTACTCACCTTTGATGTTGTCACTTTTCCCAGTGAAAACATTGATCTTCCAGATAGCTGATTTTTTTCAGGGGCTGCCGTCTTTATCGGTGTTGATATTTTGTGTGGGTGCTGCTTTTGCTAGTCTGCCATCTTGGCAGAACTCTCTAAAGTTCACCTTTATGTGCAGTTTTTGAGTTTTTTATCATCATTGTTTTGCAGGCAACCTCAGGCTGGGTACGTTCATCATCAGTTCAGGCAGCTTAAAGAGAACCTTGGAATGGTTGCCATGATCCTCACAGGTTTTTTTACTAGTACGCAGGATAAGCAAGCCAGCAGGGAGACGGCAACCTGGGCCCCCCTGCGAATCTCTACATACTCCTTCCTTCCTCTGAGCTTCCTCTTGCAGATGCACAGCCCTTCCCCAGTGCTCCCGGCTGCGCTGTCCTCCTGCGCTCTCCATCCACTGCACCGTACTGAGTAACGCGGCCCTTATTTATAGCCTCAGCATCCAGGCCCAGGTGCTCATCCTCACGCATGCTCACACCACACTCCAGGTGTCTACCATGACACATGCGTGCCCCACCCCCACACGCCTAAGCGCCTTCTGCTCAATTAGCACAACCAAGGCCACAGGTGACAGCCACAGAGGCCAGCGGAGCAAACGCCTGACCTATCTTCATTTACCCTACAGTCATCTAACCACCCACACATATAATATAAGATACAGAACAATTCCACTAGCTCCAAAATTCATTTGTCCTTCTTCTTTGTAATTAACTCTTTCCTCTTAACCCTAAGTCTGGCCACCGCAGATTTCTTTTTTTTCCTGGCTATTCTAATATTTGTGTAGTGGTGTTTCATTGTGACTTTATTCTGCTTTTCTCTAAAACTTAACTGATTTTAGCATCTTTCATGTAATTATCTGCAACCTGTATATCTTGTTTAGTGAGGATTTTGTTCAAATCTTTTGCCCAATTTATTTTTGTTTATTTTCCATACTATTGGAGCTTGAGGATTTTTTTTTAAATTTATTTATAGAACAACCAGGGTACAGACCAGATGCGCTGGTGAGAGGATTCACCAGAGAGAGAGCGGGGAACAGAACAGGCAGACTGCAGGGTAAGGTAAAAAGTATCAGGCTTTTCTGCCCTCCCACCATTTGGATAGATGAGGGAACCTGAATGCATGCCTGATGGCGGGCACCTGGAGTAGGGTGTGGGCCTAGGTAAATGGGATTCACCTGGGCTGAGACTGGGCTTTTAGGGGCGGCGTCACGGGACGCAGGTAGAAGCCGAGAAAGAAGCAGAGAAGGAGAGAAGTAGAGAGAACGCGAGAGAAGGTTGGAGAGCGCAGATAGAGTGAAGACTTGCTGGGGACTGGGAGGCCTGCCAGCCTTCCATTCCTTGGCACCCCTGCCTGCCGTTTACCTGGTAAATCCCAATAAAAACCTGGGAAGCCACTTAGGGGTCCAGGACTCCTCCTTTACCCGGTCTGGTCTGCTGGATCATAGAAAACCTGCTCAGTGGCCTGTCCTGCCCTTACGTAGACTGATGAAATACACTGCTGAGGGGAGCAGCGGGCGAGACAGGAGAGGTCTGCTGTGCCATGTGGGACCCTTGCTGACTGGCCAGGATCGAACCGGCGCTGCAGAGGCTGCGGACAGCTTCACAGCGCAGTGCTCAATTGCCTGAGCCACCAGGGGAGGCCCGAGGATTCTTTATGTATTGCGGAAACAAGTTTTTTTTTGTCATATGTGTGTTTTGCCAATATACTGCCCTCAATCTATGGATTGTCCCTCCATTTTCCTAATGCCCTGTATTGTTAAGTGAAAGATTTTAATTTCATGAAGTCCAATTTATCATTTTTTTTCTTTCATTGATTGTACTTTTGGTGTTATATCTAAGAAGTTTTTGCTTACTTAAGTTCACAAACATTTTCTCTTAAAAGTTTTGTAGTTTTCCACTTAGGTCTGGGGTGCATTTAAAGTTATTTTGTGTGTGTGTAAGTTGTGAAATACAGGTTGAGATTGAAATATTTTTGCATATGCATATCAAAGTCCAATTTCACAGCAAGATTTGTTGAAAATACATTCTTCTGTGAATTGTCTTTGTCCCTTGGTCAGAATTGGCAGACTTGATTTCTAGACTTTTCTGTTGCATTGATCTATGTATGTAAAATCTCATCAATACAGAACTGTAAGTCAAGTGAGAGGAGTCTGTCATTTTATTCTTTTTTCAAAATATTTTTGGCTACTACTTCCTTTAACTTCCCATGTAACTTCTAGAATCAGCTTCTCTACATGTTAAAAAATTCTTTTTTGGATTCATTTTATTTTTATTTTATTTTTTAAAATTTTATTTTATATAATTCCAACATCATTTTTCATTTTTGCACAATGTATGCATTTTCATTTTGGTTATATTCCCCATACAATTGTACCCCCCCCCTTTTTTTTGACCCTAATCTTTCTTCTCCCCGCCCCCCCCCATAGTGTGTCTCTGGTTTATAGTTGCTTGTTGATTTTGATTTTTACTTTGTATTAATCTTTTTCCTGGTACCTTATTTTGGTTTTCTAAATTCCTGCTATGAGTGAGACCATCCGGTATTTTTCTTTTTTCTTTCTAACTTATTTTACTGAGCATGATCCCTCCAGCTCCATCCATGTTGCTGCAAACTGCATGTGTTTATCTTTTTGATTGCTGAGTAATATTCCATTGTGTATATGTACCACATCTTCTTAATTCAGTCATCTATTTTTTGGGCATTTGGGTTGTTTCCATAGCTTAGGTATTGTAAATAGTGCTGCTATAAACATAGCATTTTTTTTTTAATTTTGATTGAGACTGTATTGAAACTACATATCATTTTTGGGGACAATTGATATGTTAGGAACATTAAGTTCTTCCAATCCATGAGCACAATATAACACACAACTTTTTTTTTTTAAGATTTTTAAAATTTATTTATGCATACGAGAACTGGGGTGTAGGCCAGAGGTGCGAGGTGGCGAGAGGATTCACCAGAGACAGAGTGGCGTGCAGAGCAGGTGGGTTGACTGAAATATACTGCTGAGAGGGGCAGCGGGTGAGACAAGGTTGTCTTGTCATATGGGTTACCTCTCTGACCAGGAATTGGACCCATGCCGCAGTGGCTGGCAATAACTTAACAGTGCTGACTTTAACCCCTGCACCACCAGGGAGGGCTTAACACACAGTTTTATTTTTTACTGTTTAAAGATTTATTTATGCATGCAAGAACTGGGGAACAGGCCAGAGGTGTGGGGGGTGAGAGGATTCACCAGAGACAGAGTGGGGAGCATAACAGACTGACTGAAATACACTGCTGAGGCGAGCAGCGGGTGAGCCAGGAGAGGTCTGCTGTGCCATGTGGGTCTCCTCCCTGGCCAGGGATTGAACTCGTGTTGCAGTGGCTGTGGATAGCTTCATAGGATGCATCTTAACCCCTTGTGCCCCCAGGGAGGCCCGCTAACACATACTTTCAATTCTCATTTTGAAATGAAGAAACTTTTCAAGAAAAATCACTGGCAGTTTCCCATTACTTCTAATGAACTTGAATGGGTCATTGAGTTCAAAACCAAGGGGACTAGAATTGACATGAAAATTGTAGAGCAGGGTTTCTGAAAGTTGCATCATAACTTATTTGTGGATTGGGAAATCAAATTTAGTGGCACAAAATGAACATTAAAAAAGAAAATAAAAAAAAAATCAAACAATATTAAGCATTATTTTCAGTATTCAAAAAATATATATATATATAGAATGCGTGGGTAGACTGAATTGCCATGTGAAATTTGTTTCTTCCTCTGAGTTACAGCCTAAGAAGTTTGTAGTCTTAGATTTAATTCTGAAAACTGGAGTATTCTAGTTAGGAAGAGAGGAAGCCTACCAGCCATGCTTGCTACACTGCCTTTTTCTCACTATCCTCCATGGAAAATTATTTATCTTTTTTAGTCTCAGATTAATGATAATATGGCCCATTTTCTCCAAGTCAAAGGATCATAGATATTCATGCAAATGCAATTTTCCTTTGTGTCCAACCAGGAGGAACAAAAATAAAAAGTTATTTCTCCTTTGGAGATATTCAGAAGAAATATTAGATGCAGTGACAGTAATTGCTAGACTTGGCAAAAAAAAAAAAACAACTGTTTCAGATGAACATAAATAGGTAATTAATCTGAGAGAATGTTTGTACTCATCAGTGCAATATCACCAATATCACCACAGTGACACTTTTAAAATTTAAGCATATTATATTAGATCCCAGCTAATTGGATATCTAAGTCTTCAGCCAAAGGTCGATGAATAGAATGTGATGGGTTCTTTGATGATAAAAAATGGATTTTGTTGCTGAATATTGTTTCCTGGCACTTACTCTGTTATATCAAATTCTTAAACTCCAAAGCAATTCATATGCTCAATTTCTTCAACTTACACTTCATAATTTTGGTACAGGAATCACTTCTAAATGCCGGGAAATGAAGAAGCCTACAGACTTTAGAAATAGAAATTGCATTTTTAAAAGCTTACAACAAACATAGAAGAAAATTTCTTAATTCAAAGAGGCTATAGAGGGTATGAGCTATTGAAAAATGAAGAGTTTCACCTGGTCTGTGTTCCAGTTGCTACCAGAATGTCCTGAGTGGTCTGCTTTACAGTTTCCCACAAGGTGGAAAGAGACTGGATTTGACTAGACAATTCCCCAGATGAGCACAAAATCAAGTCTGTCTGCTTATTTCTAACTAGGTTAGAAGTTTCTGCAACAAAAGCTTCTTTTTCCTTTTTTTTTTCTTTACTGGAAAATACGTGAGGCTCACACAATCACCCAATTGACTTGTGTATGTGTAGAATAAACTTTCAGATACATTCTTTGCATCACACCTGGTTATTAGGAGTCAGTTACATTTTTTTGGCTGAAGATCAGATTACTGAACTGGTAGATACAAAGGTATGTTTGTTCTCCATCTATACTAAAAGAATGTTTAAAGAGGAAAAAAGTGGGGGGTGGGGAGTGAGTATAACCCCAAAAACACCCCAACAAACTTCAGGGTCTAATTTTCTGCTGAGAAAAAAAATCCCCCTTTTCTCCTCCCAGATTAATTTCTATGCCAATTAACTTTTGGAAACTTTCATATAAACATTTACTTAAACTTAAGGTCATGCCACAACTTAGTGGAAACTGGGAAAATCCATCTTTGATGAGCTCAGCTGCTAACTAAGCATGTGCCGGATTTTATAGCAAATCTAAGAGGCTTATCATTTCAAATGTTTTAAAGTTCTACGTGGGAATAAAATAAAAACATATTGTGTGCTCTCCTAGATTGTCCTGCTTGAGAAATTTGAATCACTTTGCTTTCTCCTAGTTAAATTTGTGATATCACCTCTCCAAATAATTTAAACACCTTCCAAATCTCTATTCCACTCTTGCTTTTCTATGCTATTAGGAGATTTGAAGCATGGTCTCAGTGTACATGGACATTAAAAACTTCTTCAACCCAGTTCCAGTAAGTGCCCCTGCCATTGAAATTACAAAATCACTAACACCAAATATCATTGCTTAACAGAATTAATGACATTTTTAGGGGTGTTTGGTATAATTGAGGGAGAATATGGGAACTAGGGCAATGGGGTAGAAATCTAATCAGGGCTACAATTCACTCACTGCTTACCATGTTTGGGCACCATACACCATGTTACAGATATTCTTTCATTTTAATCTTTACCTTTGAGATAGGTATTATTTATCCTTGAAATAATTTAAAGGTTAAGTAAAATGACCAACAACAAATGTCAAGTATATGCTCTTTTTCTTAGCCCTCTTGAGAGTGGAGACATTTTGTTATTCTTCATAATATCTTCAAAGATTAGAACAGTGCTTGGCACACAGAGGTCCTCAAACGTTTATTGAATGAATGAACATATTAATCAAAGTGAAAGAGAGGATTTAAACATGGATTTATTAGCACTTGCAGTCTATTCTCTTACTCTCCCCACCACTTTCCACAGCCACCTGACAGGTAATGTTATAGGGCAGCCCCGATATTGAACGGGTTGCTTGGCTGTGGGTCCTCACCCGCGCGCTTACAAGGGACTTATTAATACTCCACTACAGGCACACACAAAAGGTTAATAAAAGGTTTATTTACAAGGGAAAAGGAAATAAGGAAAATGTACAACTCAGGGAGAAAATAGGGAAATAAAGTCTTTAATGCGTCCTACCCGATCCGCCGACCTGGAAACCCAAAAAGCACTCTCCAAGCTGGCCGGACGCTGCGAGCTGGCGGAGAGTCAAAATGGGGGACCCCTCCAAAGCCCACGTGTCTGGCTTTATACCCACCTGGCTGCTTAACCCCACACTCAGGTCCCAGCCACCTTCCCTTTGGTGGGGATGGGATTTGGAGTTCCCAGTGTCTTTGGCTTTGGCCTGGGGTGGGGGCGGAGTCCACAAAGCCTGTATGGAATTAGCTTTAGGACATGCTTTTCCCCCTTACAGTAAGAGTGTTGGTTTCCATGCTCCTTTTGGCTTCTTTCCTATGGTAGGTCTACAGAGTCCAAGGGCAGAAGATTGCACCTGCTAATTCTGGGTTTTCTATTTTGCCTAGGGCATATTCCAGCCATGAGCTCCATGAAAGCTATAAATTTTGCCCCCTTTGAACTTCTATAATAGGAAAATAGTAAATGGAGAACTGCGATAAAGGGAAACACATTGGTGGTGAGATTAGATAGAAGAAAATGAGATTCGGGCCAAACCTAAAGAGCCCATAGATGACACAAAATTTTGAAACAGCGTGAATGTGCGAGTTTCCTTTTTCTTGTGCAATTGCTGTTTGTTAGCAATCCTCTCAACTTGCAGAGAACTAGAGGTGGGAGGAGCCAGACAAATCACACAACGCAAATGAAGACATTAACACTCAGATAAGGTGAATTTTTTTTTTTCAAATCAGACTATTAAGCCCCAAGTGGACAGAAATAATGACAATAACAACAGTAATTCCTGTACTTAAAAGAGACATTACTTTGTTGTTGATGATAGAGGTTAGGGGAAGGGAGAGCGCCAGGGCCAAGGTGTCTACTTCCTGTCCAAGATTTCTATACTCAAGCAGGAAACTTTCCAGTCCTTTGTTAGAATTCCATGGAACAAAATGGGGAAATTTCTGGCAATTGGTTGAGCTTTCTTTATAAGGCCAATCATGAAAATTCCGTAGAAGAGAAAACATGGCAGGGAAGGAGAAAGTAACAGGGCTTGTGATAGAGCCCAAGGGGGTGGGGATTCTAGGTTGGAAAATGCCATCACTGCTATTGTTGTAGAGTAACCCCGATACAAAACGGGGTGCCTGACTGTGGGTCCTCACCCGCGCGCTTAAAAGAACTTATCAATGCTCTACTGCAGGCACACGCGAAAGGTTAATAAAAGGTTTATTTACAAGGAAAGGGGAAATGAGGAAATGTACAGCTCAGGGAGAAAAGTGGGAGACAAAGTTTTAAATGAGTCCTACCCGATCCGCCGATCTGGAATCCCAAATGGCGCTCTGAGAGCTGGCCGCCAGCCAGGAGCCGTGAAGCCAGGAGGCGAGCGACAGCGAGTCCCCCCAAGGCCCACATGTTTGGTTTTTATACCCAACCTGGCTGCTTAACTCCACCCTCAGGTCCCAGCCACCTTCCCTTTGGTGGTGATGGGATTTGTCTTTCCCAATGTTTTGATGGTTTTAGTCTGGAGTGGGGGTGGAGTCCACAAAGCCTGTATGGGATTAGCTCAGGACATCATTTCTCCCTAACACTATAAAGGGAAAAAAATGAAGCTTTGGGTGTGGATCATGTAAAAGAAGTTAAGAGGCTGCTTCTGGAAAGCAAATAAGCTTTAGCACCAGAGAGCTTTGTGTTTGAATTTATAATCTACAAAGTATTGGTTTTGTGCTTTAGAGTAAGTTCAATAACATCCCTAAGCAGGAGCTACAACTTCTAAATTTGATGTTCAGAAAACCAATATAAAACGTGTCTTCAAACTGCCATAAATGCCACTGTAATGCTATTGTCATTCACTTGTGATTCATAAGTGAATTTTACTAACAATGGATGCTCTTGGTTACTTCCTATTTCAAGGAGATGTTCTTACCAAATATACGTCCTGCTCTGTCGTTTCCCTGCAGCTGAAGCAGTGTGTTGTGTGTGTGTGTGCGTGTGTGTGTGCACGCACACATATCATGTCAAGAAGCTTGGAAAGCAAGCTTTTTAGTTGTGCAGTTAAAGAAATAATAATTTAAAATATTTCTCCTTTTAACTTTGTTTGCTCAGAAGACACTGTTAAATCATCCCTCTTGGATTACTTCCTTCTGATACTCAGTTTCTTCTTCTGTTTTTTAGGGCATAAATAATATCTACGTTGCTTAATCTATGCGGTAGGTTCTAAATAAACACTAACTATAACATGATGATATGATAATCAGAGTTCTGTGAAGCTAACATCTTTCAAATGTGGAACATACTAATATCACAGACTGTTCTGTTGCTGCTGCCTTCTGTACACAGAAAGTTTTCTTCTTGGACTGCAAAACTGGAAGCAGAGTGGCCCTCCAAGCCATTGCCTTGTTGAAGACTTTAAAGCACAATAGTGTTGGAGTTTTACCACATTGTGGTAATGTGGTAAATGGACAGTTCCTTTATATATATTTTTGGATATAAAAATTTGCACCCCCAAACATACCTCCGTGTCCCATTATGCCTCTATATTATTACCATGTGTTCAAAAGCAATTTTATGCTTAGCCTTCCTGTAGCTCTAAATGTGTTTTTCTGTGCTATAATATTATTTTCAAATATGTTTGAGTATAATTACAAACCAGAGAAGTTGAAAAAGTAAAATTATGGTTAAAAAAAAAATACACATCCCAGAGAATGATTCCTATTTACCTTCCACTGTCCGCTACACACTCTCAATATCTTTTTCTCAATCGATGACTAAAGTAAATTTTCATTACTTTATATTTTACATATGGTCTCTAATTTATCCTTTATTATTTAAACTTGCTTTCAATGGTTTATTTTTCTATTTGTCAAAATCACTCAGGTATTTTGCTTGGGTTGAGGTAGAAAACATCATTTTAACCATTACGATTCTTGAAATATTTTTTCATATGTTTTCTTAGAGCATTAGAGTTCATAGGGATGAACTATGTCATGTGAAGGATAGATTAGAGAGTTAAAGAAAAATATTTATGTTGTATGTGTGCTGTATTCTATCAATTCCGTGATAAAGCCCTTTTGAAGGGAGAGAAGAAAAGGAACTTGTAATTATTTGTGTCTTCCCTTCCAATCAAGACATCCTTTTTTGGTATTCCTGCTTCAGAGCCCTTCTCTTCCACTGTTTTTTCCTGCTTCTCTGACCTTTCAATGTTTGGGTCACAGGCAATGGTGTGCTGGTAAATATTTAACATCTGGCTCTAGGGGAAACAAACCCCCAAAGTGTGGTGTTTCAAATTTTCATGTGCAAATATTTTCACTATGGCTGATTTCAAGCTATTAGCATGACATTATTATCAATATAGAGAGTTAGGAAGAGATGCGCTCAATTAACTCTCACAGACAGGCTAGATGCAGTTCCAGCTCACCACCATCCTAGGGTTTAATAATCAGTCCATTTCTTGACTTGCAATTATTTCCTAGGTGATCTCACCAAATTCCATAGTTTTAAATTACGTCCATGTGCTGATGAATCCCAGTTAGATTGTATGCCCCATCTATCCTATTTGCACATTTTCATATCCAACCGTCAACTTGACATCTTCATTTGGATGTCTAACAGGCATGTGAATTTTAACAAGAACAAAATAGAACTCTCGATTTTACCACTGCTTGCCTCCAGAGTCTTCCATCATCTCAGTAGTTGGCATCATTCTTCACTCAATAACACAATTCTTTCTCTCCTCTCTCACATCCAATTCATTAGCAGATCCGACTTGCTGTGCCTTTAAAATTCATCCCAAATCACACCGCTGTGCACCCACCCCCTGTGATCCCTGCTGTGAAATGTAAGCTCTACTCCTCTCTGTGGTAGCCTCTTTCAACAGCCAATTCTTTACATGGAAATCAGAGTGAACCTTTCAAAAAGAAATGATATCCCAACACTCCATTGATTAAAACTCCCCAATTAGTTTTCCATCAAATTCAGAAGAATATTCAAACTCTGCATGAGGCTCTGTTACTTCTTCTGGTTTTTGTTACTTCTCCAATTTCACTCTTTCCATTCTAACATTTACTTACCCTACTCATAGCGCCACTAGTCTGCTTTCCATTATTAACACATCCAGATTGTTTTAGCTCTTTATGTTTGCATTTCCATACCCACTGAGTAGAGATCTCTGCCCAGAGCCCAAACCCGTATCTTCCATAGTTAGACTACCTCCTTCACATTCATGCTCAAATGTTACCTCTTAAGAGGAACTTTCCTAGACTAACACATCCACAAGAGTCCCCTTTTCTTCCATCTGCCAACCTGCAACTCTCTTCTTTCCAAACTTAATTTTTCTTTATAAACACTTATTACTCTCTGATTTATATTATTTATTGATATACATGAAGGCAAGAATTCATCTTGTTGAAAACTATATTTCCAGCACTATAAAAGTGCCTTACAAACAGTAGGTGTTTAATAAATAGCTAACATTATTTATTAATAATAAATATGAGAAATGGAAATATTGACTCCCATACAACTTACTGTCTATATCAACAGTTGACAAACTTTTCCTGTAAGTGACCAGATAGTAACTATATTAGACTTTGTAGACATAGTCTTTATCAAAATTACTTAACTCTGCATATGTAGTATGAAATCACCCGCAGACAATACTTAGAAGTACAAGAATGCTCATGTGCTAAGAAAAAGTTATTTAAAGAACAGGCCACAGAACTGCGGGCTATAGTTCGCAGAAGGTGGTTTACACAAACATGCCTGTACTATTCAGCTAGTTCATTAACAAGACCTTGCTGTTCCAACGTCCTCATCACATTGACTTTCTATTCCAGGAAGTTCTTCTCAAGATAATAAAACTTGTAATAATTTTGGAAAAACCCAGTTGAATGAACATCAGGCTATTTCTTTCCAAGACTTTTCAGAACTTACTGCAAAACTCTCACTTTGCAGTGTCCACCAATCCTAAATGATTATGTCACAATTCTGTACTGAAGACCTACCTTCAATCCCGGACCTCATAAATGCCCTAACTTGGCACTCCCTGCTTCAGAGATGCTGCTAATACTCTCTCAAGGTGGTGAACTGCCTGAGTGCTATAAGCAACGACAGCAGTTATTTTCTGGTGTTTCCAAGGAGTCAGTCATAATGATAAACAATCCCAGAGGAGGTTCTCATGCTGTTTCTGTTGCTTCTGCTATCATCACTTCTTGGCTCAAAAATTAAAGGATGAAGGACATAGTCATTCTTTTACTCATTCAACAAGAATGTATTGAGATCTTATCACACTTTTGCCCTCATATCATCTGGTCTTGATATGGGTGTATAAATATGATAGAGGAAAGGCAATCTTTTCCCCCAGTGATTAATATCTTTCATGTTTACTTGTTGAACTTTAAAAACTGTGTCACCAGGGATTTGATAAAGAAAGAAAAGAAAAACTTATTTAAAAAGGAGACGTTCTTGGTTTGCCCTTTTTTTTATGTCTCTTTTTCTCCAGTTTCCTAAGTTCCCTGATCCAGGAGTCTGCAACTCAGTGTATGAGGCCAAGTTTTCTGGAGGAATGCCAGGCTCGCCAGACTCAACTTTCCAACAGCTTGGGGTTGGGGGTTGGGGTCGGTGCAGTGGGCGGGGGAAGCAATCCTCGCTGCCATCCTCCATAAAACCTGGAATTTATTTATACAAAGAGCTCATTGAGAGCTGACAGGTATGCTACAGCCATTTCTTTATCCCCATGGAGGATGCAACAGAAAAACCAGCCGTTCGACTTCTAACATTTCTGAAACCTCAGTGTTCTAAAGTCTGTACCTTGTGGGGAATCAGCAGGCCTGGCTTGGCCAATGGGCGGAGACAACCGAGCCTGTCTGGTGAGAGAGCCCAAGACTGGGCTCAGGACCTAGGTCTGCCCTCTGAGGCCATTCACTGAGCCACCCAGGGGCCTCTATTGCCTCTGATTACAAACACAGGTGGGGAATAAGTAACATCTCACCACCAGGAGCTCTGTGTTAATTCAGAAAAGGGAGGTGCAATTGTTGTGTAAATTCGGAATCTCTTCACAAATGCCAGTCATTATTATTATTTCATTAAGACAGTAGTTAGATTAGTCGTTTTAGCATTTCTACAAAAGGTCCTCCTCCCCCTCCAAGTCTTTCCTATAGAGGCAGGATTTCTGGTAATAGAAAAACAATCTTTATTTGTTCTCTTCTTGTCAAGACTCTTTTAAAATGCAAGCACCTCCCAGAAGGCATATGTATCAAAGTAACTCATACTAAGACAGATGGGATGCTTCAAAATGTTTTTTTTCTTTCCCCCTTTCTTTTTCTCTCAGGAGGGATCAGGTGGCTGAGGATGGATAATGAAAAAAGAGATCACAAAAAGTTGGGAAAAGTAATTTTTAAGGAAGGAATGCCCACTGAATAACAGACCTGTAATAACCTTGCAGATTATAAGGATCAGTGGTTTTTGAAGTGAACTCTTATGCAGTTTCCTTTCATCTAAAATAGAAAAACCCAAAGTTAGGATAAGAGGCCTATTGTGTCATTCACCATCACCACCTCATACTGAGGCTGCCACAACCCACAAGGCTGCTCTGTGGAAACCCAGGGCTCCCAGGAACAGAGTTGGAAAATCTCTGCTACTCAGCCTGTAACTAGATATGGACATACTCACTCTCCTGATCTAGTGCTCATGGTTCCACATAAAACCAAAATAATTATGAGCATTTGTTGAGATCTTTGTATATGCAGCTCTGATTTCCCAAACAAACCTCTGAGGGAGAGATTATTTTCCTTCCCATTTTACAAATGAGGAAACTGAGGCTTGGAGAGAATAAGAAACTCAGACTGAAGCCCTGTAGTTCTAGGACTGATATTTTTAACCCCAACTTATATTTCCTCCCATTTTCTTGTCTCCCTTTATTTGTTTGTTTCAAACTTATGTTTCACACTCCACCCATGTCATCTAGAATTTTCTTGATTCTAGATTTGGATTTCAGTGGAGACTTATCTACAACATACATTGTCTTCAGTCTGGATTTGTATTTTGAAAGAGGGAGAGTTTGAGTTAAAACAGAAAGTTCTTTCATGGGTGTAACAAGTGAGCATACACTCAGGCACAGATGAAGTTCTATTTTCCTTCCAGGTTGCCAACTCTAGGTCATTTTATTTTTTTCTTTTTAAATTTAGTGTAAGGTTACTGAATTAAAGAAGAGGGGTACAGTTGGCATACTGCCACAAACAAAAAGCCCCATCTTAACACCAGAAATTCCGATGGCGGAATTACCCTGTAAAGCAAACTAACATTGGGTCTGTTAGAAAAAAGGAAGGAAAAAAAAAACCCCAAAACTTAGCTCATCTTGGAAACTTTCAGTGATTGCTAACAGAAAGAGGAGGGAAGAAACCAAATGAGTAAAGAGATTCTTCCAGTTGAAGCAACGTTAGAGAGAGAATGAAAAATACTTGATTCTCTTGTTAGCAGGAGCAGATCACCATTTTCATATTCATTACCAGTGAAATCATAACTAATTTGGTTCTTGAAGAATGACTGAAAAAAACAGTATTTTAGCACTCAGAAAATTCTACCCAGCAATGAATTTTCCTCCTTTGAGATAGGAAGAAAGAAAATGGTGCTCCTGACAGGCAGGTAGTGAAGGCTGGTTTCCTTGTGTGGTTTGACTCATTCCTGCCTGTTTCTAAGAGTTCTTCATGTGGGAGAGACACTAACACTCAACTTTAACCTTCTAATTTTTTATGATTTGTTTGTGCACAAGAGCCAGGGTGCAGGCCAGAGGTGCCAGGGGTTGAGAGGATTCACCAGAGACAGAGTGGGGAACACAACAGGCGAATCGACTGAAATGCACTGCTGAGGGGAGCAGTAGGCGAGTCAGGAGAGGTCTGCTGCGCCATGTGGAACCAAGCTTAGCCAAGGTTTCGCCATTTTGTATATCCTCCACCTTGATATATTAGTCCTTGTACAGCCGCATTCTGGAGATAGTTTCAATAGTCATAACCCTCACTCCACTTGGTGATGAAAAAGCAGACCACCCCAGCCGCCAATGAGGGCAGTCTTATCCATAAATGGGACAGCATCACTAACCGTCCAATCAGTTTGAAACTATAACCATGCACGCCAAAATGCCTTTGTAGTAACCAATGAGTAATTGCCAGCTTCTTTCAAAATTCGCGCCACTCTTGACCCTATAATAGACCCCTGCTTCCTCTGTTCGGGGCTCTCGCTATCTGTCACTGCATTGGTAGATGCCGTGAGCCCGGGCTCGAGCCCGTATTAAACTCCCTTTTGCATTTGCATCAGCTGTCTTTGGATTCTTGGAGGCTATGCTCACCGAGTCTGCTGATCTTGGGCACAACATGCCAGATACCTGGCCGGGGACCGAATTGATAGAGATAGAACTGGTGCCAGTCACAGTGGTTGTGGATAGCTTCGTTGTGCTGTGACTTAACCTCTTGCGCCACCAGGGAGACCCTAACCTTTTAATTTTTTTAACAATATTTTTTGTTCAGTTGATTTTGGAACTAGCACATTTTCCAGACAAGAAGTTTTCATTTAGTTTCATTTAGTTCATTACTCTTGAAATATTTTCTTGCATAGTTTACTCATTTATAGTGCTACTTGCTAGATATTTATACCAACTCTAACTATGATATCTTTTGATATACTACCTCTTCCTTTTTCATACATCTTGGCTATTCTTAGGCATTTAAAAAAATTTTAATAACGTTTATTGAGGTAGTATTGGTTTACAACACTATTTTAGGGCATAGGTTTACAACTCCACAAATGCATATTATCACACCACGCCCACCACAAATGTGCCAATAATCCTCCATCAGAGTCCATTGTTGGGCATTTATTCTTTTACACTAATTTTGAGACTTCTATTGATCTTTATAGTAGGCTGAACAATGCTCCGCCCCTCCCCCCTTTCTGGTCCATAGTTCCCATGAATGTTACTTTCTATTTATATACTTATTTATATATTTATATATTTATTTATATATATTAAATTTATTTATTTATTTTATATATATATAAATTTTGTGAAATCTGATTCTATGGCATTAGTTTTGCCATTCAGGAACATAACTCTTTTCATTTATTCACATGCTGTTTTAATTTTTTCAAAATTATATAGACTTTTTTTACGGAATTTGTGTCTTGCTCAGCTTATTCTGAAAGTTTTTTTATATTTTGCCATTGTTGTCAGTGTAGCATTTTTCTATGGGGTTTCTGCTTCCATGTAATTATTTTAGGATGTGGAATAAGTTGTTGATTTTTAAATACTTACTGTCCAACTATATTTTTTGTTTTTTAACAATCACATCATTAGCAAAAGCAAGGACTTTTATTCTCATTTTCAAATTTTAGGTCAGTAATTTAATTTTGTTGTATTAATGCGTTTGGGATTTCTACCAAGTCAATATTTAGCCATAATGATGATGAGTGATCATCTCTGTATAGTTTCTTTATAATTAAACTGATTTTAGCCTTTTATACTTCAGGACATTATCTGCTATCATTTTGGCAAGTAGCCTTTATCATATGAAATAATTTCTTCAGCTTTTAGTTTACTCCTTAGGAATGGCTGTCATTTTTCTAAATAAAATTTTAGCTTCTAAAGATATGATCATATAATTTTCCTCTTTAAGGAACTGATATGATAGTCATCAGAATTTGTTGCTAGATTTCTTAGTGCTTCTTCTAGGAAGAAGTCATGGTCCGTTATTCATTTTTTTCCTTGGGGTACATGACTAGATTCTACTTGTTATGTTGTTGTTTTTTACATTTTGTCTTGCCAGTTTTGATTAATTTTAACTTTATTTTTATTTTTTTAATTTATTTTAACTTTGTAAAATTAATTGTAGTCTTTTCATCCTTTTCTATGACTTGTAGTCACTTAAATAAAAGGAGTAATATCAGTCTTTAAGGATTAGAGAAAATTCAGCTGGAAATTCATGTCGGTGAGTTGTTTTTTAAAAAATTTTATTCTTATTTGCATAGAAGAACTGGGGTGTAGGCCAGAGGTGGGGATTTTTGGGAGTGGAGGTGTGAGGGGATTCACCAGAGACAGAGTGGGGAGCAGAACAGGTGGATTTTATTGAAGTACATTGCTGAGGGGAGCAGTGGGTACAACAGAAGAGGCCTACTGTGCCACATGTGGGTTAGCTCCCAGCCAGGGATTGAAATCACCACTGTAGTGGTGATAGGAGATAGCTGATATCTCTGAGACTTAACCTCTAAGCCACCAGGTCGGGGGTGGGGGGGCTGGTGGGGTAGGGCTCTACCTCTTTCCCACCCAACTTTTTTGCCTACATTTTTCTGATGTCATTTAGTGTTTCAATTCTAAATTGTCATTCAAATTATTTATATAATATTAATCTAATTTTCAAGAGCCCTCAATTAGACCTACTTTTCCTACCTCTACTTAGAATCTTTCTTTTTTATGTTTTTTTTTTTTAAATTGAAGTACCATTGGTTTACATCATCAGTATTTTAAACTATAGGCTCTCCCCTTTCAGGTGCAGTCACCGTAGCACACCCACTACCACGCACCCATTAGTCCACCATAGTCCTTCATGTTCTTTCCCAATCTGCTCTCACCCCTTTCCTCCCAGCCCCCTCTGGATGCCTCAGTTCTATGATCTGCATTCAAGGGTTGGTTGTAAAGTTTGGCTTTGTCATAGCTAGAATATCTCTATCTGTATATGTGTCAATATACACTGTATAAAAATCAATTCCTTCTCATTCTCTCTTGTTTTATTTTTTCAGATATTGAGATTTATACTCTGATATATTTGATGTTTGATTAGTCTTTTCCTTCAATGGATTACATCACAGATATAATGATATACTGTCTGAAGTCCTGCATAGCCTCTCTTATATATATTCTTTCACTTTCACAGACCAATGGATTAATAGCTCGGTACAGAATTCCTCTTAATACTATGTAATGATATTTTCTGCCTGCCAGTGTTGTGTTCTGATGTGATGCTTATCTGATTCATTTTGCACAGTAACAAATGCATTAATTATATATATATATATATATATATCTTCTCTTTATCCTTAGAATTGAAGATTTTTTATTGGGATATGGCTAAATATGTCTTTTCTCATTATACCAAATTTCCCTAATGACAGGTATTAAATATCTCTTTATGTATGGTCATTTGTATATCTTGTTTGGAGAGATGTTTACTCAAATTGTATGCATATTTTATAATTGAGTTATTTGCCTTTTATTTTGACTACTGATTGCTTGTTCTATGCTTTTGTAGCTTGTTTGAATCCATGGCCTCTCAATGTTTTTTAGAATTTTTTTTCACCACTGGTCAGATTTTTAAGGGAGTATATGGTAAGGATAAAGTTTTATATATGTCATGTTTAATGATGGTCACCAAAAGAATGCCTTTCTTATACTTTTATCAGGAATTGGAAAAAGTTCTTTAAGGCCTTAATGTAGAATGGCAATCTCATAGTTAGGGGCCAAAAGGAAGAAATTAACTCTCAGATCTGAGTTATATTTTGAAAAGATTGCTCTAGACGGTTTTCATAATTTAGACTCTAAGGAAGTCAAGGTAGAAGTAGGTAGTCTAGTTAGTGAGCTTTTACCACAATCTAGGTGAGAGATGAAGGTGCTTGAACTGCAGTGACAGTGGAGACCAGAGGGTAAGTCAACAAGTGGAATGAAAGTAATTGGCTATGAGATTGGATGTAGTGAATTGCAAAAGAAAAAGACTCAAGGGGGCCTCCCTGGTGGCGCAAGGGGTTAAGCACCACAATATGAAGCTGTCCGCAGTCTCTGCAGCACTTGAGTTCAATACCTGGCCAACCCACATGGCGAAGCAGACCTCTCCTGTCTCGCCTGCTGAGCAGAGTACTTCATCAGTCTTCCTGTTCTGTTCCCCACTCTGTCTCTGGTGAATCCTCTCACCCCCTCATCTCTGGCCTGTACCCCAGCTTTTGTATGTATAAATAAATAAATCTTTAAAAAAAAGTGAATGGGGATTAAATTTTGTTTCTATTATTATTGTTTGAATACAAATTTTAAGTTATATTTCTTAGTACCAAAGCATAGTCATACCCATAGGTAACCTCTGCTAATTTAAATGAACCCTGGTTATACAAAACAAGTAAGTCAGCTATTTGAAGAAACTACAGCTGTACTTCACAGAAAGAAGTCCATGCCATGTGGGGCTTGGTTTCTTTTGGAATGTTGTGTAGAAATGTGAGAAGTTTCACTGTCAAGGGCAACAGAAAAATGGGGCAGCGAGAGGAGGGGTGAGGGATGAATTGTCCGTTTAAAGAAGGGAAATATGACAGCATATGCAGTGGAAAGATAAAAATTGATGGTATGGCAACAAAATGGGGACAGTTGCGAGAGCAATGCTTCATCACAAGTGGCAGGATTGACCCACAAGTTTCGGTTAGAGACTGAAGAAATGCAGCACGCAAGTGCAGAAAGGCAGGGCAGCTGTGCATGTTAGGGTAGAGATATATTCTTGCACTTGATCTAGTTTACAGTTCTTATTGTGTCCTTCACCTCATTTACTAAATCATTTTGTCCAAAAATTATATTATTTCACTCTAGGAAGCATTTTGTGTGCTGCACTTGAACTAAGTGTCCTTACTGTTTTCATATTCTAGACATCATCTTCCTGGGAGAGCAAGGCTTTTTCTTTGGGATGTTGTTCACATTCATCTTTATCTCTCTGAATAGTGGCCCCTTCAGATGACTTCTGTTTTTCTTCATTAGTTCTTGGAGATCAGACCTTGTAGTTTGGGCTTCTTGCATGGCGCATGCAGAAAACTTTGCCTCTGTTCACCAGCTGTATAAAGGCAGGCAGTGCCAGTTTCTGGTGAGGGGCTCAGAAGAAATTCCCCTCTTCTCTCTGTCATTGTCTTAAATGTGCTCAGTCTCAGGAACAGGAAAAACCCAGCTTACCCATTTCTGACTCTCCATCTTGGGCCTCAAAAAGAACTAGCACATATATGTGGGCAAGTGAATGCCCTAGCAGGCTCTTGTCAGGATCCCCCCTCTTTTCTGGTCCTCAGATGATGCTCTTCACTGTGGGCCAAGCACTGTCCAAACCATGGTGGAGAGGGACCTGCAGGTAGTTCTCTCCCCACCTCTGTAAGTCGCCACGGCCTTGTTTGCACCTAAAGGCCCCACTAGTTCCTTTTTACTGAGAAGCATCAAGAAGCATGGAACAAATAGTGCAAACTGGTGCTCCCTCATTCCTTTGTAAGGTGTTTTGGAGGTCTTCGTCCTTTATACATTTAGCAGACATTTATTGATTACCCCCCATGTGCTATATGCTATGTCACTTTCTCAAAATGCATCCTGAAGAACATTAGCTGTGCAGGATACTACCAGGTTTATCATGGAAAAGCTGACTTTATGGTAAGTTGGTTCAAAGAAAATTGAAGTTACTGCAGGACTTCTCATATAATTCATGCTACTAATGGGAGCACAGCCACAGTATGTCTCTTCTTAGCAGTTTTGGTGTTTTTTTACCATGCAAGCTTTTCTTAAGATACATTTCAGAGAACATATGATGAAACTGTTGTTTCATGGAGAAAACTTTGGAAAATATTACACGCAGGGGATGAAACTAGAGGAGTGAATATTTATTAAACCTACATTCCAGACTAGGCTCTTTGTCACGAGTTTTAATGTACATTACCCCATTGTTTCTTTGCACCAGTCCCATGAGGTGGCCAGGACTAGGAAACTCAAACTCCAAATAACAGCTGAGTTAGGGTTTGACCTTGATCTGTGACACCAGTGACTCACCACTTCTTCACCAAGCTATTAAAAACCACATGAAGGACATTAAGATTATTTAAGTAGTGCTTAGTGTTGTAAATGTACCATTTCAGACACTGCTCCAGAAAGAGTGAATTGTTTCCAGATTGCCACAAGGTAACTTCTTTTAAGATGTCTTTTTTTGTTTCATAGAAATTAGACAAAATTTTTAGTTCCTCTGTCTTCTTTCAGGATCAAGCCAAAACAGTATGTATGTATGTTTACTGCTGTAAAAAGATAAACTTGAATGAATAATACCTCAAACATAAAGTTTATTGCTTAGTCATTAGCAGTCCAAGATGAAGCTTCTAGTTGTTGGGAGAAAGTTGGGCTCTGCAAGCTTTGATGGACTTGATTGAATGGTGGCTCTCCCTATTTAATATATTATCTCTGAGGCCTCCCTGGTGGCGCAAGGGGTTAAGACACAGCATTATGAAGCTATTGGCAGCCACTACAGCATGAGTTCGATCCCTGGCCAGGGCGGTGATCAAGATGGTGCAGTAGACCTCTCCTGTCTTGCCAACTGCTCTCATCAGCCATGTATTTCAGTAGATCTGCCTGTTCTGTTCCCTACTCTGTCTCTGGTGAGTCTTCTTAGCCCCCTCCCTGCACCTCAGGCCTGTACCCCAGTTCTTGTATGCATAAATAAATAAATAAATCTTAAAAATAATATTATCTCTGAAACCATACTGGTGAGATTGTGGTGTTCCTATCAGTGAATCCAAAAGGGAAAGGATGTGGAAGATCCTGCATGGAAGTAGTGCACATTGCTTCTACTCACATCCTGTTGCTAGAGTTCAGTCAAATAGCACAAACAACCATTAGGGATACGGAAAATGTTATCTAGCTGTGTGCTTAGGGGAAAAAAGGAAGCCTATTCTGTTGCACAACTAGTAGAATGTGCTACACCAAGCCACTGAAAAAATACCTACCAAAATTGTCTTTGAGCCTCACTTTAGGAGCAGCCAATAATAACTGCAATCATGACCGTGATGTTTAAGAACATTAAAAAGTACCTATGACCCAATAAGTGTTTATTGAACCATATAATGTGCAATGTACTGTGCTTAGTGCGTTATACTCATTTTCTTATTTAATTTTCTTGTTGACCCCAAGATAAGAGAGTATATTGTCTATATTTGATATAGGAGAGAAGTGAGGCTCATAGCAATTTGGGAAGTAGCTCAGCGTCACATGCAGAGCTAGAGGCCAAATGTAAAACTTGGTTGGCCAACATGAAAGCCTGTGTATAACTTCTGTGCTACATGCAGAAAGCAACTGTTGGGCTAGGGTTGTAATTTTTAAAATAAGCCACATAAAAGACTTGAAGGAACACACTGAGTGCAAAATAGTCATTGTGTCTGGGTGGTGCAATTTTCATTT
Source organism: Talpa europaea (assembly GCF_964194135.1). Lineage (NCBI taxonomy): Eukaryota > Metazoa > Chordata > Mammalia > Eulipotyphla > Talpidae > Talpa > Talpa europaea. Next base: position 43,989,019 of record NC_140074.1, read on the forward strand.
TCCTTTATTTTCCATAGCTATGCTTTGAAGAACCTTTTTTCCAGTTCAAAGCTTTTCATTGGACTGACATTGTCTTTAAATATAGGAGTAGACTAATTTTACCAGTAAAAAAGCAGTATTTATAAGAACAAATAAGAAACACACCATCTCCATAATAATGGATTGGGGAGGCTGAGGTAGAAAGATCTCTTGAGCCCAGGGGTTCTGGGCTGTAGTGTGCTATGCCAATTGGTGTCCACATTAAATTTGGTATCAATATGGTGATCTCCAAAGATAGGGAGTGGCGGGGACTGCCAGGTTGCCTAAGGAGGTGTGAAACTGTCCACCGAGGTAATGTGATTCTCTCCTTTTTAGTGGATGTTTGTGTATTCTCTCTAGGGCTTCTCTGTGGCTATAAAATAAGGAAAGCTCTCGGGGTCTTGTTTGGAATGGGTGTGACTTTACCTTGTTCTCCACAGAGTGGATGACTTACTGCAAAGGGCATTGTATTTGCTGGGAAAAGTACTCATTTATGAATCAGCACTTCACATTTTCCTGCCAACATCACACTGCATCTTTTGATAGGATGTAATCTTTTGTCCTTGTTTTTCTAATGTCCTTGTGAGATCAGTCTACCCAAAAGAGTCAGATTGGCGTTCTCAGTAGGCCCAAGATGGGCCTCTTGTTACCATGTTATAGGAACTAAAGGTCAGTCAAGGGGCCTGCCTGGTGGTGCCAGGGGTTATGAAGCACTATGAAGCAATTTGCAGCCTCTACAGCACAAGTTCCATCCCTGGCTGGCCAGGGAGCAACCCCCATGGTGCGGCAGACTTGTTCTGACTTGCCCGCTGATCCCCTCAGCAGTGTACTTCAGTCTATCTGCCTGTTCTGTTCCCTGCTCTGTCTCTGGTGAATCCTTTCACCCCCTGCATCTCTGGCCTGTACCCCAGCTTGTGTATGCATAAATAGACCTTTAAAAAAAAATAAAGGTCTGTCAAGGCCCTGTGAGCCTTCAGGGTCTCTTGTAATTACATAAAGAGTGTAGATTGTTTTGTGTGGAGAGCTGCGAAGACCCTGAGGTTAGGAAAAGCTTCTTTTCTTTTCCAGGTTCTTTACCCTCCCCTAATTGTAGAAGAGATTATCACATCTTAATCTGCCCTTTTCCTAATCAAAGAAGCAATCATTGCCCTCCCTTTTATGATCTATAAGAATGTACTTTGGGAGTTTCATCCTGATCTAGGTTTATCAGCAAACATATTCTCTCTTTCTGAGAATCTCATCTTTACTCTCAGAGTAAGGATGTTGTCATCCCTTCCTTTGTACTCCTGGTCCCAAAATGCAAGATACATATAGCTGGCTCCCTCCATAATTCTTTAGAATTTACAACCATCTTTATTCTCCATACATGTTAGTAAAATGTTTGTTTTTACTTTGCTAACCTGCCTGAGGCTGTTTTGATGACTTGTCCAGTCCAAGAAGAATGCACAGGGTTAGGGGATGTTTTCTTTTTGCCCCAACATCTTCCTCTCTTCTCATCTTCTTTTCCCTCCCTCGCCTCCTCTTCTTCTAATTGACAAATTTGTTTTAAAATTAGTTTTCTTTTGAACTATATCAAACTACAAAAACTGTAAGAACAGTATGAAAAAATTTTCCCCTTGAACCATTTGATAGTAAGTTGACTACCACACACTATCACCCTCTTTTTAGTGCCCCACTGAATGGCTTTGGGGATGAATTATTCTAATAGGAATGGGAAGAAGAGGAATATTGTCTTCCTCATTAGCCTGTGATATTGTGGCAGATATCTATATCTCCCTGCCTACCTACCTACCTACCTATCCTCTGTCTATCTACAATTGATCTTCTGATGACCAAAATACATTTCTCAGATATATTTGATCTTTTCCCATGGTTCCAGACTTTCAACTCTTAATATTCTTGGAATTTCCTGAATGATAGGAACAATATCACCATCTTTTATAATATTTGGTTTCTTGTTCTAAGTTCCTAAAATTGCCTCAGAGCCATAAAAGTAAAATCGGTGTTGTGTTAATTCAAAATAAGCCTCTTTCCACTTCACCTTGGTGAAGGAGTGACTTTTGTAAGGCACTTAAAGGTGGAGATTAGTTTCCAGGGGGACCAACCTTGGATAGAGGCTAGGAACTTTCAGTCCCACCCCCTGATTTATGGGGAGGGGAGAAAGACTGGAGGTTGAGACCTATGATTGAATCAATCATGTCCATGTAATGAAGTCTCCATAAAAAAGACTCCCTCCCAATGGAGGGAGTCTGGACAGCTTCCAGGTTGCTGAAATAGATGCTTTCATGAGCTACCCTGCTTGGTCCCAAACTCCTTCAGGACAGACATTCCTTTGTTAGGAATCTTATGTACCTCTTTATCCAGTTGTTGATTTTTATCCTTCTATATCTTTTACAAGATATTACACTAGTAAGATATACACTGATAATCTAGGGAATAAACTTGTTTACTGTGTGCAGTGAGCCTTTCCAGCAAGTGAATGGAACTCAAGGACAGGGTCCAGAATACCAGTGGTTTAGTGTCTGTCAACAGCACAAGTGAAAACTTGGAATTGGGATTGTCTTGGGCGGAGGGCAGTCTCATGGGGCTGAATCCTTGACACATGGAATCTAATGCTACCTTGATAGACAGTGTCAGAATTGAGTTGAATTGTAGGAAACCTAGCTGGTGTGGGGGAATTCCTTGGTGGTGTGGGACAAATCTTCCACACTTAGGTGCAGAAACTTCCAACCCTAAACCATCACCATGACAAACCCTGAATCAGCTCATAAGGTGCTGGGCTTCTGAGCAAACTTATTTTGGAGAACACCTTTGGGCATAGAATTGAAGGTCTGTGTGGTCAACAGCTTCAGCAGATTGGGCACCAGGCTAGAGTCAGGAAGCCTGGCACCTGGTCCCTGCCCTGCATTTTGCCTGCCAAGGGAAGCTGTTGTCCCACAACAGCTAGTCCTTTGTATAAATGGGTGGTAAATTAACTAAGTGATCCATAAATCAAATGCCTGATGTGAGTACCTTTCTCTGTACATATAAAATAGAGCTATTGTAAAGATGAAGTGACATTCTGAAATGTTTTGAAAATCTATGTAAGCATGACATTTTATTATTTTTTATTTTTTAAAGATTTATTTATTTATACAAGCACTGGGTATAGTCAGAGACATGGGAGGGTGAGAGAATTCACCAGAGCCAGAGTGGAGAGTAGAACAGGCAGACTGACGAAGTACACTGCTGAGGGGAGCAGCTGGTGGCAGGAGAGGTCTGCGCGCCATGTGGGACCCTCACCCAGCAGCCGGGGATCGAACCGGTGCTGCAGAGGCTACGGGCAGCTTCGCAACCCAGCGGTCAACCGCTGTGCCACCAGGGAGGCCCAGCATGACATTTTATAAGAAAAATACTTTGTCAGGAAACATTAACATAATGTAAAGTTTTTGTAGGGCAATCCTATTTTCTTTATCACCCAAAACTGATCTTGTTATAGGGCAGCCCCGATATTGAACGGGTTGCCTGGCTGTGGGTCCTCACCCGCACGCTTACAAGGGACTTATTAATACTCCACTACAGGCACACACAAAAGGTTAATAAAAGGTTTATTTACAAGGGAAAAGGAAATAAGGAAAATGTACAACTCAGGGAGAAAATAGGGAAATAAAGTCTTTAATGCGTCCTACCCGATCCGCCGACCTGGAAACCCAAAAAGCACTCTCCAAGCTGGCCGGACGCTGAGAGCTGGCGGAGAGTCAAAATGGGGGACCCCTCCAAAGCCCACGTGTCTGGCTTTATACCCACCTGGCTGCTTAACCCCACACTCAGGTCCCAGCCACCTTCCCTTTGGTGGTGATGGGATTTGGAGTTCCCAGTGTCTTTGGCTTTGGCCTGGGGTGGGGGTGGAGCCCACAAAGCCTATATGGAATTAGCTTTAGGACATCCTTTTCCCCCTAACAATTTGACTAAAATATATCCCAATATGTAACCATTCTCTTGGTGTCCATCTGGACTGAAAAAAATACACCGCCAAGATAGAATGCACAAAAGACAAGTGCATTGTCTTTTTTGACAAGCGCAAAGTGACAAGGAAAGGAGACAGGGAAACTATTGTTTTCAAAGGAACTGTCTTATAGGAAGTACAGTGAGGTGAAGGGATATGATATTCTTTAGTGTGGGATGGGATCTTCAAGAATGTCTTTGCTCCCCATGCTGGCATCTACCCCTCTCCACTCTTTGCCATCAGCCTTTTCAGTCATTCCTTAATATCAGCAAGGAGGTCTGTCAATAGCATACCTTTTGGAACATGAAAGTTTGTCTTATACTTGTCTCTTATTTCATCTAGGTTTTATTTCTGGGCAAGAAGCTGTGTACAGGGAACCTATGCTCAGTGACCTGGGCCAACAGGGAAAATTCCTTAACTCCTTCTGGCAGATACACAACTGGAAATGTATCCTGTGGGAATAAAATGCAGAATGCCTGGGTGGTCTTTGGGACAGCATGTAATAGTAAATATGCTTGATCTTGCTGAAGTGAGCACCCTGTAAACTAAAAGAGTTTCAAACATTTTTCAATTTAATTCAACTTGCACATTTATGGATAGCTTTTTTTTTTTTTTTTACAAATAGTTTTTAATAAACTTTGTAAGAACAAGATTCTTCCTTAAATGATGGCCTACCCACAAATTTACTTCTCTTTATCTCTTCTGTGGAAATTTCCTCTTTGCTCTATTGCCATTTGGTAGCAGCTACTAGAACTTCCCTTTTCATTATAGACAGTACCTAAGGGGACATGTGTAATATCTAATCGAACTAACTCCTATATCAACAAAATAAGTCAATTTAACGTGATCTCTGAATCTGAAAATTCCTTCATTCCCCCAGGCTTCCAAAAGGAATGCATTTAAGGAATTTTCTCATGTATTTTGAATAAATACCATGTTTGGCATTTTTGTAAGATTCCAATACAAATTTAAATTGCTTTTCATTTTTCCCTGGATGCCAGAATAATGAATTAATATGTATAACTGTTAGGGGGAAACCTTTTATTAACCTTTCACGTGTGCCGGCAGTAGAGCATTAATAAGTCCTTTTAAGCGCGCGGGTGAGGACCCACAGTCAGGCACCCCGTTTTGTATCGGGGTTGCTCTACAACATAACCAAGCCAAAAAGAATCCCGAGGCGACCAGCCTTACCTAGATTACACATAAGACTGGATTCTAATATCACTGATAGAGGGACTTAAGTTTAATTTCTAAAAGATTCCAGGAAAACTACAGGAGGAAATTCAAGACCTTTCAAACCGAAGAGAGATTAAATCTGGGGAGGGGAGGGTTAAGATGAGATAAGTAAGCAAAAGGGCATGAAGGGCAAGGAAGTGGTCAGTTCTCACAGCCAGCCTTGCAAGAGGCTCAAAGGAGGTGGCAAAAACTGACTCACAAACTGACTCACAGCTCCTTTCCTTTGGCGTGCTGTGAAGTGTCTCCACATTCTAAGTTAATTCTACAGGCTCATTATTACTGCAAGGACTTTTTTTTTTTTTTTTTTTTTTTTAGCTCAGCATTGACTGTCAATGGGAAGAGGCTCCCTCCAGGGCACGCAAGGCGAGAGGGTGTCACTATGTGGCACTAGCTTCTTTTTTTTAATATTTATTTATTTATGCATACAAGAACTGGGGTACAGGCCAGAGGTTGGGGGGAGGGGAGAGGAGGGGATTCACCAGAGACAGAGTGGGGAGCAGAATAGGCAGACTGACTGAAATACACTGCTGAGGGGAGCAGCCAGTGAGACAGGAGAGGTCTGCTGAGCCATGTGGGTCACCTCCCTGGCCGGGGAAGGAACTCGTGCTGCAGTGGCTGCAGATAGCTTCACAGGCTGTGTCTTAACCCGTTGCACCACCAGGGAGGCCCTGTGTGGCATTAGTTTCAATGGGACTGGATGTCTGAAGATTAAACTACTCTTGTATGTATCTCTTTGTTTGTCCATCCACTCCTTTAGGCACATGTTATCACATATAGGGTTGTCAGATGGTTTAAACTAAAATGCTAGCAACACTTAATAATAAACACAAAATGCTAGCAACACAAATTGAAAAAAAACAGCAACGCACCTTGCCCTTAAGGACGAAGAAAGAAACAGCAAAGGACATATAGAGGTGGAAGCCAATGGATGAGTGGGAACTGATTTAGCCAACTCAAAGAAGTGAAATACTAGACTCGCAGTGCAGAGGAGGTCATTCATCCACTTTGTGCCATGGGACCCCGCCCATGCTCAGGTACTGGTGTCACCAGATATCCCCAAAATGGCAAAGAATGGCAAAACAGGAGAAATCGTTGACAGTCTTTTAAAGGAGCAGTTGCTCAAGCTCCCTTCTCAAAGACATAAGCAGAGGGCCTGTCACTTTCCCACCTCGTTAGTGCATTGGGCAATGCCTCTCCAGACACTCACTGGCCAGTCTTGTGGACATATGGCCAGTCTTGTGGCCAGTGAGTGTCTGGAGAGGCGCTGCCCAATGCACTAGCCAGTTAGCTCATGTGGTTTTTGAGCACGATATGTGGTTCTTCTGAGTTGAGATGTTCTGTAGATTAAAATATATACAACATGAAAAAGAATGTGAACTGCCTCCCGATATTTTTCAAAGACTTAGAGTACATGTAGAAACAATGTTTTGATATTTAGGGTTAAGTATACCATTTATTTCTCCTGCTCACTATTGTTATCAATTTACGGTATCAATTCCTAGTATGCTTCCAATAGTACTGTTTTGTAGGTATAGAGTGTTTTTGCTTGAATATTTTCTTTCCGGAAAATGAGAAAAAAGTTTACTTATGTATTTAAATTTCTTTATTGAAGTGACATTGAATTATAACATTACATGGATCAATATTTAATTTTTTTTAATGGACTGAGTAAAATTTTGTTACTGTCACAGTTCCCATTATATTTGCATTGGGCAGCACTGCTCTAGAGAAAGAAGTGATGGTGACTCAGGACAAGAGGATAGGGGAGGAATGCCCACCCAGTGTCTCCGGTCCTACATCTGGTGTCATTAGTCTTACACAAGAATGGTCTCAGGTACTAAGCCGGACAGAAGAAGGCCCTATCAGGGTGGGTGGTGTGGCTTCTGCCTCCACCAGAAATCCTGTTCACCAAATCTGGTGCTGGGGTTCCCTACAATATGATGCCCTTAAAAACCTTAATTATGATTTTTTAAAGATTTATTTATTTATGCATACAAGAACTGGGGTGTAAGCCAGAGGTGCAAGGGGTGAGAAGATTCACCAGAGACAGTGGGGAGCAGAACAGGCAGATCTACTGAAATACACTGCTGAGGGGAGCAGTGGGCGAGGCAGGAGAGGTCTGCTGCACCATGTGGGTCAGCTTCCTGGCTGGCTGGGGATCGAACTCATGCTGCAATGGCTGGTGATAGCTTGATAGCGCTGTGTCTTTAACCCCTGTACCAACAGGGAGGCCTTAATTATGATTAATGACCATTCCTGCTTCATTCTTCAACACAAATTACCTTCTCAACTAGCGGGTACATATTTATTCCTACAGCAGCCATGCTGGTGGCTAAGTGGAAGCTAACACACAAAATGAGACCCCAGCCTCAGGTCCCAGAATGCTGGCACTTGGTCTTCAAACCTTCCAGCAGGAGGTGGCAACATAAAGATCCTAAAGCAGACCTGTCAGGCCCTGCACATACCCAAGAAATTGATTTCCCATGAAATCCTGCAACTTTCTTAAGGAGGATGCTCCTTGTGGTCTGCACACACTGGCTGGAAATGCTGATTCAAAATGCAGCATTGGTAGCTAATGCTGCATTCGGTAGCTACCTGCAGGTGGTAGCTAAAAAGCCCAGCAACCTGGCTCTTCCATCCAGCCGGCAACCCTGGGCTGCCTGACTGGTACAAACCAGTGTCTCCCAGCACTGAGCTTCCATTGTACCTCAACGTGGGCAGGCTTCCTTCCTCCCCCTCACCCCTCCTTCCCTTTTCTACCTCCCACCAGGTTTTCCTGAGATCACTTGTGACACAACCTCCAGAACTGGGCTCCTGCCCTCTGGGCCTACTCCAGGGGAATCTAAACCAAGACAAATTCAGAGAGCGTAGGCTTTCCAGGAAAAGAGCCTGGCCAGGCCAGTCGCTGGAGGATAAGCCTCCCTGCTACTCTCAGCCATTCTAGAGCCTTCTTGTAAGTATGAGCAGAGAGCCCAAACTGACAGACATTTGAGGAACTTCTCCAATGATTGAGAGTAAAACAAAGTTGTCATTTAAAAAAAAAAATGATCATCTGTTATGGTTCAGTTTTTAGCCCTGCTTATGCACAGAAGCAATGTGCTGTAAGAATAATACTAATAGCACAAAAAGGAATCAGGCATGTCTGTGCTCATTTTACTAAACAGGAAGCTAAAATGGGGAAGTGTTCCTCTCCAAATTAAAACCTGGTAACCATCTGCACCCCTGTAGTTACCACTCACTGAGTCAGGTGCAGAGACTGGATATAAAAGTTGGTTCCTGCCATCCTGGGGGGTACATCCAAGGGAGAAGGCAGATGAGAGGGGTGTGCTCGTGTCACAGAAATGAGGGAAAGGGTGGGGAAGAGTCTGAACAGCAAGAGCTCCCAAGTGACCCTAAAACTAGAAGGCTGGGGGGAGGCGTAGAGGAAACATTTGCAGAGGATAAGCTGGGTACAACGAAAGGAAAGTCATTTCCAGCAGAAGGGGCCACATGCCAGAAAAGGGAAGTATTTTCAGATGCATGGCAGTAGTGAAGTGAAGGGGAAAGTGTCTAGGAAGGAGGCAGGAGCAGGGCTGGTTTTTCAAGACAAGGAGGCAGAATTTTCTTCTGTGCCAGGGAACTGTTGAAGGTCTCAAGGTGACTTCACAAAGAGGAAACATCTTCAGTGGTCTCCATAGTCTTTCCTTAATGAAAACATGCCCTCCCCTAGGCCCTCACAGTTTTGTCAGGGAGAGGGAAACAACCACTAACTCTGTATCTTGTGAAAAGGAAAATAGCTGGCATGTGCAGCCAGGTGCAGGAAGGAGATGGGGCAGGTGTCTGGCAGTGCCATGAAGTATGCTCTTTGTGCTTTATGTATCTACCTCCCAGCAGGTATGCACATATGTGTGAGTGCAAGCACACACATGTGTGCGCACATGCGCGCACACACACACACACACACCCCTACTACAAGATCATATCTGTTCTCTGCACCTCACACTCAATGCCCCCATATGGCCCAGAACCTCTCACTGAGGAGTGGGGCTGCAGGCTTTCTTCCTCCTGAGACTCAGTCTGTTTGGCACCAACTTCCAGGAAGGTTGCAGCAGGTGCCGGGTGCTCTGATCCTGGTAATGTGGAACTGTTCTCAAGTAATATATCATTTCAAACCAGCCGCATCAGAAAGGTTTCTAGAAAGTGCAAAGGAAGAACTTAAGGGCGGACTACAAGGCTCCTCACAGAATGACAGGGAAGAGATCGGCTGGCAAGTCTTCAGAGCACACCTAAAACATCACAGACACTGGGCATTAGGATGGAGAGGCAAACAGAGGAAAAGGAAGAGGTAGCTGAGAGATGGCTGCTAGGAAGCTCTTAAAACCATCTGCAGGCAACATAGAGCAAAAGCACGTATGCAGCTATAAGAATAAAACATAATTTACAAAAACAATTGGCGGTAGGCAAAATATGGTCTGTGGGTAGCAGTTTGCCAACCCTGGGATAAAGGTAAAATTACAAAAAGAAAAAATGCGTGGACTTTAGAGATAGACAGACTTCAACTCTAATCCCAGCTCTAACATATGTCAATGAAAGTTATTTGGCCCTGTAACCTAAATCATTTCTCTCAGATGCAAGATAGGGCAGTGATACCTACTTCTAGTATGATGACCAGGAAGGCTGAGATGCAATTCTAAATATAAAGACCTTAACACCATGTCTGGCATATGTAGACACTCAACAGATATTAGCCCTCTTCCACATGAGTGCAATCATACAGTATTTGTCTTTCTTCCGACATATTTCACTTAGCATGATCGGTTCCATCCATGTTGTCAAAAATGGCAAGAGTTCAGGCCTCCCTTGTGGCACAAGGGGTTAAGTCTCAGCACTGTCATGCTATCACCCGCCACTGCAGCATGAGTCTGATCCCCGGACCAGGGAGCTGACCCACAGGCGCAGCAGACCTCTCCTGTCTCTCCTGTAGCTCCCCTCAGCAGGGTATTTCAGTGGATCTGCCTGTTCTGCTCCCCACTCTGTCACTGATGAATCCTCTCATCCCCCCTCTGGCCTATACCCCAGTTCTTATATGCATAAATAAATAAAAATAAATTTTTAAAAAGATGGTAAGAGTTCATCTTTTTTTTTTTTAATAGCTGATTAGTATTCCATTGTGCATATATACCACATCTTCTTAACCCACTGCAATTGTTGATAGGCATTTAGATTGTTTCCATATCTTGACTACTGCAAATAGTGCTGCAATACATTTTTAATGGATTTCTCCCATAAAGCCAATAAGATAGTTGATAATATCATCCCTGTTTAATAGGTGAATATATTGAGGTTCAGAGAAAATAACTTGCTCAAGGATAGAAACAGGATTTGTAATCCAGGCTTCTGAGGGCAGGCAGTGAGGGTTTTCTGGTCTAGCCCCTCCTAGCTCTAGGTCCTGGAGAAATTGAGATGTGCTCAGTCTAGATCCAACCCACTCAGATCTCCGCACCTTCAGCTTTTTAAGCAGAACTTAACTTTTTGAACTGATTTTGATCCAGCTTCGGAAATGCATCTGTCTCCTGATGAAACCATCCACGCTCCATCTGGTGAATTAAGTTGCTTTTCATCTCCTTCTCCCTCCCTCAGCCCTTGGGTCAGAGGTTACTTGATAGCACCTTGGCTAGAGAATCAATGACTAAGGAAAGCAGAAGAAAGAAAACTTAGTTCAACTCTTGTTACCTGAGGCGGCATCTGAAACCTTTGCTCACAAAGAGGGTTTTGTATTTCCCATGAATTTAAAATGTCCCTGTCACTGAGGCTACCAAATGCTCTGAGTTGGTGATCCAAAAGAAAATGGAGTCATTGTGCAAAAGGACAATTTATAGGGAAATATGCCACATCACACAGATGTGCAGTAAAACCCCCAAGGAGCGATAACTATTCAGCTCTTTCTTTGTTGTTTTCCCTTGGGGAAGGTGGGGAGAGGAGTGGAGCTGCTGAAAAGCCCAAGACCTTGGGGAGTTGCGGGTCCTGCCCCTATGTCTCTCTGTGGACTTGAGTTCCCCCCTCCCTGCCTCTATCCTATGTTGCTTCTTCACTACCCACCCCAGGCTTCCCTTTCTTTTTTTTTAAAGATATATTTATTTATGCAAGAACCGGGCTACAAGCCAGATGCGTGGGAGGGTGAGAGGATTCACTAGAGACAGAGCAAGCAACAGAACAGGCAGACTGATGAAATACACTGCTGAGGGGAGCAGTGTGCAAGACAGGAGAGGTCTGCTGTACCATGTGGGATTCTCACCGGTGGGCCGGGATCAAACCCATGCCGCAGAGGCTGCAGACAGCTTCATAGCACAGCGCTCCATAGGCTGCGCCACCAGGGAGGCCCCAAGCTTCCCTTTCTAGAACCATTTCCAGTAATGATCAGGGAACGTGCAAACTTGGTCTTAAATGTGAGATGTCTGTGGACACGCCAGAGGGTCCTGACTAACCCTAAGCAGTCGTTGAGCCAATATCGTCTTCCCACAAGCTCAACCCTTAGGAAGACCTGGTGGGCTTAACCATGAAACTCTGGAGGAAAAGGAGGCCATTCCCAAAAAAGTTTTGAAAAGAATTTGTTTCTCTAGTCTCCTTTCCTTGTCTTTTCCTCTTCTCATCTTTCCTTTCTCCATTTTCAAGCTCTCATGGAAGGAGGTGAGTCACCATGGGAAACGCTGTGATGACTTACAATGTAGGGGTGAAGGGCCTCCCCCGGTGGCGCAACGGTTGAGCGCTGGGCTGTGAAGCTGCCCACAGCCTCTGCAGTGCCGGTTCGATCCCTGGCCGCCAGCGAGGGTCCCACATGGCGCAACAGACCTCTCCTGTCTCTCCTGCTGCTCCCCTCAGCAGTGTGTTTCATCAGTCTGCCTGCTCTGCTCCCCGCTCTGGCTCTGGTGAATTCTCTCACCCTCCCCCGCTTCTGACTATACCCAGTGCTTGTATAAATAAATAAATAAATCTTAAAAAAATAAACAACAACAATGTAGGGGTGAAGTGAAAGCTTTCAGTAAGCTGAGAGGCAATTCTGCCATTGCTAGGAGTGATTTTATTTTATTTCTGAGGTTGAAAGTGAAACAAGAAGATGGTAAAGCTTCCTAAAATGACTTAATTTATTATTTTTAGAAACTTTTCTAATGTCAAAGAGAATTAAGTTTTCCTCACATTCTCTCCCTCTTCTCCTCCTTCTCTTGCCCTTTCTAAGGATTTTCTGGTGTTCAGACTCAAAATAAATCATCCCCTACCCCTCTGGGTTCTTCTAGGACTGGACAAGTAATCAAAACAGCATCATACAAGTTAGCAAAGTAAAAGCAATCAATTTAATTACATGAGCATGGAGAATTCACATGGTTGTAAAGTCTCAAGAATAATGGAGCTGGAAGGGATTATGCTAAGGAAATTAAGTCAGAAGGAACAAGATAAACATCAGATGGTTTCATTTAAATGTGGAATATAGAAAAGCTTGAAAGCTGACCCCAGATCTGAGGCATACAGCAGGGGAGAGGGAGGGAAAGGGATCGAAACAGGGGAGGGAAAGCATGAGAGATGGGGGAAATGGATCAGAAGTGCTGTGGTTGTGGGAGAACTAGGGGGGCTACATCCTCTCTAAGAATCACCTATATTAAATAGAGGAACTTGTAATCGTCATAGTATAGAACTTCTCATCATTACCTAGTTGTTTTATTTGTGAACGAACAAGTTTGGTTGAACCGATTCTAAATTGTCTGTTTTACAAAACTATTGTTGAAATGAGATTTCTCTTAGCAAAGTAGAAACCAGAGAAACTTTACATCACAAATGAAAATTTGAAAGATATTTCTAAAGAAGAGATCATTGTCATCACCTAGAATACTTGCTACCTCAGGAAATGGGCACCGAGAATGTCAAGTCCGGGCCAGCTTCCTGAGGGTGGAGGAAGGGTCCAGGGGAAGTTGGACATTGTCCCTTCTCCTGACCCTCAACACTGGCAGATACCTCGACCCCACCCTGAACCTAAGAGAAGCCTTCACATGTCTCTTTGCCTTCCTGCTTTCCAGCTCCATCATTTAATTTTTTAAAAATTTATTTATTTATACATACAAGAACTGGGGTACATGCCATAGATGCGGGGGAGGGGTGAGATGACTTACAGAGACAGAGTGGGGAGCAGAACAGGCAGATCCACTGAGACACTGCTGAGGGGTGCAGCGGGTGAGACAAGAGAGGTCTGCTGCACCATGTGGGTTGCTCCCGGCCGGGGATCGAACTCGTGCTGCAGTGGCTGTGGATAGCTTCATAGTGCTGAGACTTAACCCCATGTGCCACCAGGGAGGCCCTCCACCATTTCATTTTTATGTTTTTACGTTAGTGCAACTTCCTATATATTTCACATAAACCCACATCTCCCCTACAGGTGGGATCCTGGCTGTTGTGGCCTGTGCACCTGCTCTCATTTGGTCTTGTTGCTCCTGGCTTGGGTGACTGTTGTCCTGCTTGTCATCAGTGACTAAGGTGTTCCTGCACTTTGTCTGTAGTTTGACCTCAGGAATTTTGGAAATGGTTCTCTTTCTCATTCTCCCAAACATGGAAACTCCCTCCCTTGTTGACAGGTGTCTGCAGTGGCCCTGACATGAAGGAGCAAGAGCAAGTCTAGCTGCCTCCAGTTGTTGCTTGCAAGGCCTCTTGGAGAGGCCTGAGTGGAGAGAAACAGTACCTCCTCCTTGGGACATGCTGCCTTAATACTTGTGTCAGAGTGGCCAGAAACAGCGGCCATCTCCTGCGGCTATCTGGATGTGCTAGGGGTGCCCAGGATGGGGCTCAGGAAGACCAGCATTGAGTTCGGTGAGTTCAAGTTAAATCAGAATCTGTCTGAGGTACAGCAAGAGGGTGGGGGTGCTGATGACAGTGGGTGAGTCAGTGTTTCATGGATGGGTTGTAGAATCTTTTCTTAAAGGGACATTCTGTAAGCCACCTTTAGTGGAAGGCATTTGAGCTTTTTTTCCAGTTGGAAACATTCCTGAAAGTGACTGACCTGAACAAGGACCCACTATCTCTTGAAATGATGACTAATTTCTTCCTGTCCCCCCTGTATCCTTTCCCTTAATGTGACCGTGCAACCCTGGGCCCATGTACAACATGGACTGATGGGGAGGCAGAACCAGAGGCAGGACATCATGAAAGAGAGCCTGGGGTGAGCATGAGAACATGGCTTAGTCAGAGCACTGGGCTGAGGACTGAGTCTCTGCCCTGCCCTTGTGGGGTTCCAGGCTGCAGCTGGTGCCCCATCTCCTGCAGCTACCATGAAAGCTCCCTGTTGAAGGCAGCTCTGTGCGACCTTTCACCAAGGAAATGCTGTTGTTCAGGAAAACTAAACTGCCCCTGTTGTGGAATTTCAGCCTCCCTCAAAATATTTTGTTGTACATAATATTTTTGGACCCTCCCCTCCCTCCCAACAGAAAATCACTAAAACAGAGGAAATTTGTAGGTAAGAGGTAGGGGGACTGCTGTATTACATGGTTCAAGTGATTTGTTAGTGTTTGCCACAGGGTAATTTACCACACTATTTCTTTTTCATCTTCCCTTGCAGAAGAGACTTTCAAAGGAGGGAAAGGTAATTTTACCTTCCTTTCCAGGAAATTCTGAGTTACTGATCTTAAAGTCGGTGTATTCGTCATCTGTTGCTGTATAACAAATATTCCAAGTCTTTATACAAGCAACATTATGATCTCACAGTTTCTGTGAGTCAGGGATCAGCTGGTTGGCTGGCTCAGGGCCCCTCAAAAGGCTGAACTCAAGGTTTTGGCCAAGGTTACAGTTAGCTCAAGGCACATCTGGGGAAGATCCATCTGTCCAAACTCATCCTCATGGCTTTTGGCAAAACTCAGGTCCTTTCTGGCTGTTGTCCCAGATCCTAGTTCTTTGCCACATGGAATTCTCTGTTGGGCAACTCACAGGATGTCACATGCTTCCTTCAAGCAGTGAGGGAGAAGAAGAGAGGGAGAAAACAATTTTGCTGTTGTTTTACAAGCTAATTTTGGAAATGGCATTCTATCACTTCGGCTGTGCGCTGTTTGTTATCAATGAGTCACTAGGTCCAGCCCACACTCAAGAGGCGAGCGTTGCGCAGGGTGGGAATACCAGGAGGCAGAGATCACAGAGATGTCTCTGAAGATTGCTACCACAGGTTAATTTTTGTGTGTGTTTCCCAACCCAACACAGAAGTTGTAAGGTATCTGTTACATAACTCTAGGCGCTCCAGTGGGAGTTGCATTTGACTGGGTGTTCCTTAGAGAGAGGAGATAGTCTGGAGATGGGGTCCTTGGGTTGAAAAAGAGGGTGCTCCTATAAGTGAAACCATCTGATATTTTTCTTTTTCTTTCTGACTTATTTCGTTGAGCATAAGTCTTTCTAGCTCCATCCGTGTGGTTGCAAATAGCATTAGTTTATCTCAATAAACAATTTATAGAAAAAAAAAGAAAGAGAAGGTGCAGCTAAATATTAGCAGTGTCTTCAGAGACTTGAGGAAGCCTGATGGAGAATCCACAGCATTGGTCTCTCATATGCGAGTGTCCTAGGAGTAGGGTTTCTGATGGGGTGAACTGACATATATGATGGGGGTGGTGGTGAATATCAAGTACTTTTGTCTTGGGAGCTGAATAAAAGTTGCCAGATCCCTCAGATGGGGAATGTCACCTGCCTTGGAAGGGAACACATGGTCTTGAAAAACAAATATTCTGTAGCCACCGTGGTATACCGAAGACCACACAATCTTTTCTATATAATCTTTGACAGATTTTAGTTGTCAAGAGTTAAGAGCTAAAGAACCCTCAATAATGCTGCTATTGGGAGGCTTTCCATCCTAGTGAATGGAGGCTTGGGGCTACCTAGAATTAAATTTAGAAAAATTAAGTTATGTGATGTTTCTTTTACCTTGGCATTGTAAACATATATTCTACTTCTGTGTATTATTAATTTTATATCTCTTTGTAGCATCATTTATTCCTTTGATAGAAGAGGAATGAAAGAATAGAGAAGTGAATATATGTTTAATGGGCTACACAGAACAAGCCAAGGTGAAACGACCCTCTTGTATTGTTCAGGAATCAATATATTTGACCTTAAGATCCCATATGGAAGGGAATATATTGAGTATAACTGACAAGTCTGGGACTGGGGCTGCAATGATCCAGCAGGGTTGGTGATGCAGGGGCTCAATTAATGCCATCAGGATGCTGCTGGCCTCTATTGTTAGTCTCCTCTCTTCTAATCTTCTTTATTTTCTGGCTTCATGGGGTGCCAGGATGCCTACCGGTAAGCCCAGACCTACTACCTTTCAGATTCAAGTGACCCTGAAAATGTGGTCAGTCTCACAAAAGTCCCTGGAAAGTCTCATTGTCTTTTTGGCTCCTATTTGAGTCCCACATCCATGGCTGAACCTCTCACTGGGGGAACTGGAGGTGCCTTATGACTAGACCTGGGGCACATCCCCATCTCGGACAGGCTCATTGTGAGGACAGTTTCTCCTCTGCATGTATGAAAATAATGTTTATGGGAAAATAATGTTTTTAACTTAAAAAAATGGTTTTTTTAACAAGTAGCTACTGTATTCGTTTTGTTTACAATTCTCATTTTCCTTTAAAAACTCCCTGAATGTTATATATCCTCAGGAAAAAAATAGGTTTAAATTTGCCTAACATTTTAAATACTTGCCATTCAGCTTAGTCAGACGTGAAAGTGGACCCTCCAGCCCCCAGCCAAGCTGCCTTGGCAGATGCTGTGTGGAAAGAGATGAGCCATCTCTACAAAATCCTGTCCAAACTGTCCCCTAACATAATGAGCAAAATCAGTGTATGTTATTGCTTTAAGCCACCCAGTTTGGGAGTGTAATCATTGTAATAAATGACGGATACAGAGAATTGTCCTTTCAATAAAATACATCTTGATCTGAAAACTTTACATGTTACATTAAATTTTTTTTTAAATATATATTTTTGGGAAAAATTAACATGGAAACAGTTTCCATTTGTGTTCTCCTTACGTCTAATTCCAAGTCACCTAGTGGTCAAAAGATACTCTATCACCAAATACTGCTACGACAGTAACTCTTGACCTCTTAGGTGTTTTTACGTTGGAGGAAAAAAAAGGAAAGATAAAGAGAGATGGGGTTAGGGGATAAAGAAGGCAGAATATAGAGAACTTGTGCTTGGCCCCCTAGCATGACCACAAAAAAAGGTACACAAGAAAATATGGAGTAAACATACAGAAGCAGACCTGACACTCAAATGAATAGAGCTTCCATAACAAAGGATAAAATGGCAGCATCCTGAGGGGTAGGAAAGACAGAGATACTCTCACTAAGGAAACTGCATCATGGGGACAATAAGGCACAATCATGAAGAGATTTTTAAGGTGTAGAACTCTACCCTGGGGAGCGATGAGAGGGCTGTTCCTAATACCCAGCACCTCAACCCAGAAGAGTAGACACAAGCCCCTGGAACCTTGCATTGAGGTCCAGAAGGAAGCAAGCACAGAAGGCTAAGGGAAAAGTAGAGATTAAGAACCAGTCATTCATAGGCCCAAGAGGCAACTCACTGGCACTGGGATTCAAAATAAAAACACTCGTCTGAAGAGTGACTGACCCATAGGAGAAGGAATCCTAGATAACGACCTTATAATGTCATCCTGGGAGACAAGGAACCCTAGGGAATATCTGGGGCTGAGTTACTAGCAGGCACCCCCTTGGCAAACTCTCATGACATCGCTAATAACAGCGCAGGTGGATGCCATCTTAGAACCCATCCTCCACATTATGAGACCCTGTGGGCCATCCCTGATGAGAGCTCCACCATCCACAGAATTAGCCATGATATCTGGGGACTGAGAGAAAACATCCAGAGGGTGCACCCTGGCATACAAGCAAGCCTGACTCCCAGTAATCACCACCTGCTTGTCGGCAAACAAGCTGTGCCTCCACAGCCGGCATGCATCCTGGAGACCATCCAGCCTAGCCAGCTAGAGCCAGCATGCACCCTGGAGGCCGTCTAGCCTAGCCGCTAGCATGCAAATCTTGCCCCTTGCTGTGTTCCCTTGTCAGCCCAGGTTCTGCCAGACCTCAACCACTGCCTGCCCTGCATGTGCTCTGCCCCTGGAAGGCTCTTCACAGACCCTCGGTCATACCCCAGTCTGCTGCAGCACCAAGCAGCTTGAGTCATGCTGCCCCAAGGCACAGAACCTGCAGCCAGTCACCAGGTCCCAGGGGCATGCACTGGAACTGCCTATGCCAGCAGTCCAGCTATTCCGCAAACTTTCTGTAGTCAACTGAAAGAAGTCTCCCGCCGCTGGCCACCTATGCGACACTGTGGACTGCTGCTGGCACCGTACAAGCACCAACTCAGCGGGGAGCCTGGGTACATGGGCACACATCCACAGCACCTCCACATGCTGGAGGCAGCCACACGTCAAGGCCAAGCCCACAGCGCTGGCCACCGACCACACCTTAGTCCAGGGCCAAGACCGAGCCCAAACAAAATGCCACTGACAAGATAAACTGCCTAACAAGATTAAAAGCGCTGCCCACGGTACTTCCCAGCACAGGAAGCTGGAGGTGCAGTCCACGAAAATGACTCACCCGATGAAACTAATTCAGGGAGCGGGGGCGATGGTGCTCCAGGATGCCACAAGACACCACCTGCATAAAAACCTTGTAGACCTCACTTGACTCCAGCATTCAAACTGAACATCACCAGGCGATGACGAGAAAAACGTAAGTCAGTGCTGAGAAATTGTTGTCGAAGACAGAGAACCTGAAGAATTGTTCCAGTATGAAGGAGACTCATGAGACACGAGAACAAAATGCTGGGTATGATTCTAAACAGGATCTTTTTGCTCTAATGGCCATTTATTGAGACAACAGGTGAAACCTGATTGACAGCTGTGGGTTAGATGGTAATTTTAAAGCTGATTTCCTGGTTTTGATAGTTGTTTTGGGTTATGAGGAGAATGTACTTGTCTGTAAGGAATGCACTAAACATGGGGCAGGGGTGTGATGAGGCTTTCTGTAGACAACGTGCTCTCAAATATTTCAGATAATTTCTTCTGTTCTTCTATGTTTGAGATTGTTTCCAAATAAAATATAAAAACCAGGGCCTCCCTGGTGGCACAAGGGGTTAAACACCACACTAGGAAGCAATCCACAGCCTCGGCAGCATGAGTTCAATCCCTGGCTGGCCAGGGAGCAACTCACGTCTAGTCCGTTTCCCATTGTCTTTTGTGAATCCTCTCACCTCTGCATCTCTGGCCTGCGCCCCAGCTCTTGTATGCATGAATGAATAAATCTTTAAAAAAAAAAACTAGAGGTAAGCTGAAGAAAAGACACGAGTTGGAAATTTTGTAGGGTACTTGGCGAGGAATAAAGCTGGGGATGGAAAACAAAAGCTCTAATTTACGAAGAGCAGGGGAGGATTAAAGAGAACTGATCTATTTAGAAGAGAGGGCGGGAGAGGAAACAAGATACTGACACAGTTGACAGAAACTGAAGGTGGGGAGAGCAATGGATTTGCAGAAGTTGGCAGAAAAGGCTGAGTGAGTAGGAAGATGAAGAAAAGAGGGCAGGGAAGAGAACTAGTATTTATTGAATGTCTTCTATATATTAAGCATTATGTGGAGTATTTAAATCCCATTTAACTCTTACAGAAGCTTGTGAGAATTTTATCCACATTAAAAAATATGAATAAACTAAGACCCAAAGAGCTTAAGTGATGGGTCCAAGTTAAAACAGCTAGTAAGCACAACCAGGATTTAAATCCAGAATGTGTGATTTCAGTGACAATGGGGTAGTGGAGAAATGGTTTCATCAGGTCAGAGAAGAGAGTTATTTTTTTTCCTCCAGAGATTGGAGAGGGCATAGAGACTGAGTAAGAAAATGATGGTGGGGGTCTGGAGGTTGGGATTGAAAACAAGACTGAAGAGCAACCTAAAGAGATGTGTTGGAGTATAGTAGGCCAACTTGTAAGATGGCATCCAATTATCCCCACTCTCTCCTCTTTGTGAGTGTGGGCTGGATCTGGTGACATGCTTCTAAATAGAATACAAAAAAGCAATGAGCTGTCAGCTGTCAATTCTGTGATTAGGTTATAAAAAATTATAACTTCTGTCATGTTAGCAGTCTCTTTCTGGTTGGTTTTGATGAAACAAGCTATCACATCAGAGTGCCGGAACAGGCAAAGAACTGAGAGCAGCTGCTAGCTGACAACCAGCAAGGAAGGTGTTTCAGTCCAACTACCACCAGGAAGCTGAATCCTGCCAAGAACCACATGCATGAACTTGGAAGCAGATTCTATCCCAGTCTAACCTTGATGGAGTCTGTAGGAGACCCTGCGTCAACACTGTGATCGCATCCTCTGAGAAACCTCAAAGAGAGGCACTGAGTTAGGGTGTACCTGGATTTCTGGTCCATCGAAGTGAGATAATGTTTGTAGTTTTAAGGTGCTAAATTTTGGGATACAGGATCTTTATTATTTGAGGATTCCATACCTGAAAACATTCCTAGCCTCTAAAATTTATTTGTAACTTCCCAAACTCATGTCACTTTCACAGTCATTTATGACACAGAGTGGCAAACACTTGAGTTGCCTAATGAACACTTTTCCAGTCTGAGGTTGAACAAACAAGGTTCTGCCCTGTTCCAGCTCTCATACTGTAAAGCATCCTCTTGGCAGCTTACTTAATGCCATTTTTTTTTGCATTTCTATTGGTGATTTCACTGTCTAAAATGGCCCCCAAGCATAGTGCTGAATTGCTGTCTAGTGTTCCTATGTGCAAGGTGGCTATAATGAGGCTTATGGAGGAAACTCTTGTGATAGATAAGCTTTGTTCAAGCATGAGGTATATTCAGGCTGTTGGTTGTGAATTTAATGAGTCATCAATACACAGTAAATGAAGTGCATTTAAACAGAAACATATTAGACAAGGTTATGCATTGCATGAAACTAACCCTGTATTTCTCTAGGAGTAATGATTCAGTACTCACCATTTAGAGTCCTCAGAGACTTTTAGATCTTAACTACTTTGAATAATAAGAATTGACTGTGACTTTTTGCACAGCTATACATCATGAGCACAGAAGGAAACAGGGTAATTCAGCTCACCAATCCAAGGGGGAAGAGCTTCACCAGGAACATGATTGAGGGTCAAGGGCGCAGTTCTCTGATGGGGGAAAGGCTAGAGATAGTGATTGGTGGTGTTAGTGTCTGCTATCCAAGTACCATAAAAATGGTTATATAAAAAGGATACATATATATATATATATATCAAAAAGAAATACTTTCGTCTGACTAAAGAGAGATTGTGAGTGGAACTTTCTAGGAAAATTAGCCTCCTAAAGCAATCTCCTTGCTCTATAAAACCCACAACTGTGCAAGGATGGAGGTGTCAAAGGCAACAGTTTAATGGTGGCTCTGTGACCGTACAGGGTGATGTAACCCAGGGCGGGATTCTGGCCATTGTAGCACACTGATGTGCCAACACGGGGAAATATATAATACAGGGGAAGCTGTAGATGGAACAGTTCCCAACTGCCTTAACACAACTTTTCTGTCACCTGTGATCTATGCCGCAAAGGTCTGGCTTCTGTGGCTGTGAATTTAAGGTATCTTCATTTACTTTTCTGTCCACAAAAGATTCTTTTTTATTTTGGTTTTCAACTTCATCTATAGTACCACTCCTACCCCCACCTGCTAAAATGCACCTGGATTTTATATAAGTAGTACTGTTTTGTGAGTATGTGCATAGATTTAGAAGTTACTAAATGACATTGTGCTAGAAATAGTATGCTCTTTCTTCCTTTCCCTACTCTACCCCTTGATTTAAGCATTGTTCTGGGAAAGTGTAGTTTGTTGCTTCTAACAGCCGCCTCCAGTTCCCTCTACCACAGCAAAGGTAGTGAGTGAATGTTTCATCATGTAGAGTCATAGCCTTCATTTGCCTCAGTCTGTTCCTTCTTCCCCCTTTTTTTTTTTGGAGGCAAAAGAGTAGGGAAGGGAGGCATAGCTACCAGAACTCATTCCTAGATCCTGAGAACACGAAATAGCTCACTTTTGTAGAGCAACTTTTCACCTGGCTATACAAACAATTTTCTGAGAGGCAGAGGTGCGCACACACACACACACACACACACACAGAGGTTATTCCCAAACATGATTTTGCCTGAAGATAGTAAAAGTGAAAAAAATGCAAAAACTAAACCTAAAATGCCATTTAATGCATTTTAATTAAAAAAAATGTACCATGAATAGCAAGAGAAAAATAGAAACATGGAGAAAATCAAGTAACCATGAAACACGGAGATGCGTCTAAAGTGAGAAAGTGCTTACTCAGAGGTAAAAAGCAGTTCGGAAGCACTGAGGCGTGAAAGGCATAAATGCAAAGGGAATAAAGTTTGATGGCAAGAAAGTTGAAATTTATACTGTCCTCAAGGACCAAGTCCCCACCCAGACTGACATCCAGATAAGACTGCTGCAGAAGCTAGAGTCCTGCTGATTCAAAGAAAGAAAGTCGTAACTTGTGGAATCAAGTTTTATTTCTGAATTATACAGAGAGGAGATATATATTTATATATATTGTCTCATCACATATTTTTATATTATTAATCCACACTAGGAAGAATTTATTTACCAAAACAAAGTCTAATAGATACTTTATTCAGAGCAATCCAATACATGGTAGAAAAAACTCTAAATATATAAAAGTTTAATTTGTGCACATCTAAACATTTCTAAGGGAGCAAGCTACTGAGGCATGGCGATTAGATGAGAATTGGGACTGTAGTTCCATTAACTAAATACTTAAGATGAGACCACAACACAAAGACCTGGAGTAGTGACTGCTAAACGTTTAGAAGATAAACCCTAAAAACATTGTAAGGCTTCCACAGGAACTTCGGGGTTCCTTGCACTTAGCTTTTGCCCTGCAACAAATTTTCTCACTCCTTGACAATATCTTCTATGCATATTTTTGTTCCTTGTTTTAATCAAGCAACTAGTAAAGAGCAGTTGCCACTTTGAGAAAATAATACTTTCGCCCCAGCGACCCCCTTGGTTCCCTCAACTACCAATCACAGGAAAAGTGCAAACCAGTTTCGAGAAGTCAGAACCCAAGCAAGAATGGTCAGAATGAAAGTGTTAGATAGCTAATGATGTGAATGTTTACATCTGTCTACCTATCTGCTTAGGGAGTTTTTTGTAGGTTTTTCTAGTATGCTATTGACTTGGATTGAATTTACATGGTGGCTTTTCTCTAACACATGCAATTAAATTAATTTATCTTTTTAAGATAATAAAATATCAGATGCTAACTATCAGAATGATTACACAGCCCATAGAGCAGCCCAAACAAAATCAGTAATTGGGAAAGATGCCCCTAGTTTCCATGTAGGAAGGTGAAGCTTCAACGACTCCTGAGTAGTCTTCCATGGGCAAATTTGACAAGTTCAAAGAAAGCGTGAATGGTTAGATTGTTAATGTGTTTGCTGGACTCTAGCAAGAGCCCTGTATCAACAGCTCTGTCCTCAGGTTCACTCCACTCCACTGAACACTGGGTTCTCCATTCATTCCTGGGGACATGGGGAACATGTAACTCATCCTCCAGAAGGAGACATGATTCAGCAAAAAGGAGCATTGTTAATAATGATGCCAGCAACGGTGAACAAAGTTGGTGAACAAACTGATATACTGATGTTTAACATGTAACATCTTGAAGTAAGTTTATCACCTGCAGTACAGACAGCTACCAAAAATGTGGACACTGATCCTTAAGTTTCTCAACGTGGAGGTCTTCATCACACACTGAAGAAATGATGATTTTTTAAAAGACCAATTCATCCAAAACATGATGCCAAATTTGATAAGACTGATATCAACTATAACACCTAACTGCCTTTTACGACGTTAGAGATGATTCATGTGAACAAGAGCCAATGGACACTTAACTGATTGTGATTTCATACCTGTCTCAGTTTATGGCTGTGTTAAGCAAACTTAGGATTTTAAAGGTACAGTTATGCAGAGAGAACCTTCTCAAGGAGAGTTGAGCCCTGTGTATTTTAAACCTCAAATGGTCACTAAGGAGAAATCCAGCTAACCTATGGGAGTAAATCCACTTACAATTAGCAGTGGGTTGAAGTTATCTTATTTGTCCATACCAATCTAAGAGATGAAATGCCACTGCACCAAGGTGTAAGGAAATATTGAAATAGAAGGTCCTACTTTTTTGCTAAGGTTCAACTAAAATCTTTGAGGCACATACTTGGCAAAATAGGAAAATACACACAATTTCAAAAAACATGTGAAGAGTAAACAAATTCCCTCATTGTTTTTTCCCTTAGAAATTTAGAATGGCACCAGGTAGTGCAAAGTGGAAAAAAGTACCATCAGCCCTATCTCTTCCAGGTAGATAAGTTTCAACAGAACTATGAAGCAGAAAACCATCCTCTTCTTCAGCCATGGCCAGCTAAGGCTTTTCTTTCAGCTTCAGGTCAATACTTTGAAAAGAAAAAGGAAAAATAAAATGAGAACTGAATAAGGAACATTTACTAATAGCTTGTGGCATATGCTTGTTTTCCTCAAAAGATTGGCTAAAAATAAATCGTGCAAGTTTCTTAGACTAGACAAATCTGGTAAAACAGAATCTTTCCCTGATTGCCTAGGTTTTCTCTAAGATATGGAATCGGTTTGTTTTTACAAAATTGTTTCTGGAAGCATTTTACACCTTTCAAAATGATCTAGGGGGCAAAAGACTCCAGTGAAGGCTCATTCTCTTAGTAGATTAAGCTAATGAGTATTATTTTTGGAATCAGGAATCTACCTATTTTAAATAAATGACCTTTCATTGTGGGGAAAATAAATGATTTGCCTAAAATAAGGAATACCTGACAAGTGCTAAACACTAACAAAGTATGTGGTAAAGTTTTGATGGCTCTCCCCAAAGCATTTTTTGTAAAGCCAAGGGATTTGCCTGGAGAAGTTATCCTATCTTAATGAGATAGATGCTTACAGTCTAAGAAAAACTTGGTTTTAAGAATGTCTAGGGGGTCCCAGATATCTAGAGAGTAAGTCTGAAAAGTCCGTAGGCCACTTGTGTCTCTCTTCTGCCCATTAGAAAACAGAACACAACTTCCTGGTGCCTGCCAAGAAGGGTGCTACAACCTTTGAGCACCCAAAAGAAGAGTTTCAGCCATGAAAAAAGAAACATTTTTTTTTTTTTTTGGAAAGATGCTTTGTCTGAAAAGGGTCATTTGGGACATATCTGCAGCTCTCACTTAGATCTTCCTTGCTGAGCCTCAAGTCTGTACTTTGGGAAAGTTACTGCTCTGCTTGTAGAATTTCCAGTAGCTGAGCAGTGTTTTTGCAAATAGCTTTGCAAATAAAGACATTGGTAAGCCACCCTGCCTGCCCACCCAGTTATAAAGTATCTTTCCTTTGAAATACTCTCAGCAGTTCTGCTACTTATTAGCTCTGGGGTCTTGGCCAAGCTACCCACCCTTCCTAAATTTCTATTTCTTTATCTGTAGACTAGAATAATCATCTCTCTTATGGCTTGCTATGGATTAAGTCTAAGGCTTTTTCATTGTACCTGGTGAACACAGTATATGTCCTGTAATAATAGTGGTAATACAATACCAAAGTAATAATAGAAGCAGCTTGGAAAATCAACTCTAAATTACTCTAATTATTACACTAATCTTATTTCCTTTGGAGGTTTTCACACCCAGCCATGCTGACTGTCAAGAGAGACTAAGTCGTCATGGATATTAAGCTCTTTCTTAAGTCCTCAAGGATATAGGTTGTTTGTTCTTCTGCACAATTTTACCATGGAGGTGACCCTTAGATCTTATTCTAATTTACTTTTCAAAACAGGTCCTTTCTGACTTTGTTTTTGCTTCTCAAATGATTGGAATTTTATTTTTTCTCACATGGTGTTAGTTCAGTTTCTTCCACAGACCAGAAAAATATTTATTAAGCCCAAATTTGGGGTTTTGTCAGAAAACCGTGAATGTGGGTGACTGTATGAATTATCTTGGGAATTAAAAGTGCATACTTTTACTATCCAGTCCTTTGATGAAAATCTGAAATAACACTTATGCCAAGATGCTCATCTCAAAACAACTAACTTTTCATCCTGATATTTTGAAATTATTTATTTTCTATTGGTGATGTTGATTTTTTTTTTCAGCTATAATTTTTTTCACTCTCTCTTTTTCAAAAAGCCTTCTAGGAATTACTTCATCCCTTCAACTCTTGGTAAACAAAAAGCCAAATGACTAAAAGCTATTTATCCAGTTTATGAAGAAGCAAGCAATAGTCAAAAATAAGTTTCTAAGTTCATGAAAGCAAAGCAAAAATTAATTTGGAAGACAACAGTCAACTTGTGGAGCTAATGAAGCTACCAACAATGCTTCTAATTTCAGTCTTCCCCAACAGAACCACATCTACTGGATAACAAGTGCTTTTCATGTATGTAAAATATAAAAAAGCATGTTGTAAGTTTTAGGATATGAATGGGTAAGTAAAATCCATACTTAAAAGTGAAGGAGACAAGGACCTAGGACCACATTTAAAAATAGTATGCTTTAACTGGTCCAACCACTGTGGAGAGCTGTGTGGAGATTTCTGGACCTACTAAACATAGAGCTTCCATATGATCCAGCAATTCCACTCCTAGGTATTTACCCAAAGGACACAGAAACATCAATTCCAAAGAACACCTGCACCCCTATGTTTATAGCAGCACTGTTTACAATAGCTAAGCTTTGGAAACAACCCAAATGCCCAAAAATAGATGACTGGATCAAGAAGATGTGGTACATATATACCATGGAATATTACTCAGCATTCAAAAAAGATAAACACATGCAATTTGCAGCAACATGGATGGCGCTGGAAGGGATCATGCTCAGCGAAATAAGCCAAAAAGAAAAAGAAAAATACCGGATGGTCTCACTCATAGCAGGAATCTAGAAAACTTAAATAAGGGACCAGGAAAATGAATAACTATAAGAAAGTGAAAATCAAAATCAACAAAAAACTATGAACCAGAGACACTTTTAGGGGGGCGGGGGTGGGAGGGGAGGGATTGGGGTCAGAATGGGGGGGCTGCAATTGTATGGGGAATATAGCAATAAAATTTGTAAAAAAAAAAAAAAGAATATTAAGTCATAAAAAAAAAATAAAAATAGTATGCTTTTTGGAAAAATACTTTTAGTCAAAGTTGAAATATGAAAGGAGTACTTCCTCACCTTTAAGCAGTGGCCTTACTTTTTTATACACCAACTTTGCAAGACATAGCAACCTCTGATAATTTTACTACAGGCCATTTTGGCTTCTAATGTGTGTTAAAGGACATTCCTTACAAAGTGTCTGGCAATATTGTTTAATGATGAATAAAACCACTTTATGTTTTCCTCTCAGAGGCAACTGAGAGGCCACTACAGCATCAGCGCAGATTTTACTTTATTCTTGACCTGAATGAGGTCCTTGGAAGAAAGAGCCTTTGCCCATTTTGCAGTTTATTCATTCAGTACTAGCCACAGAAGGTCTAAAATGCTTCCACATAGAGCTCTTCCCTGTCCTCGGATGGTTTGAAGTGGACAGGAGCCAGAACAAACCAGGAAAGTCCCTCTTTCTAACACTAAAAAGTTCTTGGTACTTCTGCCCTTCGTGCTGGATCTTACCTGCACACTGGGATCATGTGCCTTCAAAGGGCTTAGGAAAGAGAGACTTGAAGAAAAGGGAAGCAAGGAGAAGCCTATGCTATAAAAAGTGGGAAGTCAAATTAACAGTTTGCAATATCCCTCCCTCCCCATGCCCAGCTCTGGAATAAAATAAAAAAGAAACTGTGCTCTGCCCTCTTCCCAGCCCAAACAGCCCTAGATACAAAGGAAGAGTAAAACACAGAAAGGAGTGGGTAAGCCTGCAGATGTAGCAGCCATAGGCCATTCTGCCCACGCAGCTCCACCAACTTCGAATGCAGGACTGTGCTCTGGGGGCGTTGTTTTGTCAAGGAAAGATTTGCCCAAAGAATATGGTGGATTACGGAACTGAGATATTTAGGCTTTGCAAAATTGTCATATGGCAATTTGCTCAAATCAAATGTCTTCATCTCAGAGGGGTAGAAAAAATGTAGCCTTCAGAAAAATAGCTTGTATGATCTCAAAAGCCCTCTTGTAACTTTGTTTTTTTCTTTCTTTCTGGAGTTTTTGCGCATAAACTTCTTTAAACTGTAAGGTCAGTATGGCAACATGGAGATTTACACTGTAATTTTCCAACCTCCCTTTAACACTCAGGGGAAAGAGGCCCAAAGAGAACTAAATGTGACAATGGCAGATGCATTTAATCTTATCATTGCCACTCTACTGGATACCTGGGAAGGACAGTGGTAAATTATCCACAATTTAAATCAAACGAGGAGTCACTAATTGGATGGCCACATTGTCTGCGAGTATGGTGGTGACCACAGTTTATTCCCTGAAATGGACTTATCCTATAGTTAACTCTATGACTCATTTGGTCCTTTCTAGTCTTTTGTTATCAAAAGTTGCACACTCATTCTAGCACTGACACCACCTGTGATTTTCAAAACACACACTTTGGAATTGCACCGTAAAAGTTCAAATTCCCTGGGTCGTTTTTTATAAATGCAAAATGTTGCATTAGTCTAATCTCTCTATGCTTTTCTTATTTGTTAATTTCTTATCTCATAGGCTTATTCCAGGGGGAGAAAATCAGTGAGTAAATCTGTTGACATTGAATCGAGCATGTGGTACCAACTCAATACCTGTTTGATTTCTGTTTCTCACAGGATTAGACTAGATAACTCCAAAAATCCCATCCACTCAAGGGCCTCCTGAATTTTCAAAACAGAGACTTTTCCCCTCCCATCCACCAAAATATTAAGCTGAAATGGAAGTTGCATCTTTCACTAATTAGAATAGATGATGTAATTCAGAAAGCAGAGTTGTATGCTTCTTCCCAAATGCTCTTATATCTGGCTCTCATACTCATTTTCTTTCCATTTTTGGATTGGAAAAATAGCATGCCAAATAAGGACACAGATTGTCCTCAAGGAATTTAATGGTGATCAAGAAAGAGATGGTATTAAGCTGGCACCCCCTTCTTCAAGTTTCTGATTTCAGGAATAAAGCCTTTGTAAGCTGAGCACCTGAACTGGGTTACCCACTCCTCAGTGTAGGTTTTTCTTTCAGAGCCCAGCCATACAATACTATATGAAACCATAGAACTGTTACTGATAGTGAATTCTTACTCCTTCTCCATAGAAGACATTTCTGGATCATTGTAAAGGCAGCTAGTTCTGAGTGCAAAGGAAAAAAAAAAAAAAAAAACAAAACAGGAAGCAGTGAACATTTTCTCCACTGGTACCATTTTGTAAATACAACATATTTGGGTATTTAAAACTGTTTAATATGGTCCCATTGCTAAAATTGAGCAAATCTACACTGAACACATGATGAGATGTAGTCTTGATTCTTCTCATTAGTTTTGAAATATAGTAACTGCCCATGATTTAGAAACAAAAGGAAGATTTGTATGCTCAGTGGTCTATTTGGTCCTTGTCATTTTCCCCGTCTTTTCAATCTATCTGATGCAGGGAACATAATAGTACAGTTTTATTTGTAACCCAAACAATATAATATTTTATACACAAAGGACAATCGCTCTCCAGCAGCCTAGTTTTATTTACATATGAACACAGTGGACTTTTGGTTTTCAAAAAAAAAAATGAGGTTTTTCTTAAGCACTAAAGGGAAAAATGCCAGTGTCAGCATTCTCTTTGTTGCTCTTACAGAAAAATAATAGGACACTTACTACCACACAGCTGACTTGTTTTCAGGTGATACAAATGAATCCTAGCACAGCCTAAATTGAAAGAAAAATGTCACCATATAAACTAAAGTTTTGTTATGGTGTGTGATTATATTTATGGATTATGTATTGTTAGTGCTTTTGATAGTCCATATTTGTGGAATTCCTCTGTTAACAAATTTCAAATTTGCTTTGCATTAATTTCCTATTAATACTTGCACATTTCAATCTGGTAAATATTCTGTTGTTGGCAAACAAACCCTACTTAAAAGGATTCTATGAGACCTTTTTTAAAAATGAGAGTCCTTGTGGTGATGGTGCATGGGTGCATTGGGGAAGGAAAGTCTATGGGGACTATACCTGGGGCGGGGGGAGGGGGAAGAAAATATTGTTTAAAAATGAACAATGATGTAAAAAATAAATAAAAATAAAAAACAAAGAATAAAGTAAGGAATGAAATAAAAAATAAAAAGGAGAGTCTTTTTGTAAGGTGAATCGTTTCACAAACTAATTTATCTATTTGCAAAGAAGAGGTTCAGTTATTAACCTTTTCATTTTGCTGAAAACTGGAGAAGACTATCTCCCAGAGAAGGGCAGAGGGCTGTTCCCTGTCTCTCCCTCTTCCCCTTCTCACTGGTGGTCTGGTCTTTTATGGAGGATATTTGGCAACTCTGAAAGCCAGGACAGTTAGGCAAGTGTTGACAGTGTGCTAGGAAAACCTAGCAAAGCTGGAATGGAAGCAAGAAAGGGCAATCGTCCAAACCTAGCTTTTCTGTTTTTTAACTTTGCATAATCCTTCCAAAGAAAACAGCAATTTGCAACTTATTTAGTACTGTCAGTCTAAAGACAGCAGATGGATATGTCACCATTTTCAAAATAAGAATGAGCCTCTATAATTTATCCTTCGAAAGTATTTTCTTTCCCATATAGATTTAAAGTTTTAAGTTAAAAATAAGGCAGTCTGAAGAAATCACCTTCTGAAAGTTAGAGGTTCACACACATGTGTAGAGGGGGAATGTTTAAAAACATTAGTGGGAATAAAGTAAAACAAAAGTCTGGCAAGGTATATGCCTGCTTTTGGTGAGGACAGTCCACAGTTTTCTATAAAGGTCACGTGGAAAGTTAGGGCTGTTAATAGAAAGAACCAGCATATCTGGCTTCTAGATGTTAATCACAGATTAGCAGTGATCATGTTTTCTGAACCAAAAAGCATCATAGGGAGTCCGTTCAAGGATCTGGGGACCATATCAGAGCCTGAAAGTCAGTGGAGATGTAGATAGTATGCCAGAATGGTGGGATTCAAAGCGTTTCAATCATCTGCAGGGTCAAGAGAATAAAATTTTTTCTTCTTACACATTTTCAAACGTGCAGACATATTTTCATTCTGTTTACATATAGTGTCACAATCAAGAGAAATAGGATCAAGTGGAAGAGAATTCAGATAGGTGACTGAATCCAAAGCAAGACCATAGGCCTTAAAGACAATCTATTTTTATTTAGCCTTTACTTTAAGATGGCAATTCTCAAAGTGTGGTTCCAACATAAGCCTCAAACTCACATGGAACTTGTTAGAGAATGCTGAGCCTGAGGTTCCACTCTGGGCCTGCTAGACCAGCAACTTTGGGAGCAAGGCCCAGGATTCTGTGTTTTAGAGTGCTCCAGGTGATTCTGATGCACAATAAATTTGAGAATCACTGTTCCATGGCAATGATCAATTTATGCAGCAGAAATTTACTGAGCATCTACTGTGTACTAGGCATGAGCTTGGGGCTTCCCTTAGAAAGGAGAACAAGACTTCTCAGCACTACCTGAGACTATCACATCCCTGGGGAGAGGGTCTGTGGCAGTGGGGAAGTGAACACAAGGAAGGACTTGAGAGGAAAAAAGGTAAAGCTAAACAACTAAACCAAAAAAGTTAGCTAAACAGGAAGAGTAGAAACATGGAGGGAAGAAAATCTACCGAAAGAGGCAAGATTTTATGGTAATAGTGAAAAACATAACAATGTGACTTTATAATAGGTTTGGTCAAAAAATTATCAAGTTTCTCCCCCACTTATATTTTGTTTGGAAAATAGCTCTTTAATTCCATAAATACATTATCATCCTCAAAAAACAAATCTGAAAGAGAAACTCATTGAAGTTTCTCTCTCTGGGGACCCTTAAGGCACAGTGTCATTGAGTATTGATAAATGCTAAAGGCATTTATCTGTTTTGTAACACCTAGAGACTAAGAAGAATGTTCAGAGTACAAATTTATATAATTTTGAATATTATTTGTCTGAATAACTCAAATTATCCTTAAATGACAGTGGAGGACAGGGATATTTAACAGTAAACTGCACTAATACTAAACTTTCTAAAGCAAAAACCTTTTCTCAAGCTTTTAACTTTAAAGATTGACACCAGAGGCAAATATTTCTACAGATTACTGTGATTTTTTATCATGAGAAAAAAATTCTCTTAATGAGTTGCTTTAATGAAGAATTGGCATTTACAATTATGTAGGAAAAGCTTCACTAATTTAGACCTTATTTTTCATAATTTGTAGCTGTTGGATATTATCCAATTTTTCTGCTTTTGCAATATCTATTTAAATGGGAACTGACCATAAAAATTAGCAGTGTAAGCAATACTTGAAATGGAGAAGTGCAATACAGAAAATATTACAAATGGAATTTGTTTATATTTAATATATAGTGTCAGAAAAAAATACTTGTAACTTGGAAACAAGAAAAGGGAACTACTGGACGTTCTTTCAAAAACGGGTAAATTGACTTTCTATTGATGAGCTATTTCACAACTCTGTAGGGGCAGGGACTAACTTCTACATTTCTGTCAAGCAGAGATGCAAATAATTTTTTCCAGTAGAAAAGATAACCTTAAGGTTATATTTTGTGGCCCTGTTGGACATTACTCAGTTTTGTATCTAAACTATCTTATCCTAAAATTCCTTTATAAATTACTCAGAGATATCTAGCTTCTCAAATCCTCTTTGAACTGATTTTTACAACTTACTGATTCTCCCATTAAATAATTAGTGGATAATTAGTGGAATAAAATTATTGACATGTGTTTATATTTGCATAAAATTAACGATTTTGTCTTTTTGAAAATTATACTTTAACAGTAGTGAGCAAAGATTTTTTTCCGATTTGTTCAAGTAGCTCAGAAGCTAAAAGCAGCACTTCCATGTCACTAAATAAGGTATTTTAAAAAAATCTTGGGAAGTCATGAGGAAAATATTGAGGTTTGTTGTCTTAATGATCTAACA
This sequence comes from Talpa europaea, assembly GCF_964194135.1. Classification (NCBI taxonomy): domain Eukaryota; kingdom Metazoa; phylum Chordata; class Mammalia; order Eulipotyphla; family Talpidae; genus Talpa; species Talpa europaea. The sequence goes on from NC_140074.1 coordinate 44,022,389, forward strand.
ATTATCTAGACATTATACTATATAAGTGGCAGTGCCTGCGATGTCTTTTTTTGCTAAAACTGCATGTATATTACAAAAAAGTTAAACAGCATTAGCAAATACATTCCTCTGGGTAGCAAAGATCTGGGGGAAAATATATCATAGTATGAATAATAGAGATTGCATCTATCTGGAACAAAGGTAATTTTATAAATACAGCATTATTATCAGGCATAAAAAAACACCAGGCATGCAGGTTCTTCCACTACATTCCTGAAATGCAAGCCAATATCACACCAGCCGCTGAATGAAAACCAAATCTTACTTAGCTGCTTCTGATGCCTCCCTCAGTTCTTCATCCAGTCTGCATGAGCAAAAATTATCGGTGTAGAAAAGAAACAAAAGGAAGCAAGCAGAGCGTGAGAGAGTCATTCAGCAAAGCAGAGCCAAAGATAAGTGGAGTGTATATGCTTTTAACAACCATCTTCTAGAGCGCTGAGACTCACTCCTTCAATTAAATATGATGCCATTTCCTCCCATTCAGCCTTTATGTATGTTTACTTTGCAATTCCTTCATAAAGGTAGCTATAAAAGTTGCAAGGAGATCAGAACATGCTGGCTGAGTAAGCTGAGACATCCACATGGTTCGGATGGGCACAGCTAAAGTTAGCTTGCAGCCTGGGCCAAGTCAGGGATGTGTCTGGTTTAGTGGGTTTCAGTTGCAAATTATTGTAGGTTGACCTCAACAGCTTTACACACAAGACAAAGACCTGGAATGGCATACTACAAGGAACAGAAACAATGACCTCTTGCTCTGGTAGCGTGTTGAGGTCACCCACGAGTAAAACACTGGCGCACACATACAAAGGGTCCAGCATGGAGTGCAGATGGGGAGATTTTACCTCACACTTCTCTTAAAAGATCTTTCTTCATCGTACCTTATGAGATAAAAAGCGAATGCAGTGAGGAAAACAAACAGATGGGGAAAATAACAGGTAAAGAACAATGTTTTAAAGAACAATCAAAACATGAAGGAAGAAGCTTACCCAAATAATAACAATGGGAAGAAATCCTATTTTCATGGGATAAAATCAATGATTTTGAATTTATAATGATGTATAGCCAAACTTCATTATTTGCGGATTTCATGTTTGCAAATTCTTTCACTTGTTAAACTTTGTTGATGACCCTCAGAACACCCCCCAAAGCATTTTTAATTGCCCCTTGCACACATTCAAAGAGTGGCAAAAAATTAAATTCATCTGACATGCGTGTCCCCAGCTGATGTGGAACAAGGTGTGGTTCTGCCTTCTCAGTTCTGTTCTCATATTGTCAACAAGTGTCCTTTCTGCAGTCTATTTAGTGCCATGTTTTCTGATTTGTGCTTTTTGGGGGTGATTTTACTATTTAATATGGCCCCCAAACACAGTCTGATATGTTGTCTACTGTCCCTAAATGCAAAAAGGCTGTCTGTGCTTCTCAGAGAATATACATGTATTACATAAACTTCATTTAGGCGTGAGTTATAGTACTGTTGGCTGTGAGAGCAATGTTAATGAATCAACTATGTACAAAACAAGGTGCCTTTAAGTAGAAATACACATGATAAAAGGTGAAATATTAATTGGTCAACAAAAATGTGACCAGAGGCTCATAGATATCTAGCCCCATATTCTCCCCCTAGAACAATGGTTTAGCATATGTTATTCAGTGTTACAGAAAATCACTGCCGCAAATGACAAAAATTGACTGTAATCAATGACTATACGTATCTTTCCAGACTGAGCAATTTTTTCTCTCACTTAAGCCTGATTGATGATTAGTTCTATTCCAGCTGATTCCTGGTTTTGAGATTGGTTGAGATTAGTTCATCTGAATGTTTTCTGCAATAGGAAGGAGCTATAACTTGTTTCCATTTAAACATGGCATAACATGAAAACAAGGAATGAGAGCCATAGCAGAAATGGCAGAAGGGCTTCCAGAGCACATGGATTACAAAAGACAGGAGAAAACATGGGCACGTGGGGAGGACAGGCAGGTTGTGCATTTCTTCCTCCAGAGGAAAATCTTTCCAAATGGAACCATTCTTCCAGAAGTTATTTTTCTTAAATTGGAGCCCTTGAATACTGAGGTGTGTAGATGAATGAAAGGGCCATTGTCATGTTATTCTTCTTATTTAATTAAATGTCCCCATAAGATAGTGAGTCTCCAAAAACATGATTATAATAAATAACATGCTGGATTGTCAGTCCTGTGTCAGGAAGCTTCCTGAATGCTTTATGTACCTTGTTCTCACTCACTCTTAGAACCACTCCAAGAAAGCATGCCTTCCTCCCCCGTCTTATAGGCATTGTAGCTTAAAAGATAGAGTTTTTATAGGTTGCCTGAATTCTCTGGGACAGTATAAGGCAGGTGGGAAGGTTAAATCTAAGACTGAGCCTATAAAACCCATTCCCCTTTCTTTACTCTGTTGCCTCCAACTGCCAAATAGTGGAAGCATGACTACATTTACCTAGAGTGGTCAGGACTTATTTACAGTTGGAGAAGTTCTTGTACTCTTTTGCAAAAGGATACAGCATTATGGAGGTGAGTGCCCCAGTTTTTTTCCTTTAAAGACCAGGAATGGATTTGGGAAATGGGGGTGCATATTTCTGATTTCCATGGAGCAGGCATGAGCATGGGCATGCTGTTTGTGGGGATGCTATGAAGCTAGTGAGGACTGAAGTGGTTGTTAGGATCTCAGGAACACACTGCTTCGTTCAGTTGTGCCAACTGGCTCGTCTAAGCCCAGTCAGTATCCTGGGTTCATGCCGGATACTTGGATGTTGGGAAATCAAATGCATGGACTCCTGAGCTTTGACTTGAGAGAGACACATGAAGGGAGGTAAAGAAATCTACCACTAAAGGACATGGGGATTTTGGTGCCTGGCTCACCTGGATTTGAACTCTAGTGCCATCTTTTCTTGGCTCCTACTTATACTTTGTAAGGTACCTTTCTTTACTAAGTTATCTTCCTTTATCTATAAAATGGGGATTTATTCTGGGGATTACATGAACAATATAGAGCACTTTTATGCCCAGCACAGCATAGACAGACACCAAATAATTTTTTTCTTTCCAGTTTCTTTGTGTTCCCACCCTCACCCCCCAAAGGACATTTTTTAGAAGCCCAAATTGATAGGTTCATTTTACTATTATCTTATGGAGGAATATGAGGTATGATTGTCTGCTTTTTTTGAGTTGATGGTTACATTCCTCTCAATTCTAATCAAATAAGAAAACAACAACAAAACCAATTCCACATGAAACAATGGTTCTTCACTACAATGAACTAAATAGGAGGGTTCATTTCTCAGTATCCATGTTTCAAAGTCTCAGCTCCAACTGGTTGTTTAGTTAATTTTGACTTGTTTTTACAGCACTTCCTGAGACCATTAGTATCTATACTGTCCCCTTACAGACTCCTGCTACATTACCCCACACTGATAAAGAAATCAGTCCTAACCACACTGCCCACTACTGGGCAAACCACCTTCTGCCTAACCATGCACCTGAAGTGAAGCATGAAGTAAAGGACTTAGAAGTTAATAGAGAAAGGGTCATTTTCTGGGGTCATTTTCCTGGGGTTACACAGACACATTACTTCATAAAGACAGTAAGATCCCTGCCTATGTGTAGACCCTACAGTGACTGCGTGTAGTGGGAGACCAGTAGCGGATGTACTGATGAATGTTAAACTTATGCTTATCCCACACTGGTAGTAAAATTCACCATGAAAATGAGTGACAATCAATAACCCTAAGAGAAATTTGTGTGAGAGAGGATCTGAAAGAATAGGACAGTTACCTGTAAGTTGTAAGAAAAAAAAGTTTACAGGAAGATACTGAATGTTTGTTATAATTCTATTTCCCCTATTCCTTCATTTAAGATAGGAGTTCTTTTCCAATCTCCTTCTCCACACATGCATTATTTCATACCAAACCTTCAAATCAGGACTTACTTGATGATGCTTTCTGGGATATGGATGCAATCCATTGGGATCAGCCCACTGAGCTCAGATAAGCTACTGACATATTTAATTTTACTGCTGAATTTTGAACTAAAAAAAAAGGATAAAGGGAAAAAGTACAGCATTAGTCACTCCATACCTGCTAAGGCAGTGGCATCTTCTTGAAGATTCTAATACATTTACCACCTTGCCCAGGTACCCTTATTAAGAAGAACTATTTCAATGGTTACTAGATGCCAGACATTTTAAGCGGATTATATACATTTGCTCCCTTTTTTCTTGTGTGAGGTATGTGCTCTTAGTATTATCTTTTAATATATATACAAATTCTCTCTTGACTTAACCCAGGCAGCCTGACTGCAGAGTCCACTCTCTTGCCCACACATCACGTGGATGGCACATGCCATAGTGAATAAGTTACCAGTTTATGATTTTTTGGCTTTGCTTATTTCATTTTCATGAACAGAAATTTCATCATTAGTTCTTTAAAAATCAGCCAACACCTACATGTTTCTTTCTTTTTTTTTTTTAAGATTTATTTATTTTCATGCATACAAGAACTGGGGTATAGGCCAGAGGTGAGGAGGGTGAGAGGATTCACCAGAGACAGAGAGGGGAGCAGAACAGGCAGACTGAATAAAACACACTGCTGAGTGAGCAGTGGGCGGGGCAAGACAGGAGAGGCTGCTGCACCATGTGGGTTGCTCCCTGGCCTGCTGGGGATTGAACTTGTGCTGCAGTGGCTGTGGATACCTTCATAGTGCTGTGCTTAACCCCTTGCGTCACCAGGGAGGCCCCCCAACATTTACATGTTTCAAAAGTGTAAGTAATATTCCTCTTTTTTTTTTAGCATTAGCTTTATTTTAAATAGTTTTTATTTTTTTTTTCTTAAAGTTTAAGTTTGTGGGTTCATTCCAGATGGACCAATGTTCAAAAAAGCATTCCAGTAATTGGATTTGAGTTACAAATGGAGTTTATCTAAATGTTATCCTTATAGGTGTATGTAAATGCATAGAAAACAAATTGGAAGAATACCTCTGAAACATTTAAAAGAATTTGCCTCTGGGGAAAGAGGGTTAGTTAGAAATAGGAATTGGTAGTTTTTGAATGAAGAACATGTTCTTACTTATAATAAGTGCATGCTTTATCAGAAGAATATAGTTTTGTATTAGTGGGGTAATTACAGACCAAATTTTTAAATGTATCATTCCATTTAAAAGGAAACTCAGTCAAGCATCAAACTTTCTTGAATGATTTAAAATGTAAAGCCCTCCCCAGTCCACTAGGATCATGCTGAGCTGTCTGCCAATGGCACTGCCTAGCCAAATAATATGTATTTTTTAAATGTCTGAACAAATACCAGACACAAGAATATTTTGTGATATGTAAAACTCTCAGGTAATTCAATTCCCAGCAATTATAAAGTTTTATCAGGACACAGTCACACATATTATCTATGACCATTCTTGTCATGCAGTTGTGATGATTTTGAAGGTTTGGTAAGACCAAACGGCACACAGAACCTAAAATATTTACTATTTGATCCTTTACAGAAGGAGTTTGGCTGGCTCTTGCTTTAAACAATTAATATTTGGCATCACTGAGCCTCAGGGTTTGCTTTTGTTTTTTCTTTTTGGAAACACTAAACAGCATTTCTTTTAGAGCACTGTCATTAGGACTAAATGAAATAATACATGTAGACACTCAATAAATGTAAGCCATTATTATAGATAATTTGCCACACTACTTGCCATAATATTGTTATTGCTATTCTCTTGAACTCCCTTCAATAAATTATGTTGAATTGTTATCATTTCACACTATCATTTATAGTAACAGATATTTTATTACTTATCAAGAAGAAAAACATTTTATAAGCAATGAGTTATTAAACAAACATCAATGAATCAATACCAGCAGCAATGTTTACTTTTTTCCCCATTACATTTTTATAAGCGCATCAGAATTGATTCCTGCTACTTTGCCAAAACATTTTCTGCTATTATTGAGATAAATGGACTTTGTGTATCTTAAATATTTCATGTTAATTTTTAAAGCAATTCAGTATGGTGTTGTAAAGAGTTAACCTTTGCCAGAGAAAAATTAGGTTGAATCCTGCAACTCCATTGTTGGAAGTAAGGAATGATGATGCTAAATAAATATAATCAGTGAACCCTGATCAAAAAAGGTAGAGTCTGGAAGGCATAGTAAAATCTATGTAATAAAATATAAAGGATCTTGGGCCTCCCCTGGTGGCGCAGAGGTTAAGTGCTGGGCTACGAAGCTGCCCACAGCTTCTGCAGTGTGGGTTTTATCCCTGGCCTCTGGCGAGGGTCCCACATGACGTGACAGACCTCTCCTGCCACGCCCACTGCTCCCCTCAGCAGTGTACTTCGGTCCTTCTGCCTGTTCTGTTCCCCGCTCTGGCTCTGGTGAATTCTTTCACCCTCCCGCGCTTCTGACTGTACCCAGTGCTTAAATAAATAAATAAATAAATCATATATATATATATATATATATATATATATATATATATATATAGGATCTTAATCCTTAAATATTTTCCCAGAAGTAAAATTATCAGAATTTTTGTGCTTCATTAATAACTTTGAGATGGAAAATTTTCAGTTTACCTAATCTATATTTGATGTTAGGCAAGAATTTACTATACTTTTAAAGCTGTCTAGAAAATACATACTGTTCCTTTTATTTCACTGTTTCAAGTGCTACTATATTGAAGCACATCTTCCTTTCCTTTGCATTCTCAAAATGTAACTTAATGCAGCAACTCACACAAAATACATGATGAAAAAATATCCACCAAATTGAACTGAGTTCAAACTAAGAATCCATACAGGTGATTAAGACAAAGCCTTCAAAATGGTTGCACAAACTCTTTGTCTCACTTTGGTGACCTACATGATATTTCCTCAGAAGAAATGGAACAATTAAGACAAGACATGGCTCCTGTTTATGTGCTTTGTTACCCTTTGTTTCCCATTGTCATGCTACTCTACCTTTTCTATTCACTAGAAAACACTCTATCACTTTAAAAGTATTGTCTAGTCCCTTTTGTAATGTGGCATGGAAACTCCACTCCTTCATTTTCTATGTTTATAGCAAGCAATATAGAGGTTGTGCTTTATAATAATGCAGGAGGAATATTCATTATGAATGAATGCTCACTCTTAATCAGAATCTCTTGCTGGATAGTCCAAGGAAAGGCATAATACAAATATATTTTCCTAAATACTTTCTTAGTTTTCAGTCCTTTTACCGTAATGAAAACCATACCTTATGAAAGGTCGTGTCACTGCAAGGATTGTTCTGATGAACCAAGATGGATGAACAATAATGAATGATTTCAAATTCTTCCGCAATCTGTTTTGTAAAAAGAAAAAAGAATTACTCCTAATTCAATTTCAGTGGGAATTAAAGCAGAAGCAGAAAATATGTCTGAAATAAGAATATACATATAATGTTAGAGAGTTCTAGGCAAGTCCCCTTCTGATGGGAAGATTCAGAATGACCATGATTAATAAAAATAATGCTTTTTGAGATATAATTTGAAACTTGTATGATTCAAACCTCATTTCCCCATAAAACAAAGTAACATAGAGTGGCTGTCTCTTTAGTGTGAATACATCTATCACCATCAAGGCGTATGTTCAATGATGCTTTTCATTTTTATTTGTATGATCTTTACTATTTACAAATACAGTCTTAAAAGCCACTTGGATGCTTTATTTGATCTTTCAGAGTCATAGTTTCTTCTTCTGTGTGATTATAATAATAGTAGTATATCACTGGCTGTTGACCATTGGATGACCACTGACTGCTCCTGATATTCAGGCAGGCATAGCTTTAGTGATGTTACTTTTGAGTTCTTGGGTCATTAAACAATTTCAGTTAATGAAAGAGGATACTCACACTATGGAGTCACATCTAAGAAGATGCCATACATATTGTAGGAAATTTTTTATTATTATTACAACTTGTGTTTTAATAAATTTCTATTATCACAACAAGTTGTGTTCTAATCAAACAAGTATGGATGGAAATGAAATATCTTGAGGAAGGGACCCACAAAGACATCTGGATTCATGGTTATCTTGAATTAACAATGAGTGTTGAAATAAGAGCATGATGGTGGCCCAAATCACAGCAGTCCTAGTGCATACAAACAGCAGCACATTCACAAGATACCTCATGTGGCAATAGGAGACAATAGTTTAAAACAGATTTGGTCTCCAGGTGTAAGGCTACAACAGTTAACAAAATCTGGGGAAGATTTGCTTTATTTCAAAGTTGGGACAACAAGTGACACTATTATTAATATTTTATAATTTATTATTTCAAATCTGTATAATTTAATGTTCCTAAAATGTTTTTGCATTTTTGATACACTGAAAGTTAGGTAAGGGGTTATTAAGGAAGTCAAAATAGGGATTAAATAATGGAGCCCACATACCGTCTATCAATCATCTGGTAGCACTTCTTCATCCAGCCTAGCCCTGGCATCTTCCGTCTTGGGGTTGCACCATTCAAATACACAATCATATAGTCTTCAGCTACCATCAACTCTAAAGTGCTTATTACATATCTGATCACAGGAAGGAAGAGGAGTGTTTTCAGTTCCCACATGAAATACTTCATCTTATTTACACCATAATTATATAACATTTAAATTACAGGGTGTATGACATCTAAGAATGGTTGTGCACATTGCCTCTTCACCTTGAGAAGGATGCAGTTACCTAAAATCACTTCTCTGACAGTGAGTATTGCTCACTTATTTATACAGCTATCTCTGTCTCTCTCTTACTCTCTCCCATACCCTCTCTCTTTCTAATGTAGTATCTTAGAAATGTGTGAATTAGAAGTCTGACTTTCAAAATTATCAAGTGTTATCATATATATACATATATAATATAAATTAATAGCAACTAAGATTAGTTAATGAGAAATATAAATGAAATCAAGTTATCATCAATTGACTAAGAACATGTTATCAGAGAACAAAAACAAATTTCACCTAAAGGAAATATTACAGAATCAAAAAATCCCAACCAAATTGTGTTCATTTGTTTTCAATCCATTCTATTGACAAAAGGGTTCCTCTAAAGGTTTTAGCCTCTTAGCAATGTTTCTTGACAAAGATTTCATTGACTTTTTATCAAAGACTTAGAATATTCTATATCCTCTATTTCCTTTTAATAATGATGCCCTAGCTGCCATTACATGCCCACAGACATTAACTCAAAGCACTTTGTAGTAAGCATCACTCACAGGAAAAGATTTTCCATGACATAGTGGTAATCCGGCCGATTGCTGTCTGGCAGAAAGCAGGCAGCAAACACAATGATAGCATTGAGACCGTCCCCATAGTATCCTGGGGGACAAACAAAAAGACATTTGTAACCAATTGAAAGATCTTAACAAGATACTACTTAACCTAAAGGATAAATCTGGAAGCCTTGGCAAAGGAATGTGGATGTAACACACAGATCTTTAAACACTTCTGCAAGTATCACATATATAATTATCTTTCAGTGATTGATATACATGTTACAGAGTCTTGAATATGGATAGTGTGAATATATTTTTATAATAGTGTTTCTATATATTATAGATACTTAGAGTTTTGAATGGGGTAGATATACATTCAACTTACTTAAGGAAGAGGAGCCACACTTTTTCATTGATGTGTTTCTAATTGATATAATACTTCTTTCCTTTAATCACTAAAAAATGTCCTATTTGATCCTCTTTAGCTTTTTTAGTATTACAAATCAGTTAATTTGAAGGTAAAATGTAGTCACTGCACTGCAATATCATCTCACACTCACATACTCTAGTGACCAGATACCAGTAAGTAGACAATAAAACACCTTTACTTTGACTTCAAGGCCTAATGCATTTGTCTGTAGTGTTGCTGGGATCTCCAGATTCAATGGGAAGTAGAGGGTATGTGGAAATTTCTGGTCAGGCCTAGCATAACTGTGCATAGAATTCAGAGCCTAGTCTCTTAAGAATGGTGCAAATTTAAGAAGACCCTGGCAATAAAATCTGTCTCTTAGTTTTATGAAAATACGTGCTTTGGGGAAAGCCAGGAAATTACTTCCAGGAAACAGGGGTAGGGCAGAACCACTATTTATAGTTTGTAATGAGAAAATAAAAAGTTGTAGGCAGGTGTGGCCATCAAAACTCCATAGTCAAGGAGAAGGTAGAGTTATCTCAGGTTTTGTTAGCCACTGTTAAAAGTTCTGCTATAATTGTGGCATTGCACCTTCTTTGAAACTGAGTTCATCTTTGAAATTCATGCTAGATATTGACCAGATCCTCACAGGTTTGTATACGGAGTCTCGTGTGTCTTCCAAGCTTCAAAATGTATTTTTGTGTTTTAATGTGCCTTTTTAAACACTCACAATTCTCACAGTTATTGTCATATAATACAGTTTTGGACTTTGAAATCATTAGACAAAGATTTCCTCAAAGCTTTGAGTAGGAGGACAAGAGACACCCTCAAGCCTGGTCCAGCCCTCTAGAATGCAGTGTGTTTCATTCCTACATGGCTCTAAATATCCGTCTGGTGATTACACGGCACTAAAATACTGGCTGGATATGCACGTGGATAGGTTTACCTCTTGAAAAGCAGTTTAATAAGATGTTTCTCTACAAATATAGAGAGCATGACTCTCCCACAAAAAAAAAAAAAAAAAAGGTGGGGGAAGAGAGAGATACTAACTAAAAATATATCAAATGATGGGTTTGCGCTATTAGTCTTTGAAGGCTGTTATATACAGTGTTTATGCCACATCTGAGAAGATGCTATCTATGTATCCATACACCTGATGCAACACATTTTGGAAATAGCTTCCCTCTAGATTTTTTTCTTTAGCTCCATTTTCTCCTCTATGTAGGTATTTAACAACTTCTTTTTAGACTTTCTCTTTATGAAAGAGGCACATGTAATTTAATACATTACATGTTTGTTCCACTCATTTAAGAAGAATCATAACTGAATGGAAATATAAAAAGGATAGGGTATCTTAACTACACTAATCCTAAACCATGAGGGTATGAATGTACACTCAGCACAATGAATAAGATCGAGTTCATTAAAGGAGACAGTGGATGTAATGAATCCAACTTAACAAGTATGAAAGCATCCTACATGCAGCTGTCTGGCTTCAGGGTGTCAGAATAATTTCAAGATCATGATGGTCCTATTACTTTATTTTCTTTTAGTATTTCTGGAGAATTTCTAAGAAATTTCAAAAAGGAAATCTGAAGATTATAAACGTTACTTCAGAAGTTATCTTAAAAGGCAGTTTAGCTCTGTGTTGATGCTGTCTGTCCTTGGAAGGATGTGGTGTCACTGTCACTAGAGTTCATTTACCATGGAATACTCAGAGATCAACTTACCATTTCCTGGGTCATTCTCTTTATACAAAGAGAATGTCTTTATACAAAGGAATGTCAGGACTGTCTCTTTATAGAAAAATTGCTGAAATTTACAAATGAAGATTTTTTTGTGTGCTTTTAGGTGGGAGAGCTATAGGAAGGAGAAATAGGAAGAAAGAAGGGAACAGGATATGATATAAGAAAGGAAATAGAACAACAAAAAAAAACTCTCATGAAAGCTTTCCTTCTAAATCAAGAGCCAGTGCCACTGACATTGGATTTTGGAAATATTTCAGATGATAATTGCTGGCAAGGTGCAATTAGAGTGAGCATGCCCATTTGCTTTTCTTCCCTGGCAGGTACCTTCAAGGTGAGTCAGCTAACCCATTTCTAGCCTAAAAATACAGTGCACACAAGCAAAGTTGCCTGTCAGCAATTGCTTTTGAAGTTTGTTTGTTTGTTTGTTTTTTAAGACATATATTTATTAGGCTTTCTTCCTAATGACCGTGAGGGGAACTCAGGGTGTGTATGTTGAGGTGCATAAGCATTCCCACTGCGGTGCCTCCTGAGACCCTCTGAAGCAATGATACAAACCTTACCTGAGGCAGAACACAGAGGCATGAAAGGGACGTAACACAAGTTTGCTGGCCAGCAAATGGAATGGAGGGAGAAGAAAAGATGGCACAGTCGCAGCACACGTGCGCACGCACACACACAAACACACACACCCACACACACCCTAGTCTGCAACTCTTCTCCTCATTCTTTCCAGGTTCATTTGTCCAGTAACACTGTAGAGTAGGTTACCTGAGTCTCCTATAATGAAATAAGAGAAGTAAAGAGACAAGAAAGGAAAACTCCTTGTTAACAATGCTTTGGCATGACTGTTGTTGGTTATTTAAAGGCAGTCTTTGCTCCAAGTTCAAAAAAGTTGGTTCTGGCCTCCAAGTAACCCACACTGTTGAAAACCACCCAGACCTTTCTTTGCTTTTTATTTAAGCAGATGCAGGTGTATAGCTCATGGGCTCATAGGAGGTGGCCTAGGAGGGTGAGATCACACCCTCTTTTGACTGATGAAGTAATTGAGGCTTAGAGAAGTTAAGGGAGACACCAAGGTCACAGATTAAAATGGGTCTTTAATCCTGTTTTCCTACATTGTATAAACAGCCTCTGCCAATGACTCATATTGAGGTCACCAAAGCAGAATTATTTGTTTAAATATTACTCTCTGGCACTGATATTCCCAACTGGTGTGCACCCCTGGCAGGCCTGACATTGTGGTGAACTGAGACAGCTCTCTGAACCACCCTGATTTTGCAGCTGTGCAGCACAGAACACTGTGTAGCTTGCACCTTCCTATTAGCCTGCATGGGAAAACTCCCTCCTAGCACAATGTGAAACACCAGAACAGGACCTGTGCTCACTATGGAGGGCTGTTTTTTCAAAGTTCATTCGAAGCCGGGACAACCAAATCAACAGACTGGCCACTGGGAGTATTGCTTGTTCATCATGAATGTCTAGGAAAGTGGTGTGAGCTTTAGCACAGCAGACAGCTTTGGCAAATTCAGAAGGAACATTTGAATTATCTGCGCCTGCAGAGCACAGAAGTTGTCCAGGGTATAGGAAGGGTGGCATCTTGCTAGCATTTCAGGTGGGCACAGCCAGGGGCACACTCATGCAGGCCAGCACCTGGAGCAGGCCAAGACAGGGTGAGGAGAGGAGAGGGGGCCTTCCCATCCAAACAAACCAGAGTCACACAGACAAAAGTCAGGCTCACAACACAGGATGGAGGGGAGCAAATGCAGCAGGGACGTGGGCACAGCAAACCAGGTTATCCCTGAGGCATCAGCTGAGTGTTCAAAAGGAAAGTGTCAGGCAGAAGCAGGGGGTTGTCTGACCCTCACGTGCTGTGATAATCACTCTGGATCTGAACAACAGACTGACAGGCTCAAACCACATACCCAAGTCACTTGATTCCACTGTGGCTGAAAGAACAAGTTGGTGAGTCTACTGGAGTAAGAGCTCACCTGACCCCAGGCAGCAGTGAAGCCTGTCTTCTTCAGAAAAGGGGCTTCTTAATCTAAGACCCAGGGGTCAAAATTTATAGAGAGCATCACTAGGTGACTTTGATGTACTTTTCTACATTTTTGTGTACTTTTTAGGATGGGGACAGGCTATTTTTATTTTCGATCTTTGTTTTGATTTCCAAAAAGCAAACACACCAAAAATAGCAGATGGGTGGAACAAAGGAGGTTTGTATCCAGGAAGATTTGGATGATGTTCAGGTGGTGTTTTGCATTCTGAGAACAAAAGGGTTGACTCTATAGCAGACTGTCCTCACTTTCAGCTGGACTAGGCCAGCTCTCAAGAAGTAGTATGGGAAAGTTTTCCCTTAGAGGAAACTGCCCTAGGCCTCACAACAGCTATCATGGAGCTGTTTTAACATTTCTGGTTAAATAGTGAGGCAAAAAAAATTAAAAAGGAAGGTCATGGCAGGGGTTCTTACAGGAATCTTCCTTCCTTATCTTAGCAAGGTTAGTGTCTGTGGGTTGGTGCTGATACATGCAGGTAGCAATGCAAGGGTCAAAAGTGGAAAATTGGATGGTGGAGTGAAGATTGATTGAAAAAATAAAATGTCCTTCTCCTTGTTAGCAAAACAAGAGCTAAGGGTTTAATGTAGCGCTAAGATGCTTATTTCCCTGTGCTTGTTAAGGAAGAGAAAGTTTAGAGAACAACGACTGCCTTGTCAGCTTATACTTTTTCTGGAACAGCTGAGTGGTTAGGGTGGCGCCTGGGGCCTGCAGGGAAGGAGTGCATGCAGCAGGAAAATAAAAAAGCTGTTTTGTTTTCTGAAGTTGACAATATTAAATGTGTTGCTTGTGCTCATCCGGCTTTTTGTGAGTCCCTACTAATCAAGGCTCCTGGAGCTCCAAGAAAGCACTGGGGATACAAGATACTGCTTCCCTCTCTCCCTTGTTCTTCAATGAGCAGGTGGAAGCTTTGGCTCCAGGCTGCTGTCAACTGGCTGTCAGGCTTACATGTCATGAAGTTTATAAAGAAGCAAACTTCAGGACCAAAAAATAGAACAACCAGGCTGAGTCTAAAAAGATTTCTAAAGCTTCTGAAGAGGATTCAAAAGACCATTTGGTAGTTAGAAGCACCCCTGCTATGGTTATCTCACTACTGCCCATGGGGGTACAGACTCTACAGTCCCCTGAACACTGACTGCAGAACAGGATCTCTAAGATGTCATTCTAAAGAGAACTCTTGTTGCTTTTTCTAGTTGAATTTTCTACAAAAAATACAGCTACTCCCTTCCCTACTCCCAGGATTAGCAGAGAGCTGGACTACCTCCATGAGAAATGACTCTCCTGTAGGGCTCAATAACCTTCATGTCAATCCGTTGCTCTTGCTCTCCAATCACCACGGTCCTCCACAACCGGTTGTCCTCCCGCTCTTCTTCTGCTGTATATTCTGGGATAGACTCTGACTCTTGGCCAGAATCTTTTTTTACTGGAGGATCCTCTGCAAAGGAAGCACAGAGAAGGCTGAGGAAGGAGACCTCCAAGGTTGAGGCAGTTCAACAATTAGCTACCTCCTGATAGAGACAACCTGATGGAACTCACTGATTTGTGTAGCTCCTGGAGAGATTAATGCCATCTTGATCACAAACAGGTCACTTGGTAACATCTAATTTATAGACTGATTAATAACTGAATCTTAATAACTGAATCCACTGCGAAGGCCAGGCACAGGCATGGAGCTAGAACTGACTTGTGTCAGTAGTATGGACCATCTCATTCTTGATCAGACAGGGAAAGACTGCAGCATTTTTGATAGGGCAAAGGCTTTTGATAGGCCCAGATAATCTTGTTTTCCTTGGGTTACATCTCCTAATGTAACATGAGTGCTCACAGTGTTTTGTTTCTCTATATTCCTCAGCCTGGTCTTTTAATGATTTCACCAGCCTGGACCCTTGTCCTGAGGCCCTCACAATGAAACTGAACTCCCTTCCCTATAGGGAGCACATCTGGACTTAAATTTGGTATTACTTCCTATGGATTTCTCAATCATGCTACAGAAAGATTTGGTAGTAAGAAGCAAAAAACTTTGTAGACCAGTGGTGCTCTAAGGCCAAAAATTCACCAAAATCTTATTTGTGAGTACATACAGCAATTAAAAAAGTCCACTGAGGATTCTTCGGAGAGAAGTTTACTGTTTGCTCTTGTTTATCCAAAAAGCATAAGTTTTTTTAAAAGAAAAAGCAGCAGTTGTTTTGATTTTTATTTCAAGTATCAGAGAGGTTAATAATGGTTATTCTTTGTATGTCTATATAATTTAAGGGGAAAGATTATTGATAACCTTCAAAATAATTCTGTGAGATACTATCATTCTTATTTTCCCATTCATGGGAAAGCCCCTTTGTACTCTTTTTGTGGCACTTCGATAATAATAATAATAATAATAGTAATGGCATTTTATGAAGGATCTACCATGTTTCGGGTGCAGTAGTTGGTATTATAATAGACAAGACACTGATGTAAAAAATAACTCCTCAGTGGTCATCAGGTAACAGGGATAGTAAGAAAATATTAAATCTTACCTTTTCTACTCTTTTAAGCTATCACATTGTATCTTGATTATGTAATGTTTCACTTGAGCTTATTTTACTTTGAGGTTAGTTTCTTTCTTGGGCTAAGAAATTGTGCCTCTATTTACAATAGCCAAGATATGGAAACAACCTAATTGCCCCCAAATGGATGAATGAATCAAGAAGATGCAGTGTATATGCACAGTGGAATACTACGCACTAGTCAAAAAAGAAAAATTAATGTCATTTGTGGCTACATGGATAGAGCTCAAATGGATTATACTAAGTGAAATAAGTGAGAAGGAGAAAGATAAAAATTGGATACTTTCACTCCCATGTGGAATATAGAGAGACCAAATAAAAGGTCAAAGACAAACCTTGAAAGCTGAGGTATCTCCAGCAGGTGAGGAAAAGGGAGAGGGAGAGATGAAAACAAGATGGGGAAGAGCACATGAGACTATGACTAAGGCTATCAGAAGAAGGATGTAATAGGGTAGGAGCAAAGGGGAGAAAAGGGTCTAAAGGAGGATTACTGGAGCTTTCATGACAGTGTGGTGAAATAATATACAATTGTAGAGACATATACTGTGAAGTAAATACATGACCACAGTGAAAAAATAAAATGAATTATATATGTAAAAAAAAGGAGATTGTGCCTGATCACCTTCAATATTCACGTCCACCTACCCATTCCACACTTAACTTGGAAACCTATACAGACCACTCAGTAACAATTAAGAGGCGAATGGGTAAATAAAAGAAAGTTTGGGCGAGTTCCCAGAAATACACCTTATCTATACAGGATCCATAACAAAGCCATTATGTTTCGCAAGATTCCGCAAGACATATTCAAGTGAATCTAATTACCTGTGACTTGGAATAGCAAAATGAAATCCAGTTGGGAAGCAATCCTAGCCTTTTTTGCCAACACCAACAGCTACCACCACCTCAGAGCCTTTCCTCATCCTGGCTTCCTCTGCCTTCCCATGGGCGCTCAGCAGCGTACTAAGGATGGAAAGCAGCAATCTTTGGCTTTAGATCAAGCACGGTGTCACTTGTGGAAATTCAACCATCTGCACAGGACCTCATGTCTGGAATCCCTTCCTGCTTCTCTCTCCCTGCTTGAGTTGGGACGCTTGGATGCCATCCTAACTCGCTTCCCAGACCCTGTTTTCCATCTGGCCTCTGCTCCCTCACGACCCTGGGCTCTGATGTGGGTTTGTCTTCTGATACCTCTGCACACACCTACTCTTTCCTGTAATGAGCTCATCATCCACCAACCCCTCTTCACCCTGTTTGGGAGTTTTTGACCTGCTCTGGCTGGACCCCTGTGATCTGTGTGAAGTTGTTTGTTTTAATTTCTTCCTATGTTTCCTAAGGCTACCCCATTTAAAAAAATTGTATACTGTACTCTTTCTTCCCACTAGAAGAGTAAAACACATAATAAAAATACAAGCAATTCAGAAACTGTTCATGAAAACAGCATAAATGACCAATGCCACTCCCACTCATCACTGCCTGATGTGTATTCTTTCTATGTGTGTGACTACATGCATATTTTATTTAACAAAAACTATGCTTATTCCATATAGTCTGCCTGCTCCATATGTACTGTTGTACCACACACTTATTATCTAAGAATATAGCATACGCTTCTCTTTGTCTCAGTGAGATTTCATTTTTTTAATGACTTTGAGCTTACCAATCCCATAGTGATAAAAATTTAGTTCTCTTCCTTTTTGTTGCTCTTGCTCTTTATAAAGAATTTGCATCTTTGCGCAGGTTTTTTTCTGACATCACTTGTGCACTGCTACAGTGTGCTGCATCAATGGGCATGTGCATGTGAGGCATTGCTGTTCTTGAATAGTCACACAAAATATGAACTTGTTTCCTCACAATGTCAAAAACACTGGAAGTTATCAAAGTTTTAAAAGTCTTTAACAATTTAGGGGGAAATTGTCTCATTGTTGTGTCAATTAGTACTTCTTTAATTATTAAATAAGTTAAGAATTTTCAAGTGTTTATTGTCCATTCATAGTTCAGTGATTGACAGGAGGCACCTGTTAAAAGTTCTTTGCCTACTGTGATTTCTTTATTGACTGATTATTGATTTGTTTGAATTCTTTATATAGAACTTTGTCATGTATTGAAAATATTTTCCTGCCTTATGCTTAGCTTTTAAATTTATATGGATATATTTTCAACTAGAAATTTAGTAATTTTTATAGAATCTATTAATTTTTGTCTTTATATTTTTGATTATTATATCATTGTAAGAAACTACACTTTTACCTTAAAAGTATGCATAGAAACACATCTTCTTACATTTTTATTTTAAAAACAGCATTATTATTCATTGGTTAGGGGTGGTACCATGTTCCCCACCCCCACTTCCATGCAGCCACATTGGACTGGCTACTGAGGGCAGAGCTGAGAGTCCTGTAAAGCTTTATAATGTGGAAGGCAGGTGGGCTAAGAAAGGCCTCTTGCTTCTCCAGCTTGGACTTGTACACAGGGACTTGAGGGACATAGGAGACGCACGGAGGAAAAACATGTAGAGACACTTGAAAGAGACACGTGGGTTAGAGACACATAGGAAGTCTGTCCTTGGCAGAGAAAATAGCAGCTGTTATCTTGATTTGCACTTTTATTTTTGGCACAGAATCGCCTGGCCTCTTTCTCTCCTTTCTTGTTACTCCATCAGAAGGTGACTTAGCCTTGTGGAAAGCTTTAGGGCCTCGGTGACTCTATTGAGGCCAACCCTGTTTGGCTATTTGTCCATGAGGGGATGGTAACCTTGGGGGTTTTATTGGAAAACTATTATTAGTTTTCCTCTCTTCCCTCTCTATGCATACTAATTCTATTAAAGATATGTCACACTGTGAACCTGCTTTTGTCTCTATGTAACCCTATTTCAGAGTGTGCACAACATCTGTTTGGGGTCCCCGAGGACCCCTCAGTTGTATACTAACAGTTTGGGACCAGAAGTTGGAGGCTGGATCTTTTCATGAAGTGTTATTCCTAATATATCAAAAGATAGCTTAAATGTTGCCCTTAATGGTAAGTTTCCCAGACTTTGTCTCTTTCCCCACCTTTTTGGATTGATGTAAATGAACAAAAGAAATTATTTAAGAGGTAGGGGTACAATAAATTTTCTCAAGGTGTTCATTTCTAGAAGGCAGCAATATCAGCTAGTAAGAAATAAACTTTGTTTTATTTATTCCCTTGAATTACCAATACCCTCCCAATCTTAATAAATCTTCTGCTGTAACTATAAATTACCATCTTCCCCTTGGCCATTATTTTCTCACTATTTTCAAAATTTTCAGGTCTCATTTAACTCTCTATCCCCAGGCCCTCCAAATTTAATTTTTGGTCTCATGACCTCTTTACTAAGAAATGCTTGAATTCTTTGTTTCCTTTTCTCAATGATGAGATTATCTCCCCAGTGACTGTTGAAGTCAATTAAGCCTTAGTACACAGGGGAGAAGTCAACTTGAACATTTTTTTTTGCCTCTGGGAGATGATTTTGCACACAAATTCTTCTATGTTCTGTTTTGTATAGACCACAATGTGGGCCAGGTTCACCACGGACTAGCTGGAGACGATGTCCCCTGGAGCTTTCAGTAGGGAAATTCTTCTATGAAAATTTCCTTCTTGATCTTGCAGTGATAGAGTAATCTTACAAGACATTATGTTTAGTTTTTTTCTCGTTAGGAAAAACATCCTGAATACAGTTAAAAATTTTTCACATTTCCTCTGGTGACAAAGAGTAGGCAGGTAGTTCATCTGAGTTTAAAACCTTTTACAAAAGTAGAAAGAAAAAACAGCTTTTTAGATGACGTCATTGTGGCATAAGGTTGCTTGTGGGTAAAACAAAATAAACGTAACACTTGATTAGTTTCCATGCAGAGTTAAAACATGGAATTGATTTTATAAGTTAGTTGCCTGCAGGCTGAGAAAATAATGGAAGATATAGAAGTTAAATGAAATGACTCTGATTATCTGGAAATAATGTTGGGGTAACTTATTCACATAGAAAATGTCATTAGGAAATTAGTGTTAGAAATGATAGTTTAAATGAGGTCACTTAACATCACTTAGGAGCCTAGGAGGAAAAGATCTAAGACTGCAGGAATATTTTTTATAATGTTCTTATCAGAATTATTCGGCTAAAATTCATCATTTTTCCATTTCCCTTATAAAATGCTTTTTGCTGAGATCTGAATTATGCTAAAAAAATAACTTTTGGGGGGCCTTCCTGGTAGCACAAGGGGTTAAGATGCAACCTATGAAGCTAGCCACAGTCACTGCAGCACAAGTTCAATCCCCATCCAGGAAGCTACCCACATGGTGCAGCAGACCTCTCCTGACTCACCTGCTGCTCCCCTCAGCAGTGTATTTCAGTCAGTCTGCCTGTTCTGTTCTGTTCCCCACTCTGTCTCTGGTGAATCCTCTCACCCCCCACAACTCTGGCCTGTACCTCTGTTCTTGTATGCATAAATAAATAAATCTTTAAAAAAATAACTTTTTGGAAAAAAGAAATAGGCCATCATTTTTATTTGATATGATATTTCTAAGTTTCTGTGATTTGTGTAATACAGCACTTTTCAAAAACCCAGACAGTTCAGATCTCCTTTAGTATGAAAGACTGATTTCTAAATCCCTCACCATCTACATGTTTCTGATATCTTTGGCACTGCCAAAGGAAATCCACCTTTAACTATACCTTAAGTGATATATTCCAATTGTTTGGACACAATTATTAAAGAAAATTGCTTGGAAGTGAAGAACAATTTAACATCTTTGGATAGTGAGTCAAAAGTTTTCTGTCTACAAAACTGCATTGTGGGCAAACACCCTCAAAGAAATGTTTGGTCTTCAGCAAATGATTCAAACAGGCAAATGTTGTGAAAGTCCTTCAGGTGCTTGGTAAAGTAGGAGTCTTCAAGTCATGTGAATGACTGGATAAAAAGGGGTACAAGCATGAGGTGTGCAATTATGTTTGTCTAATCAGGTAACAGAGCCTCTCCTATTTATTTCATGTATTTATGGGGAAGCAGTGTGGCCCAGGAGTCAAGGACCAACTCAGGGTTTGAATGCTGGCTCTGGCATTTATTGACTATGCGATATTAGTAAAATTATTTAACCTGAATATCAAAAATGGAATGAAACATAACACATACTCATTGAGTTGATGTGAGGATTAAAATATTTATAAATATTTATAAAGCACTCAGCATAGATCCTGGCACATAGTAAGCACTGTGCAAGTGTCCACTAAATAAAATAAATTACATACCAAATACATTTGAAAAACTATACCTTAGAAATTCCCCATTTTGTTACAATATATATGACTGATTCAAAATACTCATACAAGAAACCAAAAAATAATGCAGCTTTCAAACATTATTTCATACTTTGGGACTAAATTGTATTCCATTTCTCTTACATGCCCCATTATCTATGTCCACATGTTTATAAGATATAGCGATTCAGATGTACTGTTTTCATCGCTTAATGATTATATTTGTTTAAAAGTGTCTAAACATATATCTTTTATTTAAAATTTAACTTATATTAAAATTCTGTCCTTTGAGTTTAAAATCTAAAAGTAGAGATGTGACTGTGAAGCTGGCTCTTTCAACACAACTATTTCAACTAAATAAAAAAAAAACTATGTCAGCAAGTGGCAGCTTTAATTACTGGTTTGCTCAGGCACCACCACTTTGCATGGCAGTTTTACTATTTATAAAAATAAAAGGTTCAGATGTGGTATGACACAGCTCCCAGGGGTAACAGGAAAATACAGGGGGTGGAGTGGGAGGGGTACGCAGGGTCCTGCCATAGCTGTCTCCTGTGGGATTTTAAGTCGAGGCATGAATTTTACATGGGAGAATATATTAGCAGGAAAGGGGCTGGGGCAGCTGGGATGGATGGAGCAGCTGGGCAGACTCTCTAAAATGGAAGAATGAGTTCAAGACCTTTCATCTTCTGTTTGTGAATTTCAACTGACAAGGTCAAATACCCAGATAGCTAGAGAAATTAAAAAACACGATAAAAATGCAATATAAATCTACTTAAACATAATGAACTGTGTAGAAACAAGCTTCCTATTCTGTAGCATAAGGTCTGATTTGGTGCTGGCCATGGTGGTAGCCTGGTGGGTAACTATTGGATGACTCGGTGAGCTAATTCAATAAATTTCCTAATGGGCATCTCCCGTGAATGATACTGCCAGAATTAGTATGGCTTTAAAAGTCAGCATGTCATTTAATTGTGGTATTTCTTTCTAGTCAACTTTTTAAAGACTTCTAAAAAAAACTTAAGAAAAAAATTAAAGGAACATTTTTAATTGTAAGTTTTTACAATGCATCAAAGTAATATATTATAGCCAGGATTCTTTCATTTTTATTTTCAAACATGATAAAGTTAGAGGATGCCATCCTGTATGACAAAAACTACATAATGCCATTTTTAAAAACAAATATTTTATATTTGTACATCTTTCTTAAACAAAATTTCAGGGTAGAGAAAAATAAAAATGAAGCTGATATTTGCATCAGAAGTGACAGCAACTTCTTATTTTCATCCTTTTTTGTTCTTCCCCTACCACACTCTACTCTATGCCTCTTTCCTTCCTAACTTTATTGGTGATATTGCAACATATATAATAAAGCCTCTGTCCTCATGGGACCAATATTTTACTAGGGAAAAAAGAGATAAACATGCAAATGGTTAAATAATATGACTTTGACTAGTGATACATAGAAAATAAAATGCATACTGGACTAAAGAGTGACTGGGGTAGGGGGTAGGAAATGGAACCCCTTTGAATACCAAAGTCAAGGAAGTTCTCTCTAAGAAGGTGACATGTGATTAAGATCTGAATAAAGAGGGCCTCTCTGGTGGCACAAGGGGTTAAGCACCACATTATGAAGCAATCCACAGCCTCTGCAGCACAAGTTCCATCCCCAGCCAGCCAGGGAGAAATCCACATGGCGAGGCAGACCTCTCCTGTCTCTCCCGCTGCTCCCCTCAGCAGTGTATTTCAGTCAGTCTGCCTGTTCTGTTCTGTTCCCCACTCTGTCTCTGGTGGATCCTCTAACCCCCCGCATCTCTGGCCTGTAGCCCAGCTCTTGTATGCATAAATAAATCTTTAAAAAAAAAAAAAAGATCTGAATAAAGAGAAGGTACCTGTCTTGTAAGGATCTGGGGGAAAGAACATTCCATGTAGTGGGAGTTTATTCAAAGAAAGTGGTAAACTGACTTTTCCACTTCAAATTTTATCTTACAGATAAAATTCTCTTCTTCTGCAAATCCAGCTCCAATTTTCTTATAACACAGCATGTGAAAACTTTCCCTCAACCCTAGCACCTAGCAAAAGACGTGGCATAGAGAAGGGGGTCTAACAAAAAAGCAATGGTTTTATCTGACCTCTGTGAACCAAATCTTGTTCTGTCAAGTTCCAAACCATAAATCATGGCCACTTATTACCTGAGATATGAACAGAAGCATCTAGTAATCACAGAAAGGAACCACTGGCAACAAAATAGGAGGTTTGTTTCTAAAACCACTTAGATAATCTTTTACTTTTTATTCCACTTTGGCCTTGCCAACTTTGTGACTTACCATGTCCAGTGTACTCAAAAGAATCTGCTTCATCAGGAGTATCAAGTTCATCCACATTGATATCAATTTCATCTGGACTGTCCAAGTTATCATCAGAGAGAACAGACCCTTCACTTTGGTCCAGAGAAAGATTGATATTTGGGGCTGTGAGCTTGACTCTCCGAGGATGAGTACCATCAAGATCCAGAGAATTAGGAGGATCTAGAGAAGAGAAAGAACAGCAACATCAAATACTAGGCCAAAAACATGTCTGCTAAGAGTGAGTGTGGATTCTAGTAAATGACTTTCAAGGCCCTTTTAACAAGAGTAGACCAGCTAAAAATCCGTAAGTGGGATTTGCTTCCTGTTCTTGACCAGTAGACCTTGGCATTGACCAGTAGACCTTGGCATTGTATTTCCACAAAATATTTTGAAGGCCATCTGACATACCCCTCAAGTTTGGAATTCTCAATGATAAATTTGGTGAACTTAGACATTTGTCAGGATGTGGTATAATGATATACAGTAGCCAATTATCATAGGAAACGAAAACTTTGGCAGGTATGGCCTCACAAGTGAGCTTCAATATTCAAGTCAACTCTGAAATTAACCACATTGAACCTAATACCTTTCTCACACATAATTTTTTTTTGTCTTCACTTTTACCACTGAAATCACACGTTGGATGTGTAGGAAATGGTTCTCTCACTGAATAATGAAAATGTTTGGACGTACAACATTGTTGAGGGGAAGCAACAATTGCTCCTCTTACCAGGTCTCATGTCTGCTGCACCGGGACTCAGCATTCCCTCCTCACAGGGAATGTCCATTCCTACATCCTCTGACAGTTGTCTGAAAACAGAAAAGCAAAGACTGTGAGAACATGGTGTGGGATTTAATTTTCTTTGAAAAGGAAACCAAGAGATTCTGGATTTTCAGCTCACTTACTATTAACCCACCAGGGGGACTGAATCCCTTGTACGTGACCCTACATTAGAATAAAGACTTTCTGCATTCATCTTGAATGAGAACCATCGACACCAATTTCCTCTGTGCATACAAGTCACTTTTCTTACCAGTTCATATAAATAAACTCAAATAAAAAACCCAGAAATAGGAAAGCAAATAACTAATTAAATATACTTAAGAGGGTATTCAATACATATTTGTTCAACAAGAGAGGCAATACATATGCTATGGAGACCTGAGTTTATATATCTCTCAAATGTGAACATATTAAACTGCTGTGGACAGAGGAAAGCATACTTCGCCTACCTCACTTTTGTTATTTGTAAATAGGGATATGCCACCTATTTCACTGATTTGTTGAAACATTAGTGATGAAGTAAAATGGCTGATGTTCCTGAGAAGGTACCAATTAATATTATTTGCCTTCATTCTTTGAATATTTAAAGATAAATTGTGAATACATGTTAGTGAAGATGGTTCTGTTCATGTGTCACCGTCTTTTCTCCATAATCAGCAACCCCCTCCCAGAACTGTTTTTATTAACCCACATCTGAGTATAGTGGATAGGACAATACTGCAGAAAATTGTGACAAATCTATATACTATTACAGCTAACTGATCAATGTTCACCATGAATTCCCCTTGATTTATTTTCATTTCCCATATCATGAGATCAACTCCCATTTATCATGATAATATACTTTTCTTTTTCATGATTTCTAACTAATTTTATTGACCTAGGGTGAATCCTTGTGATATAGTCACTAATCTAAATTTAAACAAGGCAAGCCTTTGTGTTAAAATTCTAAATTTAGTTCTTCCTTCACTTTCTTCTTGAGACTTCCCTCCACCTCAATCTGGGTCTCCCAAACATTTGGAGTTTCCATACCTAGATGACTGATTTCTCCAGAACCCAAATCAAACCTCCATCCATTGTCATTAAGGGAGCGAAATAAAAATTCTACAACTATAGTGATAACTGTATTTGCTTTGTTTATTCAATAGCTATGTACTGAGTATCTACAGGGCTGAAGATAGAGAAGAACAAGAAGCCAGCTTCATTCTTTTGGGGGAGAGGGGCCAATGGGGTGAAAATAATGACAACACTAATTACTCAGTATCGCTCTACTGGAGGTAATTAAGTACTTATGTTTTTACCCATTAGCCCCACAAACCTCTTCAAAAACCCAGCCTCAGGAAATTCTTCCTCTGTACACTTGCTATGGCTTCTACCTTGTATGTTCTCTAAAACAAATCCTGTACTGTAGCAGATAGTGAGCCAGAGGAAAGAAAATCTGTTCCACAGACATACCATACCAGTGACAGCAAACCAAATTGACAACAGAAGAGCGAGTGGCCAGAAAATGGAAGGAATGCATTAGATCCAGTTTTAAAAGTCCTGGGACCCAGGAGGACGGTTGTCTAAGTTTCCTATGCTGCTGCAATTTTTCAGATTTCTTTACCATGGTCCTTTGTCATTGAAAGTAAACTGTGTGTGTCCTTGACATCAAGCTAGTAGTCCCTGCAAAGTGGTAAAATGCTGCAAAGAGCAGCTGGATTCAAATCTTAGTTTTATCACTTACTGTGTGTCCTATCAAAAGTTATTTAGATTCCTTGCTAATAAGAGGAAGAACATACAATGCTTGAAAGTAAACATGGAAAGAAAAGAATGTCATCTTTATTACTGTAGTTGACTTTTCTCCATTAGTTTTGAAGCTTCCTGAGGACAGGAGTCATGTCTATCTTGCTTACTTTATTATACCTCTAGCACCTCGTAGAAGTAAATATTTGAGGGATATGTGCTGAATTGAATTACTGAGCTTGAATATCCTAAATAAAAACATACATTAACTTCTTTAGTCCTCTGCCTATGAGTCAACCCAAAAAGTAGAAATAATTAAAAATACATATCTGATAGTGCACATAAGGGTAGTATGTGCTTTAAAAATAGATAGTATTAGTCTTAGGTGTTGTTAATGCTCATAGTTATGGACAACATCATGGAATAATTACAGTCCCGGGTTAAAGGTTTTAGTTCCAGGTTGTAGCACCACTATTAGTACTAACAAGCTGATTAAACCTGACAAAATTAGCTGACCATCTTTGTGATTTTAAATGGAGATAATCAATACCTAACATCACAGTGACTGTGGAGAATAAATATATATGAAAGTTCTCTGTAAATTATAAGGCATTGACAAAGTTTAAGGCGTTACATTCCCTCATGTTAAACATATATCAGGATCAGTGATTTTGTTGAAGTATATCTCACGATTGGGCAAAATATAATTACAGTTACTACAATTTGGGTCTGAGCCCTGGCAAGGGAAAATTTCAGGACCACACAGATCTCCATAGTACCATAAGTGGCCCCGCACTGGCTGATAGCCACGAACAGACCTTTGTCTTTCATTATTCCTTTTCAACACAGAGCAGAGACCCTCTAAAGAGGTGCTGGAAAGCTGGTGGTGGCAAGCAATGGGGGGAGCAGAAAGGTGAAGGCTGTGATTAGGGGTGCAGAGGAGAGGAACGCTCACAAACCCAAGGACATTATAGCAGGCCATGGGGCATTTTAGGAAATCCCAGGGACAAGGAGGAAAACGGAACTAAAGCAGCCTAGAAGCACACCTGGGAGAAGTTTCAGTTGCACTCATTGTAAATTCTTCAACCATATCCATCCATTAGATCCAAAAATATTTAAAAATGAAGCAGCCGAGCAGAGCAGTAGGCAATTGAGCAGGTTGCAACTTTACCTCTTGGGATCTATTAGGTGACATATCAGTCCAGCATAAAAGCAAGTATTTTATCATATCTATCCCTAGCAGTAACTAATTGGGGGTTTTGTGTAAGTGGAGCTACCAAGGAGACTGAGGTTGTAAACACGAATCTGACTGGGCAATGACTGACCTCCCAAACAGCAGCTCAACTCCACGTCGCCATCTAGAGGATGAATACAGAACTGTTTATTTGCTGTTTGTTTTATAATCATCATTTTATTTCTTAATTTGAGAAACCCATCCTATATTAGCAACTCAGATAATCAGGTTGATGGTACATATCTTCCTGTCTGAACTGTTTAAATATGAAGAATATTTTTAAAAAATGAAACCAAAACTCAGAAGTGCATCCAATGCTTTCAATTATTCTATAAATGTGGGTATTAATATATCATTAAAAAATCATGTTAATAAAATATGTCATAATAAAAACCATTATGGGTAGGAACATCTGAAAATAATAATGCATAAATGTTCATAGTGAAGGGATATAAATGGATATATCAGAAAAAAACCGCAGGAAAGCAAATTTAACAATATTAATATAAAAATAGATTTTGGACAGAAAAGCATTATCAAGGCTTAAGAAAGTAATTTAATAAAAAGACACAATTCTTTAGAGGGTGTGGTAATGTAGATCTATTATGCTTTTAACAGCATAGCTAACAAATAAATAAAATAAATTGAATATAAATTATAAGAAGTTAATTTCATGGGGGAAAATTTGAATATACTCAAAAATTTATAAATCAACCTGAAAAAATGCATAAGAATATAGAATATCTGAGTGATGTAATAATATTGCTTGATCTAGGGCTCCCCGGTGGCGCAGCGGTTGAGCGCTGGGTTGCGAAGCTGCCCGCAGACTCTGCAGCGCAGGTTCGATCCCCGGCTGCTCCCCGGCCACTGGAGGAGGGTCCCACATGGCGTGCAGACCTCTCCTGCCGTCCGCTGCTTCCCTCAGCAGTGTACTTCGGTCCTTCTGCCTACTCTGCTCCCTGCTCTGGCTCTGGTGAATTCTCTCACCCTCCCGCGCCCCTGACTGTACCCAGTGCTTGTATAAATAAATAAATCTTTCAAAAAAAAAATATTGCCTGATCTAATGGATAGAACTGCAGGCAATAAAAGAACAATTTTTTCAAACTCATAGAACTGACTATATAGAATGTCTCATAAAGCACCAAAAGTCAGTATCACATGGACACTATTTTCTGACTTTAGAAATACACATCTAGCGATCAATCATAGAAAAGATAGTTTGCAAACTGAAAAACATACTTGTAAGTAACTGAAAAATAAAGTTTTAGGTAACAAAACTTGTGGAAGCAGCTAAAGAAATTCCTAGAGGCAAATAAATAGCCTTGAATCCAGATATTAGGAAATACAATGGTCTGAATAGCTAAGGGTTCAGCTGAACCCTGGAAGTAGAAAAAGAGCCACCATGACCTCATATGATCCAATGTTACTTATATTAAATCTGCGCAGCTGCTAATGATTATGAATACCAGTTGGGGAATGGTGACATAAACTGAATACTGCAATTTGAGAATAGATTCCACATGCATTGGAAGACTCTTTGTTTCTGCCACTTCTGCTTCTTGATACCGAAGCCAGCAGTAGTGGCACGACAGTGCTGAGCCCACTGAATGAAAGACCACAGTGCAAAACTTCTGGGCATAGTTAAATGCACCCTCGTACCTCTAGGCCAGATACAAGGGCAAGTCCATTCCACATTTGACAGCCTTCCAGCACTTCTGAATCTGGAGGGGTTTGTTACTGAAGGATTAGTCTTGCCCAAGATGAGGTTCTTTTTTTTTTTTTTTTTTAATAATAAATTTTATTTTTATATTCCCCCATACAATTTCAAACCCCCCATTCTGACCCCAATCCCTCCCCTCCCGCCCCCCACCCCCCAAAAAGTGTCTCTGGTTCATAGTTTTTTGTTGATTTTAATTTTCACTTTCTTATAGTTATTCATTTTCCTGGTCCCTTATTTAAGTTTTCTAGATTCCTGCTATGAGTGAGACCATCCGGTATTTTTCTTTTTCTTTTTGGCTTATTTTGCTGAGCATGATCCCTTCCAGCGCCATCCATGTTGCTGCAAATTGCATGTGTTTATCTTTTATGAATGCTGAGTAATATTCCATGGTGTATATGTACCACCTCTTCTTGATCCAGTCATCTATTTTTGGGCATTTGGGCTGTTTCCAAAGCTTAGCTATTGTAAACAGTGCTGCTATAAACATAGGGGTGCAGGTGTTCTTTGGAATTGATGTGTCTGTGTCCTTTGGGTAAATACCTAGGAGTGGAATTGCTGGATCATATGGAAGCTCTATGTTTAGTAGGTCCAGAAATCTCCACACAGCTCTCCATAGTGGTTGGACCAGTTTGCACTCCCACCAACAGTGTAGGAGAGTTCCTTTTTCTCCACAACATCACCAACATTTGCTGTTGCTAGTTTTTTTAATATGTGCCATTCTCACTGGTGTAAGATGGTATCTCATGGTAGTTTTGATTTGCACTTCCCTAAGATCAGGTTCTTTTTAATAAGAAATGAGCAGTGAACCAAGACAGGGCAAGTCTTGGTCACACACACACACACAGCATTTCTGGATGGTAATGTTTCCTGGCAAACATGTACATCCAGTAGCATGCAGCATCCCTTTTGGAAATGTGACTATTTTTTGAGATTGACCACTAAAAAATACAGCTCCATAGCAAGATATTAATTGTTCTTTAGATAAATGCTGGAAGGTTATGCTGATATATTTTGGGGAAATGATTACATAAAGAGAAATTTCCTTTATGTTAGAGTTCTTAAAATTCTTCTGGTTTCCTTCTAGTCAAGATATACTGGACCAATAAAGATACTTTCTCTAGAAATGGAGATAAAAAAGAAAAACAAGCACAACTTTCATGCAGTGCTTGCTTTCCTTCATTAAGTATGTCAATTAGCTCTGTAAAGCCCAATGGTAGCAGAACTGCCATTTCAGGATGCTTGTCTGATAAAGTAAGCTGCACAATTTGAGGTAAGAATACATGGCACTCTGTGAACCCTAGGCCCCTAATCAAATTACCCTAGGAGGAGGCAAGGCTGAGGCTGCACTGGGTTTCCCACTCAGTTTAATGAGGCTGATGCCAAGAAAGGATGGCAGCTTTGGTCCCACAAGAAACAGCTGGGTTTGAGCCATGAAATGAGACTCTTGGCAACAATTAGCTACCCAGCTGGGCTTCAGTCACCCTGGGAGAGATAACACTGTGACCCCTAGAAGCCAGTCAACTGTGGCAGATAAGCACAGGGGTGAGAATGGGGACAGCAGATGCCAACAAACCAAAGGAAGACAAGAACTGGCACTCATCCAGATAAACCTTCTCTAGGGAATTTGCAAAAACCCACAAACCACAGCCATCTGTTCTAAGAGGAGAGATGCATAATGCAATCCCCTTACCCAGTGTCAGTTTCTAAAAATCTCAGGTAGCAAAATCACTTGGAGTCCAATGACTCTTGAAGAGTTGCTTGAGTTGTCCCCTGGATTATAGCATATGTAGAAAATCCTTGGCAGTAAAATCTTATGAGCATGAAAGTTTTAGCAACACTGAGCAGAATAGAAAAAAAACCTAAATATCATTTGAACCATTTGTCTTTCAGACAGTAATTAAGTCCTTGGCTGTGAGTGGGGGTGCTTGGAGAATCCTACTTCTTCTTGCAGAGTATGTGCCATACTCTTTGTATATGTTTTCTAAAACTTCAATATCACAATTTGTGGTTAAGAAGATTGAATTAAATGGCACAATTTCACTGGGGGTGGGGCATGTACTTGTTTATGAAGAATACTGACAGTTCACAACGTGGATTATTCACAAGCATCTCCAATTCAAATGCACAAAACTGAATCCAAAATCTTCATCTTCACAGACCCACTGCCTCCTACATTCGCTGTGGTGATTCTGAAAAATGCCCACAAATTCTTTTACACTCTTTTGAAATGGTGGCACCTCACTTCTCTCCCCATTTGCACCATTTTGCGGTCTTAGATCTTAGCTGTCCATTCAGTGACCAAAGGAAACGTCCATTCAAATCATCTTTTTACAAAAAATGTAAGGGATAATCTAAATGCCATCAAGAGGGGAGTGATCAGTATAGCATGAAATTCATTATGGTATATCAATGCAACAAAATTTCTAAATGTATTGACATGGAATGGAAACTAAGATATAGTTAATAAATCAAATAATAAATCTAAGATATAGTTAATAAATCAAATAAGATATAGTTAATAAATCAAATTTAAAATACTCTATAAATTATGCACATTTATACATATTTTTAGGCGTAAAAGAAAGAGAAATGTACTATTAATGGTGGTTACTGATAGGGAATAGACTTAGGGAGAAAGGAATTTTTATTCTTTGCTCATTTATT
This sequence comes from Talpa europaea, assembly GCF_964194135.1. NCBI lineage: Eukaryota > Metazoa > Chordata > Mammalia > Eulipotyphla > Talpidae > Talpa > Talpa europaea. The sequence goes on from NC_140074.1 coordinate 44,054,158, forward strand.
TTTCTATGTTGCTCCAGGTTTTAAAACATGGGCCTGTGTATCACTTTAAAAAAGAGAATTTAAATATAATAAGATTCTATAAGAGTTTCTAGAAATCTTCAGTAAGGCTAACATGAGTAAAATGAGTAAAACGAAGTGCATAGTAAGCAGCAATTTCAGTTGTTCATCAGTAGCAATATTATGCTGTCACATCCCACTACCTTGTCAGAGTTCTCATTTTCCAAAAAAAAGCACAGGAAGCAGCAGGTAGAGCAAAGCACTCAGGAGAAGTCTTGTCTTTGATTAGCCTATCACGACAGAGTACTGCTCACCCTCTGGCCACGTGTCTGTCGTGTCCATTCATCCTTACAAATATTTTCTGAAAGCATGATCGAGAAAGCTTGACCTTGATCAGTAGGGATATAAAATAAGACAGCCATTACCTGCTTCTCATAGCAGATGCTGATTCATCTTTTGCGATAGGTTGTTTCGAATGTGTCTATTTCTCCCCTTGCTCGACAGACTTTGTACTTTTAATAGTTTCTCTTTTCCCATAGTCTTCTCACTTTGGTGCCTTTTGCTGTTTTTGTTATTGTTGTTTATTTTCTTGGATTTGCTGCCTTATTTGTCAGTTTTGGATTTTGTTTCTTTTCTAAAAAAATTTTTTTGGTTCTAAAACTTTCACTATTTATGTCCTTTTTTTTCCTTAAAGGGGAAAAATCCCTCGATTCCATGTATCTTGCTGACTCCAAAAGTTTTTATGTTTTTTAAATTAAATTTGTTTTGGGGGAGCTCACCCCTTTAAAGTACCTTCTTCAGTTTCTGTTTCCCAGATGAAGAAACTGGGGCAGAGAATGGAACTGTTTTCATCTAGATATCTGACTGTCAGGTTCTAAAGGGCTGGCTGGTGTCTTGTTCCCCACAGAACCCCTGGGGCTGAGAGCACACCAGCAGCAGGTACACCAGCAGCATTTGCTCACTAAACACACGACAGATGTCCCACTGGCTGCGCTTTTGGTAGCTCCACCCATTTCTATTTTCTTTATTTCCATCCATTGGTCCTTGCTTTTCTGAGCATAAACTTCCTTTATCTTTTTATTCCAACATAGTCCCTGGCTGTGGTTTAACAGGAAGCCACCTCTCAGGCCCCAGAGACCTGAGGAAGCAGCCTGTGCCAGGATTTGGGCACATTTCTGGAATCCACTCCTGGAATCTGCTTTCCATGAATTCAGGCCTGGTACTGGCTGGGACTGATAGAGATGCAGAAGTGGATGTGTGAGGAGAGCCCATACCAACTCAAGTAATTTGTGTTCCAAATCATTCTGACAGCAAATGAGAGGCGGAAAGGGCACTTCCAGTTTTTTGTTTAAATCAGCACTTCCCAAAGCCTGTGTCCAGAGGAGGGGTTCCACAAATCTATGAAAAAGGCTCTGTGCCAAGTAAGCTTGGGGTAACACTATATGTTATATCCTCCTTTGGGGACTTTATAATGAATGTGAATTTGTTAAAACTCTGTGATGTCCTGTAGAAAATAAATCTACTTGATTGTGTCTATATCATTTTGACCAAGGAATTCTGGAAGCTTTTATTTTTTTATTTTTTATTTTTTTTTAAGAGTTCAAATTTTTATTGAACGTGTTACAAAAGACCTTTAGTCAAAAAGACCAAAGCCCATGTCATCATCAGACTCCTCAGATTCTTCTTTCTTTGCCTCTACTTTCTTCTCCTCAGCTGGAGCAGCAGCAGTGGAAGGAGCAGGACCACCTGCAGGGGCAGCCCCTGCAGCTGGGGCAGGCCCACCAGCCCCTACATTGCAGATGAGACTTCCAATGTTGACATTGGCCAGGGCCTTTGCAAACAAGCCAGGCCAGAAAGGTTCAACATTTACACCCGCTGCTTTAATGAGCGCATTGATCTTATCCTCCGTGACCGTCACCTCGTCGTCGTGCAAGATGAGAGCCCAGTAGATGCAGGCGAGCTCCGAGACCGAAGCCATGGTGCGGGCGAGGGCTGGACAGACGCTGCCGGGCGCGGTGCTAGTCGCCGGATGAAGTGAGGGGCTCACCCCAACGCGGCCTTAGCTTCCTCGGAAGGACCGAGCACCTTAGCGACAGCTGAGGAAAGGAGCTCTGGAAGCTTTTATTCCAAAAGCTTTATGTCTCTTTTCTCTTCTCTTTTCTTTTCTCTTTTCCTTTTAAGTAACATGTTAATACAGAGCAATATTTGGAAAGCTCAGAGACATAACCCAGTGAGATGTGTGGCTCTCTGCACACCTTGGACAGTATCTACCGAGAGCCTAGCAAATGCCCTGAATTAGTATTCGGTATTTTTTCTTCTTCCAGAAAGAATTCAGGTGAGCAGCTGATGTGTCAGACTCTGGAGTCAGACTACTTGCACTTGAATTGTGGTTCTGACTTTTAAAAATGTATTATTTTTGACAAACTACAGAATTTTTACAACCCTCTGTTTCCTCACTGTAAATAAGGAAAGCACCCTGCCTAGTTAGGGAACTGTCATAAGATTAAACAAGTTGATTTAGGCAAGGATAGAGAATACTGTCTGGCACACCACCGTTGATATTACAGAAGGGCTAGGTATTGCTGTTGCTATTATTTCAGTACTTTTGTTAAAAATTAGAAATGTGGTCTTCAAAAGCTTTGGATCCCAAGAGCATTTTGTTGCAGATATAGAAAAACCCATTATAAAATTATATGAAATTTCAGTGAACCCCAAATAACCAAAACAATCTGGAAAAAGTGCAAAGTTGGAGGCCTAACACATCCTCATTTCAAAACTTACTACAGAACTATAGTAATCAAAACAGAGTGTCATCAGAATAAAGGCAGAAATAAAGACCGAGGGAACAGAATAGAGTACAGAAATGAACCCTCACATATATGGTTAAATGATTTTTAACAAAGATATTAAAAGCATTCTGTGGGGAAAGATCAGTTTCTTCAACAAGTTTATGGAAACCTTGATATCCATACACAAAAGAATGCAGTTGGATATTAACATTATACCATATGCAAAAATTAACTCAAAATGGATTAAAGATATAAAGGTAAGACCAAAAAACTATAAAACTCCTAGAAGAAAACATAAGGAAAAGCTTTATGACATTGGATTTGGCAATGACTTCTTGAACAGGACACCAAAAACACAGGCAATAAGAGCAAAACTAGATAAATGGGATTGCATTAAAAATGCAAGACTTCTGTATACTCAACTCCAGAGAAGTAAAAAAGAAGTCCCTAATGACATTCCTGCCTCTGTTCTCATTTCCATCATCTTGCCAGATCTAGGTTGGCTGACATCTTGTAATAGGAAAATTTGAAATCATACTTGAGATTTCAATGTTCTTTGGGAATTCTGGATTCCCTTAGGTATCCAATTTAATGCCTGAAAAGAAGTTTTTTTGCTTCCATCCCCAACCTCATTCTCCTGAAGGAGTTTCTCAGATGTTCAGAACAGTTTAAGAAAAACAGATGCTCATAAATAAGGTGATAATCTTTCATGCCGGGGTCAATCTGATCAAACCCACCCCTGACTTTTATTTACTGTGTAACTGTGGTAGAGTTATTTCACCTCTCTAAGACTTACTTTCTTCATCTGCAAAATGAGTGTGACAGGAGGAGTGGTGTGACATTTTAAAGAGATAAGTAAAATATTTGCCAAAAGTTGTATTACATTATTTAATATTACTCATAATGCTTAATATTATTCTTACGTAATTCCATTACTTAAAACTAAGACTCTCAGAGCCACTGTGGATCTTCAAGGTGGTCATGGAACCCCTTACGGGACCCTTAGAATCAACACTGGGGTATGACAAAAAAAGTAGGGGGGTAACATTAGAATGGAAACGTTAGAATTCCTGGCACACCAACTATCATGTTCTTAAGGACTATTATGGGCTGGATTTTTGTTTCCTTACATTCAAATGTCGACATCCTAACCTTCAGCACCTCAGGATATTGAGTATATGTGGAGATAAGGTCTCTAAAGAGGTAGTTAAGTTAAAGTGTGGGGTCACAAGGCTGGGTCACGATCCCATAGCACACAGACATGCACAGAAGACATAGGAGAAGGTGGCCATCTGCGAGGCAAGGAGAGAGGCTCCAGACCTCCTCCTAACACCTTGATCTCCAACTTTGAGGCTCCAGAATTGTGAAAAAGTAAATTGTGTTGCTTAAACCACCCAGGCTGTAATTCTTTGCATGGCAATGTAAATAAATGATGAGAGTGTTTGCTCTTCTTCACCAGCATATCCAGTTTCAAGGAGGAGAATCTTAGCTCAGGTATGTCAGCCTTTCTGATCATCCCTTCTACAGCTGCCTAACACATGTAGAATGAGACAGTCAGGGCCAAGTCAGGCCCTTGAGGCTGAGAGAAAGGAGCCATCGTTTTTACTTACATTTCTCCATTGCATTGTATAATCGGATTCTATGAAAGTAATTTATGAGATTTGATTAATTTTATATTCTCCTGAGGGATATATTCAGTAATTGTACAGCTATGCCAACTTCACAGGGTGATCTGATTCATTTAGACTTCTTACATTGGCATGTCTTAATTATATAAATGAAAAAAGCTATTTAAAGAAAAATGTCCTTATGATTTTAAATAATTGTTCACAAGATTATAACATTACATGGGATTCCAAGACTCTGTCTGGTATTGCCCATGCCTTTTCTAGTTAATAGGTACCTATTGGTAAATAAAAGTTCTGGGAAATAAAATTTAACAGCCCAATAGCAGTCCCCTAAATATAAAGCTAGTAAGAAATAAGCCTTGAATTTATAAACTGGTAGGTGCATACAACTTTTTTGGTGAAAAGCTTGTCACGGGAAATCCAGTCTCAAGCCTCATATCAAATGCATGATCTTTGATCATCCCTGAACTTAGTCTAATGCACAAAGAAAGCTTTGAGCCAGCCTGATGCTTTTACACCAACCCAAGCTTGTTTGCGCTCAGCTACAGATATTAACCTTTTCATAAGTCAGTAATCTCTAGCTCTCTTCGCCATTTTACCTGGCCTCCTAACCTACCTCTTGCACAGCTGCTCTCTTGAGATCACAGTGTGTTGATTTCACTCCTGTTTTATTTTAGGATGAACTATTTCTAGAACTTCCAATTACATCAACCTGTCCTGGGTGTTTCTGTAAGTTGGACATAGAAAAATGTAATTTCTAAGTGGTAACATTTTTATTCTTGTGGTTCTCTTGCTTCATGGGCAATAATATCTTTGTGAATGGGGCTTTCCCATTGGGTTTGGACAAAACTAAATTTCGATATTCTGAATGCTATTGAAAACCCGTGTTTTTTTTCTGAATTTCTGGATTAGAAGGAAGTTTGAAAGACCTCTGGATGCAAAACTGTACCTATACAATTTCAAATAGCCATCTAAGCTTTCCAAACCACCTTCCCAATATCTTTGCTAGATCTAGCTTCTCTGGTACTCACTGCTTGTTTCCCAGGCTATTCTTTCAGGAAGGAGTTCAACAAACATTGCAGTCCTAGGACCATAAGGCAAGCACTTGTTATATACCCTGGATGAGGGTATTTAACACAGAGAATGGATCAGACACATACTCTGCCCTCAGAGAATTTAAAATCTAGGAGAATAAAGAGGAAAAGACACAGACTGGTTTGTACAAAACTGCACAGGAGGGATAAAATGCCATGAGAGGTAACTGTGGACAGGTTGGGGAGGGAGCAGGGATAGATTACATCTGGACTCCCCTGTTCCTGTCCCCAGCCCCCATGCCTACAAATCAAAACTCATTTTGTTCTTTTCTGTAAGTCTTAAAAAGTCTTAAGGATTTTCTTGGAACTTGTCATGAGCAGCATTTAATCTGATCTCTCTCCTCAAGCCGGGAGGACAGAGATTGTCCTCCCTTGTTCCATCCGATTAGAGTCAGACAGCCATTGCCCAGAAGGGAAGATGGTGCCTAGAGGAAAATGTCACCATTCTCTTCACTTCCCATCCTAACACAGCCAACTCAGCGTATAGAGACTTGCAGCTCTTGGTAACAACGGAAATGTAGTCATAGGGACTGTGGTCCCGCATTGTGACCATGAGCCAATGCTGACTCACGGGATGTAGATTCTACTGAAGTTGGCTCTATCTTGTTCGAATGAGCTAGCACCATGCTTTCTTCACCTCACTTAGATTAACTTTTATCAAATGCACCAAGGCTGCAGGCTCTTGATGAAAAGGAATGAAATAACCTCTAATAGGGCATGCCAATCCTCCTCAGTAGACTCTTTTCTCCCTTGATTTTCAAGCACTATAGCTTCCATGCCTGAAGTTCTGGAATTGCCTTCCTGCTTTCCATTCTAGACACTGTTCCAGCCACTACTATGTTTCAGTTAGACCACCACCTCCCAACTTGCCTGCACCATGACCATTCTATCACTGATCACAACACCAGCTCAGTAAACACTGGCTTTCCACTGCAAACACGTTTAATACAAATCTCTTTGCTTTATCATCAGGGCTCCTCACCATTTAGATCAACCTACCTTTAGTATCCGTAATGCTCGTTCAGATAAAGTGAGTTTTATTTCCTAGTTTCTCAAGTTTTTGCTGATACTTCTCTTTCCTCTATAGTTTGGTTTATAGTCCCTTCTTCTGAAATGCTCCTTCCCCTAACATGCACATCTACCTCATCCAAGAATCCTATACTTGCATGCCTACAACAGGGAGAAGGAAAAAGGCTGTCCCACCTTTGGGGGCCCAGAATCCCTGGGTTATGCCTCTTTAGGAATGGACTTCATTCCATGTTTTTAAAGTCATTTCCTCTATCCCCCTCTTCCTTACTAGATTTAGGCAAGAGATTGTGTCTTAATTACCCTTGTTTCACATGCTGTCCCTAGGGATACTACCTTGCTCACAATAAAGGCACAACATCTGATAGTGGAGTTCAGTTTCATTTTCTCTGACTTTCTAAGGGATATAAAGGAATTAGGAAATGCCAGCTCATCCTTAAAAATAGAAGAGTGACAGGGTTTTTTTTTTGTTTTTTTTTTTGTTTTTTTTTTGCTTTATAGCTCTGAAAAATTTAAATGCATTTACCAGATTTTGCTGAGGGCTTCTCAAAGGCCCTGGGATGAAAAGAAACAGCACAACATCAAGAGCTAGGCCACCTGGGTCCTGATCCCAGTCCAGACACATGTGCTTCTGAGTCACTCACTCACCCTAGCTAGTGCTCATTTTCTTGCTGTAAACTGTAGAAGTGAAGCAAAATGAATTCCAGCATTTGTTCTTGCTTATATTACCATTAGAGCAGGAACTCAGGAGGCAAGAACAATATAGAGAATCAGGCATCTATCAAAATAACAGGCAAATGACTTGACACAGCCTACAAATGATAATGGTGCTCAGACAGGTGACATCTGGTATACACATCTAGCAGTGTCCCAAAAGTCCTGCCATTTTTAATTTGGAAGTACCCACATCCAAATGTTCTGTGTTAACTCTGATGCAGACAGGAAACCAGGTATAGAAATCTTTCCTATACAACTTATCCCTCTTCCCTTCTCATCCCTTCTCTCTCCCCAACTATTCTATTAACTGGAATTGAAAGGAATTAAGAACCCATCCCAAATTCAAATACCAACTGCAGGAACATGGAAAGCATCTGTTTACAAGATCTTGGCATATCAAAAGGCAGCAGTTTCAGCTAGTTAAGAAGAAAAACCTAAGCTTGTATTTGCCTTCCCATTATAACCAATAACAAGTATTTGAATCTTGTGCAAACACCACAACTTGTTTTCTAGCTAGCTAGAAAGCAGGAAGCCTCAAGATCAAGGAAGTATGTGTCCTTTAATAAGAGATAAGTTCTTCCCCAATTGCAAAGCCATTCACAAGTGAAAAAGCAAATGGAAATTCACTGGGATGTACCAAAGGGAGCCCTAACCTTTGGGAAAAGTTAATTTGACTCCTTGTTAATAGGAAGGAGAATCTGACTCTTTATACTTAAGCACCTATGAGACTTTTGACCTTATTTAGGACAGGAAGGGTAATTCTGCATTACAAAGCTAAATCTCCTGGGGAAGGTGCTGCTGACTGCAAATGACAGCAGTGTCATCTTGTTCTTTGTGAGTTGCGGAGCAACTTCCAGGCAATTTTAAAGTGCTAGAGCTTTCACCAATCCGAATGTGTTTCATTTACAAATAAAAGTCATTTCCACATGGGCAGATTTTTCCTCCCAGAGAAGAAGGGTCGCTTATCATTTAAGAAATATTGCATGGGTTATTTTTTTAATCACTAGGATTTTTAATCTCATGATTCCAGATTTTACGCTGCATGAATATTACTAATCATGATTTTAAGAAAACATCAAATGAATATTGTGAAATAGGCTCATTCTGTGGCACTTCCCATTTCTCTTTACAGGAGGGGTTTGAGGAGACCATCTGGTTGGAAGTGAGCCTGGAAGCTGACTTACTTAGCAGTTTACATAAAATCCACACCAAGTCAAGAGTTCCTATGAAAGAAGGGAGGGAGTGACTAGAGGTTTTGTCTCCCTTCCCTGAAGTCACTACGAACAGCAGAATCATATTTTAAATCACTTTGACTAGGTAGGAATCTAGGTTTGTTTTTTAGTTTCCATAAAAGAATTGAAAAACTATGTATTTCTTGTTTTGTATCAGTCAAATGGCCATTTTTTAGTTCCTTGTGTAACTTAATTTTTCAGGAGATATTAATATTCTATATGTAGCCTCGTCTATCTCTTGATTTTGAAAGACAACAGAAAATAACATAAGCCCATTTTTGAGGATGACCTATTTCTGCAACTTAGAACTTAGGTAAGATTTAAAGGTTACAAGATTCATTAGAAGAAGGAGAAGTGTATGTTCTGAGATTCTATACCTGTTAGGAATAATATAAAACCATACCCAGGGCCAATTGCTTGTTAAATCATCCCAAAAGATTCTGTCATACTGTTAGGGTTGCCCTGTAACAATACCCATTAGGAGAGAATCCTAAACAGCTTTCACACTGTCACCTTTGCTTTTCTATCTCCGTTTTCATCACAGACATAAGGAATAAAAAAAAAAAAATGTTTATAGCTTTACAGAGCCTGTATTCCCTAATTACCTGGTCGCCAAGGGAGGGGAAGAGGACAGCACCAAGGACCACAAGTCTTTCCGGTGGTGGAGTCGATACAGAATAAAACGCAGCTGCCAGCAGTCCCCTGTGAGGGGCCGGGCAGAGCTCCGTATCCTCTCACCCCCTCCCCTCTCCCCTTCCAACTTCGCAGCAGCAGTGGACTAGTCTCTGAGCACAACACTCTCCATTGCACGCAGCCCTCCCTGCACGCGAGCTTCCTCAAGCTGCACCCGGACCCACCTACCTTCTGAGGATGGGAGGAGGCTGGCTGCCGGGAGAACCAGAGGGATGCTCCGTCACAGCGTCTCAGCATCTCCCTGCTGGAGCACTTAACTGGAAATAAAGATTCGCCTCCATTTTCTGATCACATGATCACTGGCACATCTAAATAAGGATGATCACCTGCCTCCCAGCTCCCCCAGTGTACCGGCCACCATGGCCACCACCTCTGCTCCAGCTGGGGAACGGAGTGGGGGCGGTGCAGTTTTCATTTGGGAATATAAGATACTCTTTCACTCAGGCTGTGGAGTCAGCAATGCCCCTTGATTTTTGTCTGCTCAAAAAAACTGCTGCCACTACTGTTCCTGCGTGAGAGTAAATGTAAGGAGGCTCAAAGCACAGGGTGAAAGGAATTTAGTTTCCCTAAAATCTTAAAAAAAAATCTGCAGCTTTTCAGAACTCTCAGTAAGATGTCATCTCAGTAAGATGATTATCATTTCGTGGATAATGGTTTACAGCATAATAAAATGGGCTGTGGAAACAGCAGGATAGTAAGGAAGTCCAACAGAAGATTCTAGAGAAAGTTAGCATAAAGACCCACACAGCCCTTCACTATTTGGAATTAAAGGTATATGCCTATTTAGCATGTGGACCCTGGAGTGAGAAGGCCAGAGTTTGATTCTGATTTCTACCACTTATTATCAAGTTTGGACCAGTTACTAAACTACCTGGTGCTCAGATTGCTAATTCACAAATAGGTAAAAACAGTGATGTTATTTTAAAGTAAGTTGAGATAGGTAGAGATCTTAGAGAGTCTGAGTTTAAATAAATTCACAAACAAGTCTTAGCTACCAACCATTCACTTAATTCTAAACATGCCAGCAGAAATACTTGATGCAGTGAAGGAAAAGGATATATGAATGAAAAGCTTACATACTAGAAAGGCATACATACAGTAGTTTGATAATCAAAGGCAAAAAAGTCTTAAATATTGTTTTTATAGTCAGTAGTTGACATGGAAAGTGACTAAGCTACATCATCAGGTCAGTCATAGATATATGTATTGATTTATAGTGGTAAAATATTGAATAATTTTTTTTATTGAGGTAACATTGGTCTATAACACTGTAATGATTCAGAAGTATAGGACACAGCTCTTCAGATATATGTTGCCACAACACATATACCACCAAGGCACCCATAGTCCTCCTTCAGAGTCCACTGTAAGCTATAATTATTTTTAATTGTATGTCAAGGGGTATTGAAGCTACAATTATTTTTAAAAATAAGAGTTACTGTTTAAATACAATGAGTAGCATAATGATGATTATATAGACCAAAAAGACATGGTAGATGTCAACTTTCCACTGGAGTTTTAGTTATTTTTTGAAAGCCTAATACTTTCAAATTATTATTTGATGAATTGAGATTAAAAATAAAAAAGGTCTTTGAAGATTATATAATGACAACTGCTACTTGAATCGATGGTATAACAGGTGGGCTAGGTAAGTAGAATGGTTTTTATTTTCTGGCCATTTTGGCTGGTTGTAGGCAACGGATAACCAAGAAAAATTAACAGGTACAGCTGTTTTCTCCTTGAGACTGAGTGAAGTGGATCAAATGGAACTAGAAAAGGTTATGAGATTCTTGGAGGAACTGCAATGAACAGAAAAACAAGAACACTACAAAATAGGTATAATCTCAAATTTCAAAAGAAGGGAAAGATGAATTTTCCTACGTTAGAAAAGAAATTCATATCCCTGTTAGTACCGAATATTAGTGCCTCTCCAGAAATTTGTCTGAGACCCTACCCACCCACACTTGCCCCCAAGTGATAGTATCAGAAGGTAGGAAATTGTGGAAGTAACTAGGATTAAATGAGATCACCCCATGCAACCCTCGTGAATGGGACTGGTCCCCTCACACAAGACCCCAGGGAATTCTCAGCTTGCCATGTGAGGATATAATGAAGCAGTGGCTGTCTGTGACCTAGACACGGGTCCTCTCTAGACCTGATACTGGCAACCTGATCTCAGACATCCAGCCTATAGACCTGCAAGAAATAAATTTCTGTTGTTTAGAACCCATCCAGTTGATGATAATTTTGACAGCAGCCTGAATTATAAACAAGACACTTCCAAGCTGAATCTAGCACATCTGACTAAGCGACTTCTAAACTAAATGTAGCACATCTCTTCTGAAAAGGAAGCAGCAAACACCTATTAAAGGCATATAATGTTGGGCAAATTGCACTTTCTTCTTCATTCATTCAATCAAGCATATGGTAAAGTGCCTAATACATGGAGGGCTGTTCTAAGCACTAGAGGTACAATAACAAACAAGATAAACTGAAATTCTGCTTTCCTGGAGGGGACAGCCTTACAGGTGCAGTCAGATACAACAAAACTAATACAACAAAACTACAAATACATAGAAGATATTTCTAGATAGAAATGGGAGACAGAAAGTAAAGCAGGGTAGTGGGTCACAGCTGGGTTCTCAATCTTGGCACTTCCACATTTGGAGTTGGGTAATCCTGTGGTGGGGGACTTTCTTATGCATTGTAGGTTACATAGCAGTGTTTGTGGCTTCTACCCATTACATGGCAGCAGCACCCACCCCAATTGTGACAACCCAAAATGTCTCTAGATATTGCTAAATGTCCCCCAAGTAAAGAATGGGGGGAGAAAATTGCCCCCTACATTTTCTAGGAAAATATTACACAGCAATACTAACCCAAGAAGAATTAGAAATACTGAGTAGACCAGTAATCATTAAAAAATCAAATTATTGGGATTAAAATCTAAACCTCTCCCCTACCTGCAAAAAGCAACAGGCAAAGATAACTTCATAAATGAAAGAACTTAAAAAAAACACATATTAGATGACTTCCTGGATTATATAAATTACTCTAAAGAACAGAAAAAAGTGTGATGTGTTCTTTGTGTTATGGTGCAAATATAATCTTAATTTCCAAACAGAACGTAAGATGAAGAAAATTATAGGCCATTTATAAAATTTAAATGACTTGACATGGTAGAAAGAAGCCAGATATTCTACTAAAGTTTCTCAGATTCACTCATCTAAGTGACTTTGCTATCTCCCTTTAATTAACATTTGACTTTTGAGTTACAACTTCATAGTATACATGCTATTTAAGGCAGTGGGGTATAAAGATGTGTAAGCCACAGTCACAGCCCTTGAGTGGCTAAGGTAGGTTAAAAAAAGTCTTTAATAAATATAACATGAGGCAGAGCATGGGAAGGCATTAATCACATGGAGATGGAGCTTTGTGGGCCTGGGGCACTTATGCCTTCATAAGCCCCATCTTCTTTTTAGGAAAAAAAAAATTAAAAAATTTATTTTCGAACTGCGTAGGTATAAAGGAATATAAACTACACGGGAGCATAATTTTTTTCTTTTGATTTTAAAAGAAATCCAAGGGGCCTCCCTGGTGGCACAGAGGTTAACCTCAGCACTATCAAGCTGTCACCACCCACTGCCGCATGAGTTCAATGCCAGGCTAGGGAGCTGACCCACATGGCACAGCAGACCTCTCCTGCTTTGCCTGCTGCTCCCCTCAGCAGTATATTTCAGTAGATCTGCCTGTTCTGCTTCCTACTCTGTCTCTGGTGAATCCTCTCACCCCGCACGTCTCTGGCTTACACCCTAGTTCTTGTATGCATAAATAAAAATAAAAATAAGTCTTTAAAAAATAAAATAAATTCAAACCTCAGGATTGCCTTAAAGTTTCTGTGCTCTGGGAGCGCCCCGAGCTTACTGGATCCTAAGCTGCCACTGGTTCCTCCTCTATCAAAGCACCCTAGACAGGTGTCTCTCCTCCTAACTCACCAGCATTAGTGCACACATATTCCAACCTCAGTTTCTCTTTCTAAGTATGAGCCAGAACAAGTGACTCAACCTTTCCGAACATGCATTTCCTCCCTCGTGTAATTCTTACCTCATGCAGTTGCCATGGTAATGTGAGATGGTGGGTATGCGGTGCTTAGTGCCTGCTCCATGGCATGTGCACATAACCGGTAAGTATTTATTTAATCTGATGCTGGCCATTACTATCTTGACTTAGATATCATATTATTATATATCTTTTCACTTATGTTCCACTTCCTAATTAAACTGTGAACTCCTAGATGCTGGAGTACATTTCAGACCAGTGGTTCTCAAAATTTTGGATACATGAAATCCACCTAGAGAAGATACTGAACTGCAGATAGTTGGGTTCCACCCCCAGTTCACGGCTTAGGAGGTGTGGGGTGGGGCACATAATTTGCATTTCTAACAATGTCCAGGTGATGCTGAAGCTGCTGGTCTTAGGACCCACTTAGAGAATCATCCTTCCCAAATCTAACACAGAGGGAAACCTTCAAATATAACAATAAGTTATTTATGCAGAAGGGTAATACAAGTACCAGTGGGAAAATCTGTTCTCCTCACCACTTGTCAAAGCATTTTCATTACTGCAGAGGCCGAGTAGAAAGGAAAGAGCAAAGAATTCTTATTGAAAGAGGAGAGGCTAGAAGCACAATTGGACACTATCATCTGTTGGATTTCAGGGGCATGTGCAAAATGCAGGCAAGAAGCCAAACAATAGCTCAACCAACTCGAGGCTGCTTGAGTCCTTAGCTCAATCTATAACAATGCCAGCAGGGCTGCTGGGATCCATCTGCTCCTCTCTTTCTCATAACGGATCAGGGGTCTCTCTGGAAGGAAATAGCTTGACAGGAAGAAAAAAGGATTAGAGCAACTGAAAATGTCTGGATTTATAAAGCTGCACTTGATATGGTACAGTTTTTAACTCCTTACGGCACTTACCGCACCATCAATCTCCCCAATATTCTTTCCATTTTCTCTGTTCCTTTCATAGAGAAATAGAATTTGTGAATGCCAAAACTCTCCTGGGCACAGTCTATTTACTATTTACACACAAATTAAGTTCACAGGAAGGACTGCCATTCTCCAGCCCAACTCACTAATTTTGAGGATGAGGAAATTTTGGCTAGGGTTAATCTCACACATAACTGGTAACTGTAGAGCCAGGCTGGACTCCAGATTCCTTGACTCACATCTGATACATCATATGCACAGTCCTTTAAACTCCCAAAATGAGTAGGGAAAAAACATCTTTTCTCCACTCCCAGATTTTTCAAAAGAAATATGGTTTCCTTCCCTTGACTTCAGTAACTTTTCACGGTATGCCTTGTTATCCCTGGAAGCAGGAGGGCTTTATCAGGGCAAATGAAGAGAAATGGACAATTCTAAGCAGTTTCAGCAGGGCCTGAAAGCTTGAGAGCAGAGATTATCTCTTGTTTACTAATGCTCATTGGCTACCCAGAAACAGGGCACAGAGCAAATTCTTAAAAACTGAATGGTAAATGAATACATGATTGAGTCACTGGTTTGATTCTGTTTGCCGGTTTTCCAGCCAATTAGGAATGAATGTTTCACACTAAGATTCTGAGCCTGCTATGGAGTCTCCTTACTCCTACCAGTAAATGAAGTGTTTACATAAAACTGTAATACCTTTTCTGTATGATTGGTAGTATATAGAGACCCTGGATGGAAATTGAAGGGGCTTTTTGGATCAAAAATATACACAAATCATCATTACTGCTATGGTTATCTAGCAGCTGCTTTTACTGATGATATGCTTTGCAATGAATATCAGCAAAGCTCCTATCATCTAGGTATTCTTCCTATTCCACATTCCCTCACTATTTCTCTGGTTTCGAATAAAATGGTTTTCAGGAGAAAAATAGACAGCTTTTGCTTACCCTTTTGGTCTTGGTTTCCTTTTTCTGGGCTCAAGAAACTCTGTCTCCTCCTCCCTTTCCATTTCAGGGATGATGTTTTTCTGAGAAGGCTGTGGTGACAGCATTTCCCATTCATTGTCATGGGTGACAGTCTGCAACATAACTGTATCAGAGCCAGCCCGGCCTCGGCTCTTGCTCTTCCGTGATTGGCTGTCCAAACCAGAGGCTTCCTCTAGAGCTAAAGTTTTTGGGGGCTTCAGTTCTCCCAGAATCTGCATCTGGGGACCCTTGTCCAAGATGAGATCAGAGGTTGGCTCCACAGCCTTACCAGCCTCTTCTGGCTCTGAGTCCTTAGCTTTGGGTGATGGATCACCAACCTCACTGTGGCCCAAGACCATCCAAGTCTGGTCTTTGCCAGGGCTTTCTAGAGATGGTCTCTTATCATTTGTGGGAGACATTGTCTCTACAGAGTGATCTTTGCTTTCATTTAAGGCCAGCTGATGTGAGTCTGGGAAGCTTGCTAACTGAGTTTCTGGCAATGCTGTTTCTTTGGAACCTCTATGAAACTCTTCTAATTCAGAGGTGCTTTCTTTTGCTTCACCAGCGTCTGGGTTGGGGGATAAATTTTCTTCATGGTTTACAAGTATATAATCCATGTGTAGGTCATGATGGTCTTCATTTTCCTCTGTGTGTCTTTCTTCTCCATATTCTGGTTCTATCTGCTCAGGCTCTTTGGTAGGAATTATTTTTTCTTCTTCCGACTGTAATATTTCCTCACTGGCACCTGGAGGTGAAAGATAAAGTTGAGAAAGGAAGAACAAAGCTTAATTAACACATGAGATTTGTGATCTTTGCAAATGATCCATGCAAAAAGAGAAAATTTAATAAATACTTCTACTTTGCAGAGTTAACTTTCACATGCACTACCAGGACACAGCAACAAATACGCAGTATCTACTGCCATCACGCTACTACTGTAGCTAGGGTGGGAAGAAACAGCAGGTATCACTGCTGTAATGCAACCATTGCAAATGTATTGCTTACCCAAGGCAATAGGGAGAGTGTGGTTTACAAATGCATTAATGTAATAAAAACAGCAGTTTCTTGATAGTAGGGGTTGGAGGACTGGGCTGTTTCTTACCATTCTGTGGTACTATATCTCCACCTGCTGGTGAATCTGAATTCTCTGTTTCTACCTCCCAGTCAGTGTTTGATGGTGACAATTCAGGGTTGGAGTTTGCTCCTTCAGGCAAAGAAACTGACTCGGGGTCTTCATGAATATGCAGCACAGCCAGCTGGTGTTCAGGCTGTTTGTTCTTAGTGTCAGTGACGTCTTCTTTACTTCTTTGGTCAGGATGGACAGAAAGCACCATTTCTACTGCTTTGGTCTGTAGAAACTCATCCTCTGGAACCTCAGATGCTTCTGTCATTTCCTCACCAAGGGCAGGCTCTGTGAGATAAGACAAATCGAAGGGAGGTGTGTAAGGTGTCAGCGACTGTTTCAGAGCATCTTCTTCCAAGGGAGGGTCACCACCATAGAAAAAGTGTTCAGGCTCCTTCATTAAATCTTCATCAATATTTTGGCCCATGACATCATACTCAAATTCCCCCCATGAGGCTTCAGAGGAACAGATATCTTGCTTGCCTGCATCTCCATCAACTGACATTTCGAGGTTTCCTTCTGATAATGTCAGTTTACTCATGTCATCTATTGTTCCTGTGGATGTGCTAAAGCTGTGATCAAGGGCAGATTCACTTACATCCAGACAAGCGTCTGACACTAGCAAAGTACCAGGAAGTGTGGCAGGATTTTCCAAACCTCCTGCATCTGTCTGATTCTCAGGAGAAAAGTCCTCTGACATATAAGAGCTGTTGACATCCATAATTGGCTCTTGGTGAGTTACCAAAATACTGATTCCCATATTTTCAACTATTGGAACTGTTAAGTCAACAGGTTCCAAAACAGGTGCTATAGCTGGTTCAGCTCCTTTTTCTTGTCCTTGTAAACCTCTACTGTCTTCACTATTTATTTCAGAAGGTTCAGGAGAATTTTCAGGAGAGACAGGCTGAGATGAGCCATTTGTGTTTGCTTGATCACAAATTGAAGGCAGTGCAATTTCATTTTCAGAATACAGTTCTGAATTGTATGGAACAAATTCCTGCCCAGACTCTTGATTGGGTTCTTCACTCATCTTTTGCTCAGTGAGATATAACTCACTGGATTCCCCTTCAGAATCCACCTCAGCACTGATATGAGGCTCACTCTCTTGCTTTGCTTCATAATCATGACATAAATCAGGGCTGTTGGAAGTTTGAGAATTAGTATCATGGTCACAATGAGTCAATATGTCAGGATTCTCATCATTTGCTTCCAAGCTGAAGGGCTGCTTTGCCTCCATCCACAAGTCAGGTGAAGCTGAGGTCAGTTGCCCACCCTCTTGGAAGTTGCCATGGAGAATATCTGGAACAAAAGTGCCATGGGATTCCTCACTAGGGGTAGAGCCATCCCACTGAGAGCTTGACTTCTTTATAAATTGGTTGGAAGAACTGACATCAGGGAAATCTTCTGAGGCAACCATTGAATTTGTTATTTCACTAGGGTATGATTTTTCCTGTTCCCACCAAATTGCTTCTTGACTCTCAATAGTTGAAACATTAGATATAACACATCCATTTTCATTGGTGTGAATAAGTGTTGGTTCTGGCTGGTCCCAGACGGACAGCGCTGTATTCTGACACTGCTCTTGGGTAGGTGTTTCGGAAGTGAGTGCGTCACCCATAGAAGATAAGGAGGCTTGCTCTCTTGAGTCTTTTTCTTTAATTTGGTCCAATATTACAAGCTGGCTAAGCTGATCAGCTTCTGGGTCTGGCTCTCTTGGTTGAATGTTCCATAGTTGCTGATGGGAGCTTTCTCCATCACTATCCTGAAAGGGTGACTGATGTTTATCGCTGAAAGGACTTGTACAATGTGTTGCCATGGAATCAGCATCACCCTGAATGGGTACTCCCCAGGGACCCATCTTTTGATATGCTGAAGAATTCATCTCTGACATGTCACTTGGATTAGACAGTTCCCCTTCAAATGCGCTTTCAATTGGTCGCCCTTCCTGTGGCGAGGCATTCCACCACTCGGTGCTCTCGGTTGAGAAGCCAAGCATTTCCAATTTAGAATAGTTTTCATTCTTTGGTTCTGTTTTGGGAGATATTTGCCATGGAGTATCTCCATTATTCCTTGCTTCTGGAGAGGATTGCCTCTCCTTATCTACCACTGTCATCTGCATTTCTGTCTTTAGTGGTGAGAAATTCCAGCCTTCAGGACTGCTATCTTGATGGTCACAGAATGGGTTTGACTTATTCTCATTCTCTGCTGGTTCTGAACTGTCTGCATAATCAGAAGATTCCTCAGGCTTGGGATCAGTTGTGGGCAAGAATTTATCAGATTCACTCAATGAATCCCAAGCTCTGGATTCATGCTGAGCTACTTCGCAAGTAGGCAAATGGATCTCTTTCTCCTTCTCTTCATTGCCCACGCTATGTTCATCAAAACCTGAGTTTGTTGAAATAAACTCGGCATCCTCTGACTGAACGGTTTCAGGACTATCACATACAGTTTTTTCAGGATGGCTCACCACTAGATTTTTTTCCTCATGTGTCCCTGAATATTCAGGATATTTTCCCATTTCAGGGCTAGATAAAGAGGAGAGGGAATCACCACCTAATGAGTCATTCCAAACCTCTAAAAACTTAGGAACCTTGTGATCTAAGCTCTTTTCAAACCTGTCCATTCTGTCTTTCTCCAGGTCCTTCATTTCAGTAATTTCTTGGCCATCAGTAATAATAAGTTCAGATTCTTGGTGATCTTTTTTACTCAAATTATCTCGCTTCACCTTCTGATGCTCAGCATTGGGTTCCTGGCCCCAAGAAGACAATGCAGCTAAAGAATCATTTAAATCAGGAGTTGATGCACTTGAATGTGTACACTCACTAGAAATACTGTCTCTGTCATAATTTGCAGATGAATTGGCTCCCAGGGAGCTGTTCTCAATACTATTAACTTCAAGATTCTTAGTTATTTCAGAATCTGTGCAATTGACCTGCACATCATTGTCTATATGGTCACCCCAAACATTGGGACTTTGAGGATGTTCATGAGAAGACTCTTGGGTCATTCTCTCTGACTCCAGAATGTTACATTCTTCAGTTTTCCCAAGATTCAATTCAGGTGAAGATATATTTTTTGTTAAATTCAGTCTACGTGAAATTTCAGTAGTTTCACAGGAATTTTTGTGATTTGTGAGGTGATTTTCACAGGTCTCTTGTACCTGCAGGTGATTTGTGGACACCTCTATTTGCACATCACAGTGTTCTAAATTCAATGACCCTATCTCATGTTCTAAAACCTCCTGGGGCACCTCTGACTGAGGACTGGAAGTGACTGAAAGAGGGCTGACTCTGCCTAATTCATAGCAGATTTCTTGATGATCAGATGCAGCTAGGGGAGAGCGTTCTTTGTCATCTTGCCCTTTCCCAGAAATGTCCGAGACTCCATCCAGCACCTCTGCCTCACCAAGGTTCTCCTTCTCAGTGACTCCATGAGATTCTGTCTCAACTTCACTTTGTCTGTAGCTAGGATCTTTCCATGGATCTTGGCATGCAAAATGCCCTGGATTCTCAAATGTGGTCACCAATGTTGCTGTGTCACTAATCAGGGTTCCCCTGGATGTGTCCTGCTTGTGGGGATCAGGAGTAAGTGCTCCTGACTCACTAACTCCAGAGGCTTCTAGCACATCTCGGAGATGACTCTCCTTAACCTTTTCTGGTGAGCTGGGAGTTTCAGGAAGTGATCTGCTTTGTGGTATGGCTGTAACATGCAATGGGTCTGGTAACATTAGTGATGGCATATTGTTCTCCCTCATGACAGAATCCCAAATACTGTTTGCAATCAGCTGTCCACTTTTCTCATTCAATGTGTCATGGTCATTGAGGGCAGAGTCCTTGCTGTGCTCAGAGGAAATAGGGAGTTCCCAGTCTACTTGATTTGCTTCTGGATATTCCACACCCCATGGTTCAAGCTGTTTCACTGAAAATCGGGTTTCAGGTTCAGTACCTTCAGCCACATAACCCAGTGCTTGACCTTCACCAGGGATCGCCACACCCCCACTACAGTCATCCCAGTCCAAATCATTATCCATATCTGAGATGGTTGCTGTGGACTGAGTGTCCTCCAGAATCACTCCGTTCCACAAGTCCAGACCATCAGGGGCAGTCTGCCGGGAGTTGGTGTTACTGCGCAGAAGCGTGAGCTGGCGGTTTGTCTCATTGCACAGCTGCATCATGTTGGGGTCATCGTAACTGGACTGGCTGCTTTCCCCAGGGTCATTTCCTGCAGAGGTATTCTTATCCTCTACAGGCTCTGTCTTGAGTAAAGCTTGATCTGGGTCAGGAGTGGCATTGCTTTCAGAACTACCATCTGCGTGAGGTAAAGCCCACATCTTTAGGTTCCCAGGATCTGAACTAATTCGATTTCTAGGTGGCTGCTGTGGTGGCTGAGGGGGCATTTCTGTTTCCTCTGCAGTAGAACTAGCATCTTTTGACTCAAGACCTCCTTCTTTAGCAAATGACTTATTTTCAATTTCTTTTTCATCTCCACCAAATGTGGGTGATGTATAAGAGTCAGAAGTGGAGTAGTTGGTATCTAAGGGGGAAGGCACCGAGTCTTCTCCAATGTTGGAAGCACTGTAGTCAGAACATTTATACGATAAGAAGGAATCTTCCCAAGGAGCGAGGCCATCTGACCCTCCTTTTTTGTTACTCTCCTCAAATAAGTTCCAAGAATCTACCTTCCCCCTGATTTTTGGATCCACTAAACCATTCTGATCTTCCTTTGCTGACTTAGAAGTGTTCCATGTATGCTCCAGATCAGATGTGGGATTTCTAGATATCAGGCTCTTATCCCTGGAGTCATGGTTCTTCTTGCCCCAGATCTGTGGTGCTCCTTCGTTATCTGCCTCACTGGGTGAATTGCCCAGTGAATTGCCCAGGTCTTCAGCAGGAAAAGAAAATCCACTTTTTGTCATGGCCCACTCATTCAGGTCCCTCACAGGAGGAGTCTCATTACTTGTTGGATGCAGATTCCAGGTATTTTTCAAAGCTTCACCATCTTCTTTACTAAACCCACCCCAGGCTGGGAATGGCACTGCAGCAGCTGGCTCACCATCATCTGTAGGATTTCCCCAAGACTCAGGCATTGTTGTGGGAGAGCGATTAGAAGGCCACAAGGTAGCAAAGTCTTCTATCAGGTGGCTTGTTCCCTGAGGAGAAGCATTAGACAAATGTGATTTCTCAGCAGGCAGGTTCTGAAACTGCAAGTTATCCACATTTTGGTTTTGAATATTATTGCTTCCCACACCAGGCTGAGCGAATTCAGACTCCCAGGGATCTGACTTCGAGAATTCAAGGCCCTTTGGTTGAAATACAGACTCTGAGGCTCTCCTATCAACTGAGCTTGGTTTATGATCTTTCCAGGACTCAGGGCTCTGGAAGACAGATTCTTGTTCGCTGGAAATCCATGCATCTGCAATATTTTTAGAGTCCATTTCCAAACCACCCCACCAGCTGCTGCACCGTGCACGGGTCTGAGGAGGTCCTAGGTGGCCTGAGTTAACTACGTTTTGGGTCATATCTTCTGGATAGAGTAGAGCTGGCTCTTCAGTGGATGGTGATCGTTCTACAAAGCTATTCATGGGTGTTGGGGGGACCCTCTTTCCAATATTTTTCAGTCTTTCTGGTGAAGAAGGTTCATCTCCCATGAAATCTGTTAGGTTCAAATTTCTTTCAGAGTCATCTCTGGGACTTTCTTGTCTTTGGGCAAACTCCTCATCAAACTCTGCAAGACTATCTTTGCCATCCCCTGACAAGAGTGAACTAGATGAATAATTAGACATGTCAATCCCCATCCCCTCTAGTCCTTTAGGGCCCGTGGGAGGCTGTCCTTCTGAGGAATCGCTGTTCAGAAAGAAATCATCTGCTGGGGAGTAGTCTGCAGAATGGGAAGATGGTTGGGACTGTCCAGAAACCATGGGTGCTGGGTCAAAGTTGAAGAGGTCAAAGTGTTCACCATGTTCTCCAGACCGTGCATGCTCCTCTGCTACTACCCCTTCAGGGATGGGACTATAGGAGTCAAACCCTGGGAGGAGATTGTGGTGAGGTCCAGCTCCTTCTCCCACTGGACTGTCATCACTGAGGAAAACCGAACTCTCCTTGGATGAACGGCTGCTCCTAATGGTGGCCAATCCGCTATCTGGGCTGACAAGGTCTATGTTGACATCTACCTGGGCCTGGTTAGAATCATTAAGATCTGGAGGGTTTTCTATGAAATTCACAGAGTTGGGCTGTGGCTCTATGTCAGAACCATACAACTCCATAATCCCAGAAGATCCTTGGGAGAGTGGGGCGCTGCCAGCCACAGCTTCTGTGGAGGACGTCCGGCTGTTGGAGACCATCTCTGGACACCTCCTATTGATGACTTCCTTGACAAGGAGAACCACCTGGTCGCAAGTCACTGACGGGTTCTCCTGCTGATACACCAGGATCTCATCACAGCCACATTCAAAGGGCTCTAGCTCTAGGCACGGGTTCTGGGACTCCTCCAGTTCACAGCAGATCTGGAAAGACATGAGGGCTGGCATGAGCACAAAGGCCCTCTGCTTTTCACAATTTGCTTTCTTAATTTTCTTAACATAAAATTTATCAATGTTAATCTGTATATATTTAAAAAAGTATTCAAACAACTGACACCTATGTAATCCTTTCTCCAGTCTATTCAAATTGTCTTTTTGCTTAACTCAAAACCCATCTGCTCAATTTAACTGACTCCTGATGGTTATAGGTAAAGAGATTTAAAACTGTTTAAATCCTTTCCCCTCAGTATAACATAGTACCATCTTTCAACAGAAGTGAAACACAAGTTAGCAAAAAGCAGATAGAATGCTGCTTGCTGACATGAACTAGGAGAAAAGTGTTAGAATAAGATGAAATAAGGCTGGAGAATGGTTTTGTTTAGGAGTAGGCTTCCAGGACCTGCTTTAACCTCTGGCCAATGTCAAAATGCAGAAGAGAAAATAGAAAAGAAAAAGCAGCTACCAGAGGTAGGGCTTTTCAGCAGCACTCTCAAGACCCCAGCTGCCCCTTCCTGTCCCAATGAACATCTACGTAAGCCCAGAACAGACACAGCTGACTTGGGAGGCAGAGGACATGTGATAGTCAATGTGAGAACAGAATCGGCTGCGGTTCTGTGATTTTTAGGAAATATTGGGCAAATTTTTTATACTAGGCCTTCGAAATGGCTCTATAGCATTAGTGGCCATAACAACAATAATAACTATAGCACTAGTATAGATAGTAATACTGACAATTAGCATTTATTGAGACCTTTTATATGCCAGGCACTGTTCTAAGAGTTTCATATGCATTATCTCCTTTCATTCTCACAATAATTTTGCATGGTAATCACACGGGAAGGGCTCTTTACTCCCATTTTGCCAAAATGGACAACAGAGGAAGATTAAATAACTTGATTAATAACACAAAGTTAACAAATTATGGAGCCACATTTTGAACTCAGGCAGTTGAGCTGACCCTTAACCAACTGTTAAGAGGGATTAAGAGGACTAAGAGGGATTCTTCTAGAGCAATCTTGGCCCTGTGTTGCTCAAGACCCCAAGGAGTTGTCTCTCAGGTGTGGTGTGGTTGTGGAGAGTCGAGGAGGGTAGGGCAGGGAGAGAGAAAGATGGGTTCAATTCAAGGTCTTCTAATCCCTTCATCCACTCTTTCATTTTTGTGTGCTTTAAATCACTGTTTTAAAATTCGTTTGCTAATAAAGAGATTTGGAGGCTACCATATTGGAGGCTAACGAGACCTAAGTCCTATCTCTGGGAAACCAGTAACTAATGGTAAAATTCAGCTTTGGAAACCAGTGCAGAACAAAGCACTAAAAGAGCCCCAGGTTGGTGTCATAATGCAGAGATACATGCAGTCACAAAAAGGGTGAGAAATGCATCTGCAGGAGGAACAGGGGGCTCTTTCACATTTAGATTTAAGAAAGCAGAGAAGACTACAAGAATACCTACTGTGTGTGAGGAGAGCTAAGGTCAATCTTTTGGGGGACAGATAGTGCGGACATAGAAAATAAAGAAGTGTAGGCAAAGCCTACAGGATGTCTATTCTATTAGTGAGGAGAGATTCGTTATGACACACATGTCCATGTTGCCCATATTATAATGTCTCATGAATGTTTTCATATTAGTTAATACATATACCTGATATGGTATGCCTAGTGTCCTATTTTGATTAATTCTGTCCTATTGTGTCATTTCCAAAGTCTTGACGCTGTTATTAATCTAGAGGATCTGACTGATTACCCAGTCAGAATTTTAGTGCCTAGAGACAGACTAACTGCGATTAAAGCATCAGACCACCTGTTATTAACACTGTCATCAAACAGACATTGAGGCCTTGTACTGTGTGTGCCCCTATAGCTCAATATGTCTAATACCAAACAGGTATGATAACCTTGAAAGTTATTACTAAGCAGCAGCCCAAAAAGAAAATAGCACCCAAAGGAAAATAGCACACATTTGTGTGAGAAAGGTAAATGCTTTTTTCTAAAGATTCAGTCTAGAAGTAAAATAGTCATGGGGCATCTTTTAAAAGACCCCATAAGCAAAATACTCCCAACATGTTCTAACACTCAATCTCAAGGACTTTATCTCTTGGGCCAAATTCATTAAGCCACCAACCCATTTCCATCTTCTACCTTGTGCTCTAAAATGTGCCTGGTAGGGAGGACCTTACCTGGCTGCACAGCTCCAAGTTCTCAGAGTACACGGCCACCTGCTGTCTTGGCTGCTGCTGCTCCTCTGACTGGGAGCGGGCCAACAGGATGAGGACATCGAAACCGAACTTGTCTGTAAATGCTTTCAAATCACTGGCGATGTTGCTGTGAAACATACAGTTCTGAAATAACAACAGGAAATCTGCTATTAATGTCAAACTGTGCAACTTTGGGGAGGTATTTCACAAAATTGTCCAGTCTTCTGCTGTATTATGAAAGACATTTATTATGAGATGTAAATGAAATAAACAATTTGCTTTGAGAAAGTCTGAAAACTTTCATGATATGGCTTATAATATACAGTTGATCTTTGAAGCTCAGGGCGGGGGGGTTAGGATCCCAGCGCAGTTGTGCATAACTTATAGTCAGCCTTTTGTGTCCGTGGGTTCTGCATCCATAGATGCAACCAGTTAATACTAGCCTCATCATAAAAATCAAGTTGGGGTGTATTGCTGGCCACTTTGCTAGAAGTTCTCTGTAGATATCTCTGCAGATATTGAATCTCTGAATGCAAACCTTGTAGAATGAAAAAAAGTCCTTGTGTAGGTGGATCCTTAATGTTCAAATCAGTGTTGTTCAAGGGTCAGCTGTGAATTGCTTGGCTTGTTTTCATAACCCAGGAAAGGAAAGAATCCTTGTAATTATTAAAAATAGTTTAGACAAAGAACAAATAACATTTAAAAAAAATTTAAATATTGACTTTGAAAAACATACTTTTCCTCTTATTGTTCATAGGATATAGGAATATCTGCTGACTATTATTGCAACCTAGCAGTAGGAAAATAGGAGGAAGCTATTGCCCTCTTCCAGAATGGGTTTCTAATGGTTATTATTAACCCCAAGCAGAATCCTGAGGATGAACCTAGCTAAGTTTTCTGAATGCTTTTTTCCCTGTGTAGAAGGCCAGGAGGCTTGTGTAAGTGCTACAATGTCAGATCTGCTTGCTCTATGTGGTAACTAAAAGGGTCCCCACTACCATGGGGCACACACACCTGTGGCTCACATCATCTGTGGAAATGTGCTGGCCTTTCAGGTTTCATTAACTGACTGCAATGAGAACCACTTTATTGGCACAATTGTCTTTCTTCCTTAAAGAAATTCAGTGAAGACCATATATTAGCCCCTAGCATATTGCCTGACATATTCTGGTTACTTAAGAGATGTTACTGAATGACTGGAGAGATATAAACATAAAACCAATATGTGCTACATAATCTTCTATCATAGCATAGAATTATGATTGTATATATGATCACCATGTATGGTCAGTCAACTTTCAGTCTAGTGTGCTACTTGATAAAAATCACCATGACTAAAAATCACTCATGAGGTAAAAGGAATTTTAGTAATTTTTTTTGATGTAAAAATCATTAGAATTATGCAAATGGTTGGTAAAATATTATAGTGCTACAGAAATGTATGCCATAGGAAGTGGGAGCACCACGTACCCCCTCTTCAGATAACTGTTGTAAAGAGCTAAATAGCACAGTGCGTATAAGTGCAGACTTTTTCCATGGCCAGGTCAATTATTTGTTTTTTTTTTTTTAATTTTTTTTTTTTATTAGAGGCATGCTTTATTTATTTATTTTATTTGTTTGTTTGTTTTTGTTTATACATGCACTGGGTACAGTCAGAAGCGTGGGAGGGTGAGAGAATTCACCAGAGCCAGAGCGGGGAGCAGAGCAGGCAGAAGGACCGAAGTACACTGCTGAGGGGAGCAGCGGGCGGCAGGAGAGGTCTGTGCGCCATGTGGGACCCTCCTCCGGTGGCCTGGGAGCAGCCGGGGATCGAACCGGCGCTGCAGAGGCTGCGCGCAGCTTCGTAACCCAGCACTCAACCGCTGCGCCACCGGGGAGGCCCCAGGTCAATTATTTGTATGCGATAATTCTTTGAAACTTGTGGATTTGATATTGGTGGCTTAGACTATTTACCAATCACTTAAAATATCCATAATACACGCAGTCTATAATCCTGCAGTGTTGGATCTCAAGGTCAGTGAGACCTCTGAGAGACATCTATCATGAGACAGATGTGCAGGCCAGCCCTCACCAGCTTCCATACCTCCAGGAGTTTTGTTGTTTACTCCTGTAAAAGCTACTCCTTCACAAGGAATTGTACATGGAAATTCACAAAGGTCTCAGGATATATTGCTGATGAACACCAAGGACCTAGTATACTGACTTGGTCATGAAAAACTATGATGTTCAAATATTTTGGAAGCATATGTTGCAAATAGCAGTGTCATCTTTCATGTTTATTTATTGCCCAAATGCCATAATAACAATCTTTAAGTAGGAGTTTTTTATAAAATTAATTTACTTGCAATGACAGAAGAATTTCAGAACAGATATTTAGAATGAAGTTTTTATCTTCTTGGACCTCATGTTATCAACAAGGTGCATCCCTCAATAGATAAAATGATTTTAAGTCATTATTGGCATTATTCATCATGAATCTCAATGCAGAGCTTTCTTGCCATTATTAAAAGTGAGAGAAGATATGGTCCTGAAGGAAAACAAAGACAGAGAGCAGCTACCTACATTTTATCTCCAGTGACTGAAGACTTTGACCAAAAATCCCTACAATTTTCTTTTTAATAACCAGCTTATGGCAAGGAAGAGGCAGGAAATAGAGTAGGCCTCAAGAAAAACAGGAAATTATCTTCCAAGGAGGAGCCACTCAGCAGTGGGCCTGAAGAGGCTGCTGGCAGCAAGAGCAGCAGCTTCAATAAAACATTCCCAAATATCCTAGAAGATGAGAATGGACATTTCCCTCATGGGTATACCTCATGGTAACTATTCCTAACCTGGGCCCTAGGCCCCAAGAAAAAGAAAAATTCGTAAGAGTTGAAAAAAATAATCGTATTATGTATATAACATCCCCTAATATATTTATAAACCCTTGGGAAAAAAGCACATTCTTAAGAGATGTTCACATATAATAAAAATGTTATGACCCTCTGGCTGTGTCACTCAATCAAGACAAGGCAGGTTTTACTGGTATTTGAGCACAAAATAAGGATCCAGTTGAATCAGTATTATTGAAAGCCCTATTGCGGAACATTTGCTATTCAAAAATGTTGGCTCAGCAACAATCTGTTTGGATTTTTCTGTGTTAAAATGATGATTGTAGGATCTTACTGGATTCAAGTTCACAGGCAGGCGTTGATAACAATACCCAGTGTCATATGAGAAACAGAGAGGTCTTGGGCCACACCCCGAACTTACTGAAGTTGCATTTTTTTTAAAGATTTATTTATTTATATAAGAACTGGGGTACAGGCCAGAGGTGCAGGAGGGTGAGAGAATTCACCAGAGACAGAGCGGGGAGCAGAACAGGCAGAAGGACAGAAATACACTGCTGAGGGGAGCAGCGCGCGAGACAGGAGAGGCCTGCTGTGCCTTGTGGGAATCTTCCTAGCCGACCCGGATCAAACTGGAACTGCAGAGGCTGTGGACACCTTCACAGAGCTTCGCTCAACCAGCTGGGCCATCGGGGAGGCCCTGAAGTTGCATTTTTTTCCCCTACGAATCCCAGGTGATCTGAATGCACACTGAAATCTAAAAGCACTGCTCTAGGGAGGCATTTGTTAATTGATAAATTTTCCTATGAACCAATCCTTTGGACTATCTTAATCCTGTCATGAGACTTTTACTGACTCGCTCCCTCTACTCCTTGTTCTTTACACTAGCTTCATAACAAAAATCGCCAGGGGGTGCATATTTCTGGGTCTTTACTAGTTCTCATTTAGCAGGTCAAAGAAAAGGTCCAAGCATCTGTATTTTGTCAGGTACCCTTAAGTGATTCTTAAGATCAAACTCTTTTGGTTAACATTCCTCCAGTTTTCTCTGGGTGGTCCTGCATTCCATAGGATCAAATGAAATACTGATAAAACAAAGATTTGTGTGAGTCACTTAGGCATATTAGAGAAACAAAATTACATTTTATAGCAATCTCAGAACAGAGACCATGAACCACTATGTCCTATCTATCCAAATACAATTGTTCAAACCAGATTTGATCTTGCTAGATTTAGGATAATGTTAGGAGTTTCAAGTTTAAAACAGAGTCAAACAAGGGAATGAGTGAGAATCTTCAGGAATACAGGAGACGGAGTCTGTTTGTTCTGCTTTTATGCCGGTGCTATTTGCATAGGAGATAATTTATTATTGTCTTCTAGCTATGCAGGGAGTCATGTGCTGCTACGGCTCTTATGTTGCTGACAAGCTAGGCTGGTCCTGAATAAACAGCACTTCATCATCAATACAACCCAACTGTAGATACAGGTTGGCATTTTATTCCCTCCATCTGCCTTCTACCTGATAAATTACTGTTTTAGTTACATGTATACAAATACTATTTGTTAATCTGTGCAAATGCCTTTAAAATGTTTCCTCCACCTTATGTTAAAACGGTATACATATATGTGTGTGTGTGTGTGTGTGTATATATATATATATATATATATATATATATATATATGTATCTCCCACTCAATTTGCCAAAGGCTTGGAAAATAAAGGGATTCCACCTTAATTTACCACACCCACCACAACAAACAACCTTCACATTTGATATGAACACTGCCTGAGACTGCTGAAATTTAGGAAGTTACTTTAGTGGTCATTGCAAACAGAAATTGATGAACAAAACCCAAATTGTTCCCATCAATTAGGAAAGCTGGAAATTGCTCCCTGTCATAGCGCTTTGTCATTTATTGTTCCAAAGACTTAATCTCATTAAATATTTTTTAAAGGTCTTAAGTCCTTTTGCTTAAATAGATTCTAGTTTGGGAACGAGTGGGAAGCCTGTAAATGTGGGGAAAAAGATGATTTTCCAGCCAAAAGTTAAGGTGCAGATCTCAAGGGCCCTAAAAAGAGGCTAATGATCTTGATGACAAAGCATATAGGAAACAGAAATGATATAGTTTTACTCTAATAAAATCACCAAGATTAGTGATAGTGTCCAGAATATTTTTTTAAAGATTTATTTATATATGCATACAAGAACTGGGGTACAGGCTAGAGGTGGGGGGGGGCGGTGAAAGAATTCACCAGAGACAGAGTGAACAGGCAGACTGACTGAAATACACTGCTGAGGGGAGCAGCAAGGAGAGAGGAGAGGTCTGCTGCACCATGTGGGTTGCTGGGGATCAGACTCGTGCTACAGAGGCTGTGGATAGCAGTGCTGTGCTTAACCCCTTGCGCCACCAGTGAGGCCCAGTGTCCAGAATATTTACTACATTTGTGACTGAAAGTACAATGACAAATGGAAAATTCCATTCAGTCACAAAATTCTATTTTTTTTCTTATTCCATTTCTCAAAAAAAAAATGCAGTGTTTATGCTTTATGCTAATGGTTTTAATGCATCACAAGAAATAAAACAGTGATACAAATAATGTTTTGTAACCATTTGAACGAGGATATTCTTTGAGAGGGGGTCAATACCACACTTTGTTTTGCCAGTCTATCTCCCATTATCTCCTGAGTCCCTCCTGTCAGATTTCTGCCCCCATCATTCCACTGAAAATACTCTTCTTGAATGTACCAATTACTTTCAGGTTTCCAAATCCAAAAATTACTTTCCTGCTTTTACTCTACTTGAATTCTCTGAAGAATCAAGGCCGTGAGGTTGACTTGAACCTCTTGAAACACTTAATTCCTTCATTTTCTGACATCACACTGTATTTCTCCCAACTCACTGGCTACTCTCCAGTCACCTTTGCTGGTTTGTCTTCCTTATTCAATCTCCAAATGTTTACAGCACCAGACTAGGTTTCCAAACCCCTTTCTCTTACCATCCACTTAGATGACTTTCAAACTATCTGCCAGTGACAATCAAACCTACAGCCACCTGAACCTATAGCCTTATCTATCCATGTGATATTTCCATATAATGACTAATAAGCATCTTGAATAAAATATATACCACATCTACGCTAGTTTCTTCCATATTTTTTTTTAATGGCATCACACGCAATCAGGTTATTCAGGTCAAATATCTAGGAATCATTCTTGATTCCTTTCTTTCATCATTCCTCAAACTGGCATATTCTGTTAACTTCACCTCTACAACATAGTTCAGGTCCAAACACTTTTCTCCAACTTCTCTATTGTCTGAGCTTCAGTCATAGTCATCTGCTCCCTGAACTTTAGGGACAGCCTCCTGTTGTTCTCCCTGCAGCTACTCTTCTCTCCAGATAACCAGCTCTCCACATCAAGGCAGAACTCTTCAAGAATCAGAACCCTCTTTAAAACTATTTGAAAGCATCATTACTATTGTCTTATTTTTGTAACTGGAAAGAGAAAGGTTTAATGTCCTTGGGATTAAGAGTTCTTACAAATCAATCAGAAGAAGCAGACACAAAGATAGAAAAACAACTGGAGAACAAAGAATATTCACAATTGAAATGCGAATGGTTAATAAACATCTGAATTCATTGATAACCAAAGATATCCTTCAATAATAAAATATTTCATTTTTGCTTTTCCTATTATTGGTAAATATTTCCAAATGGGCACTCTCAAACATTATTAGAAGTATATTTTAAACAAATAATCAGATGCACACATAATCAGATATGCACACAAAGGTTTGTGGACAAAGCTATTCACTGAACTAATTCTTTTAATAACTAAAACTTAGCAACAACCTAAATAGCCAACAATACAAAAATGATTAAATAAATTGTGGAAGTCACACAAAAGAATATCATGCTATTAAAATCAGGCTACCAAAAACACAAGGAAAACATTTCTGTAATTATATAATTGAAGAATGTAATTTCTACATGTATTCAAATAATACATTGTGAAATTTAGTAAAGTCAGTCCTTGCTTAACATTGTCAATAGGTTCTTGGAAACTTTGACTTCAAGTGAAGAACATACAAGGAAAGCAGGTCCTCTAATAGTGTCATTTCATTTAATGTCTATCAATATTATTATTTCTCATCAATATTATTAAAAAATGTTAAGTGAAATAGTATTATTCAAGACCTTGATGTATACAGTGGACATTAAGATAATTTTATATTAAAGTTGTCATAATTTGGCCAAATTATTTTTTTGAAGCTGCACCTTATCCTTTAAGAGTCCCCCCACTGTGATTATTGTGGAATAAAGAAATAGTATTGCAAATAATTGTACAAGATGAAACAATAAACAATTTTAGCCTTTACATATACATACATACATACATACATACATACATGTATATTATCCTTTTAGATTATAGCCTTGTTTGATCAGAAAGATATAACAATAATCATATTCATTAAAACTTATTAGAAATATACTATAAACTGGATTCTATATATTTATTTTTTTTTTTACAATTTAGTAAAACACAGTCCTTTATTTTTTTGAGGAAGGATTTACCTTATTTTTTTATATTTTATTTTATTTTATATAATTCTTATATCATTTTTCATTTTTGGCCAAATTATTAATCTGATTTTTAATCTAAATTATGATTGTATTTCTCCATTATGTTAGGGTGCTGCCTGTAAAATTTCTAGTAAAGATTTTGGGCTCCACTGAACATGAGGTTAACTCTGACTCTATCACTCACTAGCTGGGTGACATGGGTGAGTGATCTCATCTCTCCAAGCCTTAGTTTCCTCTTGTGTAAGCCCCCACCTCATAGACCTACTGTAAAACTCGAGAACATATATCAAAAGGCTGGCCTTCTGGCCAGCCCTTGGTAGACCATGAGCAATAGGTCTCTTTCCTTTCCTGGTTCTTAAGCTATCATTCCGAGGATTCATGGCATTAACCTGATTCAGAGAAAATATTTTACAAATTCTTGATACGGGAACTTGTTATTCATGTTATGATTTCTTGCCACATATTCTTTATAATGTGTATGAAATTTCAAATGATAATCCTGTACATTTTAATGCCATTTACCTGATTCACATGTGAAACTCCTAGATAAGAGATACTGAAGTTACACAAGGCTACACATGAAGCAGTCATTTTAAAGTGATATAAGATACAAAAACTATGGAGGTCAGAATTTACCGAATTAACGAATTCTTTATCCTTAGTTCCAAGTTAGACTCAGTAAATGAGCTTTTAAGCCTATAAAATGTGTAGTGAAATGTGTAGTGATTTTTCCTTCAAATAAGTCATTATGGACAGTCTTTCTCATCATTTCCACCATTTCACCTCCAAATGCCAGTGACTGCCGGTAGATTACCCAATTGTTAATACTTTCTATTTAGTCTGGCATGCTGTTCAGTACACAAAATCCAAAAAAGTTGTCTCTCTTACAAATTGTACATGAAATATATTGACTAAGACTTTCACCAAATGAAATAAATTACTTTCTGATGTCATGGACAATTTATTCCCGACTTTATTATAGACATTATTTTTTTCTTTTTGTAGGTAATGGAGAAATCAAGTGAGCAGGTGTGGTCTGGAGATAGGATGTTTGTGAATAGAAATCATTACCAAGAGTAAAACAAAAGCTTGTACAGCTTCATTTTTGAAATTAGTGAGTCTTAGAAACACAGTTTGACAATCTATAACTCCCTTGTAAGCACAGCAGCCAGCATGGATTGCTGAGTTACTGAAATTTAAGAGTAGAGTTTGACATTTATACTCTGCGTGGATTTATTTCTAGACTTAGGACTATTTTTTTTATCATGATATAGGAAAAATGCTGAGGTATGTACACAAATGTTCTAACTGAAAGCTTTATGATTTATGCTACCAAAATTCCATTATGATGTTTAAAATATTCAGCAATAATAAAGTCTGATAATTTTGACAGGGAAATGATTTATGAGAACACAAAATGCATAAATTAAGAGATTTTATTTATTCTGTTTTCATACACTCTTTAATTGGTAAGCAAAGATATTTCCCATGTTTTACCAGATGTCATATTTTAAAAACTCTATTGTTCTTATTTTATAAGCTAGCCAAGTCATTTTAGTAGTAAGAGCTTCAGTGGGTCTATTAAAATTATATTATACATCACAGTTTTGAAAATAAAAACTGTGGTAGTACATATTATCATTCTTTGCAGCTAAAGAGAGACTCCTTTTATGAAATTTTGTGAAAATTAAAATACAATATAAATGAATATGTAACATAAATATACATTAATATAATTTTTACTTAAACCAATAGTACATTGCCTAACATAATTTAATAATGCAATGTTTCTGTATTAACATTCTTCTTAGTGCTTTATATCACACCATTTAAACTTTAAGATGACATGATGAGGGGGCTAACAAAATTTCTGTCTTACACTGGGAAAGTGGAGGCTTTGGGAGATTAAAAAACTCAGAGGTATGAAGAATGGGACTAGAAACTAGACTGGTTTGATTTCTGAGATGTTACCCTTGGAGAAAATTCTTTACCACCAAAGATATACTAATTAGTTTATAATTTCATTAAAAAAAACAGGTATTTTTCCATAGCATGCATTTCTATTTAGTGTTCTCTCTTGTTACTGTAGATAAGCAAGAAGTATCTTTGATAGTAACAAACACTGATAATAAGGTGCTTATTTATAAACCAATATTATCATGACTTGTTATAAATTTTCAGTTTCTCATCCACACTATAAATTATTAATCTAGGCTGATCATAACTAAGTGTCTGAGCCTAAAATCAAAAACTTGCCCAAAGGATCTGCTAAATGTCATGATATTCTTGCAGCAGAATCTACTTTTAAAAAGTTGGGCATGCCTGTGTGCACAGAAAGAAGTGCCAGAAAACAGGTATAATCACTGGTGACCTAGAATTATCCTCATAGTTTTTCTTGACCTGGTAGCAATGAAAGGTTCCCACTTCACATTCATTACATTAAAATCTCATCATCTAAGAATGCTCCCTACATTACCATTACAGGGACAGAGGTAGGTAGAAAGACAAAAGGGCAAAATAGATTGTTTATTTTTACCTTGATAGAGTAATCATGTTAATAGGAAGAGGCCCATAGTTTTCACCATCATTTCAAGTAAGTCCTCTTGTAAAGGCAGGACGATCAAAGACAAAGTGATATATCAATCTGCAGATGCTTCAATTTAGGGCAAGCACATCATAAGTATTAGGGGAGAAACTAAGTCCTTTAAGCAATTATCTTTATAAGGTGATCATTTAGATTAAAGATTTCAAGAATAGAGGAGGGAAACATGCATTTATTGAAAATTAAACATTACTGTTTTCATTCCATAAGACAAATATGTATTACCTCATTATGACCATACCATTAATCATAATAGAGAACTGGAGAGAGATTCAGGCAGACAGACAGACACACAAGAAATTTAAATTTAAATTTGCACATTCATATGAAAGTGCAGGTTTAAGTTAAGGAATTTTTTTTTAATAAAATGGGTTGGTTTCAGATCAGATCATCTCGAAGTTAAGTGAGTTGAAATCCTGCCCCATCTTAAAGAGAACCAGCATAAGACAACCAAAGTTACATCAAAAAATAACTTAATAGAATAGCAGTCCCAGGCAGCCTCACAAATGGTTAATAGTAGATTGTGAACCCTTCCACATTTAAGTACTCAATCAATTAAAGACAAAAAAGTCCACAACACATTAACTAGCTCAACCTAATTTACATTTTCTTTAAGATCAGGCCCATAATCAACAAAACTTTTGGACATAGTATGTATGTAAGGACTCAGTGAGAAAAAGGGTAGATTGTAGTTTCACTTATGTAGCCTTCTTAAAGTTTATGTACATTTATAAGGCTATCTATATCAAGACCAATGTGTAGTGGACAATCCACTCATTAGGCATGTTTATTTTTCAAAAGTAGAACCTAGGTAACACCCTAGCCGTCAAATAATAATAATAAATTATTTCTTTACTTGTGCATAGATTTTTTTAAAAAATCCTTATTGACTTCTTTTTTTTTAAAGATTTATTTTTTTATGCATACAAGAGCTGGGTACAGGCCAGAGGTGCAGGGGGTGAGAGGATTCGCCAGAGACAGAGTAGGTAGCCGAACAGGCAGATCCACTGAAATACACTGCTGAGGGGAGCAGCAGACAAGACAGGAAAGGTCTGCTTCACCATGTATGTTGCTCCCTGGCTTGTTGGGGATCGAACTCGCGCTGCAGAGGCTGTGGATTGCTTCATAGGGTGGTGCTTAACCCCTTGCGCCACCAGGGAGGCCCCTATTGACTTGTTTTAACTCATGAGCCTGAACATTTACTACTCTACTTATTTTCATTTGTAAAAAATAAATCATCTAATTTGAAGACAACCGCAAGAAAGCAGAAGATCTCTTTCTTCTCTGGGTACCCCTTCCTGATTTATGGAAACCACCAGTCAAATCTCTGGAGTGCTTGCTGTATATGTACATTATACACACTTCAGATTTTTCTAAGCTGTGTCAATATTAACCTGACCAAATGAAGATCAAACTGTCTCTTTTGTTCCTCATGCTCCTTACATGGGGAGCACAATATGGCTCTTGTCAGAGGTGCTTCATCATTTTGGCTCAAGGAAACTGTCAGTACAGTTTGGGATTCGTTCTTCATGGGCAGATATCCTGATGGGTCTAATGAAGCCTTTCTGCTGACAACTCATTTGCTAAAAATACCCAACCATCACCAAGTTTAAGTGGGGGATATGGTTGTGTGTCCTTTGCTATCTATCCAATAAAAGTAATTATTCTTTTTTGAAGTCTAAAAAAATCTACAGATCAAGGCATATACCTCACACCACCCATATATGTGTTCTGCTAGTTTCCATTTGCTCACTGATAAACTTTATGACATTCTTAAATTGGAATATAATAGGGTAAACACCAATCTTAGCGCACACATGCAGAGCCAACAGTCTGTGTGTGCCATTTGTTGCAATCTGAGCTAATTACCAGAAACCCCCTCCTGCAAATGGATACTCTGTGGGGTTTGTGGTTTATTTTCATTTGGAGATGTCTGTGTGTGGGAAGCTGGAGAAAATTCATTTTCAGGTAAAGACACTGTGCTATTGTGACTTTCTTGGTCTCAAGATACAGAAACTTAACTCAAACTGGCTTAAGTAAAGAGAAAGAAAGTGCAAAGGATTTGGGTTGTGTTCTCAAAGAAGTCAAAGAAGAACTAGGGGGATGCCTTCTGGGCAGGGAGTGGCAGGGATGTGTTGGTCACTCAACTTCTCCATTCTCTTCTGGCTACATTCTCCTCTTCTGAATGGAACTAGCGTCATCCAAGTAGTGGGAACATGGGAGGCTGCAGCTACAGCACACGCCTTTCCACTGTAGTCAGAGCCCACCGTCTCTCTGATTTGAATTTAAAAATCCTGGAGAAGATGTTCTGGTTGTTTCCACTTGGATTAGGTGCCTAGTGCTGCACTGAGCAAGTACGGTGGAAAGATCACAAAATACAGACATGGTACCCAATGATGGGTAAGAGTCACTTCCTAGAAGAGGGATGCTGAGCAGATAAATCTACAGGTGGTCTCCTAGATATCAAACACCAAGAGGTAACACACACCCCCACACATATACACACACATACAAATGTACACACTAATCCCTACCATAGAAAACACACATCATACAATTTCCCCAATGCCCACTATCTTTTTTTTTCAGTCAACCAAGCCCCATTATTGGGAGATACAGGATGCTTGGAAAGATAACTTCACGAAACTAATTTAGTTACATTTCAATTTCATCAAAGTTTGCATTCCAGTTAAAAAGAATATTATAAAGAGGCGTGAAAAACCAAAAACAAATCTATAATCAACTCAGGAAAAAAAATGTCAAGACTTTTTTGTCTTTATATTTTTAAGTCAATGTGAGGAATGCCTTTTTTTGCCCCCTGAAATATTGAGATGCTCAAATTTTCACCACTTGTACCATAACTATCAATCTTCCTCTGCTATTTGCACCATACATATGATCTACTGAATGATTTAACTACAGACTAGAAATGATCTACAAGCTCTGCCTAGAAGGCAAAGAGTATCTGGCTAACTAACTCTGGTAGAACAAGAGTTGCATTTATATGCTATTATTATATACTAGTTATTTATGGAAGGTTCTAAACAGGCCAAATATGGGGGGGGGGTTAATCTGAATTCCTAACAGGTAAAAGGAAGTAACTTTAGGGCGAGATTTTTCAATCTCTACCGCTATTTGCATTTGGGTTTGGATCTCTCTTTGTTGCAGGGGCCATCCTTTGCATTGTAGGATGTTTAGATTATCTTTAGCCTCTAACCACTCGGATCCAATAGAAAACTTCATCCCCCAGTGAAACAATCAAATATGTCTCTAGATATTGTCAAATGTCCCTTAAGGGACAAAAACACCCTAAATAAGAAGCATATTAGAGAATAATAGGAGAGTTCGGGAAGCTTAAAAAAAACCACTCAAATCACATTAAACTTTTTTTCAGAAATGTTACCAGATTCAGCAAGAATACATCATTAATTTCATCTGGTTCAAGGGGTAGGAGAACTAAAAAGAAAAAATCAGGGATGGGGAATACCTGCATGAATAGTTTATACTTACTGGCCATTTACCTTTTTTAAGCTGGTAAAATTTGAAAATTTCCATCAATTGTCTTTTAGTTTATTTTGGCTTGCTAATAAAATAAACATTTTTATTTTCTTAGAGAAAAAAGTAGATGATTTAAAAGAAAGAGGCAGGACTTAACTAAAACATTGACTTCCTGTTACAGGAAAATTAAGGTTTCTTAGGTAGTTTCCAGGCTTTCCTTATTCCAGAAAAAAAATATTAATACAGGTCAGTTATGGATAAATAAGGCATATTTGAACAACAAACTATATATTGGGGATTATTGAAAATGATGTTCATAGTTAATATTTCAACTCCATTTGGGTAACCCCAACATATGTTTGTTTTTTTTTTATTTTAGGGCAATGCAAGAGTCCAATGAATGGGTAAAATCCTGATAACAGGTGACCTTGAAAATTCATCAAAATCCATTTCTGAGCCTGAGTTATCCAAACCTGCATATCCATATCACTGGTTCACAACCTTGGTTGAACCTTAGAATAACCTAGAAAGGTATTTTAAGAAATACTCAGACTTCACTCCATGATACTTAAATCTAATTGGCTTAAAGGTGGGGCATCAGTGTATTTTTCAGAGAGTCACAGCTATTATTCTAATGTGCAAATAGGGCAGAGAACAGTAGTATACATTGAAATAAACAAAAAAATTCAATTCATACTGTGCAAACTTAGTTTCTAAACCAATGATTCTTATTTCTATTTTTGTCATTGAGTGAACTTTCATAGTCACTGGGGAAGCCCCAAATTCTAAGAAAAAAATGTTCACATCCTATTTTTAAAGTAGTCCTAACCTCAAATGAGCAAATAATAACATACAGTTCTTAAAAACAGGGATACTGAAATCTAACAAGCTAGGATTCAACTCTTAGCTCCACATTCTACTATCTCTACACCTTTAGGCAACTTTCTTGATTATGCTAAGCTTCACTTCCTTCATCTGGTAACTGAGGAGAGTAACCTACTTAATAAAATGAGAGAATCTATAAAATGCTTAGTCTGAGATCTCTGAAAAGCCAGCCCTCAAT
Source organism: Talpa europaea (assembly GCF_964194135.1). Taxonomy (NCBI): domain Eukaryota; kingdom Metazoa; phylum Chordata; class Mammalia; order Eulipotyphla; family Talpidae; genus Talpa; species Talpa europaea. The sequence continues at coordinate 44,093,691 of NC_140074.1, forward strand.
ACATCATAGCCTCTATGAGAGCATCAGGACCAACAGCTACTACTATACTAACAGTAAATTTATCTGTCAATTAGGTCATTAGAAATTATCCATTCTCAGGAAGAGTTTAGAGATTACCTTTTTACCTTATGCATGTTAGAAAGAGTCCTTTTCTAAGTTTTGTTGTAGCCCAGTGTTTAAGTTATGTAACTTCTACAGTTTCTGATTAAAAGGTTTAGAGAAAGTGCCTGACAAATTAGCCAGATGGTGTGATGGTCCAGATTGACAGAGAAACAGATTTCTCTTCAAGTTTAGTTTTTACCATGTGGTAAAAATGGACACAAGATCTAAATAGATACTTCTTTGAAGAAGACATGCAGATGGCAACAGCAACATGAGAAAGTGTTTATCATTTATCATCAGGGAAATCAAATCAAAACCACAACGAGATACTACCTCACTCCTGTGAGATGACCCCTGTCAAAGAGACCAAAACAAGTGCAGGTGAGAGTATGGAGAAATGGAAGCCTCTTACAATGTTGTTGGGAATGTAGGCTGGTCCAGCCCCTAGGAGATTCTAATCCTAGCAATCTACCTGGGGACTACAAAAACACCAATTTGAAGGGAAGTTTGCACTCCCATGTTAATTACAGCACTAGTTATAATAACCATACTATGAAAACAACCTAAGTGCCCCAAAACAGATGGGCAGATCAAGAAGATGTAGTATATACACACAACGGAATACTGCTCAGCAGTCAAAAAAAGGTAAACTCATGCAATTTGTGGCAACAACATGGATGGACAGATTTTGCTAAGCAAAATAATTCAGATAAATATCTGATGGTGTCACTTATATGAAGAATATAGAGAAAACCAAACAAGGAATCAGATAAAGTCAAACTCAAAACTAACCCCTGAAAGCTGACTATAGAACTGAGGCATTCAGAGGCAGAGGGGAAGAGGGTGGGACAAGCACAAGGTGTGGAGGGAGCACAATAGATCCTGGTGGTGGACTGTGTGTGCTTCAGTAGTGGAAGGGCAATGGTAGCGACACCTGAAGAGGGGAATCCTATACTTCCAAAACACAGACTACAATGTAAATCAATAAAAGTAACTAATTAAAAAGAAAAAGAATTTACTTTTTAACAAGCAAACAAGTAACCCAGTAACTCTGTGGCCGCTGGTTAGCAGAACCAACTGACTTAAGAATGAGCAATGTCTAGGTTATGGAGTTTGTGTCTGGTTTTTCCTAGGTCTTGAGATGTGCAAATTCACAGAGCATCCGTCTTTACCACTCCTGGTTGCTGTGTGTCCTTCAAAGACAATTCTGACTGAGATAGAATGAATGAGAGAGTAGTCCTCCAGTGACCATTGGTACCTGGGCCAAGGCCTGTGATTTAGAAAGCTTCTGTGTCTATTTGTCTCTCTGTCCTTATCTATATTCCTGAGTTTCTCCATGATTCTCAAATCTGCTTTCATATTCAACCTAAAAAATTACCCAATAAAGCCAATCTACTCACTTAATGGATATAAGTTTGGATCAAAAGCAACTTTCTCTTTTTCAAAGAGCCCCGTTGAACAGGTGGATGGATGTCTTATCCCAGTACTGACTTATTGAATGGTAACTTTTATAGAGAAATGCCTCACACATGTCTTCAAGCTGAGACACTCAATGGGTGAACAGCTTTCTTCAATTCAGAGAGGCATTCTCTGCTTCGAATACGGAAACATGGAATAGGCTGATGTTGCCCTTTCTTGGAATGCTCTGCCATATCACCTGCTCCATCTTCCTAATCCTGCTCATCTCCAGGGTCCCTCTTCCTCATGGAGTATGTCCTTTAACTTAGATAATTTGTAGTTTGACTCTGAGTCCAAGGGTATCAGGAACTAGGTCTACCCTGGGTTAGCACTTAAAAAACTAATTCTCCTTAAGCAAAGAACTATGAATAGAGAAACAAATCTACAACTTATGAAGTCTACTATGTGATTATAATAATAGAAGTGGACATTTGCAGTAACAGAGGCCACTTCAGGAGAAAATATTTTCTTCTAAATCATTACTTTTCATGTTTTAGAAACAGAGCCCCTGATTTAATTGAAAAAAAAAAAATAGGGCTTTTTCCCTTATTAGTCATTGCTTATGGCTAGTTCCATGACAGCTGAAAGCTGAGTCACTGAGACACCAAAAGAACTTGGGGGTGGGGGTACGAAGACTACCAACTGGATTCCTAGAGGCCACAGACAGGGAAATAGAAGAAATAACTAGAAGTCATGGAGACTCAAGGGAGACTTGCAGGGCTGCACCTGCTTAGGAAGCTGCCATTGAACATTATCAATGTGCAAAGAATCAAAAGCTGAAAGTGTCACGACACTTAAAAAGGAAAATAAAATTTTATGTCTATGGAGAAATGTTGACTTTTCTGTGTATGAACAAAGTAATATTGACATCTGATTTTTAGCTGGTACTAAGATAGAAATTAGCGATCTCAACAGAAGAGAAACCTGAAGAACAAGAAACTTCAGGAATATTCCTCATATCACATTATTATTTGATGATAGCAGGAACTGGAACACAAATTTTCTGAGCTTTGTTCCAGTACATTTATTTAAGTCATTTGCTCTCTTTTGAGGTTAAATGCTATATATGACACAAACATAAAAGAAAACTTATTTAGTCTAGCACTTAAACTTTCTTTTAATCATATATTCTCTTATTGTATTCTGGGGTGGGGGGGAATATCAGAAGGTAAATTTGGATAGTTAATGAGAATACCATTATAGACTCATGTCTTAGTAGGGGTGTGTGTGTTGAAAATTTTTAATGGAGAATTTCTGTTTACAGTTATTTTCAGAAATAGTACAAAGACTGTGGTGGAAAGCATTCAGGAGACTTGGCATTGGTGTGTGATAAAGGATGTACATACTGCAAAATGAAGCAATGTGTCCTATGTCACAAATGACTTCTGGTTTGGTATGTAAAAGAGGACATTAACCTCTACAAGGAAGACAAAATGAACAAGAAATAGCTAAATAATTTATGTGTGACTTCTTCCTTGGGCTTCCAGGATTCCTCATCTGAATATGGCAACAGAGGAGGTTAAAACGGAAGCCATGGTAGCATTACCTTCTGCCCCAGTAGAGTTCTGAGAATCATAAGCCCCCGTTTTCCACCAGGAACAGGAAAGGGTACACAGGTGGCAGATCATCAAACTTTATGGGGAAGGTAGGAAGTGGTAAGTAGACAGGCTGCCCCTCTTATAGACAGGCTCACAAAACTCATCTGTCTCCAGTAGCAGCCTAAGTCTTTTCATGTGTAACTTTATCCCTTCTTGCTGAGATAAAACTGAGAAGCATGCTCATTTGTAGGCTCACTATATGTAGAAATTCAAGGGGATACCTTGTGCCTTCTCTTCCTTATTTAAAGGTAAAAGTCTATAAGTAAACTGCCAGGTTGATGAGTCTAGGAATTATCAAGCTTCAGCAGTTGGTTGCCTCCAGCCTCATCCTTTCTCGAGAGGGCACAGATGATCACTCAAAACAAGCTCAATATTGAATCTCTCGCAGTGCTTGACTTTACTACTAACATCAGGAGAGCAGACATTTATATAAACTGCTGTAGGGCGACCCATAAGGGTGTAGAGGGCAAGACCGTATAAGAATATTACAGGTCCTATACTCAGAAATATCACCAAGAGCTATCTACTTTAGGAACATAGCCTTAGGTGCAAATTTACATGCAATAATTCATATTCTACCAAATAAATCCCAGGCAAACAGAGTAATGCAAAAACACATTTCCTGCTGTCAAGAAAATTTCTGGCAAAATTAATCAACCATTCATCCATTCAGGCTCTTTGCATACCCTTTTGTCAAAGAGGGAATACTAAGAGATTTCTTTTCTCTTCCACGCACTCATTTCAATGAATTGAAGAATCCATCAAGCTTGAGTTGATTTATTGAACTGTCTCTTAGCTCAGCAGTACAACTACAGCAAATGAACTGGTAACTTCTCCTAAAACCAGCAGTGATTCAATTCAATAATATCTGATTTATTTAACTCTTTATAATTCCAGATTTAACTTATTCTTGCATTTCAGCCCAAAGCATACTGCTTTTCAGCCTATTTCAAAAGTGCACAAATGTTTGGATAAAACCTTGCACATTTGCCTGCCTTATTTTGTATTCTGATAACACTAATCAAAACTTACAGATTCGAAGACTTCTTCCTTTAAGAGACTGTAAGAGCACTTTTGTATTAGGTAGTTTTAAAAAAGGGTTTCTTTAAATATCTAAGGACTTTAACACAAATTGTTTATTCTGTTGGTTACTATTTAACATTAACATTGAATGACTATTTTGGTTCAAAATATTAAGGACACATAGATTTCTTATTTCTGAATTATTTTAATCATTCTACCAGGTGAGAGGAATCACTACAAGGAGATATTTAAGACATAAACATTAGAGAGAAACCAAGTCGACTATTTAAACAAGGGTTTTCTCACCAAACCTCGTCCACTGAACCCCAGAGATCCCATTTATCACATACCAGCTTTGCATTTTTCCTTGCAAAGATATACGACCTTTGCCTATTAGATTTCATTAACGGGGCACCATACAAGGCTCCTTTGCACATGACAGGATAGAAAGCTCAACATCCTCGCCTGAAGGATTTGTGGGAACAAGCTCATCTTCAATCTTTGTCCCTGGGAGGCACTTTTAACACCTGCCAACCACAGCACTATCATCAGAAAAACATTTAGAGATTTATCTTCGGGCTGGTAATTATAGGAGATAATTTGTTTGGAGTATGGATAAAGTTGGTCTAGCATAAACAAACTAGAGGCTCAAATTACATGAAGAACATCATTAACTATTGATTTAACCACTGCGGGTCTGCTCAGTGACACTCTCTGGAGATGATGGCAGGTCCCTACGCCACAAGTTTGGCCTCAAAACTCTTGTGAGTTCAGGGGTGCATTTTAGTGCCCTCTCAGCAGCATCCTAACTTTCCTTATGTACTTTATTTTGTGGATCCAACTTTGGGGAACCTCTGTTTCGAAACTGAACATTAATTGTAAGTTGTCATATTTTAGAATTCAAGATATTTTGCTTTGGGACAACATTTTTAGAGGGACAAAGTCAAAGGCATTGTGTGATACACCACTTTTTACTTCATATAGCCCTTCACATTATCTCAACAGAGCCTCACAATCACCCTGTGAAGTAGGCAAAGCTGACCTTTCGGCCTATTTTATAAATGATGAAACAAAAATAGGGGAAACTAAGGGTTTGAGGAACTCAGCCAAACTACATTATAGTGGATTCTTTAGGATATTCCACTTTTCTCATCCTCAGGAAAAACAAAAGTGCTTCAAATTGCCCCAAGGAAACAAGAGCAGCCATTCACCTCTTTGTCTGTAAGAAGATACTTAGAAGTAGGAAAGTAAGATGTGACCTTGTATACAAGCCTGTGTTCCACTGAGAACACCAACTTGCAGAGATGAAACAAAGACCCAAGAGTAGAAGAAAAAAAAAAACATGGATAAAATATGCAGATGATGTGAGAATAAATGCTAGAGGTCCTGGTTGGGACATCAGTTGTAGCCAACACAGCTTTTCTTTAGGAAGCACAGTGTGAAGAGTTACAACCTAAAGTTCACAGTTTAAAGCAGTGTATATATACTCAGTAAGCACTCAATAAAAATGATGCCCTAATATTCTTTAATGTCATCACCCATAATGGCAACAAAAAGCCTCACTCAGCCTTTCCCAAATACAGGTTTATCATTTCTTATCAGAAATCCCTGGCGGTAAGGGTGTAGTTTACAGTCAGGATTTTTTACTTTGAGAAAGGCAATAATGGCTTATAATGAATATTATGCTAAGGAAGCCTCCCTGAAATAGAAATATTTATGCAACAAAATGTGTATAGTGAAATAAAGACTCTAAGTGTCAAGTAAGAGTTTGGTGTCAAAGAGTCTTATAATCCTAGAGTTTTCAGAGTTTGGGAAATTTCAGAAAAGCAGAAGAGAAATTGTAAACGTGGGCTAAACACCGAATATCCATTGCTCAGTGAAATATACTAGAGAGCACTTCTAAATATTTACTGAGAAAAATGTAGAATTAGGGATTGAAAAGTCATCTGGACTCTGAGTAAGCCAATCCAAAGGAGAGATCCAGAATGTAAAATCTCATTTATGTAAAGTATTAATTAATTCTAATAGTAAACTGTCCATAATTTATTTTTATTTTCCCAATGAAATTAATTAATGGTTCCCAAATGCTGCATTAGAAATGCATTACTTGCTTAAGAATAATCTTTAAATCCCTTATATGTATTTTCATCATTAATTAAAATTTAAATTTTCACATTTAATTAGAAATATCTCAACTAGTGATCAAGGTAGATAACCAAATTCCCACAAGCTATCAGGATATCTGTTGATAATTCAAGTTTTTATGTTTCTTAAAGTTATAAAATTCATCTTTATTAAAAAAATCACTAACTCACACTTATTTGCATTTTTTCTGTATTTATCTAAATTAGTAAAGTTTGAATTCTTCCCTAGTGCTATGACTACATTCAGGTTTCAAAGTGGACTTACAGTCAAATCTTAATGATTAAGGTTACACTCAAAAATTCAAAAAGTAATTATGTGTATGAATTCCATTAAGTATGTAACAGTTGCTGATCATATGCAAATATGTCTATTTGTACACAGTAGCTATCAGTTGTATTCCTTTCTCCATCAGTTAGTTTTCAGAGCAACTATGCTAACAGTATTAGTTCTCAACTATCACAATACCATCTGTTTTTCTTTATGTGAGTCTTCTTGAAAGAACATTTTAATCGTGATCTCTTCTATGTTCTCTATTGGGTTGTCTTATATATGCTTGGTATGGTCATAAAAAAGAGTGTTCTGGAATAGGTACTAGCCACCACCACCAGCAATGGATTTATAAACCAGAAAACAGAGTCCAGAAATCATATGCAGAAATTTAATAGATGACAACTGTGGAGTCTCAAACTCCATGGAAAATGAGTGTTTTGACTTATAAATGGTGTCAACATAATGGTTACATATCTGAAGAAAAATGCTAAAATAGATTCCAGATGGATTAAAAATCTAAATGCAAAAAACTGTTAAATAATAAGCTACTTGAAGAAAAACGAGGAGACTATATAATCCTCTTCTTGCAGAGCTTATTAAGAATAGCAAAAAACACAAAGACCATGAAGGAAAAGAGGCATAATTAATTACATACAATTTAAATACTTAAAAACTGTATGTTAACATATTGTAAACAAAGTCAAGAGATAAATGATGGACTGGGGAAATTATGGTTCACTTATGATTAGCCAGTGTTAAACCCTAGTATACATATCCTTCTCCAAAGAAATCAACTGGAAAAAAAAAAAAGGCCATACAACGCAGTTGAAAAATAGTCCAAAGAAATAAATTTGCAACTGAGAGGAGGAAATAAAGGGCTATGAATATATGGAAAAGTGGTTCAATCTCACACATAATCAAGGAAAAATCAAATGAAACACAAATGAGAACATTTTTCCTTAAAATTAAATGTCTTAAATTTGGAAGAGAGAAAAGACCTAGAGTCCCTAAAGAGAGGGAAAAACTGTTTTCTCAAGTGTAGCTGAAAGAGTGTGGAATACAACAAACTTTGGGGAAATAATCTGCCAATGTTAATATTAAAAATAAAGATGATTATGAATCAACAACAGTTTTAAGAAATTATGCTGTAAAAGAAATGCTATGCATGGATATATGCAAAAAGACAGTAATGCAGCATCATTTCATAGAGGCAAAAAGTTGGAAGCTGTCTATGGAAACAGTCTCTTCCCATGAAAGAATAGTCACGTCCCATTCAACCATGGAAAGAATATCATCTGGAATTAAAAGACTGAGTAAGACATAGATTTTTTTTCCCTGACATAATGTAAAAAGAAAAAGGAAAATCCCCAATAATGTATACAGCAGGATTCCATTGTTATTATCAGCATAATTGCATATTCCATAAATCAAATATATTTCCATATACATGTAAATATCTGTTTGCAATTGTGTAAACACAGAATTTCTTAACTTTACTTACCTTGAGAGTAGGTAGTTGAAGGTTTAGGAGAGTAAGACACTTAATGTTTTACTCTTTTTTATTCCATTTTTTTCTTAAAAAAACATGCAGGTATATATTTGTGATTTAAAATATATGATAAAATATATGATAAAGGAGAAAGGAAAGAATAATAAAATAACTGAGTTTGTCTTTGTTTTATCTTGTAGAATCTGGGTAATATGCTCAAGTTTGTCTAAGTGCACTAATAAGCACTTGTGGTTATGAGAGTTAACTGAGGCGCCTTCAGCAACTCATTTGTTAAACAGTCAGTTCCTTCTGAACGAAATGCAAGTCATTATCTACCCAAACAAGAAAAACTCTGCAGATGCGTCGCCTATGCCATGTTCAGAGGCTGTGTTATTATAGTCTTTTATTCAGTCGGCAAATATTCTTGCAAGATTTAAACTAGGCAAACCAAACATTCCAAGGTCAAAACAATCAAGGGAGTGGAAGTTAAATCACTCACTAGACGAATGATGAGGGAAAATCCTTCAAGAACAAAGGGTGGACCACAGAAGACTTCCATTAGTGAGGGGATGCCTCATTGTGATGGGTCCAGAGACTTGGAGGATTCCACAATGGGGGTCTTGTCTACCCATGGACAGGGTCCTCTGCTCCTGCCTCATTGATATGCCTCTCCACATGATCCTTCATCACACCTCTTCCATAGTCAACCTAAGCAGCCCCCATAGGCATCCCATTTTAAACCTTGAGTTGTGAGATTGAACATAAACTCACTGAGACTGTTAATCTGTATTACAAAGGTGTGCACACTAGCACTGCCCTCTAAATGCCCACAATGTTCTCCATATGGTATATAATCTTTCTCTCCCCTTCCCTACCTTACTCCTACCATCAATCCCTGTTAGTTTTTTAGTCCTTTTTGGGAAAGAATCCCTGACTCTTGAGATTCATCCCAATGTAGCTCTTAGCTTTTACCAATATATTCACCATGGCTGTGTCCCACCCATCTGTCAGGCTCCACTCCATCATGGACCGTGTTTGTGGAAATCAGGCCAAAAGATGCTGCCAAAAATTCTATGCGTTGATGAGCTTCTTTAGTTGATTCTTCACAACTGTGTCAATTTCAGGTAGAAGTGGCTGTTCTCTAGGAGGGGTCATAGGTCAAGCCCCAGGACTCTCCCAGTCAAATTGCCTTACTAAGACCATGCAACTAATGCTTCAATGACTCCTGATTTAGGTTTACAATTCTACCTTATAGCAAAGAGGAAAGAAAACAGTAATGGGTACCTATTGCTTTTCCTAGTCCTTTATTTGTTGTTGTTGTTGTTGTTAACAGATCCATCTCTTTGGCCACAGGTTAGGCAGGTGATCCAGAATGGATTAATCATGTTATAGTATTCTCACTACCCCTTGGTGACAGCAAAGGGAAGGGGCATGTGTTCTTCAGAGTTTGGAGAGAGAAACTTTTCTTTCTCTGACAATATCTAGAAGAGCTGACAACCCCTACATGCCCAGAAGGAGAGAATGAGGGGGATTCAGAGGCAAGCCAAGATAGGAGGTGGGAGAGAGTTCATGGCTTAGTAGTATGAGCCAGTGGAATGCCCCCCTCCATTGTTTTTTGCTTAACTAGAATCAAGTTGGTTATCTGTTTTTAAAACCAGAATCCGAACTAATACAGGAAGTAATATCTATTTAGTTTTCTAAGTACCAGAAATTGTACTGGATCCTTTAGACATGTTATCTCATTTTAAGTTATCTTCCACAATAGTTCTATTATCTTCCCCATTTTATAGGTGAGGTGACTGGATCTCAGAGGGGACTAACCTTTGCCTAATAGCACATAGGTAGTTGGAGGAAGATCTTCAGTTCAAACAGTTCTATTGAACTCCGAAGATTTGTCCTCTCTTCATTACATGGCTTCTGTAACAGAGCCAATTTCTAGATGTAGGAAGACAACTTCTCTTCTTCAAGGGAAGAAAATCAACTGACTCTGAGAAAAAATGGGTCCTAGAAGGGAATCCCCAAGCAACACTGCTTATAAGTGGCCACAAAACTCTTCTGGGCAATTGTCTTTGAGGACAGCTCTTTTGTCTCCCCCAGTTCCTACCTTCTTCTCCACATGCTCCACCTCTCTCAAACTAGTGTTCTAACCAAAGATCAGACATTTCCTTTCAGCAAGAAGGCCTTTTCCCTCTAAGATAATGAGAGGAAATCCTGATGTTTGAGGGAGTACTCATTCGATGACGATCAGAAACTAAATGTCCTTGTTTGCTGTGCAGGACAGTTTTGGTTTAACTGGAAAGATACAGAAAGCCACTGAAGAATTTTAAGAAGGGAGCAGGTGATTATGTAATCAAAAGAAGTCAGAAAGAGGAGGAAAATACCTATAATTTCACTCATATGTGGCATATAAAGAAATAAAGCAAAAGAGCAAAACAAACACAAATCCTTAGACTCTGATAACAAAATGGTGGTAGAGGGGGAGGGGTAAGAGTGGGGTAAATGGGTAGAGGGGAGCAGTTGATAGTGGTGAATGGCAATTCGACCTTGGTGGTGGCAAGTATGTGGCATATACACTTGCAGATATATGAAGTGATACTCCTGAAACTTATATTAGATAATTGTTGTGCCAGCAACCAGGTGGGAGGCAGGCAAACCCCCATCCCTCAGCGAGTCTATATGCTTTTCTATTTGGGCTCTCTCTTGGCTTCCTCTCATGGTCTCTCCCTCTCATAGCCATCATGCCTCCTCTCATAGCCCCTCTACCTTAGCCATTTTCTTGTCTCTGAATGACACCACCCTTATATTTTCTCAGCCTCAAGGCCCAGGTGTGCACACCCATGCATGCGTCCACAATCGGGCATCTGTGTCCCATGCCTACGGTCCCAAGTACCTTCTTCATTCAAGGCTGTGGGTGATAGCTACAGAGGCCAGCGGCATAAAAGTCTGGCCATCACTTACCCTTCAATCATAAACCAACATTACATCAATGAAAAAGAGAGCAAGAAAGGAGGGTCCAGGGTATGATTACATTTGTATCTAGAATGTGTGAACCTCATTCTAGAGATGAGCTGTAGTCAACATTAGAAAGTTATAAAGAAGAGGGCACCTTAAGAGTTTCCCTGTCAGAGCCACAACTTGCAGGTTGTGCTGAGTTTGAGTATCTGATGAAAAGGGGAGAGGGAGCTGAAAACCTAATCTATGATCCAGGCCATGATCTACTCTTGTGAGTGAGATTCCTGTAGGTGGAGTGCTATCAACTGAAGGAAGAGGTCTTGCCCTAACTTTCACAATGACATGTGTGGGCTAGTAGAAATCTTTTTTTTTTTTTTTTTAATGCTTGAAAAGGACAGGTTTATAAGGAAAAGGAGAAAGAAAAAGAGAGGCACCAGCATAGTCACAGGTGGGCAGGAGAGATGCCTAGTAAAAGTCTTGATTGCTACATTCTGGGTCAGACAAGATGAAGGACTGAACTAGGGTAGTGCTGGTGGGATTCAAGAGAAGATGGCAAATTCACATTTGACTTGTTGAGTTTGAGCTGCTTCTATGAAAACGAAGAAAGTTATATGATATCCTTCCAAAGATATCCTTGTGCGTCTAAAAATTAATGAAAGGTTAAAAAATATAATTTAGAAAGGTACAAATGCATACCCAAAGGATAGTTTGTGAGGCTGTATGGACAGAGATTGAGTCTGCACTGCAAAATATAAAAGGCATGAAAATTCATTGGTATTTACTGAGTTATCTGTACTGAAAACAACTATAAAGTATAAGAAAGAAATGATTAATGCTCAACAGAAGGTTCTGCTGTATCAACTTGCCAAGTTTTTTGGCTCCACACATTAGCCCACCTAAATCTAAACTCATAACATACACATCATGCAAGAGAAGTTGAATTTCCCTTTTGCCTCACAAATAGCGAAGCAGTCTGGATGGATATAAACAGCTGTTCTTTGCAGGAATGCTAGATATTCTTCACTGACAGATGGCAGCAATCCCCTAGGACACACACACACACACACGCATAGAAAACTTAGTAAGGTCAACAAAATTGATATCTATCAATGAAGTTACTAAAATTTAGCATCAGGATAAATTAAAAACATACTTAAGTTATTGTTTCTTCTGGGCTCAATGCCAGCACAGATTTTATTTTGGATAGTTGCTATGAACAAAAATACTTTCCATTTGAATTTTAGTTTTAAAGAGTAAGAGATAATTTGTCATAGTCAGTTCATTAAGTGATTGTTCTATATACTTCAGACTCCCTTCTGCCCTTGTCTCAGGGAGTAGAAGAACTTTAAATTTGTCTCTTCTTGGGAAGAACACCAGACAAATTCATAATGGAATGTGGCAAAATGATGGGTTTTTTGTTTGTTTTATTTTGTTTTCTGGTTTGTTTAAATCACCATATTTGGGAAAACTTCTCATATAAAATATTACTAGAAATTTTACTGATCCCTACAACCTCCAGCCAAAATAAAAAGTAAATAGATTTGGGTATATAATTATTGTGATAGAAAATAGGGATCCCTGGATCATGTTCTGTGCAAAACTCTATAAATCAGAAAATTAGTAGTGTTTTTCAGAGCAGTGAATTTTTCTTCTACTCAATTTCAATGTAGAGCACTATCAAATCTAGATTTCAATAAAACCCATACCCCCAGTTGGGGATAGTCATTGAAATTTCTTCTCCCCGAGAGAGAATATATAGAATCATAGGATTTCAGAATCAAAATGAAAGCAAAACTGAATGGGAGGTTTGGGATGGGTCCTAGAGTCCATTTAGCCCAATCTGCTATCCAAGTATTAAGTTCTTCATTCCTCATTCCACCAAGTGGTTATGGAGCCTGGGATGGAACACTTCTATAGAAGGAAATTTGTGATCACCTGAGATGACTCATTTCTCTTTGGATAGGGCTACTAGAAAGTTTTTCCTCATATGAAGGCCAAATTGCCTTCTTAAACATTACATATTGGTTTTGATTCTCCTAAGTATAATATTGATAATAACAATGATATTGAGGGCCTCCCCTGGTGGCGCAGCGGTTGAGCGCTGGGTTGCGAAGCTGCCCGCAGCCTCTGCAGCGCCGGTTCGATCCCCAGCCGCCTGGTGAGGGCCCCACATGGCGCGCAGACCTCTCCTGCCGCCCGCTGCTCCCCTCAGCAGTGTATTTCATCAGTCTGCCTGTTCTGCTCTCCGCTCTGGCTCTGGTGAATTCTCTCACCCTCCCGTGCTTCTGACTGTACCCCGTGCTTGTATAAATAAATAAATAAATCTTTAAAAAAAATAACAATGATATTGACTGTTCACAACCTGGCAGTCATTGGTCTAAAGATGTCACCTGGATTAGTTTATTCATTACTCAATATAATTCTTTCAAATAAGTTAATATTGATATTAATATTATTTCCCACCTGACAGAAGTGAATGGCTGAGTCACAGAAGAGTTAAATAACGTTCCCCAAATCCACAAGTTTAAAGTGATGGATCCACAATTTAGAGTCCTAGTTTTATACTTAACAAACTAAAGGTGGAGTAGCCCAATCCTTAAGAATATTTGAAAGGAACCCTTGGGCTTACCCTTGAAAATTCTAATAGAAAAAGACAACTGTTGCTTTAAACATCATCTACTAATGAGACATTTAAACTACTTATTAACTCTAAAGAATTACTTTTTAAAAGGTAATGTTTTTATTAGAGAATGTAATTTCTACCTAATCTAAAATATCATATTAGGACCAAAAGCTGTCTACTTACATACACCTACATTTTTGACTGCAAGAAAATAAAAGTACTTTTGTTCTATGTTATGAATAGAAGGAATTGTATAGAACAGCTGACCCAAGGGTCTCCATTCAGGAAGAATGTCAGAGCATTTGAGGGTTCTTTTTGAAAAAATGTTTTCCATACCTATCCATGCCCATCTCTTCCCTGAGATTCAAATCATCAGGGGTCAATCTGGGTAAAAGTAGTGTTTTAAAGTTGTCTTAAATAACTCTAATGTGGTGTCAGGGTCAAGAACCATGGATATCTGGTACCTAGTAAAAAATTGTTATGTTTCAATTGTAAATCTGTAAAAGAGCACATGGAAATTAATAGGCAAAAGGCAGGACTGTAACTAAGGTCTCATGACTCAATAATCTGGAATTGCTTCCCACATGGATTATTGTCAGAATCTCTTCTTTAAACGCAGTCTCTTAAAAAAAAAAAAAAAAAAGACAGTCCTTTGCACTGGGAAGATGCGCACATGAATGAACATAAAGAAAAGCTACTTTTTGAACTGCCTCAGGTTTGGACTACATAGGACCTGCTCATCCGGCACACGTACCAAAAAAGCAAAGTAACTGGCCGGTCCCTGATGGATGAGTAGTCCCCCTCTGTGTTTTCATTCTCCTACGCAAAAACTAAAATGTCCCAGGACATTCCAACCTCATTATTTCCATAGAAACATCATATCCTAATGCATCATCTTCCCATGAACTTTTCTTCTTTATTAGGGTGAGCATGAGAGTCATTTTTTAATAAAAAGTACCTTCAAGTAGTTCTAACATTCAAGCTCTTGATAGACTTTACAGCCAAACTCCTCCTGTTTTTTTCTTCCCTTGGATAGTTGCAGTTCACCCACTTACTTTTCATCTGCTCAATTATATAGGGTATTTTATGAATGTATGACTTAGTTCTTAAAATTCTGCTAAAATGATATCTTTCCTTCTCATTCTTTTTCATTTGGGTTCTTATTTTTCTTTTTTATTCATTCAGCTATTTAATAAGCAGATATTTATTGAGGATCCTCTGTATTCCTGACTCAGGTTCACTTTTCCTCAAGGCACTTCTTTAAGCCTGACATCACATACTGTACTTGTTTTCTTTATTGTCAGTATCTATTGTTTTATTTTATTTTTTTAAGATTTATTTATTTATGCATACAAGAGCTGGGGTACAGGCCAGAGGTGTGGGGGGTGAGAGGATTCACCAAAGACCAAGTGGGGAACAGAACAGGCAGATTGACTGAGGGGAGCAGTAGGTAAGTGAGGAGAGGTCTGCTGCGCCATGTGGGTTGCTCCTGGCCTGTGCAGGAAATCAAACTCGTCCTGCAGAGGCTGAGGCAACTTCATGGGTTGCGTCTTAACCCCTTGCACCACCAGGGAGGCCCTATCTGTTGTTTTCAATTGAATGTTAGGTAAAGGAGATTTTTTTAAATTGAGATAGTACTGTTTTACAACACTGCATATGGTTAAGGGGAATAGGGCCACAGCTCCTCAGATGCATGTTGCCACACCACACCTGCCACAAAAGCACTATGGTACTTTACCCTAGACCACTGGGCTCCCTTCTCCTTGCTCCCACCTCCACCTTATCTCTCCTTTTAGTAGTGTCAATTCTGCAATCATATTTCTAGGGTTTGTTTTAGTTTAGTTTTGTCCTCTCCTTTGTCAGATTTGTTTCTCTGTATTCCACACGAATGAAATCATCTGGTATTTATCATTCTCCCTTTGGGTTATTTCACTAAGCACAATCCCTTCCAATTCCATCCACAATAATAAGAATTTTGTCATATCTATACTATATCCTTGATACCGAAAGAACTGGTAGACCTATGGGAGATGCTTAATAGATACTTACTGAATGGGCCTCCCTGGTGGCGCAAGGGGTTAAGCACCATACTATGAGGCAATCCGCAGTCTCTGCAGCATGAGTTTGATCCCCGGCTGGCCAGGGAGCAACCCATATGATACAGCAGACCTCTCCTGTCGCACCCACTGCTCCCCTCAGCAGTGTCTTTCATCAGTCTGTCTGTTCTGTTCCCCGTTCTGTCTTTGGTGAATCCTCTCACCCTCCCACACATCTGACCTGTACCCAGGCTCTTGTATAAATAAATAAATATTTTTAAAAAATAGATACTTACTGAATGAATAAACAAGTGAGTGATGGGGTGAGTGAATGAATGAATGAATAAAAAGACTGATTAATGGACAGATGGCTAAGTGTGGGAATTATTAAAAAAAAAAAAGGTGCCATAAATAAGTTTGTAATCTGCTGCTAAGTATACAAATGCTAAGCTATTTTGTGAATGGATGAAAAAGGCCATTAGGAGCAAACGAGAAAGAATCTAGAAACCTGCCTGGAGAAGCCGGGGAAGGTTCTGTCACAAAGCCACCACTTGATGAGATGGGAAGCAGGGAAACAGGAATTTGCTCAGTGTTCAAGGAGCGCCCAGTATTTATAATGGGAAGAACAGACAACAAAGAGTAAGACTCTGAACAATGAGAAATAAATAGAAGTGAAGATTTCAGAATAAAAGTCCAAACAGAGTTTATCAACAGTGACTATCTTCTTTGTAACCAGGACAATAGAAAACACCCACTTCAGCTGAAACCAGATTTTCAACATCAAGAATAGACTTCATGGGTCAGGGTTGACCCACACACAAAAGTCATCCTTGATTAATTTCCATATTAGCTTTAGACAGTTTGTTTAATTTCCTTGTCCTCAGTTTTCTATCTGTAAAATGTAATTACTTCATTGAGTCATTGCTAGTAATACATGAGTTAATATATATGAAGCACTAACCATGCAGTACGATTAGTTCTACTAGAACGCAGCACATGCATTCCTAAAAATTTCCTGTGCAAAATTGCACAGTATAAAACACAACGTTTATTGGAAAAACAGATGAGGCACAAATCTCAGAAATTTTATGACTTAAAAAAGAGAGCAACCCAATAAAAATGATGGAACAGTTTTACTCATGCTAAATGCTTAACACTTACTACAATAAATTCAATACTTTACCTTGAAAAAAATCTACAGTCTGCTTTTAGAAATGAGATCTGGAAGGAAGGGCTGCAGCTTGTGAATTATTAATAAGCAGTGGAAGTAGGGGTATCTAAAATAAACTGAAATCTCTAACACCTCACATGGACGGATGTGCTATAATACTTGCTTATAAACTGAGGTAGCTGGTAAGTTTGAGGAAGGGGTGTGTGTGTGTACTTCTCACATAATCCTACATGTTCTCCTTATTTAGGTGCTGTTTTCTGTGTTCATGCAATTTTTCTCAAGGAAAAAAAATCCTTGGTGCACAAACATGAAATATGCATTATGCTTAAATTGTTCTACAATATATCAATCACACTGGAATAAATTCACATTTACAAATCAGCAGCACAGCAGAACTGAGTGTACTGAATAAAGAATTGCTGCTACAAAAAAATTAGACCTTAATATTATTGTATCAACTAACAATTTGAGAAGACTCCCCCTCCACCCCACAGTCTTTCAGTACAACACAAGAAGTTCTAGAACTGATTGATGTTTTGAGTTTCTATGTCCTTTTATTATCACACAATGTCCCTTAATACAAAATAATTGAGAAAAAAACCTTTGAACATTTGACTCATTACAAAATGCAGTTTGATTTAAACATAATGAAGCCTTCTCCTCCGTCCACCTCCATTCCCTCTGGACTTGTTAATTTACTTACAACTTGAGCAGATATTGTGGGATGGTCGGGCAAAAGGGTTTTTTTAAGAAGATAATTCTGGGCCTCCCTGGTGGCATAAGGGGTTAAATTGCAGCACTATGAAGCTATCCACAGCCACTGCAGCAAGGCACAAGTTCTATCCCCCATGGGCCAGGGAACTGATCCTCTCTGGCCCACTGTTCCCTTCAACAGTGTATTTCAGTGGATACACCTGTTCTGTTCCCCACTCTTTCTCTGGTGAATCCTCTCACCCCCTGCACCTGAGGCCTGTACCCCAGTTCTTGTATGAATAAATCTTAAAAAAAATAGATAACTTCATTTCTAAGAACAGAAAGAAAGGGGGGGGGCTTATAAAATTATCATCTTCCATAAGGTAGCCATCAACAACCTAAACCTCTCAACTTATAAAATGTTTAATTCTGTGTCTAACATTCCCAAAAGCTGGGAAACTTCAAGTAAAGCTGTATTTAAAATCATCGATTTCCTACACTCATACAAATACTGATAGTTATCATTTCAGTGCGTGTTTATGTAAAGAAAAAGTTATTAAGAGACCTAGGTGATAAAAGTCTGTTTTGCATCTCTGCTGTGGGGACATTAACCAAGGTAACAGTACCAGTCTCTGAAATCTTGCTTCTTCAACTTGGACTGCAGCCAAATACCCAGAATCCGGTAGAAATGCAGAGTACAGTTCAGAAGATGTGGGGAGAATGAATTTCTCACAATCTTCCAGAGGATTTGCTAAATCAGCTGGTCAGGAGCATGACTTTTAAATAATTTCCCAAAGGCCCTTCCCTTCTTCAAACCTACTAACCACTGAGTTTGGTTACTAAGGAGTGAAAGAGAATGAAAACTGTTTAAACTTAACGAACTTCAGCTCTTTACAGAGATCTTTCGGTGAAATACTGAAAATGTCTCAGTTGCTGAGTGGTCACAAAATGCATGCATCAACAGGAACTACTTTTTCAAGATACAGAATTACTAATGATATTTTCCCTAACTTCTTTTCTAATCTGCATGAAACGTATCTTTGTCTCCTTGATCACACAGGACGCCCAGAAACTGTGGATTTGGCATAAATCCAACCCGGACTGTTTTTTCATTTTGGTAAAAACAAACAAAAACCACGATCCTGAAAGCATTTTGCTTCGCTGATCTACCAGATGGCGCTACTGCCCCACCTTCCCCAGGACTTGGCACCTAGCCTTATAACCTAAGCTTCCCCACCACCCCGTTCTGCTTTCTCTCTGCCAACACACACGTTTTTCAAAATCTCATTAGATTTCTAATGTTTTTTGACCAGCTTGTGTCCTGAGGGCACCGTGTCCTCCCTGAAGGATTTCCTAGAATCTGAGAAAGGTTTTAGGATGTCATCAAGTGGGAAACAGGAGACTTGCT
The DNA here is from genome assembly GCF_964194135.1 of Talpa europaea. Lineage (NCBI taxonomy): Eukaryota > Metazoa > Chordata > Mammalia > Eulipotyphla > Talpidae > Talpa > Talpa europaea. The sequence goes on from NC_140074.1 coordinate 44,112,659, forward strand.
CAAAGTGTGTTAATTTTGCCCTAGAAATGTATGTTTCACAGCAAGTCTAAGAAGGCACTGGGGGTCAAGGGGAGAGGTGTACTGATCCATTTTTCAGGACTGGATTAGCCAGTGTTGGCAAAGTATGTAATTGGCATTAATCTCCCAGAATGTCACTGCTACCATCAATCTGCATAAATTCTACAACCAAACTTTAGGAAGAAATGCTATTCAGAGCAAATGATGCATCAAATTCAAACAGGCCATCAAGATTGCTAATGGATTTTAATAGCAGCTATTACTGCACAATAGTATTTTCCCAACAGCTGTTTGTTGATACAATTCTCCGTTTACAGGACCTTTATGTCCAATCCCAGGAGATGGCCCACCATTCATTTATAATCATTTGGTTCCACCTACAAACAAATGCTACTTTATTTGCATTTGGAGGCTGTGAATGGTCTGCAGATTTGACCCACTCCCACCTCATTCAATAAAACCAGCAGTGAATATTACAAGCTAGATTAATTAGTTAATATGTAGATGTACTAACTACTGCCAGAATAAATATTGTCAATTGGCAAATTCAAAGAGAAGCATTTATTGATGGCTTGGCTACATTCTGAGAGATACTCATTGTTGAAAACTGCTTTTCACTCTTATGCAAATGAGTAATGGACCCAAACTAGGATTAAGACAGTGATTTTTTTTAAACTAAAGGATCATAAACCATTCTAGGTTTTTCTGCAGATTACTCATATTAGAGAAAGCCAAGAAATCAATGCCAAAGTGAAGGGCTCGACTGGTAATAATTGAGATGAGGGAGAATTTAGTAATCAAACCCAAAGTTTGTTTCTCATGGAATGGTCAAGAGATTATTGCATTGAAAATAAATATTAGTTCATGGATTCACAAAGAATCACTTAAGGAATGCGTTTAAAATGTGGATTTCTGGTCTCTACCCTAGAGATTTGAGGCCTGATCCAGGAATTCACATTTTAATAAGCACTACAGGGGATCCTGGCGCCAGTAACTCATGGACCACATTTTGAGAAAATCCAAGAATAATGGCATTAGTTTGTTAATAAAATATATACCCAAAACTCTAATGCCATTTTAAATTTTAGTGACTTCAGAACAATACCTGTGAAAAATGTATAGCAAACATCATCTGAAAGTTTATTTTTATTTAAGTTTATTTTTATTTATACTTTGTGACTTTGGAGAAAGTTAAATGTTTATTTTTTTCTTCCAGTTAATATTTGCTTTCTTCAATCAGGAGATGAAAATAAAATATACATTTATTATTCAAAAACCTTACAAAAATGAAAAAGAAATGAAAATAATACTACTTCTAAATGCAGTTCTTTGTAAATTTATAATACTTCTACTTCTGACACAATTCATGTGTAAAACTACACTAAGGTTTTTGGGGTAAATTACATAGAACTTAATTAAAAGCTGGCTTGCTGAAACAAAGAAGTAGGACTAAACTCCCCTTCCTGTCTAGCCACTGCTGGTTTGATTTTTAGAAGAATCTGCACACACAAATCTCAGTATTTGCAGTCTGGCAGGTGCTGCGGGGATCTCCTGAATTAGTTGCAGAGTTGCAGAAGAACCAAGTAGGAATAAAAAGGAAAGGAAATGATTACTTGGTTGAGTCAGGATGTTTGGAAAGGATGCAGGCATCTTATAGAACCAAATCCATAAAAGAACCAAATCCATAAAAATGTCTTCATCTACATTAGCTCATGTAACTCTCACCATCATGTTGGGCCTCTATGATTTCTCCTACTTTACAGATGAAAAAACTGAGGCCTTAGGGAGTTTCTGTGACCTGTCCAGGAAAAAATACTTAAAGATATGACAGAATTGAAAACTAAGTTTCTAACCTTTCTCTATTCCATGGTCACCCTTGCTTAGGGGCACAGGCAATGAAGCCTGGGAGGGCTTAGAGGTTTCAGGAGGGAGCAGATCAGAAGGTGACAAATAGAGACAAGAACTGTAAGGCCTGCCAATGCTCTAGCACAAGGCAGGTTTGGAGAGGCCAACTTCAGATTGGAAGAGACAAGTCCCTTTTAGTTAGAGGCCAGTGAGCTGACGAAGCTACACTACCTCTGAGATAGAAATTTCAACCACAGAGGCACTGCCAGTCCACCTTCTGTTTTCTTCCCTGGAAAGACCAGGGCAGGTGTCACATTCAAAGCCTGACTCTGCCACACAGTTCTTGTGTGACTGAACTCATCATTGTGTATCTTTGACTTTTAGAGGTTTCCTTGGTCCAACTAATATATTAATAATTTTTATGTATTTTAATTAAAATAAGATGATTTATTTGGCAAAGTGACTATACTACTTGAATCTAATCTAGTCCCCTGGTGTAGAAATGGAACTAACTTCCTCTTTCCTGATTTGCTGGCTTCGTGGCCTGTCACTGCCCCAGCAGCCTTGCACCTGCCCAGCACAGACACTCCATGGATGTTTTTGAATAAATAAATGGATGATGATATCCAGGACCAAACTCATACTCTTCTATCACACACCAGTTACTTCCCTAGAGTCCTTACTTTTAATATTCCTATCATTTTTCCTTTCTCATCATCTAGGACAGAAATTTTGGATCATCTTTATAATGTCTCCCCTGTCACCTCATATAAGTACCAAAGATTTTTTTTTGCCTGTCTCGATTACATTAATAATTCTAGATCATATGTGTATGACTTCTGTCCAAAATTATCCGAATAACCTTCCTGCTATCTCCTGACCCTACATGCTGCATCCAGATTAATGTCCCTAATTCTTACCATGACTTTTGCAATGTTCCCCCAAAGTAACAAATAAATGTCACAGTGTTCCAAGTCATATGCTACATCTCCACCCTCATCTCCTATTATGTCCTTCCAGACCCCTCTATTTTAGTCAAGCTGGACACCCTACCTCCCTAAATATACCTTAGATTTACCACAGCTGTGCCTGGCAAGACACCTTTTACATGCCCAAACTCTAGAGAGGTCTGATGGATTTAGTCAAACCAATTTGAATGGAATCACCTGAGTCCTTATGCTCAAAAATGAATTAAGAATCAGAAACCATTTAGGCCGTTCAGCACTCCCCCATACCTTCGTCACACATTCTACCATTGGCCCTATTACCAGAAAGTTCTCTTGCTACTGTCTTCTCAAGATATAAATATATAAGCTGTACAGATTAGAACAAGTCATCAAAGGGGAGGTGCACCTGTCAGGACTAATAGCTTATATTTGTGTAGGTCACACATATCTCATTTGATAAAGTGGTATCTATATTAAAACACAGCAAAACTTATTCATACCAACTCAAGTCTGCGTGGAGTGTTTAACCCTCAAATCAACCAGAAAGTTATTTTACTCAATTGTGAGAGCTCTCATTTTGCAGGCCTGCATGGGTTACAGTTTATTCTTGGGCATCAAAGACCAGCGCCAAATGGCTGATTTTCTCTTTTGCAGGGAGGTTTTTTTGGTTGCTTTATATTATAGATATTCTATTTTTGATCACTAGATGGCTCTGAATTTCCACTGGAAAATGAAATCTTTGGGAAACCTTATATGTTATTTCACAAAATAATCTTAAAATATCTTTGAATAAATTTTGATTTGAAAACATTAATCAAAGTAAGAAAAAACCCACAAACTCCAAATAGCAATATATTTGCCTATTTACCCTATCTAGCTTTCAAAATACATCATTTATAGTTTTATATGAAATTATGGCTGTTGTATTGGTTATAGGCACATTTTAAAAATTATTCATAAACTGATCCAAATAATGCAACGTTGGAGTTGTAACATATTACATAACAGGTATGGCCAAACAATTGGATCTATCATATTTAACAGATTTCAATTGTCATCATGTAAAGACTTTAATTGCTTTAAAGTCTTTCCTAAGCATACATTAGCAGCCTCTAGAAAGTCTAGAGCAAATTCCAAAATCATCTTTAATATCAATAATATTAAACAAAAGTAACTGTTGAGACAACACTCTATTAGCCAATTTGGAAGTTGCCATACCAGTATTATTGGGAAAAATGATTTATTGTCCTAAATTCTATTTTACCCATAAAAGTGTTGCATTTTAGGAAGAACCCAATGGACCATGGTGGAAGATTATGGGTGCTTTGGTGGTAGATGTTATGTGGGGACACCTGAAGAGGTGTGAACCTACACCCCCTAAATCATATACAGTGCTATAAACCAACATCATCCCAATAAAAAATATTGACAATAAGAAACAAAAATCAAAGCAAATAAACAAAAGAATTCTTTAAATTGTAATTTATTACCCAAGATTATACCACCTTCCCTCCTCTTGCCCCCTACTTCCCAGTATTGTAAGCACATGTATTTTCACAACTTAATTTTACTTTACTAAAGTTGATTTTTTGTTGTTACTATTGGAAATCATCCAATTTAAGAAAAAAAATCCTTGAATTCTTATATTCACTGACTGAGAAGGAATAAAAGATGGAATAGGCAGCCCATGTTACCCTCAAACCCTTTCCAATGAAGAACTAGAAAGCTTTGTAAACCCTGAGAGGTTACAGAATGAAAATCTAGACAAAAAGCTGATCAATACTGGACAACCTATTCTTTATTCACATTATTTGACTTTTTAACTATAAAACATTCTCCCTGAAGTCACATCACATACAACCTAATATATCTCACATAAATATGTGCAATAATAATGTCAGAATTTTTTCCTGCCTGCTCCTATATTACAACTGGTAAAGAGAACTTAACAAAGAAACTTGCCTAAGAGGCCCCAGTGTTAATTAACTTTGGTAAAAATAACCCACAGTGAGAAGGTGGAGAGTAATTGATGGAATAAAGCAAGTCGAGAAACAGGTCATAAACAGAGAAGGGGCAAGTGAAAACTAAATGAAGTGACTGTTTAGAGACAGCAGGCCTAATTTAGGTCTGCAGGGCTGGGAAAGGATAGGTATTTTTATACTTAATTGGATTGTTTAAAAAAAGAGATTACCTATTTGAAAACTTGGGCAGAGTAGGGGAGAAAGAATAGCTTCACTACTCTGAATCAGAGAGAAATTAAGGAGTTAAGATTAAAAAACAAAGTCAAAAATGGAGGGACCAGGTTAACACCATTCAGTAGTAAAAAGTTAAAGGTTTTGGAAACAGCAGAACATGAGTTCTGATTCTGTTACCAGCTGTGAATGACTGTATGTCCCTAACCTTCAATTTCCTTCTCTGTAAAATGGGACTTCTAATATCTACTCCACAGAGTGGGTAGTGAGGCAGATAATTTATGTCAATGTTTTGGCATATTATAATCACTCCATGAATTATAAAAAAAAAGTATTTCAAGTACCAAAGGGGGTAGAGGAAGTCTCCCTCTCAGTTGTCAAGATGAACTGAGTAAGATTAAACAGAAAATCAAGTTTATGTGGGGAAAAATGGTCTCATTCCCCAGGCACCTTAAGAATGGCTCAAGGACAAAAAAGAAGAGTCTTGTATTATTGGGGCTAGAAAGGATCTCTTTGCAGTGACAAAGGGGGACAATGTTTTTGGAGGATCAATTTATACTTTGACCTTTTTTAGTCTTTTCTTCCTCTACCAATATTCCCTACAATTTCTTGACATTTGTCCTAGAACTCCTGAAGTATTCTTGGGTGTAAATTTGGTTTTATATCATTCCATTTTAGCCAACCCCTCTGGGCATGGCATCTGGAAAATGCACAGGGGCTGCTCAGGATTCTCTCCAGGGCAGTGAGGCAAGTGCCTTGGTGACACATCAATCTTTGACTCTTGCTCAACCCAGCATCAGATTCTACCACCTTACTGTAACTGTCATTCTCTCTCCGTCTTATTGCCCTCATTCCTAAGGAAAATTCCTGGTTCTTCAATCTCTTATATCCTTTAAAAATGTTCAAATTAGTTGGTCAGGCATCAGATTTCAGAAAAGATAGGAATAATTTCCTTTTCGTAACTATGAAAAAGAACCTTCAGTTTCCTAGAACAACTCATGATAAAAAATTTAATAACTCAGTAAGTACAAATGAAATGTTGAGTCTGTGAAATATCCAGCTTGAGAAATAGTTTCTCAAGGAGCACATGGTGTAACTATGCTGAAAGGTCCATACACAGTCCTTTCCAAATTCTCAGAGGTTCAGTCCTAATTACTGGCCAAAATTGTTAGGATTTTTTCATGGTGATTCTTCCTACTGAGCTTTTTTTTTTAATTTTTTAAATTTTTTTACATCAATGTTCATTTTAAACAATATTTGCTTCCCCTCACCCCCTCAGGTGTAGTCCCCATAGAGTTTCCTTCCCCAATGCACCCTTGCACCATCACCTCAGTCCCCTGTGCTCCTCCCTCCTTCTCTCTTATCCCTCTCCCTCCTCCTCCCTTGCTGTATGTCTCTGATTTATAACTGTCTGTTCTTGCTTTGTTGTGTTTTGTACTGTTACTATGTATGTATTTTTTTTACACTGATGTCTTATTTGGTTCCCTTATATTCCTGCTATAAGTGAAAACCATCCAATATTATTCTTTTTCCTTCTGGTTTATTTCACTGAGCATAATTCCTTCAGTTCCATCCACATTGCTGCGAATGGCATGAGCTTATCTTTTTTGATAGCTGAATAATATTCCATTGTGTATATATGCCACATCTTCTTGATCCAGTCATCTATTTTTGGGCATTTGGGTAAAACCTGGAAACAACCCAAATGCTTCTGAGTTTTTTAAAATGATGGACAAGAGGATCCACTAAGGAATCAACAAGCTATGATGATTGAATATAATTTCCTGCTACAATCAAATGCAACTTATAGTTATCAGCATATAAAATTATAGCACTATCACATGGAAGTTAAAAAGAAATACTGAGGAGTCCAAAAATATGTCACCAATTTTAGCCAGCAAATCTAATCTTTATTTTTCTTCTACTATTCACAAATATTTATAATGGTCATCTTCCATTTCTTAGAATATCCCCAATAATACATATTTCACTTTCTTATGAGAAATGCAGTATATCATTTTACTAGGCAACCGTACTGATATAAAAGGATCTATAAAATGTGAATCAAACCTGTGATTCTGGAACTTTTCACACTGCTAAGTATAGTTTTTTTCTCCTGAAGTAACCGTTCCCACTTCCATGGAGTAGTTCTTTATAGGTTGAAAGAGTTATCAAGACTTACCTTGAATTCTTTCTCATTGTCAAAACACACACACTCTCTCATGGCCTAGATCTTCCTTCCACTCAGTTGAGATTCTTGGCACTTCTAGATTCCTCCTTTTGAATTAGGATTCCCACATCTGTCACTACCCTGCCATCCAGCTAGTTTCCCATAGGCCTTTTCTTTCCTGCCTGCCCATTGGTCCTTGGGGTCCTTGGGGTATTGTTGAAAGATGAGGTGTGGGGAGGAAAGAAATGGGAGGTAGGCAGAGAACAAATGGAAAGAAATGCTATGACCTCAGGCATTTGGGTCTGCTAGAGAAGAAGGAAAGGAAAAGTATTCAGGGACTCGTAACCCCCAGTGAAGTGATAAGGTTTAATCTCAGTTATAGTAGAGACTTTTTCACACTACCATGTTCCTGATATCAGGGAAGGGAAAAGTCTACTGAAGAAGTGTGTGATGAGCACAGAAATGACTGGAAGGCAGAAAAATGTAGAGGAAGCATCAAAGCAGGCAAGAATGTCCACCAAGAGTATTCACCAGCCCTTTCACATGAGGCTGGCACTCCAGGCACCTTGAAGTAGCATCCCCAGTACAGAGCTCTGAGCATGGGCCAAGTACACTCAGTACAGTTTGCTGACTGACTGAAGAAATGAATGTCAGGTGCAGAGCCTCCTTTGCTCCTTCACATATGTATTAATTCAATTCAATACAACTTTGTTGAGTTCCTACTCTGACCAAGGCATTCTTTTAGACAATGGGGGCATAGCAGTGAAGCAAACAAACTCCCTGCCCTTAGGAAATTTAGTCCTTAATGTTGGAGAGACACAATACATATGTAAGCAAGTAAGTATGTTATATGTCAGCTGTGACAGAGGCAGTGGCAGGCAAATGAAACAGGATATAGCAGATAGAAAATATTGGGAGGAAGCGAAGTATTGTTTTGTAAAAATGGTTAGGGAAGTCTTCGCTGTTTAGATGACATTTGAACAGAGCTAACTGCAGATACGTGATGGAACATTGCCCCAGACAAAGGGGCATAGTAGTGAAAGCTATTATATTCCAGAAACAGCAAATTTTAGAGCATCTAAAGAGAGTGGGTGGGGGAGTTGGTATGAAGTCATAGCAGTCAAGGTCAGAAAGGGCCAGATCATGTTCCCAAATCTTAAGGTTCCAACCCTATATGCCCATTACAATAATCCTACGGAACTTCTTAAAAACTCCAATGACTGGGCCCCAGTATAATGTGATTAAATTAGAATACCTGGAAATAGGCTTGGGAATAGTATATTTCCAAGTTTCCTAGGTGACACAAGGCTCAAAACCACCTGTGTAGGTCACTGGTGTTTGTGGACAGAGGGTTGACTGATCCTGCCTTCTCTCAGTTCTTCTAGAAACAGCCAGAATTCTCTTAAGGCAGAAATACAATAAATGCAACTCATTAACTCACTGGCTTGGGTTATCTCTTAACATCTGAAAGGTTAATTATTTCTGGTTTGCTAGGAGGATGGCAGGCGATTAAAAAACTGGAAAACAATGATGCCTAATGATGAACAGGGCTCCCACATGAATAAAACTGATGGGCTGTCCCAAGGCATGGGAGACAATCTTGGGACAAGTTCCATAACAAAGTAGTCCAAGGAGGACTTTGGGATTGCACAAGGTTGGATCTGAGGCTCAGCCAAGTTGTTTACCAGCTGTTTGAAATTGGATGATTAGGTGATCATTTCTCACTTCTGAGCTCAAGTCCTTTTTTTATCCATATTTTTATCCTAAAGATAAAAATATGATCTACTCATTGGATTATTAGGAGCATGAATTGACATGATTTATTTTATGAACAATGCCTGCCATAGCATGTGTGGTGGAGAATTGAGAAATGACAGTTTAAGAAATGCCAGATGTTACTATTATTATTATTAACTTATTATTATTAATTTTGACATGGCCTAATTTGTCCTTACTGGAGTGTCAATAAATTGAGCTGTACACAAATATATTTCTGGTCGGGGCAAAAGCTGAGCACCACAGCCAAAATTTCATTCCCAGTTGACTTTATCTTAAATAAGTTTTATGGGACAATGACTCTTTCTCACTTTTGAAGAAAAATATGATTAAAAATTTTAAAAACTTGAGAACAGATTTCAATAAAATATAAAAGCATTGCAGATTCACATTTTCTGGATAGGCAAAACTCATATTCACAAGAGATACTTTAGAATATACACAAGATAATTAAAGGGCAAAGGGCAAAACAAAAAGCTTAGATTTTTTTTTAAGTATCTCAATGCCTCCTTAGTCATTTGTGGAGAACTGAAAAATAGCAGTTACTTCTGCATAATCCAAACTACAGTGTTAAGGTTCTTTGGAGAAGGACTAAGGTCTCTAAATTTATAGTTTCCTTCCAAAATCAAGGTTCTACTTTGAAACACATCAAAGTTCTTCAAGACAAACAACTTATCATACATCTTTTTGATAGGAAGGACTTTTGTGAAAAATATCAACAGTCACTTTAGCTCTCAAAATAATTCATTTAAAGAGAAAGTTTTAGAATACCCTATTTATTCCCGTGGAAGCATAGCATTGTGGTTTGGACTTTATTCAACAAAAACTAATAGGTGAAGAAATTTCCATGACTGGAACCTGAAACATTGTCCCTGGTGCTCATAAATACTCCACTGTATTGTCTGAAATGACTTATCTCAGTCCTGACTGTGGGCTCAGATTTACTGTACAGTTCATCAACTTCCCAGCATGATGGATAATGAATGTTTCATTTACATCGCTAATTGCCAAGCCATGGTTCCCTCAACCTTTAACCCGTATGTTTTATCCCATTATCACCATATGTCAATATAATTGCATTTAACATTCCAAATGATAAACTTTCTTCTACACTGAGAAATATTTTTCACAAAGAAATCATGTGGGGGTTGCAGATAAAATACAAGTCTGTTATAGGAAATGACAAGGACAGACCAGAATAATAGGTTCTCATAAGTAAAAGCTATCCTTGGACATGTACCCTTAATTTCATAGGAAAAATAATGTATTTTCTTAAGGAGTTATTTTTGTTAACATTTAATTGAACAAATTGCATAAAAAGGGATTACCAAAGTAGTACAATCAAGTCTTCAGACCTATATAATATTTAAAAATAAAAAATAGGGCCTTCCCGGTGGCGCAGCGGTTGAGCGCTGGTTTGCGAACCTGCCTGCAGCCTCTGCGGCACCGGTTCGATCCCCGGCTGCTCCCCGGCCACCAGAGGAGGGTCCCACATGGCGCGCAGACCTCTCCTGCCACCCGCTGCTCCCCTCAGCAGTGTACTTCGGTCCTTCTGCCTGCTCTGCTCCCCGCTCTGGCTCTGGTGAATTCTCTCACCCTCCCGCGCTTCTGACTGTACCCAGTGCATGTATAAACAAAACAAGCAAATAAATAAATACATAAATAAATAAACATGCCTCTATAAAATTAAAAAAAAAATAAAAAAATAAAAAATATTTTTGGAAAACTGGTTAGCAGTAACAACATGATCTTATTATACTTCCTATCTATATCAACCAGGGAGCCAATAATGTAGTAATGTCCCACCCCACCACTATTCCAGAATTAAACAGATTTGCAAGGAAGAGTGACTATCAAATATCAAAAATCCTAAACCTGAAGAAAAGTTTGGAGACCATTTTGTCTGGCCACCTGTATCCAAGTTTCATTTAAAACCAAGTTACAAGACGAAGCTTAAACAAAGATGGGCTTTTAGATGTGGGCAGTTTCACCAAGGACAGTCCTGAGCAGCACAATGGAGCTGGCTTTTTAATGGCTTCAAGTGAACAAAGGTGCAGGGAATCTCCCAGATGCAGATGGCACTGCAAAGTTGTGGTGAGCTTACCACCTTAATCTTCAGTGTTTTCCATCACAGTGAATGATCTAATACATCCATCAAATTTTATACTTTTATACTTCAAACCTTTTTCTTCCCTAGTCCCACGGCCAGTCTATCAACAAATCCTGTTATCACTCAAAAACATGTCTCAAATTTGCCACCACAGTTCCACAGGCCCTCACCTTGCTTTAAGCCATTGTCACCTCTCTCCTGGTCTATGATGGAAGCCCATGTTCTTCCTTCTTTTCTGTCACTTCTTGGTTATGTTCCTCTCCTTATAACCCTTTGATTGGTTTTCATTTTATTTACAATAAATTCAAACTGTTTACTACAGCCTGAGCAACCTTGCATGATCTCACCTGAACACCTCTGCAGTCACACCAGGCCACTCTCAGCCTGAATTCACTGTGAATTCACTATCATTTAGTTCCTAACAGATGTCTGTAGTTTCCTGGGTATCCCGATCTATCTCCTATTTCAGAGCCTTTGCATTGCTAGTCCCTTGGCGCTCTTTCTACTGGGGTAGGGAACCCACCATAGTGTATCCCTGATTTATAAATTTAAAATTCACTTTCTCAAGAAGCTTTGCATAACATCCCCATCTAATGTAAATGATATTATAGTCCATTCCCTCTAGCAGCACTGTATATGTTCCTACTTGGTACTCAAATTAGTTTGAGATATGTATTTGTGCGGTGATTTGTTTACTGTCTAGTTCTGGTATTGGAGCTCTGGACTGAAGTCTTGCAGAGGGTAAGAAATGTCTATGTTTTATCTGCTTCTATCCCTGGTTCCTAGCACACAGGATACAGTATAGTTGAAGGAATTAATCAAAATATCTTGGTAGCTTACCTTTGACCCTACTGGATTCTAAGTCTCTATCACAAGAGTGTACAGCAAAGAGGACAGAGATGTAGGAGCTGGGTTATAGGGAGGCAAGACAATCAGAGATAGAAAATAACCAGAAAGCCCAAATAGAATTCATGTCTCTTGGAGGAAAAGTTTCACAGAACTTCTAGAAAGGGAGGAAATGAGTAAAGGAATGTTCTTCATTGAGAGGAATATTCAACATATTTGGATAATTTTATAGAGAGGCAGAACATGTAGTGGTAAAAAGCATGACCTCTGGGAGACTAGATTCTTCTTCATATTTATAAGATCATGGGCAAATGCTTATTTTCTCTGTATGTCACTTTTTTTAATCTGAAAAAATGGATTTGAAATGCAGTCACTAAGTGTACATTACCAATAAGAGAGAGGAAAAGGCAGGGAATCTTGATGGGTTTACAAGATATATTACAAACTAAATCAAATACTGTGCTGACCCTGAAGTAGGTAAATAGGGGAGAAGACCACAGGTCCAAAGGTCAAAATTCCGGCTCTGCTGCCGAAACTGTGTATTTACGTGCAAGTCATTTCAGAGTTCCTTCCCTGCAAGCTAAAGGTATCATATTACTTGATCTCTAAGGCTCCTTCTGGTTCCACTGCTTTCCACACATCTAGTAACTTTCATTTTTATGTTTAGTTCTCAGATCTACTGTGGTCTTTCTATACTGTAGACTAAGTATATTCATGTTGTTACCTAATACTTGGTCTACGGCTTTTCTGGAAGCAGTGCTACTATATTCTGCACTATTGTTATATAGTGCAGAGCCTGATGATGATGGAGTGAATTGTCTAATCACTGTCATCCTAAGTGCCTTTGTACACATGGGAATTCATTTTCCTTTTGTGCCCATTTTCAAGACCTTGAAATTTCATCCCATTTGATAGCCACCAGATCAACTTTTTTTTTTTTTTAAGCTGGGAGAATAAATGGTTCATGCAGTTGTGGGATTTAACTTTTACAGTCTATCTTCCACATCTTTTTTTTTAAAGATTTATTTTTTTTTAAGATTTATGCATACAAGAACTGGGGTACAGGCTAGAGGTATGGGAGGATGAGAGGATTCACCAGAGACACAGTGGGGAACAGAACTGGCAGACTGACTGAAGTACACTGCTGAGGGGAGCAGTGGGTGAGACAGGAGAGGTCTGCTGCGCCATGTGTGTTGCTCCCTGGCCATCCAGGGATCGAATTTGTGCTGCAGTGGCTGCAGATAGCTTCATAGGCTGCATCTTAACCCCTTGCACTACTAGGGAGGCCCTATCTTCCACATCTTTATGCAAGTATTTTTATTTTGAAATAATCACTGTTGGCTCCAATAACTGGAAAATAGCACTGCTATTTTAATCCCCAAACCCTTTCTCCCTTCCCTTTGTTTTCTTTCAGCAAGGGGTCAAATGCTTAGCCTCACACTGACTCTCTAAGACCTTGCTTCTTTCATCACTTTACCCTTATTTCTCATCACCTTCACCACTTTCCATGCACTCAAGAAAATTCTCCTAATTTCCCAGACATGTTGGTTATTTATTATTCCCTTTGTCTACACAATATTCCTTCATCTCCTAAATCTCAAAAGATATAAATAAATACAGCATCTTACCTCATGCAAAAAGGGGATACTTATAGAATTCATTGTCTTATGAAGGAGAGCACAGGGAAGTGTAATTGCCTTACAAATGCTTTAGAGAAATTTATGGGATGCAGGAACCACTGGAGACGTGTTTTGGGGGCCTGTCTCCTAATCATGGGATATGGGGCAAAGAAAGAGACACTTATGTTATTCTGTGTAATACACTGCATTTCTCTCCTGAATCCATTCTCCTTCCAGGGTAAAACAGTGATGGAGAAGGAAGATCAAGAAGACACAGGGAGAAACCGCTTTGACAAGTCAGGATGTTGACTATAAGATTCTTCTGTGGTTCCCACAGCCTTGGGGTGAATTCAACACTTATTTTCAAGACATCAAATAAGCTTTTTACAGAATCGATGTAGCGCCAATCCTCAAAGGTAACCTCTACCCTTCTGTTTGTGAGTAATTCTATACACAGTGCTCTTCAGAATTTCACTAAATCCCACTGGTGAATTATTTCCATGTTGAGGTGTCTTTATCCATTTATTAACTGGGAGAAATAGGCCATGCTCATGAGCCACTATTGAGGTTCACTCCTGGCAATGAAACATTTACACAGAGTCACTCAGGACCAGCTGTTAAGAACTGTGTTGTGGCTGTGTGCATACCAGAGTGTGCCCCTCTCTCTCTGACCCATTATTGCAGACTTAAAAACAAGCATGTTTTCAAATGGCTCTACGAGCTGCCAATGATGTATCACCATCATATCTCATTATTCTCCACTAAATGTGATAATAATGTGATCTGTTAACATAAAAAAAGTTTGACTTCACAAAAGCAGCTGGAAATGGACAACCACAATATGCATAAATCTAACTCCTACATCGGCTACACACTGCTTGACACATATTGTTAGAAGCACCTCGCATTTGCGAGTTCTCTTAAGCAAAATACTTGCATTAGGTCTCAGCTGGGGCTGTGCATCAGGCAGTTTGGGGAATATTCAATTCTCAGCAGAAGCCAGAATTTGAATTCTCTCATCTTTTAGGAGTCATTTACCAGGTTTGGAGAGGATTCAGGCAGCTTAGGTGCTTCCTCAGACAACTCTGGACCCATGTCCCTCCATGGTGGTCCAAGGAATAGGGTTCTCTTTCAGTTGATGCTCACAGGGAAGCAAAGAACTCTAAATGACACCAACAGTTGCAACTCAAAATAATATTAGATTTAAGCTCACAGTGGTCAAAAGAAATGAGGGTAGAAGTAACTCGAGGAATCACTGTCCCTACATCTCTGAGCCATAGTCAACAGCAGGACCCAACAGAGGGAACTAGGTCCATCAGAGTTAAACTAATGAACCATATGTCATGTGTTTAATTCTCCTAATTCTGCTACTAGTTTCTGGCCATGTCTGGCTTCATTGAGTGGCACACAGCTTCTAGTCTTGGCCTCCATGGCTTCATCTTCACACCACTTACTAGCCTTTTCTTCACTCCAATATTGTTCTTCCCTACTAGAACAATGACTCTCAAGTATCTATTTCCCTCCCCACCATGCACTCTTGTTATTTCCAATAAACATTCTCTATCGGCTACTTTTCCTCAGATGAACTCTAGGTACTTAAAATTTAAAACATTTGAAATCAAGCTCATTATTTCTTCTCATTCTTTTGCCTCCTAGACATACTCCTCCCCTTTTATTACTGATTACACTGAGCAGCATGATTCTCAATGGAGTCATGAAAACAGAATCCTGGGGGCAGGGGCCTGGTTTCATTGTGGTGCAACTGAGCAAGGTCTGAGGGGAGAAAGCTAGCAAAGCCAAAAAGATACTGATGACATCCTTGGGATGCAGGGGATAACTCCTGGGTCTTCACAGGCATTAGGGGCAAGACCAAGGTGCTTCCTGCCCCCCATGGCTCAGCATACCTCCCCTCTCTCTGGAAGACTCACAAAATTTGCTCATGTGACAATTCTAAAAAGGACTCACTTTTTATTTGTTCTAGAAATTTTTTAAGCTTGTTGAAAATTTCCTTTTCCAAAATCCTGAATCCACTATTTTTTCTTATATGCTATGATATACTTTATCATACTCATTGTTACAGTTTCTCTTACGTTCTTGTTTCAAAATGTTTTTGTTCTTTTTGTTTTATTTTATTTACATTATGCATTTTTATTCTCTTATGCATCACCTTAGCATAAATTTATCCTTATTGCTGACTTCTAAAAATTTAAACATTTGCCATATTTATTTTCTTTTTACACAATACTTCACTTTTTCCTGTTACCAACTTTGGTTTCTTTCTTTTTTGAGGAAGAAAATCCTGCGTATCTCATACTCTTATCCCTTTTTCTCCATAGCCAGAGACATTTCTCTGATTCAGACAGCTCTAGCCTGGCCTCTACAATGCTCCTTCACTTACTAGAAGCCCCCTTTCTCCCCCACAGGAGACCACATCTCTCCCCCACTACTCATAGTAGAAAGTCAATGCTAATAACACAGTGCGGGCCCCTCACAGCCTAGCTTCAACCTATTCACCTCTGATGCAGTTTTTCACCCTTCCTACACTGCAGCAACACCCAGCTTCTTGCTATTCCAGCCACCATGCTTGCTTTTTCATGCATGGCCTCAAAACATCTCTAGAATGTTCTGGAAAGTCTTCTGTCCTTTCTTCCATCTCTTTTTTCTTCATCCTTTAAGACTCCTCTCAAGAGTCCTTGGTTTCTAAAGTCATCAATAGCAACTAAAGTTATTTGTATGTTCATTCCTTTTTATAACATTTGCACAATAAACTATGCAGCCTCAGAACGCACAGCACCTTTTTCTGAGGGATTTTTCTCTCTTAAAGATGAGGCATTTCCTGAGTAATTACTTTCTTAGTTTTACTCAAGACATAAGAGTCAGAGCAGCATGAACTAACCAATGTTAACTCACTAATCAAATCTATTCCAGTCGAAAGAAATACATCTCCAACCAATGGTAGAATTAGCACAAAGTAAATGCATTGTATTTTTAAAAATATTAAGAGCACCTTGTGAATCTGGTTAATAATTATTATACTGGACCTCAAACCTACAAGCCACTCTTTTCTGTTCAGTACAACTCTAAGGCCAACTGGTGAAATGCTTGATTTCAGAGGCAGACTGCCTGTGGTTGCAGGATTCCTCTACCTACCTGTCTTAAGCTTGTGGGGAAAACCTCAATATTTCTCACCTGCATAGTGGGGATGTTGGTAAAGATGATGGCACTATGTTGTGGTTATTAAACAAATGTACAGAAACCACTAATTGCAGGGCTTAACATAATTTAAGCCCCATTGGGATGTGTTAGTTATTATGACTATTTCAACTTGAAGATGATGACAACCTGAGTGGGATCCCATTTGGTGATTAGAAATTGCAGGGACCACACATTTTACAATGCAGAAAGAGTAATCCTCAGATTTGCAAATACAGAGGAACAAATCAGTTCTTGCCACATAATTGGCACCCATTCAGATATGGATGATCTAGTTCAATGAACCAAGTCCAAAATCAGAGTTTCTGTTTTGTTTTGAAATTCAGGAGAAGCTTCGAGGGGGAGTTAAAATTGGTGTCCTGACTCAGGCTTGCTAGGAAGAACAAGTACAAACTCTTAATAGTCATTTTCTCCCAGAAGAAGACCAAGGAAGTGCCTAGTAGAAGCTTAAGCCTTCCTTATAATTTCCTTTAGACTTCATCTTTGTATTTTTAGAGGGGAAACTGACATTTTTACATTTCTGTGGATAATGTTTTGAATGCACAGTTTCAAGACAAGCTCCTTCCAAATACATAGTCATCTTCCAAATACACTGTCATCTTCAGACAATATGAAAACCAGGAAACTTCACCTTTCAAAAAATCCCTTCCATTTTGGTGGTTGCTATATACTGAAGAGTTCTGTCCCTCCAAAATTCTTATGTTGAAACCTAACCCCCTAACCCTCATACCACTTGTGTTCAGACTTAACTCAGAAACCTGAGTGGGATTAGTGTCATTACAGGACTCCATAGAACTCCCTCATCCCTCTGTCATGTGAGACCATAGGCTTGGTCACAAGGAGGCTTCACCATTAAGTGGCATTCTGCTGCCAAGACCTCTGCTATTTCCAGTCATGACACATCCTGAAGCCCTGATGATAGGCAACCAAAGATGATTAGCTACAAATCTTCAATAAGCATCTGTGTGCCTAATGTGGCCCGAGGTATGGAGAGATTAGACAGAGCTCCTGCTGGAGGAGCTCAACATCCTAGCTTTAAGGATGAAGTAAGGAGGTTCTCAGATAAATGTGTGACCTCATTTTTACAAGGACTAATATATATGTGACAACCATGAAAAAGAATAAAAAAATAAAGGCAGTAGGACCACTTTTAAGTTAATTAACCCTTGGGAAACTGCAACATCTTTCAGACAGGGTAGTAAAATGCAAGATGGGAGAAGGGATTGACAAGTCCTTGTTCCAAAACTAGAAGCTTCTTGGGCCTCCCCGGTGGCGCAGCGGTTGAGCGCTGGGTTGCGAAGCTGCCCGCGGCCTCTGCGGTGCCGGTTCGATCCCCGGCTGCTCCCCGGCCACCAGAGGAGGGTCCCACATGGCGCGCAGACCTCTCCTGCCGCCCGCTGCTCCCCTCAGCAGTGTACTTTGGTCCTTCTGCCTGCTCTGCTCCCCGCTCTGGCTCTGGTGAATTCTCTCACCCTCCCGCGCTTCTGACTGTACCCAGTGCATGTATAAACAAAAACAAACAAATAAAGAAAGAAAGAAAGAAAACGTGCCTCTATATATATATATAAAAAAAAATAATAAACAAAACTAGAAGCTTCTTTCCTAAGTCTCCCCTGAGAGACCCAGATTTACCCTATGTGATTTCCTAAACTCTTGTCTGTCTTCTTAGAGAAATTTGTCTTTGGGTCTCAGCAATTCCCATGGCTAGAACAAGACCTGATTTATTGAAACAATTCATTAATAGATTAATTAGTGACAAGTCTAGTACACTGCAGAGCTTCTAGCTGCAATGATCCTACTTGGCAATGGGGAATCTGCATGCTAGTAAAATAGCAGAGCATTTCATCCATTGCCTCTGACATCTGAATTCTCAAATCTAAGAAGCAAGTCATGATAAAACTCCCTTATTCTCTCCATCTCTCTAGATATGATTTGATGTCATTGGTATTCTGCTTGTACCCATATTGTAACCCACTTCCTACCCATATTGCCAGAAAATCTGCATTTAATTAAATTAGAATCAGTGTGGGCAAAACAAAGAAAAAAGGCCACAGTTGGTCTTATAAAAATAAGAGGAGAAAGACTGTTTTCCCATCTTCACTGAAAGTGAATGTGTGTTTGCCATAAATTAGGCCTGCTGCGAGAATGATGCTGAGCTTCCCATATGGCAAATATCAGATTGAGCCACACAAGGAGAAATGATTTTTTTAATTCTTGAATTAATTCTGCTCATTTTATTTGGAGTTTCATCATATTCAGCAAGAATTCAAGAGACAATGGGTTTGGAAACCCATTGAGGCTCCCATACACAATGAAAGATATTAATGACCAACTTTTTTCAAGAGTAATACATTTATTATTATTTGGAATTCAAGGTTCTAAATGATTCTTTTATTTTTCTATGATTATTGTGAAGTACAAGATAGGGCCAGGGTGTAAAGAAGATTGTCAAATCTACCAGAACAAATAGTTAGAGAACCACAAATTCACCTGTCTTAGATGTACAGATATTATTTCTGATACAAAATGCCTCTTTTGGGCCTCCCCGGTGGCGCAGCGGTTGAGCGCTGGGTTGCGAAGCTGCCCACAGCCTCTGTGACGCCGGTTCGATCCCCGGCTGCTCCCCGGCCACCGGAGGAGGATCCCACATGGTGCGCAGACCTCTCCTGCCAACCGCTGCTCCCCTCAGCAGTGTACTTCAGTCCTTCTGCCTGCTCTGCTCCCCACTCTGGCTCTGGTGAATTCTCTCACCCTCCCGCACTTCTGACTGTACCCAGTGCATGTATAAACAAAACAAAGAAATGTAATAAATAAATAAAAAAAAATGCCTCTTTTTCTTTTTTTGCTATAGTTATCATTCCACACAAGCAACTCCAGAAGGAAAACAAAAGTGCTGTCATTGGCAGTCACTGTTTCTTCCCTTCATTTTGTGGATTATATAGTTTGTTACCCCAGGTCAGTTTGCATGACCTGAATGAAGGTCCCCTTAGTGGTATCTGAAATACATGTTAATCTCTAACATTTTAGTAATGATAAAAATTTAATATAGTAAACATTATGCTTTTAATTCCCAGTATTTCATTTAACTCTTTGGGATTTGGCTCACAGAAGCACATCATGGTTAGCCATTGGTCATGGCAGAGAAGATGCGATTGAATAACAAAGAAGACTCAAGGAACCAATGACAGACATGGTAGAAGAGACAGAAAACTCTGCCTCCAGATTAGACCCCAAATGCACAATAGAAGATGGGTTTGAGCACCAGGAGGAGCCATGACCTGTGCTGACTTCCCAAAGAAAGACTGAGAAAGCCTCCAACATTAGTGCATTCATTCCCTGCAGGGAGCAAGGGCAGCAGCATGGTGGGTGCTGAGGAGGGTCAAGACTAGTCTCACCAAGGATAAGACATAGGAATGCGGGGCTGCAGAGTTCTTCTCCATGACACAGTTTTGGCCAAAACACTCAAATGCAATACCCTCATCAGCATTACTCAAAAAACAAACACTGTAATCCTATCGGAAAAGTTCTTACATTATGGTTTAAATGCATAATTCATTTTCTTATAGGTTTATTAGCCATTTGTTTAGGTCCTTTCTCTATTTTTTAAATGAGCAGTTTAGCTGCTTTCTTATTAATTTGTAAATATTATTTTTAAGAACCGGGGTACAGGCCAGATGCGCAGGAGGGTGAGAGGATTCACCAGAGACAGAGTGGGGAACAGAACAGGCAGACTGATGAAATACACTGCTGAGGGGAGCAGTGGGTGAGACAGGAGAGGTCTACCGTGCCATGTGGGACTCTCGCCGGCCAGCCGGGATTGAACCAGCACTGCAGAGGCTGCAGACAGCTGCGCTCAACCACCTGCGCCACCAGGGGAGGCCCCTAATTTGAAATATTCTTGATGCATTAACAATATTATTTACCAATTTGTAGCACAAATTTTCTTGACTCTGCTTTTATTTTGGTCTTTAAAGTAAAGATTTCTTTTCCCCTGTCTAGATTTGGGTATTATTACCTTAGTTACTCAGGAACACTGGCCCTCATTGTGTGCTGGCTTCATACTTCACTGTAATGACATTTTTCCTAATCCTACAATGTCCCTGAAAGGTGGGTCTTATTAATCCATGTTATAGACAACTAAATTCATAATTAGGGTTAAGTCATTTATCCAAAATCAAAATGCTAGTATGAGAAATTGCTGAAATCCAAGTCCAAGCCCATTTCACCATGACGGGGTTGGCACATTTGCATTTATAATAATAGAGATAAGAGCGAGCAGAGAAGGAGCTTTCAGACTGTTCTTTCCAAGGCCTGAGGGGATTGCAAATTGGTAGACTAAAAGGACACACTTTGAAACATCAGGTGATAAGTATACAAAGACTAAAGTCATAATTAAAGTCAATAATGAAACAACTGTGCATGCAATAAGCAATATGCATGATGGTAATTAATCCAAAAGAAGAAATATAAGCAAAAGTTATAAATGTGTCCTGCAAGGCGGGGGGTGAAGTGTTGACAAATATTTACATGGAAGTTTGCCTTCAAGAGTAGTAAAAGAGAGACGACACAAGCTAAGTAAGGTCCATCATGTCTCATTAGAGCTGCTAATGGCAATTTATAAGGTCCTGATGGATTCTAGAACTGGACCAGAATAGTCCTTACCTCTGACCAGGTTCCATTCAGCAAGAGAAAAGCTCTGAAGGGAGTGACAGCTCTGGGCATCACTAACTACCATAACACCAGGGTTTTTAATATGAAAATATATTATTATTGTTGTTCTATTTTATATTAGTTATTGTTAATCTCTTACTGTGCCTTATTTATAAATTGTATTTTATCATACGAACATATGTGTAGGAAAAACAACATAGCATATATAGTATATATAGGATTCAGTACTGTGATTTCAGGCATGGCGGGGCCTGGAGTGTTCCCCCATAGATAAGGTAATGCATAGCATATTTGTTATATTGAAGACAAAATGCAGTCTTGAGTTTCATTTCTGAAGCATATTTTACTGTGTGTATACTTGACATGGTAAGAGTTCTGAGTAATACATAATACCAGTTTGAATCAGTGAGGATTCTTTCACTCAAAGGGTCTAAAAAGCATATCTAACTTACTAGCCACCCCCTCTTCACAATGATTCTATGAAGTAGATTCCTTAAACTTTTCTACTAAAATACAATAGCTCTGAGAGAATAAAAAAATATGCTTATAAAGTGAAAAACAGAGGTACGGATTTAGACTCAGGCCACAGGATTTATAATTTTCGAGGTCCCCAGAAGCAATATGGTGGTGTGAAATGCTCAGTCTCTGGACATGGAATGCCTGGGCATAAATCTATTGTAAGTTCCTCCAGCACTTTGTAACTAAGTGAACTTGAGTAAATTACCTACATTCTCTAAGCCTCAGACATATGTTCTATTAAATGGGATTACTAAAAATAACTATCAAAGAGTGACTAAAGAGTTAAATGGGACAATTCACATTGTTTTAAACACATCATTTGGAATATACACAGCATAAACACAAAGGAATATTTTTCAATCTTAAAAAGAGGAAATTCTGACATAGGCTGCAAGATGAAACAGAGATTCTGGCTCTGCTATTTCCTATTGACATAGAGTCCTGGAGCATATAACTAGGCTATATAGCTAGAGGATCAGCATTTATAATAAATAGTTTGGGTTAGTGCAAAGTCTCTCTTTCCTTAGTTTCAACTTTCCCTGACTTTTTTTCACACTGGAAAGGTTAAGACTCCAAAGACCAATGGTAAGACTCAGGAGAGGCTCCAAGGAAAGAGGACCTGATCCACTGTCCTCTCTATTCTAACTTTGGTAAAAGAATTCCCTAGAGAGTCACATGAGATCCAATCCAGGGTTGAAAACTTCATATGAAGGACAATACCAAAGTCTAGTGATTTTCAATGGATGTGCAGGAGCAAGTTGTAGGTATATTGACAAATTTTGAATAATGAGCAACATTTACTTTTGCCACAATTGAGCATGTAGATTGTTACTATCGAGCTTTAATAGAGGATTGATCAGGGGCGTGGTTTATAATTTGTTCTAAGTTAAACATAGGAGGTGACCTGTCTTACCACTCTGGGTCTGCTGAAAGAGCACGTATATATCAGAAAGTTAAAAAACTTGGACCACAACTACATTAAGCCAGGGCAGTAAAAACTCTGCTTCAACCAGAAAGGCAAACAACAGAATTGTGTGATCATTGTGGATGTATTCATATACAGCATAAACTCTGGTCTGTTTAAAACAACTGTGTTAAAATCAATACTAACTTGCTTAGTATAATTTTTGATTTGTTGATACTCCTGTGACACACACATACACAGATTGTATTAGAAAGGTTCAAGGACCACAAAAGAGATGCAGAATCCTGCCCAGGTGACTATTTTCTTAAAATGTCCCCTATGTGGCCCATCCTTACTCGGAACATACAGCAGCACTGAGAGATCAAAAATTTGGGAATTAAGATCCCCATTTCTCTCTCTTCCAATCAGAGACATGATTGATCATTTACTTGAAAATAGCAAGGCAAATTGCAAGTGCAGTATTTTTTTGTTTGTTTTTATTTTTACCTTTTAGGCATTACTATCTTAAATTTAAAATAGCCAATTCTTTATTTCTACCTTTAGGTATAAATCCAAAGTTCTGTTGGGTGTTTGGCAATGGATTGCTAACCTAAGTGAGGTTAATGACTTTTGGATTCTTTGGGGCTTTGGAAAAAGCAGCACGCAGCACCCTATTCTTCTGGACATAGCATTCCTCTGCAGTAAGCCCTGGCTCCTTTGTTTGTTCACCTGGATTGATAGAGAATCAAGGGTGATACTCATCTATTTAAGATTACTATAAATGTTGGGTTGTGTGCGCATATCATCAAAGAGTGGAAACAAACACTGAATAACACACGAATAAATTACAAAATATACTTTACACTTAACATTTTTCAAAAAATACCTCCTGCTGTTAAAGCCCATGCCCCATAAACATCTTCAGTAAAGCAGTAATAAAAGCAAGAATAACAACCCTCAAATGATAAATTGGTCAAATTTAGAGAAGTCAAAATAAGCAACATTTTCGTTACCAAATGCAGCGGTTACCCACACACGCGCTCACCAACTGTCTTTCTCCTTGTATTAGATATGAAACTGTGGTTTCATTTGTGTTCTGAAACAAATGTGAGTGAAATCTATTACCTAAGGTCTAATAGTTATTTAATAAATATTTTAATTGAGTATTTCTAAATACTTTCTATATTACATTGATTGCTTTTAAAAGAAATATTGGTTGCATGAAATTTAGAAAGTTCTTGCTCTCTTTGAAAATGGTAGCCTTGAATAAAATTGATTAGCAGATAAGATTATTAGAATATATTTACATCACAGTCTGTGTTTGGAATATGTAATAAATAGTGAAAATTTAACGTGGATATAAACAATTCACTATCACTTAGCAGATTACTAGTGAAAAGTAGTAACAATAGGCATCACTAAGTGATAATTTCTTAAAATGATGACTTTTTTAAATAAGAGCTATTTCTATGGGTCAAATATTCAAAGCTAGTTTTATGAGATGTGTAACTATATTTTAAATATGTTACCAAAACCATTTGGAATCATTCCAGATCTAATCTAAAAACACCACATCTATCTTTTAAATCTTAGCAGCTTGTAATTTACCAATTTCTATTTATCATTATAAAAATACAATTTCCACTTATAACTGTAAAAGAAAAAGAAACAGTCTGTAATAGTAAATACTAAGATATCCACCTTATGGCTGCAATAATAAATAGTATCAAATTATTTAATATGACACAATGTTTCCTGCCACTTTCTGTAACTGTAAACATGTTAAGATTAACTCAAGAAGAAAGTAAAGCAGGAAAGCTCCTTGGTTAGTTGAAGCCATCAGTGCTGCATAGAGACAATGTTCAGATGTGACCTAGGGCATCAATAAAACAACTAAGACATGGACTCTTTCAGTGGCACATAAGTGTTATGCCATTAATGGAGCTTGGATTGAAACCGTCTATTCCTATAAGGTGACAAATTAACCATATGGCTACCTCATAGATGACAAAAGTAAAATATATTAAACTCTGTGGGGTAAATACACCCACAGGCAAATCTAATATACTGACATTTTTAATACTAATTGAAGCTGATTGATTTACGTATTCTACGTTTTCAACTCTCCAAAATGATGTATTTAATGCTTTATTTTTAAACACAATTAAAAAATAATATATAAATATATACATACTGCAAATGTAATACAGATAACAAATTCATTTAAGCCCATTTATGCACATTAGTAACACACCATGTGGCAGAAAGACTAGGACTACGAGAAGACCCCTTGGCGATTTATTTTATATTAAATCCCTAATGGCCTCTCCTTATCTTTGCAAAAATATGCACGAAAGTCCAGACTATGCAGCCATTGAAATGAATGGTTATTTATTTGCTAAACGAGAACCCTATGTTTAATGTTCCTTAGACATAAGGTAGTCTGGAAAAGTCGCATTCCTACAGCTCCATACATCATTTATTTTACATACCCTAACTTCTCACAACAGGCAGCGGAAAAATGTCTCTGAACAGCATTGTAAGTTGCTGAGATTTTTGCTTCTGATTCCATTACTGGAAGATTAAATGCTAACATGTTTACTTGCTTCTTTAGCAACAAAAAACAAATTCATGTACCATCTTGGTGCCTGACACACACAAGAATATAAAATGGAAGAAAGTTTGCAAATATCAAAAAAGAAAATCAAACAATCGATGAATATCAAAAGTTCAAACTTGCAAACAAACCTCAATTAAATATGAAAGACAAAGCTTTGTGTACTATAAATTTGTATGCAAAAATGGAATAATTGGAAAGTTCTAACAGCATATTCTTGTTTTCCTTTATATAATGTGCTTATCGGAGGCAACAGAAGTTGATCTGGGTGCATTAGCTTTTAGTATTCATGCTGGCAACAACACACTTCCTTGTCAAATACAGTTTGGTTTTAAATTACTTCATTTCAGTTCAAACAACCAAACTGTTGTAGGCCTAGGGATATCCTTATAAAGTAGGCACATAAGTAAAAGAACATTGTTCCATTTCTCAGTTCTTTTTCCAACTGACATCCAACAGATTCACATGTAGTTAAAATAAGAAAAGCTTTTAGGAAGAAATTACAAAGGAATAACTACTTAGCAGGAACGAGTGCATGCAACAGGGAAGGGACAAGACCACTTTCCTTATCTCAGAGCAAACAGTAACTCATGTTCCTCTGTAGATTATATACACACGTGCACGACAAACTCTTAAGATGCACTTGTAGGATCAGGCTGTTGAGCTGGTTTTTACCCTAGTGCTGAATAAAAAAGAAAATCAGGCAAATCCCATTTTGCTGGATACTCTTAGGAAAGTTTCTCAGACATTTCAGTTCACAAGATGAAGTCTCAATTGAGTAGTCAAATTGTAATCTTTACCTTAAAAAGTAAAAATAGTATCACCATATGATCCAGCAATTCACTAATTCAAACACTAATTCAAAAGTTCTGTGCACCTTTGTGTTCACTGCAGCACTACCCACAATAGTGAAGATATGGAAACAACCTTAGCCCATTGATGTACGATTGGATAAAGAAGTTGTGGTATACATATACTAAATGGAATACCACTCAACCATTAAAAATGAAAAAATCTTGCCTTTCATAACAACATGGATGGAACTAGAGGGGATTATGCTGAATGAAGTCAGACAGTGAAATATAAATACCAGATGGTTTTCCTTATATATGGAATATAAATAATGAAAGTGAATGAGCTCACAAAATACAACAAAATTAAGTCTTAGATTCTGAGAAAACTATGGTGATTACCGAAAGGGTTGGGGGAAAAGGGGAAGAAAAGGGGTAGAGGCAGTGCATGGGGACTGGCTTACATACATATTGAGGTGTGAAGCTATATTCCTGAAGCATATCATATTGTATATAGTACTATAAACCAATGGTAAATCAATAAAAATTTTATTTAAAAAATTCAATCTTCTATAGAGTTAAGCTTCCACCCTTCTCTAATGGGACACATTGCTGAAGGGAGGGAATGTAGCCTCACCATTCTTTTCTCACCTGTCCTTTCTTCATTCATCTTGCAAACTATAGTTTCTGACCCCTTTAGGGTTAGAGCACAAGGAAGTAAGATGAGGTCAAGGAGTAGGAAGCTTATTACTTGACAGATGCTTTTTGGATTGTCTAAATATTAGAGCTCTCTGTTCTTCACAGTGGGCTACTAGCCATCATAGGCTCCCTGTGAATCTGTCAGGGGTGCCATCTCCTAACTCCCCTGTATTTCTAGAGTATTGGAATCCATCTTTATTTTTTCTTCCCCTGGTCCTGAAGCTGCCTCTGTTTCTAGTCAACTGAGATCTGCTTTATTTTTCCTTCACATCAGCCCTCTGGGGCAGGAATTACCAAAAATGCATGTCAGATTTCTCTCACATGTGACCCAAATCTGGCCTGCACAAACATGCCTGCATCTACTATTCTGAAAATTTCCTTGTGGAAATTTGTGGTGAAGGTTCTGTATAGTCACCAATTCTGTGCCCTACTGCTTTCATAGATAGTTAGCACATTTCTTGCCCTTTAAATATTCCATGGCAGGGCACATACCCACTGTGTCCCCCATACTGAAAGGAGCACCCAAGTCTCTATGAGTGGGTCTTTCAGAAGCCACTGTACAGGCCAGAGGTTTGCTGCTCCCTCATCCTTAATTATATGGACACTCACATCTCAAAATGTCTCCTCTTACCTATTTCCAGGTGTGAGAAAGTTGAAAGTATTATGACCTCATTTCACCTACTTCTCTCAAAAAATCTGTTTCATGGTCTTACACAACACTTTTGGAGAGATTAGGTATTCTCTTGGTGCTTTAGCTAAACCCTCTCACTGAACATCTGTCAAGTTGTCTTCCCTTTGTCCCTGGAGAACAGTCTCTACCCTCCTCTGCCCTGCTTCTGCCATGACACAATGACTTCATGGGCACCAACCACAGTCTCTTCTAGCTTCTGGCTTCCTGTAGGTGTCAGCCAATGGAATGCCCCAAGAGGTATTGGAAAGGAGGAGAAAGAGCTGACTGTTCCTCCATTTCCTTCTCAGGAATCACCTTAAACTTGGCCATTCCATGACCAAAGGCTCCTCCCTAGGTGATTCTCTCTTTTCAACCTTCTCCTTGCAGATTCTAGAAAAGCCTCCCTTTTTCCTTCAGGTTTAGGGTGGTAACCCCTGAGAATCTACTCTCTTCCTTGCAGTATTCTTCACTCTGCCTTCACCTGGTTCACATTATTAGGCCTTATTCAAACTCTCCAAATTGAACAGGTTTTCAGTTCCTGCTGGAACTAATATTATCTCATTACAAATATATCTTGAGAAATGTAAACATTAAATATTTTTCAAACTGTTTTTTTTTTTTACCATACACAAATATGAACTTGCCCAGTTTCCTCTCCCTAGAGAGTTTTGAGTGAACATTTTTAACTTGATCATCCAGGTGTCCTTTTCCTCTCTATAAATTTTATATTGCTGTGAATTTTTGGAAATTCAAAGTAAATCTTTCTAAATATTTTTAAAAGTTTATAAAAACCTTCTCTACTACTGAAGACCTTCCTTTAAGTCTGCAAAGAGGAATCAAGCTCTGGAACACCTGTCCCATCCTAGGAGGTAAGATTCATCTGTTGAATCAGTCAAAAAGCAAGAATTTCATTTCATGAGTGACCTCTCCCAATACTCACTGGCAGTGACTCCTCTTCTACAGGGTTTAAAAACATTTGATTGGACAGGCTTTCTAAGAGTAATGTCCAAGAGAACTAAAGCCATGAAAAAGTTACAAATATATAAGAAACTCTGTAACAGACAAACTGTCCTATTTAGAGGTTTTGGTGGATTTTAAAAGGCCACAATTTCTGCCTTCTTCCATTGAGACAGTCTTTTCCCTCATTCTCTGCCTGAGCTAGCTCATTCCTTATTTTTAGCACTAGGAACTGTGGCATTAACTTGTGGGGTTTGCAAGCTCCCAAAGTTCTGCTACCTTGGAAGTATGCTCTCAAGTGAAGAAGTCTGGGGTCAAAGACCACAAGGATAACACCAGTCACCAGCCATTCATTCCAACCTTTCCAGATGAGGCCCCACCCACAAAAGTGCAGAATCACCCAAAGTCAACCAACCCCAGAAGAGCCATCAGCTGATGGCAGCCACAAGGCTTAGCTCAGGAGAGACCAGCAGAACCATAAGAAATACCGAATTATTGTTCTTTTCTTTTTTTTAAAGATTTATTTATACAAGCACTGGGTACAGTCAGAAGCGTGGGAGGGTGAGAGAATTCACCAGAGCCAGAGTGGGGAGCAGAGCAGGCAGAAGGACCGAAGTACACTGCTGAGGGGAGCAGCGGGCGGCAGGAGAGGTCTACGCGCCATGTGGGACCCTCCTCCAGTGGCCGGGGAGCAGCCAGGGATCGAACCGGTGCTGCAGAGGCTGGGGGCAGCTTTGCAACCCAGCGCTCAACCGCTGTGCCACCGGGGAGGCCCTGAATTATTGTTCTTTTAAAGCCACTAAGTTTTGTGTGGTCTGTGTACAGCAATAGCTAACTGAAACAACTGAACTCTTATCTCTCATGCCAGCACTCCTGAATTTTGTACACAGCTAGAAAGTTCCATAAGGAAGGTCCAAAAAAATATAGACTAGGTAATCACCGATGGTAGCAATTAGCATGTTCTTCGGACCCAACATAGAACAATGGGAAAGAATTGGGACATTGGAGTCAGACAGTCCTGGGTTGGAATGCCTACTGAGTTTAAGGTAGTATAGTTTCCCTCTCTGAGTTTCATTTTTACCACCTATAAAATAGATATTAAAACTGCCTACATCATATCCCACAATGCTAGGAACCTAGCAGATACTCAATGAATGCCAATTCCTTTCCTCAGTATCTGTGCATATGTGCCCCAACATTGGGACCTGAACCTAACAGCTCTAAACTTGTGATACCCAGAACTTTCTGTTGACCAGAAACATCAGAATCCCATGGAATTTACTCAGAGCTGTTGAGTCCAAAACTCTAGCATCCTGTATTGCTCTATTAAAGTCAACTGCAATTACCAACCATCCATAAACTTTAGAAGAACAGAAACCACTCGATGGGAGTATCTACTCCATATTTGAAACACATAGTGGATAGCTATTCACTAGATGCTTGATGACAAATGACTAAATTAGTGGATGGATGAGATGAGTACATGTATTCAAGTCCTCCTCTAAACCCTAGTGTCCCAAAAACAAATCATTCCTTCTAATGAACTTCAGGCCAAGTTGGTGATGTTAATGATGGAAGAGTAGGTTGTGAGTCTTACTGTTTGGCCTCCATGTGCAGGTACATTCAAAATGTTTGTTTCACTTCAGGTCTGGATTAAAAGAAAGGATCGTAAAGGCTAGAACAATGGAATCACCCACAGATGTGCTTGGCATAAGCATTTGTGAAGAAACTGAAAGCTAGATTTTATAATAGTATCATGAAAACTATACTCATCTTAAGTGTTGGAAGACAAAACATAGCCACAGATACTTAACTCATATTTACCTTTTCTAGGGGTATCCTTTATAGTTCATTTTTGAGATGGGAATAATAGACCAATTTCAAAGGGCAGTTACGGAAGTTCAATGAAAAAATAAAACTGAAATGTAAGATACATAATAAAATAGTTGAGAGTTATTTTTAAAATTTGAATTATTCAAGTTATGGATAGCACCATACGAAAAATTATTCTTTTGCAGGAATGTAAGAAGACAATAACAAATTACCAAATCCTATTCTAGCATCTCATGCTTTCCTTTTTCCACCACTAGGTGACACCACCGACCTATAATAACCCACTTTTCTCCAGCACAGTACAACCAACCTCAGCAATCACCGTTGATTAAGAAACAACAAATGAGATGTCTATTCTGGAAAGTAGCTATACTAAATTATTCCTTTGTTTGAGTCTTACTTCTCTGAATTGCCACTGGCTATTTAGTACACATGTATTATTTCATTTCATTGTGTACTAAAAAAAGAGTCCTTGTTACTTAGGGAACCAATCCAGCATGCACCTACATGAATGGGGAAAGAGGACACTAGCACAATCACATGCCATTTTCTCTCTTTTGTAGAGACAAGAAAAGGGACAATTTTTCCTTTAGTTTCACAGCCTGTTTTCCTGTGACAAGTTGATACAATGTAGTAATTAACTATTAAAATATTTCATATGATTCACAGGAGTGTTACAGACAAACTAATTTAAACCAAGCTCAGGTCTCTAAATCAGCAAAATAACTGAAAGCAGGAGAGAGAAAAAATAAGCACGAGAAAAGGTAAGCAAGAGCTGCAAGTAATGCCAGGCAGCTAAAACTGGTCTAAGTACATTCCTAAAAATGTAATTAGCCAAATCCTTCCAGAAATTAAACCATCAAAATGACATTACAGCACACTTAAAAAATGTATTTACAGAGTGAAGGAGCAGTCGTCCTAGCATATCACTATATCCTAAGGGTTTCCCTTCTCATAAAAGAGACACAGAAGGGAATTAGATATTGTGCATGAGAAAGTTCAAGTTGTCACAGATAAATTTTGTGAAATGCTATGTTTTAATTCCCTCAGCAGTCCGAAAACTGAGAATGAATGGATTCAATAGGCCATTTTCTGGTTTCCTTGTCAGTTTATTGGATAAATAAAATGAATAGAGTCAAAGTCCACCTATTGGCTTTCCATATACCAAAACTGATTAAACTGCTGAATTCTACCAGTATCATGGAGCTTATTTTCATGAAACTCTTTCCTTCAGGAGGTAAGAATCACCTTACCACTCCCATGCAAGGATTTAAATGAAACAGAATTATTTATTACTTTTGAAGGTCTAGGTATATACAGTTTGTAATTATAGAGGATGAAGTAATACATAAATTTATTTAAAATAACTTCTGATGATGGGTCTATTTTCCCAAAGGCAATTTTGAACCTAAGAGAGAATCTGCAAATAAGGTAACAAAGGCAGCAGAAAAATCACATCTAAACGGAGAACTTTGGGCATTTTGATGACATATAGAAAGACTTTATTGGTTTTTTAATTACAAATATGCAGTATGAAGCTACTGGAAGGCAGTGGGGTACTGCCAGGCAGGAGAAGTGACAGTGAAGAGTGGGGAGGGGAAAGTGTACAAACCATACCAAGGAAAGGAAAGAATGGTAGTGATCAAAGTGATACATAAAATCCATCATGTGGCCCAAGATGATGAAAGTTCAGGAATAAAGTGATCACAATCCAGTACACGTTACTGGAGGGAGCAAGCTCTGTGGCTTGAGTCGAATAGAAGGGAGTGAAGAAGACAAGCCTTCCAGGACAAGAGCACAAGTCCCCATGAGGTAACTGACTATCAAAGAGAGGGGTGGCTGCAATGTTTTGTGTCCAAACGGGAAAGACCATAAAGACAAATTGTTCAATGTTCAGTACTTTACACACAACCTGTTATCTTTAACTGCAGGGAACCCCACCTACTCTTAATGAAGCTAAGATATATATGAATTAGGTGTCAGAAATAGGATACTATTGGCCAAAGTACGTGAAACCAGATAAGTAAATTATATTCATAAATTAAGGTTTTACTTTT
The DNA here is from genome assembly GCF_964194135.1 of Talpa europaea. Lineage (NCBI taxonomy): Eukaryota > Metazoa > Chordata > Mammalia > Eulipotyphla > Talpidae > Talpa > Talpa europaea. Next base: position 44,145,113 of record NC_140074.1, read on the forward strand.
TCTTTGGTCTTAAAAAAAACAGTAACTTTGGTTCGTATTTGGAAAAAATAATAAAATATTTTGGAAAAAAAATAATACCGTATTTGAAAAATAATAGCACTTCATCTAGGATATCACATAAAGTGATCAACTTCTATTGCATACAAACAATTGGAATCCCCCCAAATAGAGACTCAATGCTTATGCCCAACAGTGCATGTATTGTTCACTAACACCCACACATGTGTAATGTGGTAGACAAGGAACAGAGGAATTTATAGAAGAAAGTGTGGGACTGAAAGACAGCTTATATACCTTGTATAATAAAAGCAATTCTCTTCTTTGGAAATAGTCTCCAAAAATGACCATATCTAATTCCTTCCCTCCCTATATGCACAGGGTCCTGCTCATATGAAAAACTGTGGTCTAGTCCCAGCAGAATGCTGGAACTAACTTGTATAGGTTAGAGAGAGGCAACTGCAAAATTTTCTGGAAACTTACAAATTAGACCCATCAAGCTGGTCTCACCTTTGGGGCATGAATAATAAAATATGGTGGAAGAGATAGTCTGAGACATTTTATTTAGTTCACAAGAATTGCAGCTTCCACCTAAGTCTTCAGAAGGCTCACTCTTATAGCTGCCTCTCTTGCAATCTAAGTGTCATATTGTGAGAAGCCCAAGCCAAGTGACAATCTTAACTGAGGTCATAGATGACTGCCACTTGACTGCAATTACATGATTAACTCTGAGCAAAAACTGTCCAGTTAAACCCATAGACCTATGAGAGATAATAATCTTGTTTTAAACCTCTTAGTTCCAGGGATGGCTTGCTATGCAGCTATAGATAACTGGAGCATCATTTTATTTTGAGGATAAAGCAGTAGATATGAAGCCAGAGGACACAACACACCATAATCTCAGGAATCCTAGATTGGGGTACTGCAGCCCTGTTGTTTTTCTTTTCCATGCCCTTGGTGCAAAAGAAGATGCAGAGGCATGCTGGGCTTGGGGAAAACAGTTATGAATACACATTTACATGTGTCTCCAAATAACTTAAAGACCACCATTCACTACAGATGCAGCAAGTAAAATACCGTCAAATGGAACACTGGCTATCATATTCATTCACTGCCAATCAACCACACTTGGGCTTCCTGGAATGGCTTGTAGCTCCTCCCACATCTTTCTCCCTCTCTGCATCAAGGCAAATAGCCATTTTTGAAGCTAGAATCACTTCAATTCCCCACAGCCACTTGACGAAGCTGTGCCCTCATTTCATCTGATCTCATTATCTCATGTTCACTGTACAGTTGCCCAGGGAAGTCCATGGGGATTTCTGGGCTCTTAGGAGAATCTATGACTAGCATAGGCTCTGTGTTTTCTGTGCTCCACTTTTTTACCTCCTACACATGAATGCATTTTTATCTGTGTTTCAGAGAAGAAAGGTACAGGCAGTACCCTACCCTAAAGAAAACACAATGCATAATGAGTAACTTTATGATCTCTAAACTTTGGGTCACTGTTTATCCCATTTCTGCTGTAAAATAATAGCTAGAAAAGTTGTAATGCATATTTTGTAATATTTAGGGAAATAAATGATTGTTTATAGAGAAGTGTGACTAGATGGAGCAAGTTTTCTGAATAATTGAAGTCTATTTGAAATTGGCCAATAGGAAAAACTGAGAAAAGTTGTTAAAAAGGTGAAGTTATCAACAAATCCATCAAGTTGCTGTCAATTTGAGTGTAAATGTGGCTATGAAACAGGAATTTCATTCAGGATTTCTAGATACACAAGCTTTGCAGAATTTATTTGGAGTCGTTGAAATATCTTGTTTAGCTGCTGAAGAAGTTACTTACATGTGAATTATAAGGATGTTAAATAGAATGTGTTTTAGTATCTTAGTAGATTTATTTCAAAGACAAAATATTGTTGCTACTGATAAGATAAACCTTTCTTTAAATGGGGATTTTTATTCTTTCATCTTAATTATGTTTCTTTATCAAGAGCTGTTCATTGTAGCTCAAGAGGAATGCCACTTCATTTTTCTGGATTCATGTTTCACTTTTTCATCCTGCCATTGTATTCAAGAGCTTTGAATTATTAGCTACAGATCAGTTTCAAATTGCAATTCATACCTCAGATGTCCACACGCCCCCCTCCCCCAACTGGTTGTTAAATACATACAATGACAGACATGTAACCTTGTTTGTCATTTGCTTTAAGCTCCTTTGGACTCCTTGGTCAGGAATGAATTGAGAACTCGTAACACCATGATTACTCAGTTTTGTTATTTGGAAGTGTGACTAAGGTGCTGAAAGTAACATTGTTCCATTTTAATAAAAAAAACTTCTACTATTAAAGTTCTTCATTAACTGATTGAGCTATTTTCCATTTTGAATACACATTTGAACAAGTTATATCAGAGCAAGGTAAACCAGGATACCCATATCCTTGAATACATCAGATGTTTTTCCTTCTTGCAAGGTATATCCTATGTAGTCCCTTCCCCCATAATAATTTTTCCTATTTTATCTTCTTGACTTATTTTACTAAATCTCCTCTATGTCTGGGGGTAAATAATTACTTTTGCTGCAGATACTTAGCAGCTGGATAGTGTTTACAGATCAAAAATGTAAATGATTTTTAAAAGAAGATGTGAAGATAAAGAGGAAGAAGTCTTAATACCAAGAGCAGGGAAAACAAGAGTTCTAACCCAGAAGTATTTAAAGATGTCCAGGCTGATTGACACCTGAAGTTTGGAGCAATGACAGACACCTAATGAATGAACTAGTGAACCAATGAGTGGACTCAAACTCCACAGTTAGTTTTGCCCTTGGGCACCACATCCAAGGCAGTGAACACAGTACCCAGATTTTGGTTCTGGATCTACATTATTTTTCTTGGGCATTTGACTAGACATTATTTTTCAACCCTGTTGAGGTTACGCACAACCACATGACGGAGCCAATGAAATATGAGCAGAAGTGTGGGATGCTGCATCTAGACCAGATATGCAAAAACCTCTATGGTTCTTTACTCTCTTGGCAGATAGCATGGAGATACCCCAATTTTGCCAAGTCATCTTGGGGAGTCACAAGTTAAATATGGTCTCTGACTCACCCATGGCCACATGACCAGTAACATAAAATTGAATTGCTGCATGAGCAAAAAATAAACAATTTCTGTGTTGAGTCTCTGAGATTTGAGAATTATCTGTTACAGCTGTTAGAGCTATTTAATAGAGGTTCTCATAATACCTCTACCCAATGTTTGCAACTCCCATTCTCCTATCTAGTATACAGTGAGTGCTCATCATCCTAAGCTAACTCCATCTTAACAAGGAATTGGAAGACCTGGATCCAAGAGGAACTAAGGTTCTCATGATCTAGAGCCATGAGGAGAGGTAACTTCAGTGTAAAGATCTGGCATTTAGAAGAACATGCTAATCAAAAATAGTATATGCAACTCTGAAATATTACTATGCATGTTATAACAAAATAAGTTAGGTAAATTCTCTAGTGCTAATTTCATCCTTACCTCGAAAAACTCTATGCTCAAACAAAGAGAAATTATATTTGGTGCTTAAAGTTGTTAAACTAGATGAAACTTTGCTGCAGCCCAAATAAACATTCCCTTTTGTGAGGGAGTAATCTTGGGATCTTGGGAATTCAGTCTGGCCTTTACTCTGAGTGCTAAGGGAAAATGCTGGTATTTTTCCTCTGCAGTGTTCCAAGGTACGCCTTGGCTGGTAATCTCTGTGCAGAGTGGAATGAGTCAGCAGTCTGAGTCACTTTACCAAAATGCATTACATGTGTTCTATTCCAGGTTTCAAATAGCAGAGTGTCTGGTCATGAGAGGCCTGGGATGAGAGAGAGCACAGCAAAACCCCAGAGAGTACAGATTCCCCTGGACTCCAGCTCCAAACAAAATTTCAAGAGCTGATAATCTTCATTCTTCCCGATTTGAAATAAAAAAATGTGGGAGCAATAGATGAAATGTGCTTAATAGTAACAGGTTCATTCAACAAGCTTGTCATAAATTATTTTTTTCTTTAAGTTGATTGGGAAATGTCTACTTTTATTAATAGTATAGTTTATGGATTGATTTGTGCTCCCCTCCCCCAAATTTATATGTTGAAGTCCTAAGCTCCAGTAGCTCTGAATACGAATTTATCTGGAAATAGGTCATTGCAGATATAATAGGTAAGATGAGGTTATTGGAGATAATACATTTCTGTTATTTAATTCATCCAGTTTGTGGTGCTTTTTTATGGCAGCCCAAGCAAACTGATATAGTATATATTCAGGAATAAATCATTATGTGATTGATCAAAATAAAAGGTGATCACATCAGTGCCTGGTTATCGTTCTTCCTGAGGAAGGAGGCTAATGACTTATAGTCTTTGGGGAGGTACTTAAAGAAGGTGTAATAACATATGGTGTTAGCAAGAGAATCACTAATGTGATGTTGCCATGAGCGACCTCAGTTACTTCAGTGGTCCCTTAGAAAAGTAAAATTTATCCCTTCCCCATAACATCTTAATATACAGTTTTCTAGGGCGTAAAGTAGATCCAGGATCTATCACAACTTCATTTCTGTTGGTAAAAGCAAAGTTTGTTCCAACTGTGAACATGGTTTGATGTTCATAAATTCTTACTATCTTTCTGATCAAGACTTTATTATTTTTTAATTTTTAATATGAATTTTGATTTGGCAACCTTTGTTTCTCTCTACTGGTTCCACTAAAATGAAGGATTAGAATTGAACCCACATCACTTGCATTTCTCTTCTAATAATTGAATTGCCAAGCAATGAACAGGGCACAAAGGATCAGGAACAATGATAATAGAAGACGTGGATTTAGTATGTGGTATGCATAAGCCCTATAGGACAAATGCAGACTCAGAATGACTGTAGGCCATGTGAAATGGGACTTTGGTCTTTTCTCTTTATTTTTAAAGTGAGTTAATATTAGTTTACATCGTTATTTGTGTTTTAGAGATATAGGCAGGTGTTGTTACCGCACCACATCCGCCACCAAGGCACTGACAGTCCATCCCCATAGTCCCTTGTGCCCCTTCCCTACTTTGTTCTCAACCTCCCCCTCCCCCTCTGGTAGCCTGAGTTCTAGAGTCAGCTTTCTAGGGTTCGTTGTTAGCTTGGCTTATCTGACAATTTGGTTTCTCTATATCCCACATATAAGTGACACCATTAGGTATTTGTACTTCTCTTTCTGACTTATTTCACTTAGCATTAGCCCCTCCAGCTCCATACATATTGCTGCAGATGGCAAGAATATGTTGCTTTTGATAGCTAAGTGGTAGTCCATCATATACATACACCTTATCTTCCTGAGCTACTTGTCCTTATTTGGGCAGTTAGATCGATTTCATAGTTTGGCTGTTGTAAATACTGCTGCAGTGAACATAGGGATGCATGTTTCTCCTCGAATTATTGTCCTCTCTTAGGTATCTCTCACAAGGACACAAAAACACTAATTTAGTTTCTTTTCCATGGTCCTACCTTCAAGAACTTTGTAAGAAAGCCATTCCTCACTAGCCACACTTCAGATAAGCCACGTTTTCTCCACTGCTCCTCAAAATCAGTCATTCTGACATCATATACTGAACAAAGTTTTGAGACTGTGTTGTTATAATTGTCTGCTTTCTATAGTAGACCTTTCAGTAACTTATATAAATTTGATTAGATTAAAACTATCATTTGTGAGAAATGCTACAATCAAAATGAAAGAGGGCTTAGTAGCTTTCACTTCATAATGTAGAGGGCCAGAGTTAACTCATCCATTAAAGGTAAAGGTTTCCATATACCTCCCAAACAGTGGTGCACACTGAAGAATATGCTATACATGTTGCAATGAGACAAATTCTTCTCATTTTCTCAATATTTATGCCCAAGAAAAATGACTGTCCTCAGGCAAAGACCATGACACATGACAACTGTGGAACTGCAGAATTGCAAAAGACCATTGAAAAATGAAAGGAATCCTTTTTCTCATTTCCCTGACAAGCAGTGGACCTCCAGCTGATTCCTTCCAATGATAACATTTAACTATTTTACAAAGCTGCTCACTCCATTTTGGGACTGCTGAATAAGCAGCAGCCCATGTTTTCTCTATCTTTCTCAGTCTCGCTGCAGCAGTCTGGAAGGAACTGATAAAGAGGGAGAAAGCAGGTTGCCTTGGATGCAGTTAGGTGGCTTAGCATTCCTAGTTGATTTGTTTAAATTCAAAAGGAAATAAAAACCACACATTAAAAGGACAAATTACAGACACCAAATGTGCTACTTGTGTTTACTAAGCTCCTACTATGTGCCCAGGATAGTGCCAGGAAATTAAAGGTAGCAGAATTCAAAGATGTCATAATAGCCCTCAATTAACTTGAGGTATTATCTAGTCATGATTAAACATATGAAACAAGTTCAAAATTATTTGAACAGATGGTACATATTTAAGATCTAAGTTGGTCATTTAGACTAAATTTTGCAAGAGTAAAATAATTTTCAAAGGGTGATAAGTTTGCAAGAGTCCAGAGGGTAATAAAAATGGAGACTCTATAAGAATTATCGTGAAGTAGCTATGGCATGGCCATATTTTGGTAGACAAGTGCTATTAAAATGTCATAGGAAACTAAGAATAAATATCTTTGACAATATATCTAGACTAAAGGAAAATTAGATAGTGATTCCAAAACACACAAAATAATTATATGTAAGGATTCTGTCATTATTTTTAAAAGTGAAGTTCATAGATGTGGGAAAAGAACACTAAAATATAATCAAATATGAGTAAAGACTGAATAACATCACTGTATCAAAGGTTGATCTAAGAAAACCAAACTCTGCCTCTAACTTGGGGATTTTTTCCAACTGACAGATTGAAGAAGTAATGTGCATGTTCTCTTTCAAAGAAGACACAGAATGTTACTAACAAGTTCCTTCTCCTTTCCTCAGTTATCTTTAATATACCCATTATGTACAAATGAAAAGCTCTCATTTGGCTGAGTAGAGTGTAATCTGGGTAGCCTTTTTATATGTACAAATGTCTTTCTCCCTCCTCCCAGAAGATCATAGAGCGCTTTCAGAGATGTACTTAGTCACCTGATTAATTACTGGACTTCTATGTAAATCACTGTCAAGAATAAGATGATTATTTTATCATTTATTGAGTCTGATAAACATTTACAGTTTAACATATCTGACAAAGCCATTTGTATGTCCCTATAATATAAATGAAAGTACATTAAAGTTATGGTAAATCTATAATAATCATAGCCTTAAAATAATTTGCTAACTATAGGCAGTTCCCCAAGCAATTATAAGATGCTCTATGTTAATTTAGAAAGGAATTCCAAACAAGGCATTTAAAACCTAATAAGATGCCATTAAATGAAGGGAGACAAGGGAGGGAGGAAGAGAAAGAAAACCCTAAGGCTTGAACTAGGAGAAATGATTCTCAGAGCTACTGACCCTTGCAAGATCCATGTTTTCCTTGGGTTTCTAGACACAAAGCAGATTTCTAATTGAAGGCGATTATCTAGTTACTACATCCCAAATTGGATGTATTTCTTGTATTGAGTCACATCAACATCTAATTATGTAGAGCATTTATCAATTTGAAAGTCCATAGAAATGAGGAGTCAGTCTGCCAACTATATCTTCTCTGTAAACTATGAACCACCAAGCAATCATCTTTAGTGGCAATGATCTGCTTCCTGGCACTCACATGGATTTATAGGCTGAACTATGATGTCAATCAACTGGGAATAAACTTTACAAAGAAATTGCAGGAAAATAGCACCAGGTTTGCTCTGGTTTTCCTGAGGTGTGAATACACAGACATATGCCTGTTATTCCAAAGAAATATACACCGATATAGTCACCATCACCATGAAGGAGAAAAAGAACAACAATATATAATTCTGAAACCTGAAAAGCAAATTCCTATACAACAATTCCTATAGAACACTGAACTTGAGAGTTCAGTGCTTTAATCTGAAGAGGATAGTTTGATCAAGACAATAAAACAGCAATGAAATACCCAGACATCTGCATGGCACAAATGTACCACTGTAAAATATAATCCCATTAGTTAGGTTAATTAAGATTAACATACAAGTCATTGGAAACCCCCAAAGTAGATAAAAGATAATTTGCCAAGGAAATACACAAAGAGGGAGCAGCATTTGCTTTGAATCATTTGGGTACTAGACTGGAAGGAAGATCTTATTAATACTTGGGTTGTCACCATTGATTACCAAGATGACAGGCATATGAACAGCTTACAAAGGCCAAAAGGATAACCTGTTTCCTTAGAAAAGTTCTATGGAACCTTTCTTGTAAAGTGATACACAGAAAAAATATAAGTGCATCTAATCAGATATAATTAATGCTATTAAACAGATTATACATATCCACATATGTGAGAGTTTTAAATTTTGTTTTATTCATATTAATGGACTAGCACTCATCTTGGGAACCTAGGGTTGGCATTTTCATTGACTTAGCAATGTATTTTTACCCCAAATAATAATCTGCATTCTTGGTCAAATATATGACAAGGAAGCAATCACAGCAAGATACTTACACTGACTTTTGCTGTAGAGAAATTGTATTCCTATTGCTCAGACTGCAATTGTTTAACATTGATCATTGCTGAAAATGTGTTCTCATTCTTACCTCAAGAGTCATGTTCACTGTACTAATGGCCACTTTTATTTCTCCATCTGACAGTTCCTTTAGATCCTTCAGCATTGTCTGTTCAATACTTAAACCTGTGTATAAAAGAGGAAAATAATATGTTACACTTGGGGAACATGTTTTTGGTAATGTCAAGGAATTGCTTAAAGAATGCACCCATTCATTGCAATAGTTTCCCCTCTAATAATGTTTTTTTAGAAAAAAAAAGTATAAACTAAGACAAAAATTTCAGTAATGACATTACCTTCATTGGTAAGGATCCTAAAGGAAAGAGAATTCACCCCTCGTGATGCAAGAGTCTTTAATGGGAGGACATTTACAGAGATGTGGTTGGGAGAAAAAAAAATTTGTAAAGATGGTGAAGCAGCCAAGACTAGCAAAGGGACAAGGGTAGGGGGAATCCGAGATATGGAACTTTAAGAAGAGCTGCCAAATATAGCATTAAGTTGGGAAGGAGCAGGGACAAAATAATATACTCCTTTTCTCCACCCTTAGCACCCCCCTCCATGTGTTGCTTCCCATTGACCAAACCCAACTAGAAGCCAGTTATCTTCAAGGGAATCCAGAATATTAAATATTTAAAGGCCAGTCTCTGGAGGATATATAGAATGGGAAGAGGTGGGAAAATGAAGAAAACCTAGCATAACTATACAAACCAGACAAATAATATCAACATGGGCAAAATTTACTTTCAGGATGTACTTAGGTGAGCCCATAAAATTTAGTTAAAATGCACTTACAAGTGTGATCATAAAACTATCATAATTGGGCTGTTCTGATCACTGTTGCAATAGGCTCTGTCAAGAGGATCTATAGATTCCTTAAATGATCAGAAGAATAGTTTCCATAATGACAGAAATTATTCAGATTCACACGGTTTTAGTCAGCTGACCAATGGACTTCATTAAATCAATCATAAAACCAGGTAATTCTTACCCTAGGTTATTGCATTTGATGAAGAATAATTTCTTGGGAAGAAGCCCAGTAAAGCACATATATCCTTTCTAGATGTATGTTAAGATATCAGAGACAGAGAACACTGTCATTTATGGGGAGACAGATAAGAACTATGATTTTTCTCTCTGACATGAAAATTGAAAGGCCTCTATCATATTAGCATAAAATGAATAAAATGATTTATAGAATACATATGACATTAAAAGTTTGGCCTGTCTTTGAAAATAAATGACAAAATGCATTCCATCACACAACATCCACACATGTGCACAAGTAACAGATGTGGTCTATGCAGTCAGAGCACCGCCCAAATTTCTTCATACTTTCCCATCTCCATCTGCCACCACATGCCACTCAGTGACTACACCTGCATCTCTTATCCTAAGGGCTTTCTCTGGCCACCAAAGCCTGCTCTGGGGAAATTAACAGCCTCTGAGATTAAGTAGCTCTCCATATTCCTGTGTGTAACATACAAGGAAATGTTTAACGAAAAGCAACAAAATCTGATTTGAAGTGTTTGCCAATTTCTATGGTGTCAATACATATATGGTGACTAATTTCAAGGTACCAATCAAACATCAACCAACTCACAAGAGTCCTGAAAGTTTAACAATCAGCTTTTGAAGCTCAGGTGAAAAAGTTTCAAAGCACCTCTGGATGCCTCAGATGTTAAAGCATGAAGTACAATCTTACACTCTTCCTCAATGCCTGGTATTCTACAGAGCTGATTTTCTTGATGAAACACAGTATACTGTATCAGTGCTTCCTGAAATCAACTCCCAAATAAATTTTGCTTCAGGCTCTGCCCCTGGGAGATCTCAAGCTAAGAAAGAAAGCTATTCATCTTAAAGATAGATTATCTGAGTTTCAGTCCTGACCTGGCCATAGTCTGGCTGTGTGTGTGATGGTGGGAAAGCAAAGACACCATTCTGTGCTTCTGTGGTCTCAACTGGAAAGGGGGGGTCATAGAAATTGCTGATATATGATTATTGAGAGAACAGAATAAGATCATTCAGGTGAAGATATACCATTGGAACCTTATATAGTACATCAGGTATTCAATGAATTATAACTATTTATTATTAAGTCCTCAATCCAGAAAATCCACTGTTTCCTAAAGCCTGGATTTAGAAAACAATTTTACCTGCTTAACAGTCCCTTTCTTACTAAAATTAATTGATTTATGAAACCCAACTGTATTGCTGCTGCCATACTCTCAAAATAGAACCCTCTCAGCACAGGGATTTCAGGTAATGATGCATCTGTGGTATGCATTAGGCAGGTGAATTAACCACACATCCTGATACAAAGACCTCAGAGGAAAGGCAATAGTACAGGCTGCCTGCTTCCAGGTGAGGCAACATCATGTGCCTGAGAATCTCCTATTAGCAGAAACAACAGGGAGGAAAAAGTAGACACACTGAAATTCACCTTCTGGGGCCAGGCAACTCTGCATTCACATGAAGCAGCCTCACTCCAGGAACTGTGAACTTGCTGGGGACAGAATCACTCACCCTGAGCACTGTATTGGGTCTCCTGCAAGATGCTGATTATGTCTTCTCTTGGAGGCAAGCTAGGAAATTTTTCCTCCAGGATAGAAAGAATTTCCTCCTGCTTCTCTGAGACCTTCTCGGATTCCATGGTCATCCACTTGAAAAGGATGCTACCTGAAAGGTATGAATAAAATGCTTTAAGCATTCCAGCAAGTCAGGGGAAGAGCTAGAAAAATCAGTGTTTTCTGGACTCTGCATCTTTGGTTCCCTTTCCAGTATCGTGCCTGAACCAGTGGCCTCCACAGTGCTGGAGTAAAGAGGAAATTTTTAGAAAACCGTCAGATACCACCTGCCTAGCTCCACTGTTCTTGTATTACCCTCTACCACTTACCTGACTATATAGCATATTCTATGGCATAGCATTTATGGATAAAGGAACAGGATGTATAGCTTTTCCCATGAAAATGATATAGGTTGGTTAGAAATGATTTCAAAATGGAAGTTAATGGTGTGGTTTTAAAATATTAAATACTGCTTAATATTTCCCTTTAATATTCCCTTTAAGACACCATAGAGAAGCCTATTCCTACATATCACCTTATTCATTTCACATGTAAAATTTTTCCCATTAATTATATTTTCATTTATTTTTGATTAAATAACATGCATTATAACAATGTAAGTTTCAGAAGTGCATCATTAAAAAATTGGCTTGTGTATGTGCGTATATGTGTGTGTATATGTATATACATATATATATATATACACACATACATAGATTGATTGATAGATATATCAATGAACTTCTTTTTAACAACCAAAGGATGGCAGAGTTCTGCTGTCAGCAGCCAACGACCCTGAGAAGGTGGTGAAACCCAATTCTCAATGATTCTCAATTATGAACATCTAAAACTTACATAACCTTATAATGCAATATTAGTGCAAAAATATTAAAATTTTAATAACAAAACAATTAGGAAAGAACCTTCCACATACAGAGTAAGCTAAGCAAGGCCCATTGGGAGGATTAGCTAGGTGGATAAGTTAGATGAAAAATGAGGAAGGCGCTATCAATATACAAAAACAATGAGTGGATTCAAAGCAAATTATCATTCAAATGTTGTGAGAAGCCAACTGGATTCTGAGTATGCCCTTCAAAATCACAATTTCTGACATAAAACACAAAATACAAAGGCAGTTTTTCCATTCTTTGTTAAGGCAATGGTGAATCTGGATTTCATAGAAGATTTCCATATCCTTCTGGTTCTGATAGACTGCTTATACCAAGAACAAGGAGAAAAGGTAGGTAGAATACAAAACAACAAAGATAAACTCTGTGAAGCAACAGAGTTAACAAGGTAACTATTTTAGTAGTCAAGATTCTGGAGAGAAGGTTAAGTGTAAAAAGGTAAACCCAACATTTGGCATTGATTTTCTCCTCAGGGAAATCATATAATTGCTAATCATAAGCTATAGCCAATTTGCTGAGAAGGTTAGCAGACCTAATAATAGTTTCATTAACACAGGAGGCTAAAAATTGGAGTTTAGGGCTTTCAACAGAGAAGGCACCTTGGTTAAACAGTCCAGGTTTTGAGGTGGTAACCCTGGCATAGAGGTTGGAAAAGTAAGGTATGTAGGACAAATCGGACCTATGACTTGGATTTTCACATAACATTTTGTTGGAACACAACCACACCCAATAACTGACATGTTGTTTATGGTTTAATTCAGTATAAATACAGACTAGATTAAGTTTGTCTGAATCTCTTCTAATTGCTTTTGAAGTGCAAAAGTAAGTTCCCTCTAAAGCAAAGGCTTTGATCATCCATGCCATCCATTCCACACTTTTCATATATAATATTTAGGACTTAAAAAAATTATCAGGCGTAAAGAAAATGTGACCAAATGAAAAGATACTCCAGAAGAAAAGTCTCATGAGGAAAAATAAAATACAAACAAAACCAGAAGGAATAAAAATATCAGCTAGAGATGTAGAACCTATAAAAAATACTCAAATGAAATTTTAAAAGTATAAATTAAATAACTGAATTTAAAAACTCAAAATGTGTTCACAATACATTAGATACACTGAGAGAAAGATGAGTAAATTGGAAAGTACATCAGAAGAAAATATCCATACTGAAGCACAGCTAGGAAAAGGGATGAGAGATCAGAGTTGAGCCCAAAAGCTGTGGGGGGTGCACAGCAAAGGTCTAACACATGCAACCAGGGGCCCCTGGGCGAGCAGAGAGAGAATTGGACTGGAACAGTATTTGAAAATGTAATGGCCAATCATTTTTCAAAATTAATGGAAGATATTACTCTAACATTCAAGATAAAGTGAGATGGGGGCTTCCTGGCTGTACCTGCTCCTCTCCCCTTGCACAGTCTTGAAAACAAGAACATTAACAATAGTGCATACAAATCATAGCTTAACAATTAACAGCAAATCATTACTTACTCTTTGTTCCTAGTCACTTATTTGTTTTAGTCAACTGTCTTATCCATCCAGTGACTCCAAAGCAGAAAGAAGCATTGCTGGCCCACAAACAGGACCTGTCAAGCCAGAGTAGTTCCTGCATCTTGAGAAGAACCCTATACTTACTTCGATCTTATCCTCATTATATCCTAAGATCTCCGCCTCTGGGTGGAATCTGTCCTCCATTTTCTCAACATGTGACACATGAAGAAGAATTTTCTCTGACTGCAACTGCACAAGGCTGCTCTAAACCTTCTCCTTCTCCCTGCATTTAGAGTAACATCATCCCTGGTGTTAGGACCCTTGTGGCCTATATTAGGGGGAGGGTGTTGTCCCTCAGACACTCACCCTTGAGGTCTCTCTGGAGCATTCTGTCACTCTATCACTTCAATAAATCTCAGCTTCAAAATCAGGTTAGAGTCATCATTTATTCTTGAGTGTGGAACTCAAGAACCTACTTCCAGTGGCCGATAACAAAAGTGTGAATCAAATCAGAGCAAATGCAAAGAAAAATGCCTCTAGGCACAAGGCAGTAAAACTGCTAAAAATTAGAGAAGGAAAATAATTGAACTCAGAGAAAACAAGACATAGTACTGTTAAGGGAACTATAAGAAAGCTAGTGTTGGCCTGATTTAAATGAAGAAAGTCAGAAGACAATAGAATTCTATCTTCAAAGAAATAATTGGCAAGTCACTCAATACTGAGTGAAACATTTGTTTTGTTTTTTTTTTAATGAAGGCAGAAAAAAGACATTTCCAGAAAAATAAATTGGGAGAATTTGTCACAAGAAGATCTACAATAAAAGAAATGGTAAGGCAAGAGGAAATAGTTACAGATGGAAGCAGAGAAATGCAGGAAAGGAAGAGGAACATTGGAGAATGTAAACATGTGTGTAAGAATAAATCAATGTTTACTGCACAAAATAATGATATAATATCTAACAGAGTTTTAAAATTATGCTTAGAGAAATAAGGGAGACAGAGAAGACACTTGTTTAGTCTAAAATGATTTCACTCTTATGTGGCATATAAAGAAAACAAACACATGAACAAATAAAACAAAAATAAATTTTTGGACTATGAGACCAATTAGTGGTGACCAGAAGAGAAGGGGGGTAGTAGGTGGGGAAGTGGGGAAAAGGGCACAATTAAGAAGTGAGGAATAGAATTGGCCTTTAGCTATGAGCTTAATGTAATATATTGATTCTCAATGCTACACACCTGAAAGTTATATAATGCTATGATGCAAAGTTATATAATGTTATATTGCAATAAAAAATTAGTAAAAATAAAATCAAAGAAACAGGAATAAATATTTTAAAAATAAAAGTCTAATTAAAATGCATTTTAATGGCAAAAAATTACAAAAGGGATTAACTAGAGATAAATTGCTCTAAGGTTCTTGGTAAGTCTATTGTAACTGTAAGAATAATTTTTTTCAAAGATTTCATAACTAACAAGCTAATGGAGGGGAGAAACGTAGCAGCAAAAATACTTAGTTTAATAGTAAAAAAGAATTTAAGAGAAAAAGTGGGGAAGATATATCAATCCTAAATTTGTATGCACTAACAAGACAGCTTCTAAATATATAAAGGAAAATTAACAAAGTTGGATGAAGACAGGGATAAATGCACAGCAAAAGTGGGAAATCTTAAATCTCAGTAACATCTCAAGAATGAGGTCTGTAAAGAGGCAGACTATATAAACAATATGTTATCACACTTGACTTACTGGCATGTATTAATGTTATAAACAATGACAGACTCTACTCTTTTTTAGGAAAATGAAACATATACCTAACTGACCATCTGTGAAAGCATAAGTTAATTCTTAAATTTCAAAGGATAGCAATCAGAGGTTTGCATCTGTGGCCACCATGAAAATAGTATGAAAAAACAACAATAAAACAAAGAGTAGAAAATTCCCAAATGTTTGAAAATTAAATAATGTACTTCTAAATAGCTTATGGTAGAAGAAGAAATCACAATGCGGAGTATTTTTTAACTACTTCTACATTTAAACTTGTAGGATACAGCTAAGGCTTGCTCTGAAGAAATTCTATAAATTTAAAAGCTATTTTTAAAAACTCAGAAAATTCAACTAGAAAATGTGAAAGATATAATAAAGATGAAAACAAACTTGAAGACATAGGAAACAACCATAAATGAAGAAATTAATTAATTACTAATAAATCAATCATAAAATTACTTGAAAAGATTAAATAGTTTCTAAAACTGCTCAAGTTAAAAAAGAGAAATAATAGTGAGAGAATTATTTACCAATATTGGGAACAAAACAGCAACATACTACTGATTCTACTGACATTAAAAGATAAAGAACAAATTCAATAGATTTCAAAATTTACAGGAAGTGGACATTTCTGGAAAACAGTTAAATTGCCAAAACCAGCAGGGAAAGAAATTTCAAATCCAGATGGTTCTACATATATTAAAAAGTAAATCCAAATCTTAATATACATGATCCTAAATACTTAATATACTAATTTTATATGATTTTTCCAAATAGAGACAACACTTTCTGACTTATTTTCTGAATCCAGCATAATCTTGATACCAATACCTTACAAGGATATTGCAAGAAAGAAGAATTAGAGGCAAATTGCTCTCAGAAACATAGATGCATAAAGATTTTTAAAAACTAATACTAAATCAAACTAGTAATATGTAGTTACCAAGCAGGGATTTTCTGGGAGTTAAAAGACAAATTTATATTCAAAAATCAATCAGTAAAATTTACCATATTAATAGAAGAAGAAAGTCATGACCATCTTAACAGATGTGAAGTAGTAACACTATTTGATAAAATTCAACATTTAATCATTATGTAAAAACTCAGCCACAGAAATAAAAACTACTTTCTTAACTTGATGAAGGGCATTTATAAAAACCAAATAAAGAAAGCAAACATCATATTTACCTGTAAAGCACTGAAAATCTTCCACCCCAAATCAAGTATGAGACAAGAATCCCTGTGACTATGTTTATTTAAAACTGCACTGTGAATCCCGGGCAGAGCAATAAGGCAAACAAAAGAAGTAATAGGTGTAAGTTGTGAACATTAATATTCAGAACCCTATTTAAATGAGATTGAGAATTCAGAGCATTCCATGCATGCACAAATCAGCAAACCAAGGACCCCGATGCCTTACAACTCTGGTGGGAAGTGATGCTATTTCCCCTCCAATGGAACTTAGGAGTTCCTCTAGAATTTATTTAGGGAAATGTCAGCCTTTTAGCTGGGGAAGTGTATGAGGATCTCAACATCAACACACTCTCCAATCTGCCCTCTCCTCTGTTTGTCTTCAAGTAAACCTGTTTCGTTGTTGGAAAAACTGATTGCTTTTGTTTGAGGTCAAGAAAGTGAAAGAAAGAAAAGGGAAAAAAAACCTCTTTCTGGGCCTCCTCGGTAGCGCAGTGGTTGAGCGCTGGGTTGTGAAGCTGCCCGCAGCCTCTGCAGCGCCAGTTCGATCCCCGGCAGCCAGGCGAGGGTCCCACATGGCACGCAGACATCTTCTGCCTCCCGCTGCTCCCCTCAGCAGTGTATTTCGTCAGTCTCCCTGTTCTGTTCTCTGCTCTGGCTCTGGCGAATTCTCTCACCCTCCCACGCTTCTGACTGTACCCAGTGCTTGTATAAATAAATAAATAAATCTTTTTAAAAAAAAAAAAAAAAAACCTCTTTCTTCCTAGATGTTTGTATATGTAAAAAAAACATAGAATCCACAAATGAGCTTCAAATAGTAAGCTGACCAAGTTCACTTGATATAATAATACAAGCTTTCCTGTATCTCTATAAACAGTGACAATTAGAAAATCATTTTTTAAAATTGTAATACCATCAAAATATAAAATACTTAGGAATAAATTGCACAAAAATGTGCCTGACTTACAGTCAAACCAAGAATCCAATTGATTTAATTTGGGGACCTTAAAAATGCAGGAAATAAAAAATAATATTCAGAAATTATTTTAACAAGTACTACACTAAACAGTCTTGCAGAATAATTCAATGGAAAGAACCCTCTGACACTGGCTTATGATTAAGTGTAACAACAGAAAGCAGATAATGGGCTACTTAAGTAGGGAAACATAACTTTAAAAGATGGTTACCATATTCTGAGTTGTTTTTGTTGCACAAGAAGGACTATATTCAAGGACTCATCAATAGTAAATCTTATACTTCATATTAGAGAACCATTTAGCTACATATTTAGTTGAATACCACTATCAGGATATACAGTAGCCAAATGCACCACTTAGGAAAATTATACCTGTTTTTGGAGATGAGTTAACACAACTTCTAGCAAATTCTGCAGTACCAAAAAAATTAATCCACACACATTTACCCAAACATGTCCAGGCTATTCTCCAAATGGGGGAGAAAGGGGGACGCTGAACAACAGCAACAAAGAAAGCAATTAGGATAGAATAACAACAAATTTTTCATTCCAATAGAAAAATAATCATCAACAATGCTCTTTGTTCCAAAAAATGGAGAAGTGAAGGTCCTCTTGCCAAAAGCAATCACAGTACATTAATATTAAACATGATCTAATGAAGTCAGAAGTTGTTTGGGGAAAACATGCACCACTGGAAAGACATAGTTCGCATGATAAATTCTTAGCAGAAAAGAAGGGATTTAAACCTCTTTCCTTGTTTCACCTGAGATTTATTTTTTCCTACTGAACAAAAAAATTAAGGTATAACTAATAGAGGGAAGGAGGGGAAAGGAAAAGGAGGGAGAAAAAAGTTAAATATACAACTTAGCTCAGATTTTGAAAAGGGATTTAAAAATAAGTGTATGATTCAAGTTTACTTCTAAAAGTTTTAAATGTTCTTAAGAATAAGGCTTGTCTTTGTATGATATAAGAAATCATTTACACCTTTGCGGTTAAGGACTTGTTCTGGTTTTACATCTAGCAGAAAAAAAATTATATATATTTCCCCTACCCCTGGCACAGGCCTTCCCACTTCATAAGCAAAACAGTGATGTAACTCCCTTTGGACTTTTTGACCATTTCTGGAGGTGGATGATTCACTCTTTAGGGCAAAAGAAAAAAAAAAAATCTGGCTCTGTTGCTTTCCTATTTGACCGCCTTAAAAGGATCTTTTTGAAGCTATTAATCCAGGCTACTAAAATAGCACCAACTGTTCTTTATTAAAGTTCAAGTGGAACTACCAATAGAGAGGAGAGAATTTATTTCTTAAAAACCTAGGGCATTTCCCTGATTACAAGTGATGTTGAACATTTTTTCATATGCCTGTTGGCCATTTGCATTTCCTCTTCAGAGAAGTTTCTTTTTAGCTCTTCTGCCCATTTTTGGACTGGATTATTTTCTTTGTTTTTGTTGAATCTCATCAGCTCTTTGTAGATTTTTGTGATCAGTCCTTTATCATTAGTGTTGTGTGCAAAAAGGTTCTCCCAGTCAGTGGGATTTCTCTTTGTTTTTGTTATTGTCTCTATTGCTGTGCAGAAGCTCTTAAATTTGATGTAGTCCCAGCTGTTTATCTTTGCCTTCACTATTACTGCTTTGGGTGATGTGTCTATAAAGATGTCTTTGATGTGCATATCATGGAGTGTAGTAGCATCGTAGACCAGTGAGAATGGCACATATTAAAAAAACTAGCAACAACAAATGTTGGCGAGGGTGTGGAGAAAAAGGCACTCTCCTGCACTGCTGGTGGGAGTGCAAACTGGTCCAACCACTATGGAGAGCTGTGTGGAGATTTCTCCACCTACTAAACATAGAGCTTCCATATGATCCAGCAATTCCACTCCTAGGTATTTACCCAAAGGACACAGAAACATCAATTCCAAAGAGCACCTGCACCCCTGTTTATAGCAGCACTATTTACAATAGCTAAGCTTTGGAAACAACCCAAATGCCCAAAAATAGGTGACTGGATCAAGAAGATGTGGTACATATACACCATGGAATATTACTCAGCATTCAAAAAGGATAAACACATGCAATTTGCAGCAACATGGATGGCGCCGGAAGGGATCATGCTCAGCGAAATAAGCCAGAAAGAAAAAGAAAAATACCGGATGGTCTCACTCATAGCAGGAATCTAGAAAACTTAAATAAGGGACCAGGAAAAAGAATAACTATAAGAAAGAAAATATCAAAATCAACAAACAACTACGAACCAGAGACACTCTATGGGGGATGGGGGGCGGGGAAAGGAGGGATTGGGGTCAAAATAAGGGGGATGTAATTGTATGGGGAATATAAAAATTAAATTTAAATTAAATTTTAAAAAAGATTATGGAACAACAACAACAACAACAAAAAAAAACCTAGGGCACAGTTTCAGCATCCTAAGCTAAGAACAATTGGATTCACTATGTCCTGCTTTTCGGATAAAGTGTGGTCTTGACTGAAACATGCCTGGTAATCAATGCCCGCAGTCTCATCATTGCCAGTTTGTAATGGGAAACGGAAACACACACATGCACAAATGCATGTATGCACACACAGTCTCCCAATGCAACCACTCAGAGATTTAATGGACCTTAAATAACCTTCTAATCCACATCTCTGGGGAAATAAAGGAATTCAGTTTGAAGACACTGTAAGTCTATAATTGTTTGCTTTTGGTACAAACCCAGGTACAAACAAACACCAACATTAGGCCACTGTGATTATATAATGTGACATTTAGACAGTCTCAGTTGGCAGCTTGTTTGAAAATGATAAGATATTAGAAGCAGGAGTAGGAGAGCAAGGAGTATGAAGAAGAGGAGAAAAAAGGAAAGGGGAAAAAGAAAAAAAAAATCACAACAGCCAAAACAGAGAAGAGAACAGAAGGAAGAAGTGAAAATACACATTTCTAAACAGGAGGGTCATATATGCTTTTGTATGAATGAGCACATTCTCTTATTCAAGAAGTGATTTCTTGGGCTGCCCTGGTGGCCCAAGGGGTTAAGTTGCAACCTATGAAGCTGTCCACAGCCATTGCAGCATGAGTTCAATCCCTAGCCAGGAAGCTACCAACATAGTGCAGCAGACCTCTCCTGACTCACCCGCTGCTCCCCTCAGCAGTGTATTTCAGCCAGTCTGCCTGTTCTGTTCCCCACTCTGTCTCTGGTGAATCCTCTCACTCCCCATACCTCTGGCCTGTACCCCAGTTCTTGTATGCATAAATAAATCATTTTAAAAAAACTTTTCTTACACAAATAACAGAAAAGTAATCTATGTAAGTAAATCCATGCCTTTCCAAATGAAATTGATGCTAAATGATCTGTATTCTGAAATTTCTAAGTGGGAGGCATATCTTATTAAAAGACAATAGCAAAAATAGCTATTGCAAGAAATATTAACTTAAGAAAAGCAAATTATGTTGATTTTGCTAAGTGCCCTACACAACCTGAATACACACTGGTCATGGCTGAGTCACCTGTTGACATTTATTCATCACTGTCCTGCCAGGACCTAGCAGGCACAGTGACAGGGGAGATAATTAGAGAAACACAGCAGGTTATTTCTATACTAGAAACACGAAACCTAATTGGTATGATTTCTTGCCAACAGCTATAATAATCAGGTTCTACCTCAATACTTGAATACAATATTATCCTATAAAGTAAACAATCTGATATATAGCCACCGTGGTAAGTTTGACTACAAAAGATTCCAAGATGATATTAATATTTATTTCCTGTATTTCAAGAAAAATATCAATATGAATAGAAATTTGGAACAGAAAATAATATTACTAGACCTAAGATAAGGTGATTAGAACAATCTCTAAGCAGTGATTGCGATCTAGTGGGAGTATCTGGTATGCCCAGTTCCTATATAAATCCATGTTGCAATCACTGGAAGATGTCCACAATATTTGGTGTCTTTTCAAAAAGATTGATGCAAGATAGAAAACTTTAGATTTCTTAAATACAGAAGTAGTATATGTTTGTTTTAGTAATAACATGAATATGATGACAAATTATAGTTCCATTTTATCATTGGCTCAAGGGATTTCATGAAGTTTCCAGCATAATGCTACTTTTACTTCTCCAAGTTTTTTATCCTATGTATTTATTTGCAAGCTTGGAAGTTCTCTGGTGTGAAATTCAAAATTTGCCTAGTGCACAGAGAGCAAAAAGAGACCAGAGAAAGAGGCTGAATACACCAGATTGGCATCAGGAAGTGGAGATTTTGATAAGCAAGGGAACTTATAGACAGCCTTATCTTGGGCAATAGGCAAGGCAAGTAGATCTCTGATTCTACACAGCTCGCCCAATCTTTAAAGTTTATGAGAGGTTGTCTCTGTACAGTCCAGGTGGTCTCCATAACACATTACTCTCAAAGCCAAATCCTTGACACAGCTGCCAGTGTGTAGCTGGGATCTGGAATGCACATTCCAAGGAAGTATGGAGCTTCAGTTGCCGGTCAACCAGTAGTAACATCCCCTCAATAACCAACTCCAATGATATTTCAATCATTCCTTTCCCAACATGTTCTTACTATTCTTGACCCTGACTCTCTTTTCTGGTTTATTGTATTATGTGCATTTTTGTAAGTCACTTCAAATAGTCTGCATAAAGAAGGGCATATATAATAAACAAATGATAGAAAATAGATTAAACCTATACAAATAGACACTACATTTAGTGTAAATGTAGAGCTCTAGTAACAATGAGATTGTATGCCATAGGAGTCCATTTATGTAACAGGCAACACCAACATGTAATGTTATGGGGTATATATAAGGTGTGTGTGTATGATAAAACTACAAAGAAAAACAAGGCAGTGTGAACCATAAAAATCAGAATACTGGTTCCTTCTGGTTAGGGAGAATGAGTAGTGATGGAAGGGGCCCAAAGTAGGCATCTTGTTCTTTATACCTGTGTAATTGTTAAAAGGATATTCCTTTTGTGATAGTTCACAGAGCTGTTTGTGTATGTTTTTATATTCATGTTTCATAATTGACTGGAATTTTTTTTTAGATAATCTAAATCCAAGTAACCCAAAGAGTCTAATGAAAATCAGACCCCAGGCATGTTTACCTTGGGGAAAGAAACTCAAACTACACCGAAGAGCCACAGACCTCCAGGACTGAAACTTTAACCAGTCACTACTCAGCTAACATTTCATCTAATTTGCATACTACTGCGCCAATTGTTACTTAACTGAATTTTAGCTGAATTTGCAAGGCAGACCAGTTAAGAATAATTCCACCTTTTTTTTGTACATATAAACCCTGTTCATCCCTAGCAACTCAGAACTATTCAAGGGCTTCTTGGGTCTTGCTCCCTGGACTGTGGGTTTAAAGTTTCAAATAGGTGCCTTTTGTTTGTTTCAGCTCAGCCAGATTTCAGATTCATAGTTAACATAGTCTTTTCTGTACATAAATTATAATCCATGAAAGGGTTAGGATTTTATGTACATATACATATATACATATAAATATATATAATGGCAACCACAAGAAGAAAATAAAAATAAAGGCTTGCAAAATACCAAAATAAGGATTTCTAAAGCTTAAAAAAAGGAGGGATGTAGAGAGTAAGATGGGGCTTATTACTAAAAGGAACTCTGACCAAATTCTGAACATTAAGAATGTTGGAGGGATGGGCTGGAATGAGGTGGAAATTACAATGTCATGGCACTAACTAAATCAATACAGTCATGAAAACAGAAAGCACATAAATTATCTTGCAAAATTCAGTAACAAAATCAGTATTTATTGAGAGTCTTCTACATAGCAGGCACTGTTCTATGCACCAGAAACACAGCAGTGAACCAATGAATGAAGCAAATGAGGTCTGTTTTCTCATGAAACTTAACATTCTGTAGTGAAGAATGTAAGCAAGAGGGAGGAAGAGAGTAGTGATAAGGAAAGGTAACTTGATAGATAGGAACAAGTATTCCAGAAAAATAGAACAGCCTGTGTAAATACTCAAGTGGGAAAAAGTATGGCATATTTGAAAGACAAATTCTGAAACACACAAGAGGAAAATAGCTTGAGATGATGCGGGTATAGTCAGGGAAAAGAGAGTGCTGTAGATTGTAAGGGTAGAGTGCCTGGATTGGGTATTGTGGATTTTAAGCAGGAGACTGACATGAGTGGTCTACACTTCTAAAAGGTAATTATGACTACTTCCTAGACACATTTTTTTAAGGAGGAGATAGGACAATGATCAATTGTTATAGAGACAGAATGGCAGCTTGGAATGCATTAATAATAGTGACCATGGGAAAAGTAGATGGATTCAGGTTATATTCTAGAAGCAGAGTCAGCAGGATTTGCTGATAGATCAATGTCAGAGGAAGTGATTTCTAGACTGTGACTTCAGTAATGGGTGGTTGGCAGTGAGACACACTAGATAAAAGAAATTGCAAGCCAGTAGGATAATAGTTGCCCCAAGCCCTGTTTGAAGAAAGAATTGAGTCTAGAGCTGAGCTAGACTGAGTTGCTCAACTACTGTTTTCAACAAATAGAATAAATCATGGACTGGTGGGCCCTATCCCAACAATTATCCAAGCAATTTGGCCCACCAACTGACCATGAGGCACCATGCTACACAAAAAGTGTTATACCCTGATTCATGATTATCTCACAGTTTCTTGGAGGGGGAAAGCTAAAAGTCCTGCATGAACAGTTGGAATGTAACCTGTCCACTCATGCCCAGCCCAGAACAAATTATGACCCTGGTCTCCTCTACCCTGCCTCTTGTATCTATCTTTTAAACATCTCCCAGTTCCCCTCAAACAGCCTAGCTAATTCTCCTTTACAACACTAGTTTCCTCATGCCTGGTCCTCTAACAAAGCCTTCCCTGGTTCAACAGAAGTGAATCTTTTCTGTGAATCCTTTCTGTAGAGGGCAAAGGACCCACTCTTGTGGGTGGGGTCAATAACAGCAGTGCCTTTTACTGAAGTGGGGAAAACTTTTGCTGGTTTGGAGGTACAGGGAATTATATGGTTCGAGGAAATTTAATGGCCAAGTTAAGGTGAATAGAAGAATTTGAATAGAATTTGAATAGAAGAAAGATAACAAGCAGAACTAACGAGGAATAGGCCCAATCTTGTGCACACTAAGGAACACATTAATAATTTTAATATTTTTTCAGCCTATAAGCCTAAGAGACTTAATTAGGGTCAGGAACTGAGGGGTTCAGTATCTTGGCCCATTTCAAATATACTAATAGCACACCAGCATGGCTCAGCATACGTTATTGGGTATGATCACCGCGCATAATGAAAAGCACAAGTTGATTAATCACTTTGTAGTAAATTTAGATTTTTTTGGATACAAAATTTCTAATATATTACCCGTAGAGTTATAATTGTTAAGTTTTTAAAGACTCTTCCAATGCCCAGTCATAAATACCTAGTCTCACACATCTGGAAACAGATATTTTTTAAAAATTCTTTATTATAAAGGTATACATAGATATTTGTGTTTCTTCAAAACCCAGAAGAATGTATTAATGCAAGTTCTAGAAATGTGTTTCAAATTAGTGATCATTTTGAACACCCCGAAGTAAAAAATAATGTCTATAACTGCTTAGTAAAAAAAAAAAAAAAACCTTTAAAAAGAGAACTATTCCTATTATGAAAATAAAGAATGCTAGTTATCCATAGGCACAAATAACACCAAAACTAACTCCCATTAGGTTTGGTGTTCATACATGACTAGAAATCTACATCTGAGTTTAGAAATTGGAATACAGCAAAATCAGACTTGATTCCTTTTTTATGATTACTAATTTTATACTTAATAAAGATTGAAGAGCTTTTTAAAAGGTGGCCCATTACACAACAGTACTGCTCACCTCTTACCTCTGATATTTGAGTGACTTCTTAAGAGTCAAACTCTTTAGATCACCAACCTTTACTTGCTTCTTCACCAAATGGCTCACACATGTGCACACCTTGCCCAAATACAACATTATTTCAGATGTTTGTAGCCAGAAAAAATATTCAAAACAGGTGTCCTGGTAGCGTTACTTCTAAAACATTTATAGAAATTATGTCACTCTCAGACCTTTTACCATCCAAACTGTGGTAGACAGAGGAAGTGAAGGGAAGAGTCCTCATGAAAATGCATACGTTGTGCAAAATGAAAAATGAGGTAAGAATTATATAAAATAAAATATTAAAAAAAAAGAGTTGAGTCAATATACTCTAGGCCTTCTCCTTCTTTTAATTCTTTCAGTCTATTAATCACTGGCTTTTCATTTACCTGTTTTAAATGCTTTTCAGGAAAACTTATGTCTACCATGTTCAAAAGTGTTTGTTGGAAGAAAATATGCTTAATCAAAACTCTAAACTTTCTATGAGAAAATATTAAATTATTGTGACACTAAAGTTAACTGACAGTATCCAACTGGGGCCAAAATGGGAACCACTTTTTGCAAGCAGTGCACTCCACTGATGGAGATGAAAGAGAGATTATGAGAATAACTGATGACCACGTGCTCAGGAAACCAGTGCTGAAAGCAAGTTGAGTAATGATGAAATATTTAATAAGATGAGGGCAAAGGATGTGACAATTAGACTATAAAAGCCCTGGCACAACAATGTCACCACAATGAAAGGTTTGCATTTTGTCATCCAAACAATATTACATAAACCAAGCAAATATCAATATCAGAAATGAGTTCATTGTGGGAATGTAGAAGTCTGGCCACATTCCTACTGCTGTGGGGCAAGCATCACCTCTGGAAGCTGTGAAACAGCCACAGCAGCTACTGCAGCTCCCCAACATAAGTGCGGCAATTCCATTTAATATTCTTGTCTAGTGAAACAGCAAAGATCCTTCATGCCTATTTTTAAATGCACATTTTTAATATTCACTATAATGCTACTCTTTAACAAACTCTTTACTCCCTGCCTCTCTGATGAAGCTTCCCGTGGTCTTTAAAAGGATTGTTAACCCAAGAATGGATCACACTCTTTCTGCATGAGCAAGTTGAGAGACACTCCATTAAGTCTTCCAGTATTTAATAGAAAGAATCATCTCTCACCTCTGAGGAGATGAGCCAGCTGCTCAGTGATGAGTTCAGGAGCCTCCTGGAGAATCTCTTTTACCACGAGGGAGGAGGAAGACTCTCGGAACTCAAGAGCACCATCACTCTGCTCAACTGGATTAATGACCTTGACAACTGCTGATTCTAAAGTTTTGTCCTCACTGTAAAGCAAATGGAGGAAAAGAAGAGAAAGAGGTAAGGGGTGTTTTCTTATTCTTTGGAATTATTTAATCTATGCTCCCACACAAATGGCTTCCTCTCAAAAAATATGAGTAATCGCACATGACTCACAAGAATACAACCTTATTTTGTGTGTTTTTCATATTTTTTTCCAACTAACTACCTCTATAAGAGTTTTAGAACAACTTCATATTTTAGCACTTCTATGATTTTGCTATTGGAAAATATTAACAGTGGTAGTACTAATAATAATAATGGTAATAATAATGGCTACATTTATTGAATATCTAGTCTAGACAGACACTACTATAAATATCTTTTTTGTGTTATCATGTTTTATACTATAAAATGACTCTAAGAATGATTTCTATTAAAATTCCTATTTTACAAATGGGGAAATGGAGGCCCAGAGTAATAAGAAAATAAGATAAATAAATGAAATTTTCAATTGTATTTAAAATCTGACAGTATGATTCTAAAACTTGCACATCCAGTCACTCTGCTGGAGAAAATATAGTACTGTGCTTTACTTCTACCATCATTATTGTATATAAGATAGAGTTGATTTTATCAAAGGTAGGATGACATAAATAAAACTAGCTTTACTCTTATTGACTGACAAAAACAAAAATGAATGACAGCAAAGGAAATAAAGATCTCTATTTTGAAGAGTATTTTGTTTCATAAATAATCTTAAAACCAGAATTTACAACTTCAGTCTCAAAAGCAGATTAAATTTTCAATTTTAACTGATAGCAAAATTCTTCCTAAGATTTTGATTAACACAGACATTTCATAGTTCACTCCTTTGTCTTTATCCATTATCAACTTACATTACTCATTTTGAATAAGTTAAAATATAAATTTAGTTAAGCATGTAATCTTCCTGAGAACTGATAATTTAAACTCAGTCGGATAACCTACCAATAACTCCAGTCAGTTATCAGTACTTGATTAATAAATACTATTCAAAAGAATTTTGTGAAACAAGAGAGGGCCAAGATGTTCCTTGATTCGCTCCCAAGAGGATCATCTAATAGCTAACCAGAGTGACACTACACCCAGAGGAGCTCATGGCTTAGGGTAAAACTGGAACACCCCTTGGACATCTAAGATCAGCACATACTGTGACAAACAAGAGGAGACAAAAAGGAAAGGCACACTTCAATTAATAAGACTTGGGTAGACAGAAGTGCCTCGAGGCTGTGGTTCAAGACAGGGGTGACAAATGCAGGGCTGCCAGCTTAGCAGCAACCCTAGGGAAGGGAGGGAGAGTTGAATGGTGCGAGATACACATCCTCAACTGAGGACAAACAGGTGTGGAGGAGCTGGGGTGCTCCCCACAGGCCAAGTATGGTCCCTGGCAAAAAGCACAAAAGTGGACACGACTACACACAAACTCCCTCACTCCTTACAGCTGTTAATAACCTAATGAAGTGTACTAAGAGTGCAGAGACTATAAGGCCTCAGATCTTTAACTCCACAGCAAAAGGATATCAGCAGTGCTACAAACACATCTGATGGCCTAAAGGTACATGAGAAAATACTATCTATCAATTATTAAGGGGGAAGTGCCAATCAAAACTACAATGACAAACCACCTCACTCCTGTGAGATGGCCTCTATCTAAAAGACTGGAAATAGGGGCCTCCCCGGTGGCACAGCAGGTTGAGCGCAGCTCTGTGAAGCTGCTCACAGCCTCTGCAGCATGGGTTCAATTCTCTGCTGACATGGTGAGGCAGACCTCTCCTGTCTCGCCCGCTGCTCCCCTCAGCAGTATTTTCTGTCGTCTGCCTGTTCTGTTCCCCACTCTGTCTCTGGTGAATTCTCTCACTCTCTGGCATTTCTGGCCTGTACCCCAGTTCTTGTATAAACAAATCTTTAAAAAAATAAAAAATAAATAAAAGACTGGAAATAACAAATGTTGGCAAGTATGTGGAAAAAAAGGAACTTTTAGCCATGCTTGATGGGAATGCAATTTGATGCAGCCTTCATAAAAAATGTTTTGGAGATTCCTCAAAGAAATAAAACTGGAAATACTATATGATCTAGCAGTAACATTGATAGGTATTTACCCCAATAATATGGAAACTCTACTATGAAAAGATATATAACAGCATTACTCACAATAGCCAAGTCATGGAACCAATCTAAACATCTATCACAAACCAATGGATAAGCAAATAGTGGAATATATGCTCAATGGAATAATACTCAGCTATTAAAAAATACGAAATAGTATCTCTTGGGACAAAACAGATTTTGAAGTGCTTATGCTAAGTGAAATAAGACAGAAAGTAAGATAGTTAATGAATGGTTTACTCATTTGTGGACTATAAACAACCAAAATAAACAAGCTGGTAATGCGGAATAAAATTAATTCTTAAACTCTGTGAAAAACATACTGGCTATCAAAGGGGAAGGTGGAGGATCAGAGAATAGGGAAGGGAAGGTAACAGGGCATTGGCTCTAGAGCTTTGGTTGATGATGAATGAAGCATATACACATATGGGAGGGTGAAGATGTGCTACCAAAATTATATAGATATGTAAATTAGTGGCAAATCTATAAAATCTGAGAAATAAAAAATTAGTTATACAAGTTTTTGTTTTATGTACACTAAGATCAATGTCCGTGTTTGTGTCATCATGATTAGCAAATTGGCAAAGTGTCCAAAAACTCTATTATCTTAAAATTCTATTATTCTATTATCTTACTGAGATATTGAACTGGTATTGCTCCATCAAGTAGCACTAGACAACTTATCAAAAATGCACTTTGTGTTGGGTTATAAAGTCTTAAGGCTGATATTTTTTCTTATATCTCTTTATACACCTCTAGGGTCCAGCATTTAACAAGTCTTAAGTACATTGAAGGAGACAAGAGACCCAAGTTCTAATCCAAACACTTGTGCTAACTGCCTGTGATACCTTGGGCAAGTTATTTGCAATGATGAATGTCATGTTTCTCAACCATAAAATTTAGAGTTCAAACTACTTTCAAAAATCCATCCTACTCTTATCCTATTAAATGCTATGAATGAATGAGCTAGTGATCAAATGACTTTCATAGCCCATCTGTTTAATTTTCCATTTAATTTCTGAGATTTCTTTTCCCTAAGAATCTTTCAGTTTTCTTCGTGTCTCATTTCAATTTTCAGTACACATTTTCAGCATCAATACCTAACACTATAGCATTGCTGTAGGAGTGTTGGGAATGGTTTAAAATTAAAATTTTGCTGTAAGTAAAACCATCTAATATTTTCTTTTTCCTTCTGACTTATTTCACTTATAGGAGGAACATAGGGAAAGCATATAAGGGATCAGGAGAAAAAAAAGACAAAGGTAGAGGGCAAACTATAAATCAGAGATATTCATCGGGGAGGGAGAGGAATCAAAATGGGAAGGAAGAGCACTAGAGAATATGGTGATGGTTCACAGGTGTCTTGGTGGTGTTAATCTTATGGGGGGGCAACACCTGAGAGGAAAAATTAAATATTGTACAGAAATGAACAATGTAAAAATATATAAATAAAAATGGACAAAAATCAAAAAATTAAAATTTTGGTCAAAGTTCATAAGAACTTTGCACTTGAACAGATCATACTTGAAATGAAAAGTCAAAACAAAGGATTGGCATAGCCCAAATTTTGTTGAAGATGAAGAAGAGATAGCCCCTTCCTTTTTTGTTAATGTCCTCTGCCTTTAAAATATCCCCCTAAACCACAAAAATCCTACACAATGTGATACTTTACCCAGAAGAGATTTGTTAAAATAGCCAACCTCCTTCCAGAGCTTCATAGTAAGCCTACCTTGCCAGCACATTGTTGCCAACAAGTGTTATAGATAACTTCCCTTCATCATTTAGCTGATGCAGATTAATTTCATCTCGGAATATGTGGAATGAATCAGAGATATTTAGTTCTTCTAAAATAAATCGTGTTTCAGCGAAGTAGTTGAATTCAGTTCTTGGTATGTTCAGCACTGGCAAACAGAGAACCCCAGGTGGACTGACCTACCAAGAAAAAAGTTGACTGAATCACTGATAATGGCAGGAAGAAAGAAGACAACTACATTGACTCAAGCCTTGAGGGCAAACTGGAAAGGCTATGAAAAATCCCTTGGTCTTGCTAACCCTCTTGATATTCACACCACCTGTCCCTGAACCCCATGAGCAGAGCATTATCCACAGGTAAGTGGCCCTGATTATTTTACCTCTTGTTACTCTACATGAAAATTGTCATGCTTTACTTGAAATATTTTATGATTCATTTCAACCCTCCCACAATTAAAAATATATATGTACAGGGCCTCCCTGGTGGTGCAAGGGATTAAGATGTAACCTATGAAGCTGACCACAGATTCTGCAGCACGAGTTCGATCTCTGGCCAGGGAGAAACCCCACATGGCACAGCAGACCTCTCCTGACTCGCCCACTGCTCCCCTCAGCAGTGTATTTCAGTCAGTCTGCCTGTTCTGTTCCCCACTCTGTCTCTGGTGAATCCTCCCGCACCTCTGGCCTGTACCCCCATTCTTGTATGCATAAATAAATAAATCTTTAAAAAATATATATGTACATACGCTACCCTTCAGAGATAACAAATTCACTTGTGTTTATGGAATTGGCAGAACTTTGGAAGGACAGAAGTAGATCAGGGAAGTACTGTGTGACCAGAAAGGTAGATTTGTCCCATCTACATGGGGTGCCTGCCCCTCAGCTCCAAAGAATTGTTTACACGCAAGAAATTCAGGTCCCAGGTAGGCAAATCTATCAGTAATTCAAGAACAACTAGAAATCTACATTTGGGTTGTTATCTATGATGTTAACTATTACAACTAATTTTTAATCAAAATATTATATAGGTCACTTATGAGCTATATTTGGTGCACAAAATACCAGACTGTGACTTCCATTGATTTCTTATTTTAAAATCATTTATTAAACAAACAACAAACCTTTTATTTTTTTTAAAGCATTGTGGTAATGGAAACAGGAAATAAGCCTAAGTTAGGAACTTCAGATCCACTGTCAAAAAATTTTTTCTGGGCCTCCCCTGGTGGCGCAGCGGTTGAGCGCTGGGCTGCGAAGCTGCCCGCAGCCTCTGCAGCACAGGTTTGATCCCCGGCCACCGGCGAGGGTCCCACATGGCCATAGAACTCTCCTGCCGCACCCGCTGCTCCCCTCAGCAGTGTATTTCGTCGGTCTGTCTGTTCTGTTCCCAGCTCTGGCTCTGGTGAATTCTCTCACCCTCCTGTGCATCTAACTATACCCAGTGCTTGTATAAATAAATAAATAAATCTTAAAAAAATTTTTTTCTATAGAAAGTTTTAAAATAAAAGTGCTCTTAAAAATTAGTATGAGTGTATATCAACAAGCCCCAAATCACTGAGACAACAGGGTTTAGAAACATTGAATTTTTGCATGAAATAAATGACCCTTATTCTTACATCATCACAGCTTTGTCACAAGCATAATGCTTATTACACAGTTTACATCTTTATCATCCATCTCTCCTTCCCAGCATTAAGAAAGCAGGGTTGGTTTTTTTTTTTTTTTCTTTTTTGTAGGTTTTATTCAAATGTATCCCAGTACATAAAACAGTCTGGTAAATAACAGACATTTAATCCATAATTGTAGAATAAAATAAATGGATCACCCACTGCTGTAGTATACAAAACACACAGCCACTCCAACAAAATGGTTTTTCTCCCACATGTCAGGCAAATACTGAGTCAAAATTGTGCAATAATCATTAGCAATTTATACAGGTGAAATTATTTTTCTCAACTGATAGAATGATATGTAATTCCTGACATTGAATGGTAAGGGCAGAAAAACAAATACATGAGTTAAGATCATGTGGTCTACTCTGGCAGGACCTACTCTTAAGTTGCATTTGGAAGAATTAGGTTGTAGTCCCAACCTTTGCTGTGTGGACTTCAAGAAAGCCATTTTCCTTTCTGAGTCTCAGCTTTCCCCATCTATAGAACGAGACTTAACTACCCAAGTGAGAAGTATTTAAATGGTGTTATACATAGGAGGCTCAAAAAGTCTGTACTTATCCGCTGTGTTAATACTCTGAGAGGGAGTAGCCAGGTTCTCAGGAAAAGTTAAAATGGGGACACAGACCTAGGCAGGGGTGTGGGGTTCAGTAAACTACAAGGAAGACATAGAAATATAACAAATTCTCAGTATGTGACCCTGCAGCAATTGCATATTTCTCTCCTAGTTCAATGGCAAGCTTTAAAAGAAGTCAAACATCTCTTTATTTTTGTCTATCACAACTGCTTTTCTTAATCCTTTAATTAGATCTCATTTTATTTGTTCAAGACACTGTAGTTGTTGTTAGTGGTGTTCTTATTATCACACAATTTCTTTAAAAGTCCATGTTAATATGAATCTTAAAACCAGTCCGCTTCAGTCCATTTCAGTTCTTGAGATAAGTAAAATTTTTTCTTAGGAGCCAAAAAATCCAGTTAATAAGATTAATATTTGATATGCATGGCTCAATACAGGCACATTTATTGCCTCATATCAATTAATCTCCCTTGCAAAGTTCAACAAATTTTAAGAAAATTTGCATTTAAAGTCCTGTGTAGAGATCAGAGAATTTTACCCAGCATTTTCTGTCAGCTGTTTCCTTAACACCATTGTTACCACCCACAGTTCATTCTGGAAGACTGGGTTTCTTGTGAATTTAAAGGGCCATAGATAACTTTGCATTCTCTCAAAACGAAGTATCCAAACCAAACTAAAATAAAGCAAATGACATCCCTGAAAATTAAAAATTGTGTGAAATAGGGAACACTTACAATGTACTTTCTTATGTTTTAAGGCGACACATTATCATGCACTAAAACAATTTATGGGATGGGAGTTTTAAATCAATTTTCCACCCCTACAGAGCTGTGATAGATTTCATAGAGCAGAAAGATGCTACTCAAAGAATAAGATCATTAATTGGGAATGACTTTGTATACAAAGTCTGGGCAAAACTATATAGATGTGATAGGTAATACCTCTCTTACCAAAATTTCCAGCCAATATGTTATGTACTTCATGTGACGTTCATATAGCTTACTCTGCATGTGTATTTCTAGTCCCAATTTTAAGACTATCCAACAAGAACAATAAAGGAAAACAAGAAATCTGGCCATTACTTTTGTTAATTCTCTGAATTCCCATAAAAGTTATCAAGTATTACAAAAAAATTTTATTTTTAATTTGAAAACACTGATCTTACTGAAATAATGTGTTATAAAGAGAGTAACTAGAGTAATGAGGAATAACTAGAACAATGCCTAACATATAGTAGGTGCTCAGTAAGTATTGTTGATTAATGGATTATAATACTTTATTTTCTGCAATAAACCAGAATATGAAAAATTAACAGGTCGCTTGTTTTTCAAAAAATGTTTGTTCAAAATTCAAATATAAAGCATAATATCCCATACCTTGTCTAGAAAGTAAGCATAAGTGAATGCAGAAATGAGAGAATCCAAGTCACATGATTTATGTCCAATCACCACATGGACCTTTTCCAAGCGTTTGCTTCGATTCTGAAACAAATTCAAACAAAACATCAGAATTTAATCTGCAACAAATCAATACAAAGAAGAGATATTTCCCCTTTTTTAACATATGCCTTAACTATATCTTATACAGCTGCAGAAAGTTATCAATTTAGCCTGAAGGATATGAGGACATAAAGTTGCATGTTTAATATTCAAAAATGTTTGTTCAAATTCTAGTAAATTGCCAAGAAGAAAAAGAATGTGATCTTATTAAGATTATATACAACCTAATTAGATAGGAGCTGTATTTCTGAGTCATAATTTTTTAGTAAAAGATCATCTTGTTCTAAGGATTAGTTTCATAGCATTCTATATCATTTCCTTATATTTCTTTCTGAATTTGACAAAGTGACAACATATAATTTTGTAGGAATTCATTTTTTCATGCCACATTTTAGGTAATAGGATCTGTTCTTTCTGCATTATATGCCATAATTTAGCAAATGAAACTTGCTACAATTTTCATCTCCTCAGAGAAAGGGATCTGATTAGTATCATTTCTCTAAAACTATAAGTCAGTTACCATTAAAAAGCGTATATAGCCACCTCTCTGGAAAAGAAGACATAGTTCCTGGTTAACTCAATAGTTAACTTGAAATTTCTTTATAGACGGTTGACCTTTCTTTGAAATGCTGGGTTGGAAATGCCAGGGAACCAATTATTTCCAGAAAATTCCACAGCAAAACTGTCCAATATAGATCACTGTAACCTAAATTAACATCTTTATAGTATATGTGAGATGACACATGTATATAATTTCCCTACTTTTCATTCTTTGCTTGAACTTCTCTTTTTAGGACAGGCTAGGAAATTGTAACACTGCTCAAAAAGGATATATAAAAAAATTAGATCATGACTATTTCAAGAAAAGGCTTACTTACTCCTTCATCTACAGGACAAGGATAAAGCATCATTTAGTAGCTACCGGGTATTTTACAAATAAATCTATGAATCTAGGGTGTTGTTATTGTTTGTATGGAACTGCCTGGTATCAGAGTCAGAAACAAGTTAATTAATAATGAGACTGTGGGCCACGGGACATCACAAAGCAAATCCTGAAGGGAGCTAGCACTATACAGAATGAAGGCAGGATAAATATCCTGCAAATGAGTCATCCAATACATAATATTATTAAATAAGATAAACATATATTTTTTTAAAATACACCATAAAAATGTTTTTATGTGTGAGTTTGTTTCTACTTTTGATAGTTAACATCTGAATTCAAAGAATAATAATAAAAATTCTAAGTTCATTCATAAATAAAGACACTGAAATGCTGGCATTTCCTTAGTAAAAAAACAAATTAAAAGTATGATATAAACTTTTGAAGATAATTACAACCCCTTCCTCATTACCACCAAATCTGGCTCCCAATCTTTCTTCTCTCAGCTTCCTTCCCTTATTCTCATAAATGTGCAGCCCAATTCTCACTCTCAAGGACAGACTGATCCCCCTGTGAAAGACTGTCAGATATTCGAGAGGTACCTAAAGAAATTTAGGTAAATGGATTTATACTCCATTACAACACAAACACCCATTAGGCAATCACATTACTGTAGAATGCTGTTCTTCCGAGAAGCTCAAAGATCTAAGTAGACATTACCTCACTTCTCCTCCCTGATCCTGTAAGGCAGACAGTAAAATGATTAACAACACTTTTTTTAGAGGTCAACAGAGTCTGCGTGGGACTAAGATTGTTCCCAGAACTCATGACCCAATACCGTGATTCCTGCCTCCTCTGCCTTGTACCAACCACTCCATAATACCTTAATGACTGCAGTGTCTACAGAGTTAGACAGCACAGAGATTAAGAAAGAAAAGAGTGTTAAATATTCGCTTTAAATGCAATAAGGCTCCAGATATTTATAGCATCAAAATTACCCCAAAGCTAACCTATCTGCCTTTTTTTACCCATGGCTAAAAATGTTTTTTCTTTTTTTTTAATTTTGGTTTTTCTAATTTTGTATATTTTTTACATCATTTTTTATTTTTGTACAATGTATGCATTTACATATTGGTTATAGTCCCCGTACTATTCCCACCACCCTTGTTTTGATCCTACTCCCTTCTCCCCGCCCGTCCTCCCACCATAGGGTGTCTCTCGTTTATAGTTGCTTGTTGTTTCGATTTTTATCTAAGGCTAAATAACTCCTAGGTATGGCTCTATGTTCAACACTATATTTGCACACAAAGAAGACAACTGGTGTGTCAACTCATTTCCATACCTAAACCAATTATTATGTAGAAAAAGAAAGGATATCAATAGGATTGTGAATCCAAAGCATGTTGGACCAATTCTGACAAGTCAGCAATATTCTAAGATTAGGATTTATTTGCTCTACTCCATTTTAAGAGAAAAAATATTCATCTTACAGGTAGGCTTTAGAATCTCTCTCTCTCTCTCTCTCTCTCTCATCATGACTCTCTTCCAGCTTCTCTTCTCCTGACATATCAGGTTCCCTCATTGGCATGACCTCTTTTATGCCACTGGTTCATGTCCACCATCTTCAGTCAATTTGTCAGTCCAGGCACCAACACTCTCTCCCCTATGCCACCCACCTTCATCAAAACATACTATCCAGTGCTGATATTATCAGGGGTCTAATTGCATGTCCACTCACAAGTTCAATAGAGAGTCCATTCTAAAGACTACTCCTAGGTTAATGCGTTACTCACAAAGGCAATCAAATTTCATTTTAAAGAGAGCTTTGGGGAGGGCCTCCCTGGTGGCTCAAGGGGTTAAGCACCGCACTATGAAGCAATCCGCAGACTCTGCAGCATGAGTTTGATCCCCAGGCTGGCCAGGGAGAAACCCACATGGTGAGGCAGACCTCTCCTGGTTCGCCCGCTGCTCCCCTCAGCAGTGTATTTCAGTCAATCTGCCTGTTCTGTTCCCCACTCTATCTCTGGTGGATCCTCTCACCACCCCTCCACCCTGCACCTCTGGCCTGTACTCCAGTTCTTGTATGCATACATAGATAAATCTTTGGTGGGAAAAGAGAGAGAGAGAGAGAGAGAGAGAGAGAGAGAGAGCGCTTCAGGGTAGTATGCCACAATCCCAAAAGATGACTAGAAACTTTTCATACTGGCTGGTAATGGCAGGCTACCCAGAACAGACATCACTATCAGAAAGTACCATTGGTGTCCAATTAAAAGTGTTAGGCTTGGGCCTCCCTAGTGGTGCAGCGGGTTCAGCACAGTGCTGTGAAGCTGTCTACAGGCTCTGCAGCGTGGGTTCAATTCCCGGCTGGCCAGGAAGATTCCCACATGGCATGGCAGACCTCTCCTGTTTCGCCCACTGCTCTCCTCAGCAGTGTATTTTGGCCCTTCTGCCTGTTCTGCTCCCTGCTCTGTCTCTGGTGAATTCTCTCACCCTCCCATGCCTCTGGCCTATACCCCAGTGCTTGTATAAATAAATAAATCTTTAAAAAAAAAATGATAGGCTTGACTTCAAAACAATCTCAGATGTTCCTAAATCTGTGATTCCTACCAATCACCACTGATGAGATATAATTAGAGAGTTAACCATGCTCACATAGACTCCTGCCTGCTTGAAGAAATAAAATGTGAAATTAGTTGTGAAAACTCAACCAATAAGTAAGCTCAAGGAATTGCAGGATTTGGCTCATAAAACTAGAAATCAAGAATCAGGGTATACAGGGAAGTTTCAAGTTGCCCACCAAAAATGACTTTGGAAGTGTAAACAGCACAAGCACAGAGGTCAAGTCAAGGCATAAAACTATGAAAGCTGATTTCAGGTATCTGGGCTGGGATTCTGGGTCTTTGTGGTATCTCTTCACTATGCAGTGATGATCCAGTTGCCAGGGCAGCAATGAAACTGGTTTACAGGGACTTTGGAACACATGATACTCTTTGCACCTCTCATAACACGTCCTTAGGTACCTTCCTAGGTCACATATCCACATATTTATAAACCCACAGATGTTCTGTCTTAATATATTTGTCCCTTGATACATTTCAAATTGGAATCTAAAGTATTCAGAGGCAAATTCATCCAAATAAAACTGACATAGGTACAATTTATCAATTCAACTTGTGACTGTCATTCAACTAATAAAAACCTCTTCATTCCAGGAATTGTTCTACATGCTAAGGATAGAGTAGCATACCAAAGAGTCAAAATTCCCGGCCCTCATGGTACTGGTACTTAACTTTTTAGTCAAAGAATATATGATGAACCAAATAAATAATCATAATTGAAGGGAGTAGCTTTGATGAGACTCATTGAGAAGATGACATTTGAGTGAAGACCTGAAGTGAAGAAGTGGGTCCTAAAGATACCTCACAAGAATATCAAGCGCAAGGCCCTCAGTTGAGAGCAATCCCAGCATATTCAACAATTACTGCTTATGCACACATTTTCTCAGTGTGATTTTGTAAACTCCTAGTCAGGAGTAAATAGATCTGCAAAGAAAGTACCCATTCCCTATTACGGACATGAGCAAGTAGGCATTAAGGAAACTCAGAAGACTCACGCCTAAACTCCATGCTGTACAAGCCCAACATAAAAAAAGAATCCTGATAATGCACAGCAACAGACACTGTATTGCTTTGTCATCCACACACCCAAATGAATGGACAAGATCTCTCCATAATCAATGCATAAAATATATTCAATGTGCCAGTATTCCAGGTCACAACTTTAATATGCTTTCAAAGTGTAATCCCATATACCACTAAATGAGACTGCTTAATGAAGTTTGCTTATGTCCTTTTAAAAGCAAACAAAATGCCTAAGTATTCAGATTCAACTGCCCATTAAAGGAAATTGCACTTGTCAGGCAGAAGCACTTTCAAACACACCCACAGAAAACAGAATTGATCAGAAAGAGGGCTTCCCGAGCCCTGGTTGAGGTGGAGGTCACTCCATCAGTTTTTTTCATAATTCCACCCTCTCAGAAACAGAACTGTTTCTCCCTAAAACTTTCCCCATCTAAAGTCCCATAATTAATCTTTAGTCAATAGGTCTTTGCAATGCCCTTTCTAATCCTCTCTTCTTAAAAACTTGATACTTTTTTTTCAAAAAAATATAATTGAAATGAATTTGTTCCAATAACATTGTAGACAAACCCCAGAAGAGATGAAGAATCCCTTTCCTCACACACTGAAGCAGGACATATTTCTTAGTCCCTCATCCTAACAAATGAAGAAGAGTAAAGGCAAATAAAGAAGCAGCGGTAAAAAAAAGAATCTTGAATTTATCAATGGTATCTCCAAAGAAACCCAGGCACAAAGCAGAGCTGGCAGTTGAGCTAGTGTTTCCTTGACTCCTTCTAACTCTAAGTCAATGAGGGGGTCTCCCATCCTGGAGCCTGACTGTGGGTTCCTCCTCAGAAGACCCATGCACATTTGGCTGCCACGATCCTAAGTACGAAGACTCAGAGAATGGGCAGGAGGAAACCTACCACACTCCAGGACTTGGAGGTCCTGAGTCCACCCCCAGCCACCAGGAAAGTCACACAGGAGAAGATGTATCAGGGACCACAGCCAAAGGAACAGCAAAGACAAAAAGAGTGTGGAGAGGTCCAGAGCAGCCTGTTCCTCAGCAGGTGATGATCAGAGCCCCTGATCAGCTCTGTCTGCTGTGAATAAATTCACATCTTTTGCTCAAATGAATGAGATGCCTCTTGAAACTGTCACTGGGTTTAAGATGTTTCTAGAACTCCCAACCTCCTGAATTTCTCATTATCTTATCACCACCTGGAAAGAATGTTGGAGGGATTTGGACATGGGATCAACTGAAAGGTAAAAACAGCAAAAGAAGGAAATGCATATGACTCACTCTCTGAAAGGTCCCCAAAGCACAGGGATTTTTCTGGCCAAATTGAAAACCTTGGTTTTATTCTTTATTTTTCTGGTAAAGAAGAAATAACATCATATAAAAACAGACAGCAATAACACAAAGATGACTATATTAACATATTGTTGTTGTATATTTTTTATTTATGCATATATATTAACATGTATTCTTTAAAAAAATGGTGTGATTCTATTCCCAGCCTTTAAATACTTTTTAAAAATTACTTAACAGTATACTATGAACCTTTCTCCAAGATCAGAACTATAGAGCTTCATTCTTTTTAGCTTAAAAGTGGTGACAGTATGGATACATTTATATATGGGGATGGGGTAGGTGTGCATAAAATTTCTGAAATCAGCATAGGTGCTCTTTTTACTTAGTCCCTATGATATTACCAAATAGTATACTCTGGGTCGCTGGCCACTTAGTCCAGTTTCATTCTAATGATTAATTAATAAACAATAATACATGACTGGGAATCCATAATTAATTTCTTCTGAGAGCTATGCCTCAGTCATGTATAAAAACAAAAACATCTACTAGAATCTACAAATTCAGGACACAGACATTTTATATTTAATTTTCTCTTAAATGTCCTAATTCAATAAGTACTAGATGAATATAAACCAAGGAATTGGGAACAAGCAAAAAGCTTTCAATAAGACTCATGATTTCCTGGTAACTGTCTTACCTACTAATAAAGCTCAAACCTAAATCAGTTCAGATAATTATATGTTGCTTATAACCTGTTCCCTCACCTCCCTTCCTACCAATCCCAATAACATTTTTTCTCAGTCTTCCCTTTGCCATGCTGGAAATGTCTTCTTTAATACCTCTCTTGGGAAAAATGGGAGATGGTAGTCAGTCTGAGCAAATTTATTTATAAATATCGCAGATATTGTGCACCGTTACCTCCTATATTGTCAAATGCAGAAGACATTATGGGTATGTAATAGAGGATCCAAAAGCTAAACCCATGATTATCAGAGGTCCTCTTTTTTGGCTGGGCAGTTTGGATCCCCAATTCCCTGATGGTCAGGCTCCATTTAACATGGAGCTCTGGATATTGAATCAACTATTTTTCTTCAACTTGTGTGCTACTGACCTTGAGGGTATTCTCAAAAGGCAGAACTTCACCTATTATATATATATATATATATATATATATATATATATATATATATATATAAAACTCCCAATACCTAGTATTTTTTGGAATAAACTCCTGAATTTTACTTATCTGGGTCAAAGAACGTATTTTAATGCTCACCAGAAAAGTTGTAGAAATTTACATATTTACTCACAGAAATACCTGATTTTCAAAACTCCAATTCTGTATTTAAGCATTATCATATTGATAGGCAAAATATTATCTTAATGTTAATTTGTATTTA
Organism: Talpa europaea; assembly: GCF_964194135.1. Taxonomy (NCBI): domain Eukaryota; kingdom Metazoa; phylum Chordata; class Mammalia; order Eulipotyphla; family Talpidae; genus Talpa; species Talpa europaea. Next base: position 44,186,703 of record NC_140074.1, read on the forward strand.
TTATATTACAAATACTTTAGGTCATTTTTTCATATGGGCACTAAATATTATTGCCTTTATGCAGACATATTATTTATGTTAGTATTTGTACATCTTTAAGATGCTTATCCTATTCTCACTGGTGAATAAACTGGTGAAAATATTATTAACATATTCAACTCTGATCACATGAATAAGATATTATTTTGTTCTCTGGCCTTGGGCATTTATGGAACAACCTGTTCAATAAGTTGCATTAAGTATGCAATAAGCATACATTATTTAATATGACATTGTTTCAAGCACTAAAGAGCAACGGTATTCTTTGTACCATCTATTCCTCAGTCTGCCAACTCTGAAAAAGTTGCAATAATACAAGGCAGGCTAGTGGAGAACAGCCTTGGTATCCTATCACTTGACTAGAACGCCTTTCATGCTAGTCAATTTGTTTTGTAACAGATTAACCTCATGTAAAATGATAATGAAATTTAAAATCTAAAGTGTTGAATGTAATCATTATTGAATGTCAAAAATAGTGAAAGGTTTGCAAGATAGTAGCTCCAAAAAGAATAACTGATAAAGAGTAAAACAGGAGATTGCTTTTGTATAATATTTATATCATCTGGCTATTAAAAAGACAATATCGGGCCTCCCTGGTGGCGCAGCGGTTGAGCACTGGGTTGCGAAGCTGCCCACAGCCTCTGCACTACCGGTTTGATCACAGGCCACCAGGTGAGGGTCCCACATGGCAGCACAGACCTCTCCTGCCGCCCGCTGCTCCCCTCAGCAGTGTACTTCAGTCCTTTTGCCTATTCTGCTCTCTGCTCTGGCTCTGGTGAATTCTCCCATCCTCCCATGCTTCTGACAGTATCCAGTGCTTGTATAAGTAAATAAATAAATCTTTAAAAAAAAAAGGACAATATCCTTAATGTACAAAGAGCTCCCATACGTTGATTTTAAAAAAGACAAATAATCCAGGGGAATAATAGGTAAAGAATGTGAATGGGTAATTAACAGAAGATGAAATGAATATATGAAAAGAAACCCAACCTCATTAGTAATCATAGAAATGCAAATTAGACCAACCATAAAATGCCATGTTTTTGCTCTCAGATTAGCAAAAAACTTAAGTGTTAACACCCACGACCAGTTAGACTGTAAGTAACAGCGAGGAATACTACAACCACTGTGAGGTTAATCTGGCAGAATCTATCATGATGAAGAATGTTCATACTTTTCAGATCCAACTTTTTTTATTCTTTCAGGAATCTTGTCTATAGAATAAAATCACCAATAAATGTGGATGCTTTAAAATTAACATTATTATTTAAAACCCACTTTAAATATAGATAATTAATAAAGTCCTGAAGACTGTTTCTTGAAGCAGTGTTTGCACTGGAGGAAGAAAAAAAAAATAAAATAAGAAATAACTATGTTCAACAATCAAGGAATCACTAGATAACTATGGAAAATCCATAAAATAGAATCACAGCAACTATTATCAAACCAATGAGTTAGATCAATATCTAATGATCTGGAAAAATGTACTTTAATATTCTTTCCAACATCACGTGGTTGTTTTTCCTTCCTGGATCCCCACTCTCAGAGAAAACATGTTAATGTTTTACTTGGGATACACTGTCTTGCTGGCAGTACTAGGATTACCTTCTAGGGCATTGTTATTGTGATGCAAATTTATAAGCCTTACCCCTGACAGATCCACAGGAGAGACTAACACTGTGATGGTTCTACAGAGCAAGTAGGTTTGGGAACCATGGCCTTTATTTTTTTTTTTTAATTAATGTTTTTTTATTTTAACATTTATCATTTTTTACATTTTTAGACAATATTTGCTTCCCCCACACCCTCAGATTGAGTCCCCATAGAATCTCCTTCCCCAAGGCACGCCCCCCTCCCCCGCACCATCACCACGGTCCCCTGTGGTCCTCCCTCCCTCCCTCTGATCCCTCTCCCTCCTCCTCCCCTGAAGGATGGCTCTGCTTTATAATTGTCCGTTTTTATTTTGTTGTGTTTTGTACTGTTATTATATTTTTACACTGATGTCTTATTTGGTTCCCCTATATTCCTGCTATAAATGAAACCATCCGATATTTTTCTTTTTCCTTCTGGCTTATTTCACTGAGTATGATTCCTTCTAGCTCCAACCTCATTGCTGCGAATGGCATGAGTTTATCTTTTTTGATTGCTGAATAATAATCCATTGTGTATATATAACACATCTTGATTCAGTCATCTATTTTTGGGCAGTTGAGTTGTTTCCAGGTTTTACCTATTGTAAATAGTGCTGCAATAAACATATTGAATCACTATTTTTGTGTCCTTTGGGTAGATCCCTAGTAGTGGAATTGCCGGAATGTATGGTAGCTAGCTAATCTTAGGTCCTTTTTAAAGGCTGTGGTTCCCAAACCGAGGACCTAAGATTAACTAGCTCCATTCAGCTTCTGTTAACAGCATTTGGTTTTGAAAGGAACTGCTTGAGTTGCTCATGACTACCAACAATTTCAGAGAGAATTGTCAGAGAGAAATTTGTGTTGTACAGATTTACTTCAGTTTAGAATTAGAAAAGTCTTAAGGATCACTCAGGTGAAACCACTGAGTGGTGTCCAAACTGAGAACCTCAGATTGAGGGAAGAAACTATGCAGACTTTCATTTATCTCATCATCTAGCTTTCTGTTTCTTAAAAGGTTGCCTTACAGACTTTTATATTATACCAGTATACTACACCAGTATAGTAATAAATGAATAGAAATTAGACATAAATCTTGAAAGAATGTACTCAAAAGACTTTTGCTGATGCTGTTGTACAACCAAAATACGTTGGAACTACGCTTTATAATGAAACTACTGAAAACCACGAGGTAAACGGCAGAGGCAGGTAATATGTGCATCCACCCTCTACAGTGCCACCTCTTTGGCCCACTGCTCTACTTCTTCTGTGGAGTATGGAGAAGCAAATGTCAACCACCGAACCAATACTGAACAATAACTCTTCATTTGTTGGTGTGTGCAATCTTCAATTCCTAATCACTCACACTTTTAGGGGTCAGCTTTTCAACATCAGAGATCCAGATCCACTAGATTAATGTTTCCTTGAGAGTCCTGGCCACGACTTACACTTCTATATCCTCTAGCAGCTCTAAAGCGGTTCTGTGCAAACAGTAGGTGCTCAAAATGTTAGTTGGTGAAAACAATGATATCAGATATAACAGTTGAACAGAAGATAGCTTTCAATTTTTATATTATCTTTGTTATTTGTCTAACATTGTTAGGGAGTAATACTCTATAAACAGAGCAAAAGTTAAAAATTACATTATAATTTTCAATCTTTCCCAAGCTTACAAGACTTTCATTTCAAGACAGGGTTTCTCTCTGAATCAATCGCAACCTCTTTCTCTGTCTCTCCCCATATACATACATACACATACACACAGCACACACACACACACACACACACACACACCAGAGTATTATGATATTTGCATTCTCTCTACTTCATGGTGCAAAGTTTAAAAAAAACTTTTAAATGATTTCATAAATTAATGGATTTTATGAGTATAATGACATCATGTTTTCTCCTTTCCTCCTAAAACATAAAACACCTGACTTCTGAGTCTACTCCACATTCAAATGTATCCATTACTCTTAAGACCTAACCACTGTAATAATTTTATTTTTAAATGCCTCAAGCAGTGTGAAGAGGTGTACCATGGAACTCTGTCAAAACAGCTTACTAATAGTACATGCACATCCAGGAGCTCCAATTCTGGGCCTTGCAATAGGTTCATTAACCACCATAGACAGGCATGATTGTGAATAGCTACCAGGAATTATTGTGACTAGCTACTAGGAATTGCTATGTCCCCAACACTTGGGTGATTAATGGGTGTCCAGTGTTGAGTAATTTTTTTTTATTTTTTTATTTTATTTTTTACATCATTGTTCATTTTTAAACAATATTTGTTTCCCCCCACCCCCTCAGGTGTAGTCCCCATAGTTTCCTTCACCAATGCACCTGTGCCCCATCACCTCAGTCCCCTGTGCTCCTCTCTCCCTCCCCTGATGCCTCTCCCTCCTCCTCCCCTGCAGGATGTCTCTGATTTATAATTGTCTGTTTTTGCTTTGTTGTGTTTTGTACTGTTATTATTTGCTTATACTGATGTCTTATTTGATTCCCCTATATTCCTGCTATAAGTGTTAAGTAATTTTTATTCCAATTTAGATGGTTTTTCCAGTTTTGGAAATAACTTTTATTCCAATTTAAAAGACAAAATAATATCTATTGTATTAATAATCAGAGCTGCTAAGGTTGTTACCCCAAGGCACTGATTTTATACAAAGTAGATCCTAAGGAATTCCACAACTTCTTATGCTTTTTGTATTTTGCAGTTACATATTGTCTCTTTTGGTTGACAAAATGCAGATGTGTTGAGAAGCCTCCTACTGCTTATTCATAAATAGGATGACAACAAGAGAGACAACTACTTCCCCCAAAGGTTAAGTTTTCACATTTAAAATGCCACAAATAGGGCCTCCCCGGTGGCGCAGCGGTTGAGCGCTGGGTTACAAAGCTGCCCGCAGCCTCTGCAGCGCCGGTTCGATCCCCGGCTGCTCCCCGGCCTCCGGAGGAGGGTACCACATGGCGCGCAGACCTCTCCTGCCGTCCGCTGCTCCCCTCAGCAGTGTACTTCGGTCCTTCTGCCTGCTCTGCTCCCCGCTCTGGCTCTGGTGAATTCTCTCACCCTCCTGCGCTTCTGACTGTACCCAGTGCTTGTATAAATAAATAAATAAATAAATCTTTTAAAAATAATAAATAAAATGCCACAAATAAACAAACAAACAAATAAATAAATAAAATGCCCCTTTCACAAACTGTTGGTGATTTCTGAAGCTGGGAGGATTGGGAGCATGGAAGAAAGGAGAGAATGCCCTGTAACTGGTTCTGTGAAAAGCCCAAGACCTGGAGTCCACACTCATGGTAACTGGTCAGATGTGTCTTTAATTCCAATCTGTAGAAGTGAATTAGTGCTGGAAGTTGCACCTGGTAAAATATTCAACTAAATATCTGTTGAAAGAATGGATCAAGCAATAAATGAGGAGCCCACATGCTGGGATCATGCCAGCTCAGCTTAGATTGGGACTAGAGTAGCAAGAGGAAAGCCTTTTCTCTGCCATCTCCTATGCCTTTCCCCTCATTTCTGTTCTGTCGTCTCCCACACTCACCCCTAAGCCCAAGCACCCCTGGGGGCATTCTTTCTTAGCTTTGCTTTATGGGAAAGGGTAGAAGAGAATCACACTTACAGAATTCCAACAGAACCTACTGTGATATATAATTGAGCAAGGAAACATTCTCAGTGGAACTAGAATTAAAGGTTAAATCACTCCACATCCAAAAGGTTACTGGAGGAAAATAAAGGACTGGGAGCCTCCACTTTGCTTTGCTTTAATGGTATTTGCCTTTTCCCCTCTTTGTCCTGACAGTCTAATGCTACTTCTGTGCTCTTGTATGTATGTTTGTAAATATTTATCCTGCCTGCAATAAGTCAAAAAGCAATTTATGAAAGATGGAGAAATAGCACCAGATTGCGACTTCTCACTCCAGTCACTGGAGTGTCAGGTCTGCAGCCCTTTTTTCACTTTGTGAACAGAGATGGAAAGGCCTGAGGAACAGCAGGTGGGTATGGATGGAGGGGTTTCTTCATAGACTGCTTCTTACTCATATGTCATAGGAAAACTGAGGATGACTCTTGCTACACACATACTTGCATTAAATATTACTGTCTATCTTTTATAAGACTGACAAATCAAGAACAGAGAAAACATTGACAATAACAAAAGCTCTGACACTCTTTGAAGCTCCTCAGTTTGTCTTTTTTTTTCCTATCATTCCAAACACATTTTCAAGGCCCACTATTAAGTATAGAGAACCTTTCAATAAATAAGGTGTTCAGCTTTGTGCAGACACAGTTGTCCATAGAATGGACAACACCCAACCCCCCCAATCTTCAAAATACTATTTCAATTAGGAAAAAAATTCAAAAGCTATGCTTCCATTACTACTTCTCCAATTTGCCCTTAAAGTTGCTGTCTTAATAATAACCCTATTGTTGCTATTTCCCCTTAAAGTTTTTTCAAGTTTAAGTTTAGTTTCTTTAAGAGTTTTGTAAGTTATAGGAATTTCACTTTTTCTTTGTTTACAATATTTCCATTTTTGCTGGAAAATTTGTGATTCATAACTATTTTAAGTTTTCTTTAACGGGTCCTTATGGAATGGGGTTGGGGTGGGGGGAGCTCCTGCCACCCAACACTTTTTTTGTGAGCCTAACCCCAGATCAGAACATCTTAATGTGTTACCCTTTGTGAAGCCAGCCATAATGTGGCACAGGTTGCTCTGGATACTTTATTTCTTTACCCTCAGATTGGAAGGACGAAAGCTAATTAGTCAGGTTTTTCTCCCCCATCCCCTCCATGAGCAAGCCAAGATGTGCTCAGAAGACTTTTCCCAGAAGCTTTGCTTTTCTACAATCAGCTTTTTGTTGTCACAAGGAAGATCTATTGCTTTAATACTCATGCATGTAAATGTCTATATTTGGAACAGACGTCAGGCAGGTGACACCACACACCTGGCATGTCTGAAACCCGCTCAGACATGACAGTAATGAACAGATAAGCGGCTGGAAGCAGGCAGAAGGAGGAGATGTGTTTCCAGCAAGGTGCAGTTATGTAGGTTCACAGGGAAATGTACAAGGGATATGCAGAGCAATTACTGTACTTTGCAAAGATGACAGTTTTTAATGATGCCATTATTTATTACACTGTGTGTTTTTCAGTGACAGAAGAACCCTCACCTTCCAGGTGACCTCTCATTCATCCTCATTCCTCTCTCTCTCAATGTCTTGCTACATAAAAAACTTTAGAAAACTAAACAGTGCCTGACAGACAGTACTTAGGTCTTCCACCCAGGTGCACTGAAATGCATAACTTGTGGCATAGAATAGTGCAATGGGACTCAGACGAGATGAAGACTAGCTATAGAACTATATGCATATATAAATTCTGTTCTGTAGCACTAATATTTTAAGTGTCTACCATGTTAACATTAACTGAGTAGCATCCTTTGATAAGAACAAGCTTTCTCAGTGAAAAGTTTTGAGTCTTCTAAGCATCGGATCCTTCCAGCCTTGGGATATATTAGATTCCAAATAGTAAATAACCTATTTTCCAGTTGCCCAGACATTTTTCCTTTGTCTCTTCTCTTCTGTTCAAAGAATTGCCAAGAATCTCCAACCACAGACCTTCAATATGGAAAATTTGATTTCTGCCACTTCAAGGGGCATTATCAACTGAACAGATTATAGAAAAGAACTTTAATAGAAAATATTGAACAGTTTTCTACCTTGATGTAGAAAACTTAAAAAAGAAAGTTTCTTTTTGTTAGAGGAAGAATTTATTTTTAAAGTAAGTGCTATACTGGATTCTCAATTGAAAATCATATGTCAGGCCTCCCTGGTGGCACAAGGGGTTAAGACGCAACCTATGAAGCTATCCACAGCCACGACAGCACAAGTTTGATCCCCGGCCAGGGAGCTACCCACATGGCACAGCAGACCTCTCCTGACTCACCCGCTGCTCCCCTCAGCAGTGTATTTCAGTAAGTCTGCCTGTTCTGTTCTTTACTCTGCCTATGGTGAATCCTCTCACCCCCACATATACACACCTCTGCCCTGTACCCCAGTTCTTTTATGCATAAATAAATCTTTAAAAAAATAAAAAGTATTAAAAAATAATTTGTCAAAAGATTTACAAATGAGAAAGTTTTGGCAATATTGCAAAAACCTTAACAATACATAATAAAAAGGAATCATCACCAAAAGATTTCACCATAATAAGCATCTATGAAATTGATGACATTAGCTTTAAAATTTTTTCACCCATCTTGTAAAATAAGTCTTTATTTATTTTGGGACAGTGGCTAGGTTCCATGATGAATTATATAAAACTCTTAACTAAGAACACACATTTGTTACCATTTTATTTTCCTTAAGCCCATGTTTTTTCTAAGTAATTTCCTTTGCCAAAGTGTGGAATTTCAACAACAATCAGAATGTTACATATTCATTTCTTAATACTCTGGTGTCTGCCCTGAAGTTTCCAGAAACTTGAAACTACTTACAACTAACACTACTCCTTTCAACTTTCTTAATCTTTCAAAGCTAACACACTGCCTAAGGCATAGACATGAAGTCTTTGGCAGTATCAATGTAAAAAATAATAGCCTTATTACACATATCTGACCATTACTCACCAAACAACAACTGAAGAAGTTAACCTACAGTTTGAAGACCCAAAGGAATAATAGCATGTTAACAGTAATCATGAACTAGAATAGTATTTCACAGCTAGATCAAAGTCCAACTACTATTTTTGGTTTGTTTCTATTTCAGGAGCCTGCTGCAACTAAGAGTCCTTAGACTATATTAAATGTAAATTTTCATCAAAAGAAGAGAGACTATAAGACTCCCTGACATTTTTTTTCAGGCATGTGAACTTTTAATTCACTCATCTTTAGAGTCGCAGAGTGAAAAGGAGGGAAAATGCTAAAAAAAAAAAAAAAAAAAAAAAAAAAACCTTCATGGCAAAGCTTCTGGATATGGTAGTAGAAGGGTATTGGTAGTACAATGGTGGGTAGGAGCAGGAAAAGACAGAGAATGTGGGACCATCAAGTGGGGGAGGTTGTCCTCTGTTGCCATTCACTCGGTGGGCAAACTCCAAGGGGCACCATTCACATTCATAGTTTTGTACTCCAGGGAGCAGCATTCAGATGCAAAGGAAATTGTGCAGAGTAACTGCACAGAGTAACTGCAGAGTAACTGCAGAGTCACTGCCTTGGATTATGTGCTTTCTCTGACCCCAGTATCCTGGCATGTCACAAACTCTCAGAATCCTGTGCAAAGATTCTTTATCATCCCAACATGACAGCTGACAACACTGGTTCTGCCAGAAATAACTGCGTCAGGACTGAGATCACAGAAGTTGCATGTTTGACCACTTCCTGCCTACAATCCCACAGTAATCTGGGGTAATTCTGATAATCCTGTGTCTCCAAGCCCTGTGGGTCCCACCCCACTTGACCTTCTTGGCTATTTCATACATGTTTAAATTTTATCAGGGTCAACTCCTGATTATCTCTGTACAAATAGAGAAGATATGGAATTCTGTGGTAATTTGGGGAAATAGTCATATTATAAATAATGTCAGTATAGAAATGAAATTAATAAATGTATACAGATTAGCACAGACAACTGCCTATTCCAAAAGTCTCCCTTGTTGGGCATCGGCAGGCAACCAGGGACACCATGCCATTCTGGCCAGAGGCCTTGACAGCTGGAACAAAATTCTTTCAGAGGACTGACCCTCCTTATCAACAACCTCCACCGACAGCAAAGCATCAGCCAGTTCAGATCAGAGCCTGCTCAGGGGCACTTTCCAAACCCTTCCCTCTGCCTGCCCTGAGCCTCTCCATGGAACTTTTGGAAAACATATTGTAGAGAGCAGGGGATGGGGGCAAGGTAATGAGACTAAAACAACAGTGTGTTTCCATGTCACCCTGCTACCAAAGCACTGCGATTATTCATTCTGCTATGGGCTCAGTTGCACACTCTCAAATTCCTATGTCCACATACTAAGTCCCAGTGCCTCACCATATGAACTGATTTGGAAATGAGGTTGATGCTCATGTAATTACTGAGTTGGTACGAGGTCATTAGGTATGTCCTCATGCAATCTGTCTGTTTCCTTAGGAGAGGGGAAAGTTTGGACACATGGACACATAGAAAGCAATGATGATGTGAAGACACAGTAGGGAGGACCTCCAAAAGCTAAGGAACATCTGAAATGGCCTGAATTAGGGAGAGAGGCCTGGCACAACACCCTGCAGATGCCTGCTTCTCTGACTTCCAGCCTCCAGAACAGGGAGACAATAAAAGCTATTGTGTAAGTTATTCAGTTTTCAGTACTTTGTTAGAACAGCCCTAGGAAATCAATACACTAAGTCACAGCTCCACTGAGGGTTCATTCTGTAATTCTTTCCAGTTTTGAGTATATTTGAAATTTTCCATAACACAAAAGATTTTTAAAAAGAAGTCATGTACACAGTCTCAGAAATATTAACAATTCAGCTGCTTTCTGCTACAGGACTCCCTAAGGAAAACCACAAAGTATCAAAGTAGCTCTAATATCCAAAAATACAGCTGATCCTCTCATCAATCCATGAGTCTAATTTCACATCTGCAAGCCCTTTCCAAGGATCACTGGTAAATCTCCCAAACAAGGCGCCAGAGAGCTCTGTTGTGCCTCTTGGCTCTTTTGGGCTCCAAACAGCACATTCTCCTCCAAAGCCTAATTGCAGGCAGCTTCACAGAGCCTTTGAAAACCGCACATGAGGTGAGGAGGGAGAAAGCATCTCGCAGTACAAACCCAAGACGAAAGCTTTGTGAATTAGTTTTCCGCCTAAATGTGAACAAGCTACTGGATACACTTGGATGGCATTTAACACGCGGTAGGCAGGTTAAGAAAAGTACACCATAAAGTGCATTAAATAACCTCATAATCACATTTAAAGGCTAAGTGATCCAGGGCCACCACCAGTATTAAAATCCATGATAACAAAAGCAGTCAGCATTTTCCATACCATATGCTTGTAAATGTTATTCTGCAGGGAACCAATTAAAACTATGGAATTCTTAGAACACAGACATATGGAACAAAACAGGGCAACTTATCTTGTCACTGTGATGCTTGCTCAGTACATCTATTAGGGAAATGTAATACTGAATTATTAGTACAAATAAAAGCTATCTTAGTTATGAATACCAAAAGGCAGCTCCAGCATTGAAGGCTTCCACTCTGGTGGTGGAATTAGAGTTTTGAGTAAAAGGAGAGCCAACTACTTCTGAAGAGTCACCTGAAATATCAGTCACTGAACATCAAAAATATAATAACTGCATCAAATAATTAATCAGTTTAGGTCTCAGCTTTCTCACTCACTACACTGGGAAAATATAACAGTAATGACATTCTCCAAAACTCATAGGATTACCAGAAAAATTATTTAGAAAGTGTACACAAAAGCACATTGGGAACTTGAATGCCTTGCACCAAATCTGAGTCTTGTTTTTATTATTACTGATGGAGAGAAGCAGGTAATACAAAATAGGCAATTGCAATGCCTTCCTGATAGCTATTGAACTCAAAATCATAAGATAGCACTATTTAATTTTCCTGACATTAAAAAGAAATGAAAACTTTTAAAAATGTGAGTTACATTCTTAGGGCAGTCTAAATTGACATATTTCATCCCATCCCTGGAGTGTCATTTGGTATTACTGCTTAATTTAAATTTAACATTAAAAAAAACAGACAACACCTTCTAAAAAGATAATTCGGATATCATAGGAGTCATGCTAGAATATAGGATCAAGCAATGCCATATAGAACATGTGAGAATATAAGAGATTTAAGGAAAAGAGTAGAAAGAATTTACAGCTGAAGGAGTGTGTTAACTCTTACAAGATAAGAAAAGGGGCCGGAAGGAGTATTGCAGCATCAGGGACCACATTAGCTGATGATAAATTAACACCAAAATGTGAGCCACTAATTTCAAAACACAAATTTCACATGCACACAACCTACTTTCTTATCAAAAACCCCACTACAATTGTGTATTTTTTAAATCTATACTTTTTAGGCATTGCTCTCATTTTTGTAGCCTTTTCCCCACAGTCAATATGTTTGAGCAGCAAAGAGGGACCTCAATGTTGTAAATTCCCACAACTTCCCATGCAAGTCTTGATACTTGGTTCCCTTGACCTAGAACTCCCTATCCCCTTCTCTGCCCAGTGAAATAAAATTCTGATTTCCAAACTCTGCTCAAACATCCCTTGCTCTGTGAACCCTCTCCTGACCACCCCACCACACTACAGTACTGGAGATTTTTGAAGTGTTAGACATCAGCAGAACTAGTTGTCCTGAACTGTGTGCAACTTGAGGGTAGGTTTGAGTGATCTGTATTGAAATTCCCTGTGGAAGCCCCAAACCTAGCAACTTTCTATGCACTTAGTTAAATGGTGTTCAGTAAATATTTATGCAGGTGGGTATGAGGACCCTGGCCACAGAGGCACCCCCGATACAATTCGTATCACCAGTAATCACCCTGCTTTGTCCCTCTGATGTGTATCTCAAACTCGGAAACATCAAAATCACAAAACATGCAAAGGGGGCACAAAGAAGGACTTTTAAAAACACATAGCCCTGCCCCTCTCATTCTACTATATTTCACACAGGTAGATATGAAATGGGACCCAGGTGGCTGCTTTTTTAGCAAGTTCCCTAGGCGAAAGTGATGCACGTCAAAATCCAAGGACCCTGGCTCTGTGACATATTAATAATAGAAATACTATTTCCCATGTGGTAGGGGGAAACCTTTCTACATGCCTGCTTGCAAACCTCACTTCAATAGAAATGATTCAACAGAGGAACAGTTGGGTTTTAGAATGAAACTATTTAAATAAAATGAAAACAAAGTGTACAATTAATGCTCAGAACACAAAATCTCTTTGGATTTGACAGAGCTGAATCACATGGAAGTGTCACAAATATTGATAAAATTTGCATTATTTCCTTAAATGCAAAGAAAAGCTTGTGCTTAGGAGCACTTCATGCCATGACCCACTTAGCCAGAGAGAATGGGGACAGGGCTTCTCCTGACCACATCACTACCCCATTCTGGGGCTACTTTCCTCTGGACTCTTAAGGACTTCAAGGGAAATGAAAAACAATGGGTGATACTGATTCCATGGACACACCTATATAAACAATTGCTTTTTAAAATTTCCCCTTTACATTATTTGATTTATCCCTTCTTCTTTGCTACCTACTGTTCTTCCTCTCATGTACACAAACACAACTATTACACTTAGCGGTGATGGGTGGGGTGCAGCCTGACACTCTCCAACTCTTTTTAGTGAAAGGCCAATCATTCTAATTCTATTTCTAATACAGCTGTATTTCTAATACAGCTGCCACTTTTGAAGTAGGTTTAAAATAACTATTGGATCTTGGAAGTGACTTAAGCCCAAGAGGAAGTTTTATATATAATCACCACAAGGCCTGCCATCTCTAGAATTGAGGTGACTCAAGAGAAATGCCAATCAAAGACTACATTATACGAAGGATTTTTAGGCGTAGAATTTAATAAAGGTTGACACATTTGAAATAAAGTTGTCTCTTCAGGACACCGTAGGATACAAAAAGCTTCCAGGCAGGAGGCACAGGATACTAATCCTAAATCCACTACTAACTAGCTGTGAGACCTCGCTCTAGACATTGCTGTATTCTCAGCCTCATATTCTTCATCTCTAAAGGAGATGAAGCAGATGCCAGCTAGAGTTTTTCACATTTAATGTTCCAAAACAAGTCTACAAAAAAAGATAGATTATGTGAGAGGAATACCAGAGAACCTTGCATTTTACACAAGAACCCATATATTTTAACACTTTTTTAATCAAACAAATGACTTTCTCATGATTAAATTCCAGGTATTACTGTACTCAAGACTTTGAGGTGACCTTTCAAGAATCTCTCTAGTCATACTTCCCAAAAGAGATCTTTGTTGACCGTGACATTCTCCTTTCTCATGTTTAATGCCTAAAAAATATCAAGACATCAGCAAGCAGTAACCAAGTATGGTTACTCAAATGAATGAGCTCAAATGAATGAACCTCTATTTGAAGAAGGAAATCTCTAAATAGAGAAAAATTAAAGGCTTTTAGAAGGGCAACTGCTACCTTTTATGATATCACTTCCAACCACCAACTGCTACCTTTTATGATATCACTTCCAACCACCAAGACTTGGAGACAATATCTATTTAGGAGAAACATTTTCACAAGGCAAAATAAAATCTACTTGGGTATAGTGTAAGGATATATCTCGACCCTCAGTGCGATCTGGACTTAGCACGAAGAAGGAGTTTAATGGTGGTGATGCTATTGACATATTCTGGAGCTGATCAAGCTGTTTAGAAAGGCAGCGTTAGGGATCAATAGCCACATCAGCAAGATGCTGCTGGTCCTGCTGATTTCTCAGAAATTGTGCTCTGCAAACGAAAGGTCAGCACTGTGGTCAATCAGATGGTCCTCGAGGCCTCGAGATGCAAGACATTGATGACTCTGAGCACAGAAAGCAGAGCAGACTCAAGGACAGGGCAGTTAGAACCAAACATTCTGCTTAAATTCTGCCGAATAGAAGAAGAAAAAGAGGACACCTTAGTCCATTGTATTTCTTCCCCATCGGTACACTAAGGTAATAACACTTGAGGAGAGTGTGGGAGGTCCTATGCTCCCAAAATAGAAACTATGTAAACCAACATACCTCAATAAAACAATTTTTTGAAAGACACCAAATAATTCACATTGTTTGAAGATTACATAATATATCAACATGAAAATAGTTCATCAATTCTGGGGAAAAAGCAAAATGTTAACTTCATGAACTTTTTACATCATTCAAGATTATGAGACACTTTGTGTAAATTATATTATCTAAGTAAAATGAAAGTAGTTAACATTTTAATTTGAAAAAGTGTATATTGTATAAAGCTTAGTGTATGACTACTGAAAATAAAATCAAATATATTCAGTAATACTGTATAAATGAAAGAAATAAAAGTCAGATTCTAAATAAAAATTTACAATGAAAATTATGAGGAAAAAAGAGAACAGTAGAGCAATCTACTTTGAAAGCAGTGGATATATAAGAGACTGGAGGAGGAAATTCTCTGGAGGAGGTTAGGGTTCCCCGAACACAAGAAGGTGAACCACAAAGTTCTTATGAAAAAGCAATTGCCCCCTTTGCTCAGTTCATCTCATCCCCAGTGATGCTGAGTTTTAGCTGTGCAATGAAAAGTTACTCAGACAGTAACTCTGTATATGATTCCATATCCAGAGAGTTCTTGGATCTATAGAACAATTCTCCATTGACTCTTTTCTAAGAGAATGAGGGTAGACCACATATTTTAGAAAAGTCAGGGGCATAGAGTACTGATTTCCTATGAGGAATAAGATTATTATCTAGTGTGGAGGGATTTTCTCCTCTCTAATCTGTAAAAGCTGAAGCAGATTGCATGACAGGACCAAGTGATTAAAGCAGTTCTCAAGCTCACTTATTATTAAAAGTCCAACTATTTGTCCTGATTAATCCTCATCCACTCACCCAAGAGCAATCTGAATTATGAGGAATTGCCCCAGTTTGAAAGTATGTATTTTTAAAATATATGAATACATGAACAGTTCTTTCAGTCTTCTTATCATCAAAACATAGTACCAGCACACGAAATTAAAAATTGTGAAATGAAACATTTTTAATTTTTCACTTGGATGAACTAATGATAGTGTATATTAGAGTAGCTCACCAGGGCATACAAACAAATACACAGTTTTTCTCCCAAATGACCTGCACAATCATGCTGAAAGGTGAACCAGGGAAGCGATGTACAGGAAAGCATTTCTAAGTCATCATTATCACACCGTCATCGTCATCATCATCACACACCACAATAATTTGCTATGATTCAAGCACAGTTTTTTGAGTTTTATAGTGACAGTCTAATTTAATCCTCAAGACTTCCTACAAAGGGGATTCTATTGTTAGTGCCAATTTATATATGAAAAAAATGAGGCACAGAGAATTTAAAGATTTTCCCAGGCAATATTTTTCCATAAGTATTTTACCGGTGATTTAAAGGAACTAAACCACTTTCCCCAAATCCCTAACTTGGGAAACAGACACAGCCTAAAGTTACTCCAAATATGGCCAGAGAAATTACTTCCACCTACACCTCGCCTGAAGACATGAAAGAGAACTAAGTTGCTAGTGGAGATTTTTTTATTATTATTATTAATGCTGAAAAGAGGGGTCAGGATTATAACAGAGGAATCTCCATAAAAAGGGGAGGTACCCCCCACCCCCAACCTGCCGGTGGCGCAGCGCATTGAACACAGTGCTGTGAAGCTATCCGCAGCCTCTGCAGCGCGGGTTCAATTCCGGGCTGGCCAGGGAGCAGCCCACATGGCACAGAAGACCTCTCCTGGCTTGCCTGCTGCTCCCCTCAGCAGTGTGTTTCGGTCTGTCTGCCTGTTCTGTTCCCCACTCTGTCTCTGGTGAATCCTCTCGCCCTCCCGCGCCTCTGGCCTGTACCCCAGCTCTTAAATAAATAATAAATAAATCTTAAAAAAAAATAAAGGGCCTTCCTGGTGGCACACGGGGTTAAGCACCGCACTGTGACTCTGTTCACAGCCTCTGCAGCATGAGTTCGATCCCCGGCCGGTCAGGGAGCAACCCACATGGAGCAGCAGACCTCTCCTGCCTCGCCTGCTGCTCCCCTCAGCATGTATTTCAGTCAGTCTGCCTGTTCTGTTCCCCACTGTCTCTGGTGAATCCTCTTACCCCCTGCATCTCTGGCCTGTACCCCAGCTCTTGTCTGCATAAATAAATAAATTAAAAAAACTATTAAAAACTGGCAAAGAATTTCAGATTTCTTAATCAAAAGTTGTATGTGGTGATTATCTACCCACCGATGAGACCATTAATAGAATGTTAGTGTGGTCCTGTCCAGTGTCCAGCTGACAGGATGAATTGTATCTTCAGACCACATTGTATACTGCAATATTATTCCTAATTTTAACTTTCCTGCCTTGGAAGGATAATAACAAATCCCTGTGCGATGCCTTCTAACTTGCAGTGCCGCCTGTGGGAGAAGGGTCTGGCTGCTCTGACTAGCCGTGGCTGCTGAACTCAGAGTGGGATGGCTTCTTCTGGCTCTGCGAAGAAGCTCTCTTATCCTTTCTTCTGCCCCAGGAGCAGTATGTCCCAGGCATTTGTTACTCCTATACTCTGCATCCCAGAATGAAGAACATGCTTGAAGTCACTGCTGACCCTCAGCAACTTGTAACACAGCGAGGAATAAACCTTTGCTGCTAAAAGCCACTGACACTTGGGACTTTTGCTCCCACAGCCTAACCTAGTGGAAATTGATGGCTACAGAGCAGGACCTACAAAGTCTGCTGAACACAGTGATGTCTGCTGACTGTGAGTTTGGTAATTGTTGAGGGTGTTAAGGGAAACAGAACTCTGTCAAGGGGAAAGGAATTAGAAAGGGCAAAGGGGTGGTGGTAGGGAATGGGGTGTGGACAAAGAACACATTGCAGAAGTGCAGTGACTAAGCAAAAGCCTCAACAAAGGAGGAAGGACAGAAACAATAAAGGAACACCATTCATAACAAAACATCATTTATGAACTATACCCTGATGACAGGAAGGTGGGGACAAAGAAACAAAAAGCAAGCAAGCATCCAGATGTCAAAGAACTATCAAAAGGCCAGAACAATAAAGAGAAGCAAATTTTTAAACTTTTTTTTTTTTTTAAAGAGAGAGACCAAACAGTGGTGAAGGGAAATATAAACCAATTTAAGAGACCAAAATAAGCTGCATTCAAGCAGGATGTTTTCTGCAGCAAGTCTTTGGAAAAGGGACCACACATGTGCTTTCCTCCTGGAGGATGCAGACCCCCAGGGAAGAGCTTGCATTAGGAAGGACCCCCCACCACTACTTCTTCCCTCTCTCTCCATAAGCCCCCCCAATCCCAAAGCTCATTAACATACTTACGCTCCCCTCTTTAACTGCCTGGCTCTGTGAAGGCAAGGGGCCCCAAGTTTTGTTTGACACATAAAAATATTTTGACAGATGTAAAAAATTAAATAATTTTAACAGCAACACCTATTAGAAACATATATGATGGGCACTGCCCACTGTAGGGCCTATGGAAAAACCCTTTGAGTTTCTCAGACTGTTTTTCTGTGACTTTCCAGCACAGGTGGCCTAGTTGGTAACAAGTAGTCTTGAGATGTAGCCCACATGGGGAAAGCACAGTAAATAATAACGTAACCTTGATGGATAGTTTGCATGCACAAAACATACGTGTGTAAACTAGGCCTAAACTTGACCTGTGCCAGCTTTGTCTATAAATCCTATGTAAGCTAACAGGGCGCCTCCTCTTACTGATCCCTCACTGGCCTCTTGCTGGCTACTCAGGGGCACAGGGCTGGTTCTGCAGCAGGAGCCAGTGGCCGGTGCCAATGCTGGACACTGCCACTGTGACTATCTGTGTATCTCCTGCTGCCTCATTATAAAGACTTGTTTCTGCTCCCCACATACGGGCTTCATGACCTGTTTTCTCACCTGCCACCATCAAAGAGAGGGCAAGCTGGGGCCCCACACATAGTGCCAAGGCCTGGATGGCATGAGATGAGTAAGGTGCCTGATACCTACCTTAGGCAAAATTGCTGCCAATGACTGTCTTTGTGGGGCTACTGCAGGGAGATTCTTTTTTCCTCCCATAGCAATTTCTTCTCCCACATCAAATCAGAGCACTAAACAATTCTTCCTTTGTAGATTTTTAACACCTTAGAAGAAGGTGGCATGGGCTCGTCACCTGCCCACTCAGTGTGGCCAGTGAAGCGACTCCTTCTCTGGGGAAAGTCTCCCCTCCAGACTCCAAAGCACCCACAAAAGTGTCCAGGAACAGTGCCACCTGACGCCCAGTGAATCAGTGCTCACTACTCACGGTGGTCTTGGGGGAGGCAGGTCAGCATCACTACAAATGAGCCTATTAGAACCGCAGGTCTCACCCCAAAATGGACTGAATAAGAATTTGCATTTTAGCAGGCACGCAGATGACTCATGTGCATATGAAAGTTTAAGAAGTGCTGCTAACAAAGCAAAGCAAACTCTTAGATACAGAGAACAGATTGGGGGTTTCCAGAGAAGGGAACTGAGAGGCGGGTCAACTGGGTAAAAGAAGTCAATTGTTTGGTGATGGATGGAAACCAGACGGCAAGTGGTGACCACTTTGTAACATATACAGAAGTTGAATTGTAATGTCATACACCTGAAACGTGTATGTGATAAACCAAAGTTACTTCAATAAAAATGTATTTTTCAAAAAAGAGAAGTGCTGCTATAATGACTCCTCTTGTAGTTAAGTATAAGATGTCCCTGGGTTGTATTGAGATGGAAATATAAGCTGAAACTCAGGTATAGCATACTAAAAACTTTGCTCTGATATTCATTAGCTGTGTGCCCTTGAGCAAGTTACTTGATCTCTCTGGGCTTTAGTTTCTCCCTCTCTACCAGGCTTAATGACAGTCTCGCAGGATTGCTGTCAAAGCCGACTAAAGTAACATGTGTAAGCTATAAATACTTATAGGTGTTAACTCCCTTGCTTCTGGCAAGAGCAGATTTTGAGGGGCACATACCAGACTTAGAAGCAGACTAAAGATGGTTTGAGGAAACTGGGACAGAAAGAAGGTCCAGCAAGAGATACTGGTCATGGCAAGACACCAGCTTACTGTTCCTACCTGGCCTCTATGTTTTCTGCACTATGTCTTTAAAAAAGCTGAATTACATTCAAAAAAGAGTAGGAGGGCTACAGTTGTGGCACACAAGGATTTACTTCCAGAACCTCCTGCCCCACAGCGTGCTAATTATTTAGCAGATGTGCATGATTTAACAACTACACTGTTAGGTCTCTGAGAGTCAGCGTGTTCCACTGCCATCCCAACACTTACAAGAAGATACCATCTCAAGTTTATTTCCCTTGGCATATATTAAAGCTTCCCAAACCAGCAGAGTAAAGGAATTATCATGCTGTATACAAATAATCCTGTAGATTTCTCGAAAAGAAAAAAATCATGTTATACTTTCAGGACTACTGGTGTCCTAGAAACTTGAAATTATAATTAATATAGAATTTCAAGGCTAGACTAACCTTGAACTTCATCTCCCTAAATTTCCTTCCAATTATGCTTGGATGTTTCACTTTTTTCATCAGTATGAAATTAATCAAACTCTTAAGAAGTATTGGAAAATACAGGCAAGCCAGGACCTACCCATAGGCCATTGTGTCTGATGCATCATCACGTAGAGAATGTAGCAACCAGGTGGCCTCGCCTTGCGGTGGCTATAAGAAATGTTGATCCAGAGATTTAAGTCTCTTCATGCAAGTATTTGAAAAAGAAGAATTCAGTTTATACTGCACTAAAATAAAAATACTCAATATTACATGACTGTGGATCCATTCAAGGTTTTGACCAGTTAATGAACATGATCCAAATGGAGAACTAGTGGGGGAGGAGGGAGGAAGAATAGTCCTCTTCTGTAGCAATGACAGAGTTCATATTATATAGTCAATTAAATTTCCTTCCTTCTCCCCATTAGGTGAAAGTCTCATCTGAAGTTGACATAAGTGATATCCAGTAACGTGTTGCCCCATTAAAGGGATGTGAGATAATGTCTTTCAGGAGCATTCTACACACTACAGGTGATACTTGCTTTCCAGAGCCCGTGGAGCTCAGCATGTTTCCACCCTGCCAGTGATAGACCCCACACCCATTCATCTCAAACTTGCAAACTGCTCATCAGAGTCCATCACACCAAACCCCAAAGCTCATCAGGCTTGTTTCCCTGCATGTTCCCTGAAATACAGCTCAGCGCATGTTTCATCTTTGGATATTCTTCTCGTGGAAAAGTGCCATGTATATTCACTCAGCCATTTTCCTTCATGCAAATGAATCCAAACCACCAAACTTTTGTTGAGACCTTCAAACTATCCTCTGACAGCATTTTGCACTGTTATTTTGTTCCTACAGGTTCTAGTGGAAGCAAAGGACTGGGAATCAGAAGACAGATTCTGAATCCAGTTCTGCCATCACTGGCTGTGTGTTCTTGAGCTAGGCTGGATTTCACCTCTCTGACCTTGTCCTTCTCATCTGTGTCATAACTTTAACAATAGATGTCACTAACCAAGATTGATCAAATGAGATCACATAGGTGAAAGCAGTTACGAAGTAAAATACCATGAATTATCACACCCAGGAAAACAAGCAAATAGCTTGACTATTCCAAGGTTTGACTGTTTCAAAAGATTACATCTGTTTGAAATAATTAAGAGCAAGAAGTGAAAAGAAAAAGAAGAGGTGGCTTCCCTAATCAGACTCTATCTTGTGGTCTCAAATATGAGATATAACTGACATATTATAATCATCTTAATTTAGCAGCAAGGCAGCTCCAGATCATTTGCTCAAATTCATATTCTAAAAATTAACACAGTACTCTCACCACTATGTCTCTCAAATCTGTCAGGAGCACTGGCTTAG
Source organism: Talpa europaea (assembly GCF_964194135.1). Classification (NCBI taxonomy): domain Eukaryota; kingdom Metazoa; phylum Chordata; class Mammalia; order Eulipotyphla; family Talpidae; genus Talpa; species Talpa europaea. The sequence continues at coordinate 44,207,969 of NC_140074.1, forward strand.
ATGTTGAGAGACCTAAAAATCTACGCATGACTTTCTCACAATATTCTGGAGACAAGTTAACCTTTCTGGACTTTCCGAGTCTTGAAATTTGGTGAATTTCTTCCAGAATCAATCTAAAAAGATACCTGATGAAACTTAAGAATATTCATATCTTTTGCCCCACTAATTTCATATTTGAAAGGCCATTTGAAGAATATAAATCCTAAACAGGATAAAATATTTTCGGTACAAGTAAGTTTGTTGCAGAGCATTTAATGATAGCCCAAAATAGAAGGAGCAATCAAAAGTTTAACCATTGTTTATCTTTATCTTTGCTAAATTGTATGCTATTATTCAAGATGTTAATTCAGAATGCTATACAACATAAGGACATATTTAATAAATAATGTCAAGTAAAATAAAAAACAAAGCACCAAAATATGACTATCTTATTTAATTCTATGCATAAGATTAAGAAAGCTACTTAACAAAATATTGCTAAGTCATACCTCAATGAAAGTGGGTAATTTTTTTATTGCTTATTTTTTTCTAACACTTAAGGTTCATTTTTCAGCTTTTCTCCAGTTGCCAATTTCAATATTTATTCACTATTTTATAAATAAGCAGAGCCTGAAACACAATTCCAGGAAGTTGAAATAGACAAAGTCTAAAGGCATTTGTTTCAATGCTAAGGATCTGTGCTTCTTTTATAGTTTCAGATACAAAAGGTCTGCTTTAAAATAAGTAACAGTTTCCCAGCAAGAAATCAGTAACAAAAGACTATGGCTATGGAACACTGTGTTTAAAAATGTGGGCTCCAAATGCCTGTTGCCCACACCACTCCTTGAAGTGACTGATCAGGGTATGTGCAGTGTGACACAGTGACCAGAGTGGCTGAATATAAATCTCACTGGAAAAAAATTTCAACAAAGGGGCCAGCAGTAACAAGCATGGTCACTGTCTGTTAGATGCATCAAAGCCATCTGCATAAACACTAGCATGTGAAGCCCTTTGAGTATGAATTGATTTTCACAGAGATGTCATGCTTGGTCAAAAGGCTGTTTTGGCCTGACATAGCTCCATTGAAATGAGAAATACATCTTTTCCAACATAAGGCTCAGAATGATCTAACGCTTTGGAGGGCTCATCAATTTTTCAAAATGTTTTAAAAGCCACTTCTGGGATGACATTTTGATCTGCATCCTGCACTATGAGTCTGGATTTTTCTGGAGAGTGGAGCCAAGAGTGATGGTGCTTCAGACCACAGTCCAGGGGTATCCCAGCCAGTGCACAGCCAATTACAGACACACTGAAGTTGCTCTGCTCTGTGCATGGCTCTGTATTAGGGTTTAAGAAACAATTTTGCCATGCAATAATGCAAGACATATTCAGCTACAGAATAAAATTCTTTCTCCTACTAATCTTTCCTATGACCTATAGACATTCCCTAAGATCATGCTTTTAATTTTCCACAATCTAAAAACAAACAAAAACATTTTCCCAAAGATCTTGGTAAACACTCCAAAGATAAGACAAAGCCTGCATCAAAAACTTAGACTTATATGAAGCCACACGGATCAATTGAAATATTGCTCACCGTTCCCTGAAAGAATCCAGTGCTCCAAAGATTGTGTCTCTGAGGATCTGTTTATACTGTAGCTGCCAAAGGGTGAGAGAACCCCACTTGGTAAGTCTGTCAGAGGATGCTGCACACAAACCAAACCAGGACTCGAAGGCAAGTGCTAGCAAAATGGAAGTGCTAAAGAAGCAGAGATTGGTGGTACAGAGTGACTTGCTGCCTTGTCTCCCTGAGAAGGGGCTAGGGACACTGCCTTCCTGAGGGAGCAGCAGAGCAAATGTCCTTTTGACTTATCCATGGCCAGAGAGCAGCTGATCTGTCCACCTGCCATGCCTCTTCTGTCTTCCCTGAGCCAGGTGCTGCTCAGCCTTTGCTATGGAGTCCAGCACCACTAACCTCTGGCTAGAGAAAATGTGTGTGAAAATGTGTACGAAAAATGTGTTTGAAAAATGCAAAGTTCAGGATGAACTTCTAGCTCGGCTCTTTGTGATTTCTGGAGAACGAGAGGCAAGCATGCACAGTTCTCTTTTCTCACTCTTCAATTAATGGGTAATTTTTCATAACAACAACAACAAAATGGGGCCTTATTGAATTGATGAATCTCTTTTTAATTTTTTAAATATTTATTTATTTTCTTATATCATTGTTGGTTTTTGTCCAGTATTTGATTTCTCCCCTCAGGCCCTGTAGTTCTCCCCTACCATAGCATCTGTGAACCACAGTCCCTTGTGCTCTTCCCTTTCCTGTTTTGACCACTCTCCATCTCCTTCCCCAGCTGCATGCCTCAGATCCATGGTCAGCTTGCAAGTTTCATCTTCTTCCTGGCCCTTTGTTCGTTTCCCTATATTCTAAGATATGGAAACAATCCGAATACCCCAAAACAGATGAATGGATCAAGAACCTCTATTTTAAAAACATCATTCACCCTAAGCATCCTGGGTTTTTTTGTTTGTTTGCTTGTTTTCTTCAACTGAGGGAATGAAGTGATTCCTGTGAGTGGGAACACTTTCATTAAAAATTTTCCAACAATTGAAAGTCCATGAGCAGGCTGTCCTGCTCTGTGCTTTATTTAGGCATTACTTTATATGCCCCATGGTCACAGTTGCAGCTTTGCTATGGAGTCCAGAAGCAGATTTATCCCTTGACCCAGGGTGGGAGTGGGCTTCTCATATTTTGTACAGGCCTCAGGCCTATTTGTGCTTTGCCCACATCAGGTTCACATATCTAGCACCATCCTTCTCCATGCTGACTCATGACTACTTGTTATAACCATGACATTTCACGTATCTGGCTTCACAAGGTCTCCCCTCAAGGGACTATCCCAAACAACCAAAGCTTACCCTGCATTGACTGTTCCTTTTCTTTTTAATTATCTGAGTTGGAGATTTTTCTGAAATTCCTGATGTCTCCCACCTTTCTCCTTATTCTGGTTTTCAGAACTTAGGGTTGGCTGATGCTGTCAAATAAATGAACTCCAGACATGTGAGCTGTTGCATTTGCAACACCTCTCACCCCGGATTTTGGAAGGATATTCTCCTAAGCTTCACCACTTTTCAAACTGGCTTCCCCCCTCACTGAAGTTGTTCAGCCATTTCTTTTCTCCTACTTTCTTTCTAATTCTGCCTCTACTTCCTTCTTTCAAGAGTTAAGAGCTGAGCTCTAACCCGAATCTAGTGTGTCACTTGGGGTGTGCTCACCCCAGTTTACAATCAAGCAAGCTAGCGAAGTAATCCTACAATTCTCCAGCAAGAGAACAGCAACAATGGGGAAATTCACAAAAACAACTTTCTTAAAATGCATTTTAATAATTAAAAATTCACTGATTACCCAGAAAATCTCTAAACACTAAAAGCTAGTCACAACCCCATCTTTCAGTTTATCAGTTTTGATTTTTCTCTCAGATGGACATATAGTGAGAAAAATCTTCCAACTTACTTGACTAAGTCATAGACAACAAAACACCATTTTTCTCATAGCAGGTTCTCAGCAATATTGCTGAGCTGTCTCAGGGTTTTTAATATAAAACAATCAACACAGAGACTTGATGCTCTCTTGTATCAAAATGAACTTACTACCTAATTTTCCCATAAATCTATCAAGTTGCTTTAATTTAAAGACAATTCCATGTTCCCACAGACCTGGTGGATGACACACTTACGGTAGGTGGGGGAGTCCTGAAATTGGAGTCTGATGATCTGGGAACAAATCCTGGCTTTGCTCTTTACTGGCTGTGGGAGGTTGGGCAAGTCTCTTGCCTTACTGAGCCTCATCCTCAAAAGAAGAATAATAGCTACTACATTAGACCATTGTGAGTGTTGTTTTTAAAAATGTGTCTTTGAGCTAAGACAGCTATTCAGTGAATATTAATTGAATAAAATAGAACCAAGAATTATCCCCATTTCTCTGAAATGTACAAAGAGCTTCCTGGATCTTGTCTATCAGGTCCTTTTCATGCTTTTATTAGTGTGGTGGAGAACAGACTCTCACTTGCATACATGCACACCTACATTAGCCCAAAGAAGAGAGTTCTATTATCGTCCTCATTTCACAAATGAGAAAAATGAGATTCAGAAAGACTTGACTAAGGTTGCTGGGCTACTAAGTAAAAAAGGTAAAGGGGACTTTGAAATCAGGTATCTGGCTCCAGATTCCACACTATCAGCCACCATGCTGTATTGCAGTTAAGGAAAAGAAGAGAGAAGACAAGGGGTCTCTAAGTTCTTCTAAACCCAAAAATTTTCTATGAGATTCTTCCTAAATCTTTCTATCTAGGGCTAGCAGCTTCTATCAATTTATGGACTGCCTGCTGGATATCAGGTTATGGGCTCAGGTATAGAAATTTGTGGTTATTGCTGCTCTCAGGAAAGTCACCAGTCACTACTGATGAGAACACAGATACAGTTTGATTGTGTTGATAAATGTGCTTATTTATTTTTATCAGTGTCCAAAAGAGATATTCTACTTTTAACAAAAGGTTAATATATATTAAAGCAAAAAAACATTAAAACAATTATTTAAAGACAGAAACTAAGCAATTAAAAAAAGGAAAACTTGTTTCAGAAATCCTAGGCTAAGGAAATCATTACCAACACAGCATTGACATTCCTGACAACCAAAGCAAGGAATAGAAAATGCATGTAATCAAGACATGGAATTTTCCCAGACATTATTTCAAAAAAGACATTATTTCAAGACATTATTTCTTGTATTGCAAACCAGAAAGAGTACCTGAGAAAATATGGGCACATTCTGGAGAATTAGATGAAGTGGAAGACAATGATCACGCTGTACAATGAGCAAGTCTGTTGGTCAAATGAGGGTGTGACACAGGATGATACCTGGGTTTATCCCATGCATGAGCCCCGCAATGCCAAGATTGGACAGAAATAACATGAGGCCACTCTGGAATACCTTCCCCTTTATACTCTAGTTGTCTAAAGACTCCCTGCCAATCTCTCCCATATTAGCACTGGTCCAGAGAGAGTAGAAATACAGGCTGGGCAAACTTGTTATAGCAGTTGGGACTGAGGAAGTCCAATTTTTCATCTTTGAACCACCTAGAGGAGGAACTAAGGTTCTAACAGTTTCACTCTGTTTGCTGATCTACGCAGTGTGGTTTCTCAGTGTTCCCATTTTCTTCCCTTATCTTTCTCCAAGCCTACTTTAATTCGGCCAATATTTAAAAGACTCCAAGTGGTTATGCTTAAGTTCTAGCCTTATTTTTTTGAAGTAGCATTTTGTATGAAGTATATAGTATGTGCAAAACACTGTATGGCACTCCTTGACTTTATTGTTTCTCACCTCCTTTTAGTAAGCCACCTGGATTCATACATATTGTGATCAGTCCTTCAGAATCAGATTGCTGGGAGTCTGGACCCATCATTCACATAAACTTTTTTATTGAGCCATTACAATGTGCCATGCTTTATGCAAGACTCTTAACTCATGGCTTCATTCATTCTGAAAACATTGAGTTCTTTTTGTGCCTAATGTAGCCATGGCTTGTAGTCCCCCAAGAAGCATCTTCAATGTATCACAGCACCAAAGCACTGGGTGCTGAATAAACTGACTGGTGTCTTTGCTCCTCAGTCACAAGCTGAAAGAATGTCTCCCTCATCTTTTTCTAAGGAACTGACCTAGATAACTTAAAGAAGATCTCCATACATCTGTCCACTAATATTGATGGCAAAATCCAGCCTTCTATAGTCTACACTACTGGTTTTATGGATGTCATCAACACTGTACAAGACCAGAGAGGATTTCTGCATCACCTAAGACATTAAGGGTTGCTTTACTGTTCATCATATTACACCTGGGGAGGCCAAGTACAAGTTGTACAAAATGAGAGAGTTCTTTGTGGGCACAAATGAAATCCCACATTTGGTGACTCATGATGAGCATACCATCCTCTACCCTCTTCCCCTCATCAAGGTGAACAACATCATTCAGATTGACTTGGATATTGGCAAGATTAACCTCTATATAGTGACTAAAGGTGCTAACTTTGGAAGAATCATGTGTTCATCAAAAGAGAGACAGCCTGATTCTTTTGATGTGGTGCAGGTGAAGATCAATTGAAACAGTTTTACCACCCAGCCTTCCAATATTTTCATTTTTGCAAAGGCAGCAAGTTATGAATTTCTCCTCCTTGAGTAAGAGGTATTGCCTCCCTTTGGTGAAAAGAAAGACAGCTTTGGGCCTCCCTGGTGGCGCAGTGGTTGAGCACTGGGTTGCAAAGCTGCCCGCAGCCTCTGCGATGCTGGTTAGATCCCCGGCTGCTCCCTGGCCACCGGAGGAGGGTCCCGCATGGCGCGCAGACCTCTCCTGCTGCCCGCTGCTCCCCTCAGCAGTGTACTTCGGTCCTTCTGCCTGCTCTGCTCCCTGCTCTGGCTCTGGTGAATTCTCTCGCCCTCCTGCGCTTCTGACTGTACCCAGTGCTTGTATAAATATAAATAAATAAATAAAAAATATTTTTAAAAAAAGAAGAAAAGAAAGACAGCTTTGGAAGACAAACAGCATGAGTAAATGACCTCTAGTGACACATTTGGGGCAATACTTACATTTAAGGATAATATAGTATGATTAAGTGTGTGTGTGTTGGAGGAGAACGATCTACTGCACCAGGCCCCACAGGTACAATGGAGAGCAAAATCATATAGAGATCCTGGTCAAACAAATGCCCAATGGAGATTTAATAACAAACTGAGATAAGAGATCTAAAGACATTACAGAAAAGCTTAACTTGGACTCATTAAGCATGGGAGATAGGGTCCGATGGAGCTATTCAGCAAAAGCTTCCCTCTTATTTTTTTTACCTAAACTGAAGAAATAGTAGGAATTATTTAAGCCAAGGGACACAGGAAGAGAAGTTAGAAGAAGCTGGGCAGGAGACTACCCAGATCCCGGGTAGTGGTAAGAGTGTTGTAGGCATTCCGAAGGGATAGTAATTACAAGGCTTTGAGGGAGCGGCACTTTCCCAGTGATCTCCCTGGCAGCAGTGGAAAGTGGTTTGTAAACAGGCCTGCAAGCACTGCCTGCAATCATTCAGATGGGTTAGTGCTATCTGGGATATGTGAGTGGAGAAGAGATCACAAGGAAGTTTCCAGTTAGGGAAACTGGATGAATAATAATACCATTCACTGAGATAAGGAACTACAGAAAAGGGCTAACTTAAGGGCAAAGGAAAAGAAGCAGCCATTGTTCCATGTTCTGTGCCAAAGGCTATAGGTACATTATTTTGCCTTTCCACAAACCTACACAAAGTAGCTATCATTATCCCATTTTTCAGATCAAAAACCCAAGGCTATGTTATATGCTAAGTTTTTCTAAATCTGACTTTGAGGTCAAATGTTTCCAGGCAATCTGGTGTCCAATTAGCCTGTCCAGAGTTCTTAGAAAGATTACCTTTCCCTGGAAACCAAAGTCCAAAATCACAGGGTTCCGATAAAATAGGATCTGGATCACAGCAGGAGATTTTGAGTAGGCTATTCTGGGACCAGGGCAGGAGAGCCATGTGTCCCTGTGTATGTTGCATACCGCACAAACCCAGAGGGTGCCAATCATCTCAAAGTCCATAAGAGTGCTGCCTTTAAAATACAACATCCCTGGGCCTCCCCGGTGGCGCAGCGGTTGAGCGCTGGGTTGCGAAGCTGCCTGCAGCCTCTGCGGCGCCGGTTCGATCCCCGGCTGCTCCCTGGCCACCGGAGGAGGGTCCCACATGGCGCGCAGACCTCTCCTGCCGCCCGCTGCTTCCCTCAGCAGTGTACTTCGGTCCTTCTGCCTGCTCTGCTCCCCGCTCTGGCTCTGGTGAATTCTCTCACCCTCCTGCACTTCTGACTGTACCCAGTGCTTGTATAAATAAATAAATAAATAAACATCTTTAAAAAATAAATAAATAAAATAAAATACATCATCCCTGACCCTCCCCAGTTTCTTTTTTAAAGAGAACTCAAACTCCATTGACTCTCCTATAAACCCAAGGGGTCAAGAGAAACCAGTGACCAAGGCAAGACCATGTGTTTAAAACCCAGCTGTTCATTCCTTTTTTGCAGCTCTCATCCAGACCTAAGTAGTTCTCCTTCACCCTTTTCTCTGCTCAGCTAGCTCTCCAGGGAGGCATGAATGTGAGGAAGGAGTGATGCCTCCATCACCAAGTTACCACTGCTTATGAGAACTTCCCAGGCTGTATACCAACCCCCAAGTCAATGTAATTATCTGCCCAAGTAAGCACTACATAGAAGCAAATAGGCTATATCAAAGCTACCACCTTTTCAACCTAGTTAACATAAAATATTCTCAAATCACTTGATTAAAGGGTATCCTGGCTAACATGAGCACAGCCTTCCAACACCCATGGTATTGTCTGAATGACAGTAATTGCTGTAACTGCTACCTTTGAAGCAGAACAATGCTGAAAAGGTCTAGGTCATCTCCATGGGCCCTAGGGCTGGGACAATCTGAGGCTCTTGGTCTGAACGCTTGAGCAGTGAAAAATGGAGCTGACTCTGGGAATAAAGCAATTCAGGCCTCATTTCTCATCAGTCCCTAAGGGGTGGGCACCACATTCACAGATGTGCTTTGGGTTCTAGAGTTTCCTGCTCAGGAATGTTCTGGCAAGAGGCACTGTCTTGAATGCATCTGCCTTTGCTTAAATGGGGAAGGAACTGATCCTGTGGTCTGTGATCAGAATGAGCTCAGCTCCCCAAATGAAACCTCTTCTCCAATGTCTCCATCATCATTAGCCCCTACCACAGCAGCTTTTAAAAAGTATGGCGCTTTCACTCTAAAGATGCGTTTTATTGATAAACAGCACCTTAGATTTCCTATAAAAGAAATCAGGAAGAATATAGATTCCTCCAGTTTCCTCTCACGATGATTACTCTGTAGAAGGCTGTAGGGTTTCTCTCTCTCTCTTTTTTTTTAAACCCATATCCTTTATCAACTCCAATGTTGTTGTTCATTTAGATTTTTGAAGGTGTTTCTTGTCCCTATGCCACATACCACAGAGTATAAATTGAGGTTTAGGTCACTCGGAATTTTTCTTCCATAGAAGTCCATGGATTGACCACCACAGAAACGAGCCCTTTGTCAGCAGCTGTCACTACCAAGTGGCAGATGCATTCCCCAGACTGGAGCGGTGACCCTATCTCCACCCTCTTTTTGAAAACAGCATTCCTGGGGCATGGTTGTGCCCTGTATCCTTCCAGTGGCAGCTGACACTCTCCTTCCACACACCCTAGACTACTTAATGACCACATATCTTAAGGCATGTGGGCTGCAGGGATCCCCCACCCCTTAGCAGCTGCTTGAATTGCCTCAGCTGGTAGGGGCAGGGCACTGGAGGGACTCAGCAGCCAGTCTACACAGTGTGGGGACCCTGGCTGCTTGCCAACCAAAGCCTCAGGACTCTCATTCCTCATTTATCCCCAAAAGTTCATGGAAACTTGAGCCATTTAACGCATGCTGACAATATCCTGGCCTGAACACTCTACTGAGCGAACTACTCCAAAATTGGAGAACATTTTCCAAATCACAGCCTAGGGCTGGGGTTTTCATTGCTTACCTCTGTCAACTTTTCTCAACATGGGAAAGGTACAGGTAAGAATGACTAAGACACCACCATAGAAACAGTGTAACTAAAATTGGAAAGGATGGCTTAAATTTAAGGGTGGCAACAGAACGTGGTAGAGGATTATGGGTGCTCAGGTGGTCGGTATGGTGTTTTGGGTACAGTGTTTTGGGTACAGTCAGAAGTGGGGGAGGGTGAGAGAATCCACCAGAGCCAGAACAGGGAGCAGAACAGGCAGAAGGACCGAAGTACACTGCTGAGGGGAGCAGCGGGCGGCAGGAGAGGTCTGCGCGCCATGTGGGACCCTCCTCCGGTGGCCAGGGAGCAGCCAGGGATCGAACCGGTGCTGCAGAGGCTGCGGGCAGCTTTGCAACCCAGTGCTCAACCGCTGCGCCACCAGGGAGGCCCCAGTATGGTGTTTTAATGTATGTCTAAACAAGTGTGACCCTATACCCCCCAAATATATACAATGTTATAAACCATGATTACCTCAATAAAAATTACGGAATAATCTTTTTAAAAAGGAAATAAAAACATAAGGACTGAGGGCCTCCCCGGTGGCGCAGCGGTTGAGCGCTGGGCTGTGAAGCTGACTATGCTTGGAAGGAATGATGACTTGGCTTGATGCCCTCCACCTTCAGCTAAGGTTATTTATATTTATTTATTTATTTACAAAGAAGCATCAGGCCCCAAGGCTGTCCTAATCTGGAAGGAACATTTGAGTTTCAGGAGGGGTGATCACTTAGAGGTCATACTTGGGGTTTAGTTTTGCCATTTCTGATAAACAGCACTTTTTTTAAGTTACATGTGGGAAGGAGAGATTTAGGAAAAAGGGGGTTGGAGTTTTGTTAGTGAATTTGTTTCAGTTTAAAGAACAGTAAGACCAGAATGTGATGAAAAACATAACTGAATAAATTCTCATTTTCAACAAATAGAAGCTCCAAACTACCTGATTAAAATTCAAAACACTTCTTTCCCTTCAAAGATTTCTGCCCAACCCAAGGGCCTGGCCTAGAATGGGAGAACGTCTTCTCTCCTTATAATGACAGATGAAAATAAATGCTCCTAATTAGAAATACAAGGTACAGAATCAATTTCTCCAAAGTTTTGACTACTGAGGATTTTATCTTTGGCTAATAGCCATCATCATTCCATTTAGTAATATAAAAATAAATAAATATAAGTAATATAAAAATATAATATAAATAAATAACAGCTGAAGGTGGAGGGCATCAAGCAAAGTCATCACTCCTTCTAATTCTGTCTATTGAATTAGCTAGCTCCAAGGATGATAAGGTTATGTTAAAACTTTAGAAGGTACATTGACTATTTCAAACCATTAAAAGGCATGTATTATGCCTACAGAATATCAAAGCAAGACGTCAAGTAGGTAGGGGAAAACCTGTCTATTAGGTTTTTTTTTTTTTTTTTAGCCATCATATAGATAAATATGTATTATGACTGAGGAAAAGCAGCTTAAACATAATACCCAAGGTCTATCTAATTCTGGTCTACAAAGACTTAAGAAACCTTATTTTTTCTCCTTTAAGTATTTTCCAAAGGACTAGTCTACATTTTAAAAATCTTGTGATTTTATTATGAGCAAACTACTCACAATTGAATGCCATAATTACTGACAGTTTTTTCACTTAAACAAAATTTACCTACCCTTCAAAGCAAAAGGCTACTACCATAGTTAAATGTTGCATATTAAATAAAAATTTTATTCACCTAGAAAATGTACTTTTTCAGGGAAAATGTGACACTAAAAGTGACTAAGATACCTTTGCTATGGCTGACTATAACAGGATAATTTTGATCTCTAACGAGAAACCTCTTCCAAGAAAAGTTAAATTAGCAGTAATTATTCTTCTGGCTAAAGCAGGAAACTAGGAGCAGTATTTCAAACAACCACTTCTTTTTCCTGTCTTTCTCTTTTAATGATGTAGAAGCAATTGCTCGGCTAATGAAGGGACTCGGTAAATAAACTTGCACATTACTTTAGACTGATTACTTTGAGAAAGGGAATTTTCCCATTCCAGCAATTGCTCTTCAGCAATGAGACAAACCTCTTGTTCACATCAGACCCCACAATCTGTTTACTGTTAAAAATAAATATTACAGAAGTGGAACACAGGTACACCTAAAACTTCATTTATCATCTATCATTCTTTTTCATCCACAAAATAAAAGTTGCCAAGATGAATTTTCTTTTTGACCATTTTTCACTCTTGTTAAGTAAAGAACAGAGAGCATACTTATAGTATCAGAAATACAAGTGAGTTTCTGCAATCAGTAGTTTCCTTTGTGTGCTCAAGTAAAACTATAAGGGAATCAGCAATAAACTCAAAAATGATCACAAAGTTTCTGGATTCTGAAAGCTCCACACCATCCAACAATCGGGGAAACTTAGGGTAGGAAATAAAGTACTTGTCTTATCATTAATCAACTTCACTAGTCTTTTAAAAGATACTTACAGTTAAATCATGGTAAGACTCACACTTCCGTCTGCATGCCTTCTGTTGTTCCAGGGTAAATGAGTTACAACAATAACCCTGCAAATATCCTGCCTTGTGATTAAGACGTCACCTTAATGCCGGCTTTATATTTTGGCTTCAGTGAAGGTTTAAAGGTTAAAGGCTTCATAAATTATGCATTTCCTCCTATGCCAGGCCCATAAAAGGTACTTTCACTGTTCATTAAAGCTATTGCTTCTAAATGGACAAATGGACAGAGCTTTTTTTTTTTTTTAAGTGTTGAAACAGAAACATGTCCATTATGTTTATTACACTATGCTGGAGAGCCAAAAGCAGTTTGGAATTAGGAAACTGCTAGAATCCGTTGTTTCAGAATGAGTAACAACTGTCTACATATACACTGAAATTACACTTCACTGTTTGAACAGCAGTACAGTTAAAACATACCCAGCCACCAAACTGGTCCCCTCCCAGAACAATGGTCTAGTAAACCCCACATGGACAGCAACAGTTGGGGTTTCCCCTTTATGCCTGCCCCAAGTTACAGATCTGAGTGGAAATCAGAAACATGGGATTCACACTACAATATCCCCGACTCCTGAGCTGAAGCAAGCTCTATTTGAGGCATACCTGGTAAGCCATATATTCCCACACCTCCTTTATAGTCGGTACCCTGGCCTCCTCACTTGTTTTGCTACCATCACCAGACAAATACGGTTCTAAATGATTCTTTTTTCCTTTTACATTTAATGCTTACTGCGTCTGCAGAAGGCTGGACTCTTTCTCAAGGAGCACCACACCCATTTAGACTTTAGGCATCAAAACCAAATTGCAGATTTGACTAAAACGGCCTCTTTCCAACAGCAGGATAGAAAGAGCAAAGCTAGACACATAGGACCCAACTTCTGCCTGACCATGACCACCCCCGAGGTCTGCACTCTGTCTGGCTGTGGGAAGGATTCTGGAGACAGACTTGTCTGCAATAAGCACCAGAGTTCCAGACATCCTTTCCAGGGGTCCACCGCACACCCTGGCAACTAAGTAGCAAACTTGTCTCTTCCTCCTCTGCTGCAGTGTCCTTTTTTCTCCATCAGCTCGAACCCGGCACACTCACACGCACACACACGCACACAGTCTTGCTCCCTTAACTTACCAGCTTAGATTTGGCACGTTGCAAAAATTCTTCCATGTCGTTTGGAGAGGTTTGGACTAGAGGCACCCAGAAGAGCGCAGATAAAAATCTGCGCCCAGGGAGAGGAGCAGGGTCTGGGGAAAGTAGCCGGCCCCGTTGCAAGGGCTCGCTGCTCCCTCCTGCCGCTGGAGGCGGCTGTGCCTCTGCCCTCCTCTGTTGCGTCCCAGGACTCCCTACCGGACCCCCACGCCCTGCGCAGCTCCCGGAGCTCTACTCTGCCCTAATAAGGAAAGTGGGTGTGCCGTTCCCGGAGCCCCAGGACGCGCCCACCAAGCTTGCTGGCACGCGCCTGCCCTGCGGGGCCAGGGCTGGTAGCCCAATGCAGGGGCGGGGGTGTTGGGGGTGGCAAGGGGCTCCTCAGCCAATCGCAGGGCCCCACTCTGGCCTCCTGACGTGGCGCGCTGAAAGATGCTGCAACCATGGACAGCGCCCAGAAGTGCGAGCCAAGTGCAAGGGGCTGCAGCAGAAGGATGCTCTGCTCTGCCGCAGGCACCCGCAGCTCTGTCAGGGGAGATGGGAAGAGGGAAAATGCTGAAAGAGGCCCCCTGGAGACTCCCCTCCTTGGCCAACGCCTCCCAGACTGGCTGGCACGTTACATAGTGCTAGAGCGGTCACTTAATGAGCTGGTTTTGCTGGCCTTGCCGGGAGATGCATGCATCTAGATTGGGGCCGAGTGGGGGGGTTGATACTGCTAAGCTAAAAGCAGTATGACCTTGATGGAAAATAATCGTAAGAGCAGGCTGGAAGGTGTGCTAGGTTACTTCTTTCCTCCTTTCCCTCAAAACATACCCACCCAGCAATGGACAGCTGCAGTTCACGCCAACTGGTTGCCCTTATTTTGGCCATGGGACTAATTAACAGATACATCTTTCTGCAAACCCATCCACTCTTGACATGTGTCCTCAGGGAAAGCTAAGACAGTAGACCCTCCCTACTGAATAAAGATCAGTGTTTCTACAAGATTCTCGGATAACTTCTATGCACATTAAAGTTAAGAAGTGCTGCAATAAGCATGTACATTTACAGCTAAGAACCTTATTTTAAGCATGGAGTTTTGTTGTGTGTACTCTCCAGACTAATAAGGTCCCCATATCCACTGCCTCAGATTATCTCTTACATCACATGGAGACCGGCCTCTCCCCAAACTCCACTGTCTGGCTAACTTATGCTTCAGTTGTCAGCTTGAAGAAGTGGTGTCAACCCTGACTACACTTTAAGATCTCATTATAATCACCCAGGGCTTTTAAAATGCCAGTTTCCAGGATCTATCCCAAACTAACTGAATTAGCATCTCTGAGGGTGGGACCACAGCATCTGCCCAATGTAAAAGTGATTCTAATGTGCAGCTTAAGTATGATCATCGGTTCCCAAGCTTTAGCATGTATCTGAAGCACCTAGAGATGCATTAAAACAAAGATTTCAGTACCTCATCCCCAGAAATTTAGGATTGATAGCTCTGGTTTACTAATGCTGCTAGAGTCATTTTCCTCAAGAAGTCTGCACTGAACCACTGTCCCTTTCTACCCTCAGACTGAGACAGTTCAACTTTCCATGTTTTCTCATAGCAACCTATAATTGCTATTCTACTGTAAACTGCCTACTAATTTGTCTGTGTTCTCCACACTGTATGAGAACCATGTGAAGCACCTTGCTTGTCTTATACATTGACATGTCCCTAACACACAGTTCATGCCACACATAACTCAATTAAAATATATTAACAATCAAATGTAAATATGGAAGGTCTTTTGCCCTCTGTGTGATTACCCAAATATTTTTTTATGAATCCAATGAAAAGAAATCAGCATAGTCAACATATCTGATGAAAGGAAAGTGATAGGAATATTAAGCTCCAGTTTGTATTCAAGTGATGAGCTATGTGGAAGCTGCAGAGTCTATCTGTCTCTTTGCTGACTGAAGTAATTTAAAACCATCCAGGTAAAACAAGTGTTTTGTCAGCCTTTAAATCTGTGAAGTTGCTCACAATTCAAGTAACCTACTGAGAAAAATTCTTAAGAATTTTTGAGTGCCTGACTCCATTGGAGACTTTAGTTACAACCACATAGTACTCTTTTTAGTCCTCTGACTTTTTAATAATCATCTCTTTTAGGATTGTTGTGACAGTTAAAAGCAATAATGCTTGCAAAGTCTCTGATTCCTAGTTCATAGTTTTCTATTACACAGGGTCCATTAAGGAGAGGAGAAAACAATGAAGTGGTTTGAAGGCAAGAATTCTTGAGGTAAGAATCTCCAAGGAGAGAACCCAACAAGGGAAGAACCTGTCGGTCAATTGTGAATTGACCAGCAGTCACTAAATTATGTTATGGTATATTATAGCTATATAAATAACATGTTGTAGGGAAATTAATATATAATACTATTATATAATTGATAAGACAGATGTATAACAAACATAATAAAACAGATTATATCATCATCTTGTCTATCTTGTATGAAACAACATCACCTAAAAGTTGCACTCCTTTGGCAACCTGGGCTTCATGCAATAACAAGTCTGTTTCAGAGAAAGTCACTGCAGATAGTCTAATCAGTGATGTTTCTCTGCAGTAACACATCTGCCTGCACTCCTCATTACTTGTGAAATGTAAGCTCTGTACAGTAAGGTCTGTATGCTTTGCATTCCCGAATTACTACTCCTCCCCCATATGGCCCTGATTCTTTCTTTTATAGACTCTCTTAATAACACCGTGACTCCGCATTCACCTCCAGGACCTCTCAGCATGGCAACAAGGGCATCCAGTTTTCCTTATCAGTGCCAGATGCCCTGGAGCTCACATCAGCATATCAGAAAACTAAGATGTGAGACCTGACTGTGCTTTTGAGCAAGTTGATTGACTTCTCTGACCATCAATGTGCTCATCTATGAAACAGGGAAAATAACACCTGCTTTAGCTACTTTATTGGATTGTCACAAAACAATCAAATGAAAACATCCATATATATATATATATATACACACACACCCACACACATAGATATGAAAATGTTAACAATGGAAAGGAGAATAACAAAGGAAACCTTTTTGCTTGGTGAAGAACTCCCTGACAAATGCCATCCTTTTAAAAATAAAATGTAGCTGGAATGGCAGCTGCTGACTCACCATTTGGGCATGTTTTTTCCAAGCTGATTTCCTTACTGACCAACCACTCTCTGACAGGAGTGAGCTCCTTTGTGCAGATACATTATGTTTGCTGTCTTTAAATTATTTCATGTTACAGGGGATATTCAAGAAACTATACCTCCCACTTGGACTAGATTTAAAAGCATTTCAAGCCAGCTTCAAGGACAAGAGACTGAAGGACTAATATAAACAACTAGTTAACAACATGTTAATGTGGGCCTCTCATTTAGCTTTTAAACCACTATTAGATGCCTGCTTTCCATCCTGTGAATGATCAAATACTATTCATTTGAGTATATGATGTCAAAAGGAACTTATTTCTTTCTTGTATTTTGGTAAGTCTATTCCTAAAGTAGGCTTTACAGACCTTCTTTTGAAAAGGAGTCAGTTTAGCCATAATCTCTGAGTTTCTCTTAAGAAAGAAAAATAAGGATTACTGGAATTGTCAGTAGCTGTAGTAGCAAGTGGCAAGGCCCAGATCACTTGGGAGAACATTTTGAGATCAAATAGCCAGGCTTGAACAGAGCATATACCACTTGCGTCATTTCTGGGAACCACAGACATCTTGTAGAACAATGAATTTAATTTGAAAGGACAGCAGAAGAGAAGGGAAGTACTCTGGCTCTATGAGTCATCAGGATAATGAGGCAGTGGCCTCACGTAAAGGTCTGTGGCTGCTGAAAGATGAGGGGTGAGAGTCGCGATGTCTCTGCTTCTTTCCAAATTACACTATTCATGGGAAGTGGTTCTTGTTTTATACACTCTTTCCCTGCACCACCATATTTCATTCCCATTAAAAGAATACTGTATGTTTCAGGGCCCTCCCTGGTGGTGCAGGTGTTACAGTATTAGCACTATCAAGCTATCACCAGCCAATGAAGCATGAGTACAATTCCCATCCAGGGAGCTAACCCACATGGCACAGCAGACCTCTCCAGTCTTGCCTACTGCCCCCCCCCCAGCAGTGTTTTTCGGTAGATCTGCCTGTTCTGCTCCCCACTCTGTCTCTGGTGAATCCTCTCACCCGCCACACCCCCAACACCTCTGGCCTACATACTAGCTCTTATATGCATAAATAAATAAAAAATAAATAAAAAAAAAAGGAATACTGTATGTTTCAGAGTTACAGTATAAATTTTAATAGAGCATCATGCATTTCCACAGGAAAATATTTAGCCAGGAAAGCATTTGAAGTATTAGCAATTTCCACGTCTAGAAAGTCTACCTGTGCCATCTCTCATCCTTGCAACAAACCTGCAACAGAGACTGCGATGTTTTGGAGATAACAAAACCAAGACCCCAGGATATTTATTGACATGTTGAGAACTTGAAATCCAGAGAGTGGATTAAAAATTCCAAACCCTTTTCACTAAAAAGGCCAAAACTCACTGAGCAATTACATTACACGAAACAGCATTTTAAACTTATATTAAAAGCATTTAGTCCCCATAATAAATGTATAAAGTAAGTGCCATTATTACCTCATTTTGAAGGTGTACAAAACAAGTATAGAGGATGCCATTTGCATCAAATTACCCAAATAGTCAATGGCAAATTTCAACTCAGGCGACAAAATTTAAAGCCCAGATAGTCTTTTCATTACACTTAAGAATGAGTTGATTACGTCCTCTCCTACTCAGTACTTCCTGGGCATATAACTATCAGACTCACAATTTGCAAATGCACCAGACAATTCATAAGAAAGAAATTCTGATGAATGTCCCAGAAGCTTTGGTATTTTAGGTCATTAAAAATTCCTGCCATACATTATGTTCAGTTTAATAGTTGCTTCTTTACCATCATGTACTCCTGCCCAGTTTCCATCCCCAACCCCTCTACTCACCTCTGAAAAAGCAAAAACATCATGCTAGTGGTGACAGTCTTGAGTTTTCCTCCTTTGGGTAGTGGTTTCAGCATTGCCAGACCTTTGTTTCCTAGGAAAATGACAGACTTGAGTGGATATTCCAACATTAAAATTCTGTGGCTACAAAATGAAATTATACAAATTATATATAACTTTGTCATACAAACTCAGAGAACTCAGGATTTGTTTATAACATTAAAATATTAATCTGCAGATAAATAATATATTTTAAAGAACATCAATTTATAGCTTAGTAATTAAGAGATGTAAACCACTAGGTTTAGAAAGAGGAAAAATTAACCAGCAGGTTTTGTTAAAGTCATCTGGTTTCTTGTTTCAAATGCTGATGTCCTCAGAGGAATTATCTATTCATGACAGGAAGTCTAAAAATGCCTCAAATTTCAGGTTAAAGGATACTGCTTGTTGTTTAGCAAAGAGTATTGATCTCTTTTCTTACAGAGCAGTGATCATTCACTTAGGGAAAAAAAGGAATTCAGCATTCATGTTTCCAGAAATACTGTTTAGAAGTAGTAAAAGAGAAATGGATATTTTTAAAAGTCCAGCAAACCATCAATTTAAATGAGGGTAAAAAAATATTTGTTCTTCATTCCCCCACTCAAAATCTCTGTATCATAAAACCACTGGAGTTCTAGCAGGAAAGGAGAAAAGAAAATCCAATTCCATTAACACAGAGCCCTGAGCCAGCTACAGCATTTGTCTTCTCAGCTGTATTTTCTTCGGCCTGGGCCTCACAGCAAAAGGACTTGCTTCCCAACAAACATCTCTATCAAGGTCTCCTTGATCCACTGCTTGGGCTATACCACTTGGAATTAAGCGCCCTTGGGGAATCCTGCCTTCCAAGTTCTCCCTCTCCTGTAAAGATGTCATGTAATGGTCCACTAAACCTAACTGAAAATTTTAAACTAGGAAAAGAGAGTCCTTTTCTGGACTCTGGGTTCCTTCTCCCATGCCCCCCAACACCTTTCTGTGAATGAAGGAAAACACACTATCCTAAAGACAATTTCGGAATATGGAAAGAGTAGTTAGGGAAAGTCTGCTCTATTATCATTCCACAACTGCAATAATAATCTAATTTAGTCATTTGTTTATTTGACAATAGATGACCATAGATCCATCCATTTCACCCAACCATACATTGCAGTTAGTTGAAAAACCTTGTTGATGTACAAACCACAAGAGGAAAGTCATTGCTTTTTGTAAAATGTCACGGAAATCACCAAAACCATTCTGCATTGTTGGCAGCATTGGAGGATAGCAAAGGCTTTATGTTGGCGGCTATGGTATTCACCAAATGCCAATTTAGGATTCTTAGTCTTCACATCATCTCTCTCCTTAACAACTGTATGTCTTCAGAGGACAAGACTTTGGTCCTCAGTGTATCCTCCCCTCCCCACAGTATGCATCACAATGCCCTTTCCATAGTATGTCCTCAAATAAGTTTAATAATAATTGTTGGCCAATTCCCTTCTAGACAAATCCTTAAAGAAAAGCAGCTCATTAGGAAAAAATGCAGGTACTGCTGAATCCTTTGTTAAGTTACATAAAAGAGATTAAAATGATGGTTTCCAATTGTATTCAAAAATAGTATCTTCCAGAACTCTTACTCAGATTAGTATAGATCTAATAACATGCTGGATGGAGAAACACAGAATCACTAAGATCGGAATTATCACTGGACCATAGACATAAAGAAACAAGAAGACAAAAAGATATTTTAGAATAATCTCAAATATACATCTGCTAATTGCCATTTCAATTCCTCAAATATTTGTGTATGCAAATATGCCCATTCGACACTGAATAATTAAAATTGAGGCAGACAGTTGAACTCTGCATACAGCAGATGCGCCTGGAGCAAAGAAAGCTGACTATAGGAGGATGAAAACACACTAAACCTGGATTCTGTCTCTTTTTGGTAAAGGAATCTAATAATGACCCAGAGAACAGAGACCCTGGGAACTCTGAAAAGGGACAGTTTTAATGAGAAACACACTAAGAAGAAGGGGGAGAGAATCAAGGATTTGTTTGGCCTTCAGACATATCCATGGCAAACCCCTGTACAAAGAATTTATATTTTTAAATCTCCAATTATGTTCCTGGCAATATTTTAGGTTTAGAAAATATATAGGATTGTCGACTCACAGCAACTTCAGGTGGAAGGAGAGAGGCAATAAGCAATTAAATAAATAATCAATTCAAAATGTCAGAGAATAGTGGATGGTATTTTTAAAAATGGAAATGATATGATAATGAATGGGAGAGGTCAGTCTACTTAGGTTTGTTTTTTTGTTTTCAGATCTACTTAAGATTAAGTGGCTAGTGAGTTTCCACAGAGACGTAAATGACAAGAAGAAACCAGCCATGTAGAGATGGAAGGGAAGGCACTCTAAGCAGATGGGATATGAGGGCAAATGCACTAATAGAAGTCAGGCCAGCACAGTAAAAATACCCAGCAAAAGAAGAGAAGCAGCAGATGAACCAGGATAGAGAGGAAAGTCCATTCACTAAGCCCCACAAGGTCCATATTTTATTCCAGATAAAATCAAGGTGTGAAACCATCACAGGAGTAACCTGGACTCACATGCCTATTATTTATTTTTTTTTTAATAAAACTACTCAGACAACTACAAGGAGGGCAACCCTGCTCTTCAGTAGAGGAAGAATCACAGACCTCTGAGCAGAAAGCAGTAAAAGAACCAGACCTGTCTGACCTCTAAGTCCATATCTCTTTCAAATGCACAACCGTGTGCCTTCTACATATACAAGCAAGCGGAATACCCTTGAATTTGCTTTGGCTCACAATTTTCAGAAGTGTTCAGTTGCTACATCTCTACCAGCTACTCCTGTGGTTGTGGACTACATATTTAATTCTTTCAGCTCAGCAGGGGGGAAAATATAACAGAAATAATGTTAAAAGGAAGTTAATCATCCTAATGTGCTCCATTCATCTTCATCTTGTGATTGCTTATTATGTCTGAACTGATTGTTCAGACATAGAGAAAAACACCTGAGAAAAACACCTATAAACCACTTTATAGATGTTTTTAGGACTTTTCGAAGGTTGTTTTGATAATGCAACTCCACTGAATGTCCAGTCCAATGTTGGACACAAACAGGCACAGAAGATCCTAGCAGTGGATTTGAGAAGGAGATCGCTTATCATGTTGCTGAACACAGTAAATGTTTGCTAAATAGATAAATGTGAACAAAAAATAGACGAATGAGGAGCCCGAAAAACAGCACCTACATAATGGTTCCATTTTAGTTGTATTCCCATGCTCTCTGTTGGTCCCAATAGCACAAAGGAATTTTTGGCAAGGAGAGTCCAAAGGCAGACTTTTCTTCATGCATTATCAGTCCTCCTTTCAGAAAGCCCATCAAATAAAATGGAAATTATTTATTTTCCCATTCCCAGTTCTTCCCCCAGTTTCAACCTAGTATCTTGATACTGCCTTTTGACACCTTTCTTTTTAAGATAAATATCAGATAGTTTCACTTATTGGAAGACTATAAGGGAACCAAATAAGGAATTAGGAAAAAAAATAGTAACAAACAATAAATAAAAAACCAAAATTAACAGGCAACTATAAATCAGAGACATTCTGCAGGGGGGGAGGGGTTAAAACAGGGGAGGGAAGAGCACAAGGGACTATAGTGATGGTGCATGCTTGAACTGGTGGTAGGAATTCTATGGGGTCATCACCTGAGAGGAAAAAGCAAACATTATATAAAAATGGGCAATGATGTAAAATATATATACATAAATAAATGACAAAAAAGAAAAATTTGAGCAGAAGAAAAATAAATAAAATCTTTCTTTTTACCCATGACTTTCAGTTACAACTTACTTATTCTCTGTTCCTTTTTGTCAGAGCTTCCCTAGATATAGTGGGTCGATTTGTGCCCTTCCCCTCCAACAAATAAAGGTGCCACGTCCTAAATCCTGTTACCTATGAATGTGACCTTATTTGAGGAAAGGCTCTAAGTTAAGGGTCTTGAGATCATCCTGGATTTAGGGTGGGCCAGGTGTCCTTATAAGAAACTCACAGATTTGAGACACAGAGATAAAGAAGGTAATGTGAAGATAGAGGCACAGATGAGAGTGAAATATATATAAGTCGAGGAATGCCAAGGACTTCTCACAGCCACCAGAAGCTAGCAGAGAGTCAGGGGACAGTTCTTCCTTAGATTCTCCAGAAGGAACCAACCCTGTGGATTCCTTGGTTTTGTGCTTTTGACCTCCAAAAGTATGAAAGAATAAATTTCTGTTGTTTTATACCACCATATCTGTGGCAATTTTTTACAGCAGCCCTGGAAATCTAATATACTTGACAATTGCACTCTCCATCTCAATTTATATTGCAGTCTTCTTAACAAGACAATGCTGGAGATAAAAACCTAGAAAAGAGTTTTCTCCATCTCAACAGAGGAGCATCAAAAGCATTGATGAAAAAGATGTTTTGGGGGTGGGTGGTGATTTCAGTTATACCCTCCAACTTACCTAGGTAGCCAACAGCCACTGACACTTATAAAAAAAGATATCAGGTCAGTGACTACACAATTTGAAATGTACCGTAGACCATCATTATGAAGGGTACCTCAGATACAGAATTTGACCTGACTTCATATTCATATTCCTTAATAAAAGATACATATTTTCTGAATGATTTTAAGATAATTATAATTTTCCCAATAACTTTGCAGTAACATTTGATGTTGGTGTGTAAGTGAATTATAGTCCTTACAATCGTGGGTCACAAGCATTTCCCCAGGGTTTAATCTCATAAACCTCTTACATCACTGCTACAGTGAAAATTCTTACATCACGCTTTCAGTGAAAACTGAGTTACAGCACACATAAAATATGACAGCTGAGCTTTGTGTTCTCATGCACAATTCTGTGGAAGCTATATCAAATGCCTGTCAATGGAGTTTAGTTTCTATTGATGAAATAACTTTGATTCCAATACATTTGCTAGGCAGGTGAATTGGTTTCATAGATTCATTGAACTTCAGGATCCACAAATCAAATCCAACTCTAAGTTCCCATTCTCCAGATGAGAAAACTGAGACTTGTGTAAGAGCATGCAGTCACCTAGAGATAAATTAGCTACCCCTATTCTTTGAACAGGTAGAAAACCATTATTCTTCCACATGAGAATTTCTTGAGTGGGTCCTTGTAGGAAAGCCCTAAAAGGAGTAGTGAGGGAAAAGAAGTCTCAGTCTAGTTGGCTAGAGCAGCAGGTAAATCCTGTGGAAATGTGATAGAGGAAGCCATCAGATTCCCTGCACAACCAGTGGCAAAATAGGACTTAGAATTCTAAAGCCTTGACTCCCAAATTAGTACTATTTCCTTATACCAGGCTTCCCCCTCTTTATTTGTATCTCAAAGAATTACTAAATCACTGAAACTTTTACTCCAATGCAACAGAACTGACACAATAAATTAATAGAATAATTTACCCCCTAGGACAGAAAGTAGGGGTCAAGATATCAAAGAATCCCACCTGTGGGATTAAATGGAGGGCCTAGGATGGCCACAGAAAATTAGATGAAGGCTTTCTGGATATTCTGATCAAAACTTCCTTGCCTCCCTATGACTCACCAAGTTTAATGTTCCTTACAGATCAACAATGTATGCCAAAACAATTATTTAAAAGGTTTTTATAAATAACAATTTCCCAAAATGTGGATACCCTTTGTAGATGTATACCCAAGATTCTGCAAAATTCGATTGTCCTTAATGGACCATACTGATATGGTTGAGTACAATTTCCCAAAATGCTCAAAATTGTGAATCTCTAAAAATCTACAAAAAAGAAAAGCCAGAAATAACAAGTATTATGAATTATCAATATTAGAATGTAAATTATAATTGAAATTATTACTGCTTTAAGCAGTGATGTGGATTTCCATATGAAAATAATAGTTCTCATAAGCTACTAGGACTGGAGATTAAGCTTTCCAGTAGTAGTATCCTGGTAAATGTTCACTCTATTATTCCTATCACATGTTCTCATCCATAATAGAAGAATAGAGCCCACTTTGAAGGATTGTTGTGAAGGTCTGATGAGATGATATATACATGTATATGTGTATAAAGTTTCCAGCACATAGCTATATTCAGTAAACACTGATGCTCTCCCTCATTAATTTGGAAAAGGGTAATGGAGCAGTTTGAATAATGGTCCCCCAAACATGTCCACATCCCAACCCCTGTGAATAAGTTCTCTCTTATATCTTAGGTTCTGATCATATATTTAACCCAATTGTAAGCACTTGTACAAGTTTTGGAGCATGGAAGTCAGGCAGACACAATTTTCTTGCTGCTTTTAGCTGGATTTCATTGGAAAAAAAGGTCGTGGAAATAAAATTCTATTGCAGACTCTAGCCAGGGACAGTTTACTTCCAACTTCATGGGAGTAGGAGACAGCTATAGAAGGAGTGGCAGATCCCCAAGCCAACAGCAGCCAAACAGAAACGAATTCTACCAAATATTCAGAGACAAGTTAGTGCCTATCCTTCACAAACTCTTCCAAAAAATTGAGAAGGAAGGGATAATACCAAACACGTTCTATGAAGCCAACATTACACTAATACCAAAACCGAACAAAGACAACACAAAAAAAGAAAACTACAGGCCAATCTCTCTAATGAACACTGATACAAAAATCCTCAATAAAATTTTAGCTATCAGAATCCAACAATGTATCCATAAGATAATTCACCACGGCCAAGTAGGATTCATTCCAGGGGCACAAGGATGGTTCAACATCTGAAAATCAATCAACGTTATCCAACACATCAACAAAAAGAAATATAAAAACCATATGATAATATCAATAGATGCCGAGAAAGCTTTCGACAAAGTGCAACACCAATTCATGATAAAAGCCCTTGAAATTCTTGGGATACAAGGAACATACCTCAATTTCATAAAGGCCATATATGACAAGCCAACAGCCAGAATCATTCTCAATGGCAAAAAGCTGAAAGCATTTCCATTAAGATCTGGAACAAGACAAGGATGTACACTCTCACCACTGCTTTTCAATATAATACTGAAAGTCCTAGCCAGAGCAATAAGACAAGAGAAAGACATACAAGGAATTCAAATAGAAAAAGAAGAAGTTAAACTATCACTATTTGCAGATGATATGATAATATACATAGAGAACCCCAAAAACTCCACAGAAAAACTAATTCAACTAATCAATCAGTTTCATAAAGTGGCAGGATACAAAATCAACACGCAAAAGTCAGTAGCCTTCCTATACACAAACAATAAATCTGAAGAAGAATAAAAAAAAAACCATCACTTTTATTAACAAAAAAAATCAAATACTTGGGAATAAATCTAACAAAAGAGGTAAAGACCTATACAAAGAAAACTATAAAACACTGTTAAAAGAAATAGAAGAAGACACAAAGAAATGGAAAGACATCCCCTGCTCATGGGTTGGAAGAAAATTATTATCAAAATGGCCATCCTACTAAAGCAATATACAGATTCAATGCTATTCCAATAAAAATTTCAATGACATTCTTCAAAGAAATAGAACAATTATTGATGAAATTCAAATGGAAGCACCAAAAATCCCAAATAGCCAAAGCTCTTCTGAAAAAAAAAAAAAAAAAAAGGGAATGGAGGCATCACACTCCCAGACTTCAAACTATACTACAAAGCCATAATCATCAAAACTGCATGATATTGGCACAAGAACAGACACACAGACCAATGGAATCAAATAGAAAATCCAGAAATAAATCCACAGATTTATGGTCAACTAATATTTGATAAAGGAGCAAAGAATATGCACTGGAGCAAAGAAAGTTTGTTCAATAAATGGTGCTGGGAAAACTGGGTAGCTACATGGAAAAGAATGAAGCTTCACCACTACCTCACACTATGCACAAAAACCAACGCAAAATGGATTAAAGAACTAGACATAAGACCTGAAATCATAAAATACATAGAAGAAAAAATAGGCAAAACACTACATGACATGCACATCAAAGACAACTTTACAGACACATCACCCAAAGCAGTGATAGTGAAGGCGAAGATAAACAGCTGGGACTACATCACATTAAAGAGCTTCTGCACAGCAAAAGAGGCAATAACAAAAACAAAGAGAAACCCCACTGACTGGGAGAACATTTTTGCACCCAATACTAATGATAAAGGACTGATCACAAAAATCTACAAAGAGCTGATGAGACTCAACAAAAACAAAGAAAATAATCCAGTCAAAAAATGGGCAGAAGAGCTAAAAAGAAATTTCTCTGAAGAGGAAATCCAAATGGTCAACAGGCATATGAAAAAATGTTCAACATCACTTGTAATCAGGGAAATGCAAATCAAAACTACAATGAGAAACCATCTCACACCAGTGAGAATGGCACATATTAAAAAACTAGCAACAACAGGGCCTCCCCGGTGGCGCAGTGGTTGAGCGCAGGGTTGCGAAGCTGCCGGCAGACTCTGCAGCGCTGGTTTGATTCCGGGCTGCTCCCCGGCCACTGGAGGAGGGTCCCACATGGCGCGCAGACCTCTCCTGCCGCCCACTGCTCCCCTCAGCAGTGTACTTTGGTCCTTCTGCCTGCTCTGCTCCCCACTCTGGCTCTGGTGAATTCTCTCACCCTCCCGCACTTCCGACTGTACCCAGTGCTTGTATAAATTAAATAAATAAATAAATAAATAAATAAATAAATCTTTAAAAAAAAAAAAAACTAGCAACAACAAATGTTGGCAAGGTTGTGGAGAAAAAGGAACTGTCCTGCACTGCTAGTGGGAGTGCAAACTTGTCCAACCACTATGGAGAGCAGTGTGGAGATTTCTGGACCTACTAAACATAGAGCTTCCATATGATCCAGCAATTCCACTCCTAGGTACTTACCCAAATGACACAGAAACAGTAATTCCAAAGGGCACCTGAACACCTATGTTTATAGCAGCATTATTTACAAAAGCTAAGCTTTGGAAACAACCCAAATACCCAAAAATAGATGACTGGATCAAGAAGATATGGTACATATAAACAGTGGAATATTACTTAGCAATCAAAAAAGATAAACACATGCAGTTTGCAGCAACATGGATGCAGCTAGAAGGGATCATGCTCAGTGAAATAAGTCAGAAAGAAAAAGAAAAATACCAGATGGTCTCACTCATAGCAGGAATTTAGAAAACCTAAATAAGAGACCAGGAAAAAGATTAATCAATACAAAGTAAAAATCAAAATCAACAAGCAACTATAAACCAGAGACACACCACAGTGGGGGGGAAGGGGGGGAAAGGAAGGACTAGAGTCAAAATAAGGGTGAGGGTGCAATTGTAAGGGGAATATAACCAAAATGAAAATGCATACATTGTACAAAGATGAAAAAGATGTAAGAATTATATAAAATAAAATATTTTTTAAAAAAAGAAGTGGTAACTGCTCCCCAAACTAGTAAGAATGGCCGTGTCCTGGGAGTCATTCCAAAGGCCTGTTCTAAACCTTGCCCCACCAGTATTTCCACTGATTTCATAAATTGCTAATCCTCTCTATTAAAGCTCTGCTTAAAATAGGGTTGATTCTCTTTGCTACAATGGAATCATGTTTGATAAGCTATTCTTACCACCCTAAAGGAAAGAAAGCTTAGCCAGGAATACTAGAAGTTCAAAGGTACTCAATGAGAGCTCTAAGAATTATACTATTTTCTCACAATCAGTCAACCTTTCCTCCTATTGTTATAGAGCGCCCTTTATTCAATTTTCTTTAATCAGATTGTCTTAATTATGAACTTTCCTCTTAAATTGGATAAATATATGATTAGAATTTTGGTGGGTCCAGGAAGTGTGAAGACATTGTATAAGATAATATCCCTAGCTTTATGAAAACATTTTTCAAGTACCTATACTAGAGGAGAAAAATGTGATTAGTACTACTGTTCTTATCAAAAGAGATGAGTTTTCAGAATACTTTTAAAGTTTTCAGCACTTTATATTGATTTAGAGTCTTGATTATGAAAGATAATCCCTTTTTATAATTCTTAAACCATGTGAATGTTTCTGAAAATTCATGTCAACCAAAATTGTCAACAGTCTCTATAGATTTCCCAGAAATTATTTCCCAGATCAAATACACACATACACATATTTGATCCATATATCACATCCTGAAAAAATGACATCTTATATATAACTTCTAAAGAGTTATAAGGAAAATAAATTCTGAGGAAATCATGCTTACTTGAATTAACAAATACCTTAAATGCTGCCAGGCTGCACAAAAGCAAGCAGCAAGCTGGATTTGACTAGCAGGCCATGGTTTGCCAACCCCTGCAGCAAACCCATACATGCCCACCCCAACTTATCCTAACATTCTCACCATGCTAAAGACTTGGTGACAGCCATGACGGAGATGTTGTCTCACAAAGTCTGCTTTTTCCTGGACAAGAGGAATTATTTTTCCTTTGTCTTCTCTATAATTTCCTAATTATCTAGCTGCCACTCACCATTCCAGCCCATCTCTTTCTCCTTCTACCTCCAAACTGGCTTCTGTATACCACATAATCTACCTCTAGTCACATCCAACTACATGCCTTTCCCTAAATAAATGAGGTAACTATAAACCTTCACGGTCTTGTTAAAGTTCTTCCCTTGAATTAGAACAACCTTCTTTTCATCTGTTTTATAAATTTGTGCTTTCTTCTCAAGACTCAGTTCAATGTCAATTTTTCTTTCCCAAGAAAAGGAAGGTGAGTACAATAATAGGCACACTGTCAACAGGCACAAAATTGAGCAAATGAACGCACAGCTCCAGGTGGGGTGTCATGACTGGTAGAAACGGTGCCTAGAGCACGAGGACATAGAAATGGAGGGTGAAGAGAAGGTACCAAAGACAAATATCTTACTTCACAATATTATCAGAGCCTCCCATGTCTAGAGGAATGGGAGTAGTTCATTTCAATAGCAGAATCATTCCCAGATGCTGAAACTGCAAGCATGTGCTACTACAGGCAGCCACCAAAATTCAGAGTTTCTCTGTGGCAAATGCTTAACAGTGTCACCACTGGGATTCTATGGGAGAGCTTCAGTGCTTATCTTTTTTTTTTCTTTTTTCTTTATTTTATTTTATATATTTCTTACATCATTTTTCATTTTTGCACAATACATGCATTTTCATCTTGGTTATAATCCCCATATACTTCCTACACTCCTAGTTTTGATCCTACTGCATTCTCCCCCGCCCCCGTAGTGTGTCTCTGGTTTATAGTTGCTTATTGATTTTGATTTTTACTTTATTATAATTAGTCTTTTTCCTGGCCCCTTATTTAGGTTTTCTAAATTCCTGCTATGAGTGAGACCATCCGGTATTTTTCTTTTTCTTTCTGGCTTATTTCACTGAGCATGATCCCTTCTAGCTCTATCCATGTTGCTGCAAATTGCATGAGTTTATATCTTTTTGATTGCTGAGTAATATTCCATTGTGCATATGTACCACATCTTCTTGATACAGTCATCTATTTTGGGGCATTTAGGTTGTTTCCATAGCTTACCTATTGTAAATAGTTTCAGCGCTTATCTTTAACATTTTAAATAAAAATCTTTTTCCCGGGCCTTCCCTGGTAGCACAACAGTTGAGCACTGGGCTGCAAAGCTTCCCACAGCCTCTGCAGTGCAGGTTCAATCCCTGGCCGCCAGCAAGGGTCCCACATGATGCACAGATCTCTCCTACTGCACCTGCTGCTCCCCTCAGCAGTGTATTTCGTCAGTCTGCCTGTTCTGTTCCCCACTCTGGCTCTGGAAAATTCCCTCACCCTCCCGTGCTTCTGACTGTATCCAGTGCTTGTATAAATAAATAATTAAATAAATAAATAAATAAATAAAAATCTTTTTCTTAAGAAAGCTAAAATAAGCTTTGTCTATAAAGAATTTGTGAAGGAAATGGAAAGCTTAATTTTGAGGAAGAAAGGTGGAAGGGTAAATTGTAAAGAATTGAAAAAAATCATCTTCAAATTTTGGAAGAATAGTGATGTGATGTGATGTGATCACAAAAAGAGTAGTAAGTTACACCTCTGTGATATCCACATGAGTAAACATTTTAAAATTCTTATTTATTTTTAATTGAGGTCATATTTGGATACCCTCATCTGGTATTGTCACCATAGTGCACCCACCACCAACTCACCCATAGCCCACCACTGTAGTCCATTGCACAAGCCTGGTTGTTCTTACCCCTCCACCTCCCGCCCCCCACTTCCCTTTGGGGGCTTCAATTCTGTCATCAGCTATCAAGGGTTAATTTTTTAGCTTGTCTTTATCTGACTCTTATTTTAGTTATTTTATATTCCACATATTAGTGACATCATCCAGTATTTACCTTTCTCAGAGATGACTAGTCTTTATCTGACCATGTTTTTGATAATTAAAAAAAAATTCTATAATCCTTTTAAGTGGGCTAGTGGGTTTCAGAATCTAACATCATACAAATGTGAACATTTTGTTTTAACCAAATTTTACATTTCCTAAAAATGAAGACTGAATAGAGCCAAGACTTGCTAATAATGTTCCAATCTTGCTTTTTCTATCTCAGTTTTACCCACTGTCTGCACAAAACACCTGCTGTGCCCTACCAGTTTCTAGTTTCTTGCATTTTTCTGTTATGAATTCTTGAATATTATTGCAAGATAATGAGACAATTGTAGA
Organism: Talpa europaea; assembly: GCF_964194135.1. Classification (NCBI taxonomy): domain Eukaryota; kingdom Metazoa; phylum Chordata; class Mammalia; order Eulipotyphla; family Talpidae; genus Talpa; species Talpa europaea. The sequence continues at coordinate 44,238,988 of NC_140074.1, forward strand.
AAATTTTGCATTTATTTTCTGCATTGATAGCATTGTCACAAAGATTTTCAGCCAAGAATTTCTGATGTAAATCTAACAGTCTGGCCATTAATGATCATTAGTGTCACATCTAAGAAACAAATCTGGTTGATGTTATTTATTAAAAGCAATCAAAGTGTGCCATTATGGTCCTAATTACAATGTTTACTCAGATGGCCTTATTTATTCACAAGAAAAAATAACGCCAGGAAGATGCTAGAACTTCTACGCTAGGCATGGGAGAACATGAAGTCCCTAAACAGTGGAATGATATTCTTGAAGAGAAATATATTTATTGAACACTGCTGATAAAAGTGATTAATTTTGTTAATGTACTGGTTGCATGTTCAGCAGGTTGAATGCAGTGGATCTGAATGAGATGAGACACAAAGCAGCTGCTGACAATGAACTCAACAGAAATGGAATTTTTTGGAGTTATACAACAGTAGACCCTATCCCTCACACCTAACCGAGGGTAATGAACATGAATGATTGACTAGATGCCTATTATATATCACTATCGAGGCTTTCATTGGGAGGGGAATTCAGCTGAGTATTCTTGATATAAAGGTGATGAGGACTGAGATAAGTGCTTGGTTGAAAGAGGAGGAGATGCCCAAGAGTACCAGGGGCTCCAGTGACCTGAGGAAAGGCAAATGGAGTTGTAGTCAACATGTATCAGTGTTCCCATTGATGCAGCAGGGCTTCTGATGGGATGAGCTAGTATGTTCCCCAGAAGGACTAAACAACAATATAGTTTCAGTTTACCCACCTTACATAAAGACTGTACAATGCCCACCTATTCCAGAAGCAACAATGAAGAACCAGGGATTAGATCTCTCCTACATATTTTATTGAACTAAACTTGCTAAAGAGAGATAATTGTTTATAAAATTGCCTGATATGGGGTTTTTTCTCACTTTAATAAATTGACATTTAGAGTGTGATGCAATTCAACTTTGAAAAGTAAAGCTGTATGACTTTTCTCATCTTAGCATTCTCAAATACATTTTTGCTTTTCTATTTATGATGTCATTTAATATTTACAGCTCTTTGAAGTAGTAATATATTTTCTGTTTGCATTTTTAAACAGAAGAGTATGTGGGGGCACAGAGAGGTAAATATACACTTAGTACACAGGGGTAGAAGAAGAATCCAGGGATGGTGACCCTCCTCCCTCCCTGTACGGTGAGGGGCTATTTGAATACAAATGACAGAATATAATTCAACTGTTTTAAACAACAAAAGGGAAAATATTGACTCTGTGACTGACAACTATGAGACTAGGGCTGTATTCAGACACAGGGTTATTCCAAGAGCTCAAATGTTGTACTCAGGATTCAGTTTCTCTCTCTCAACTCTATATTTATGTGCTTATTCATTCTCAGGCTTCATGTGTGGGAACATGCCTGGAAGGAAGTTCAAAGTGTTAAGTGCAGTTGAAAATGCGTTGCTCTTCACAAGAGCTGGTGCAAAACATTTATTGTTTCTTGTTGGGTCACGTGCTCAACACTGAATCAATCACTGGGAGTGAAATGCCTCTTATGACTGAGCTGAGTCACTTATCTACCCATGGACTTAGGATAGAATGTTATACATGGACTAAAACTAAAGGATCTAGGCAGTTTCCCTAGAAATAGTTTTTCTTTTTTTTATATTCCCCATACAATTGCACCTCCCTTATTTTGACCCCAACTCCTTTGATTGCCTTTCCATTGTATCTCAACAAACTGATTTTTCTTGATGAACACAAAATTCTTAATTGATTTGAGTTCAAAATAGACAATGACACTTAAACAAATATCTAACAATCAAGTTTCTCTGTTCTCTCTCACACAATACAAAATAGATCTCTACAACCCACTAATCCACATACAAAGATCACAAATTATCAAACCTGAAACCAAACTGTCAATCATCTCTGCCAAATGGGGCAAAGCACAATTAAGAAAAAGAACTAGATAACTAAAATTAATAGAGAGGAGGAAATCTAGAGTAATAAAAATTGTGCAAAATTAAAGTGATTCACCCCTGTAAACCACGAAAAGGAATGCTGGGCTGAAGATGTCCACGAGGGGCACATACCTCACAGTGAAGGTTAACTGCCTGTGACTGGAGACTCTGTTGCATCTCAGTAAGCGAACTCTAATACTGTTAAAAGTTTATTTTTGAAAGAAGGTGTAATCATGATCTCATGCAGATAGAAAATGAACTCTTGTCAAGGTTTCACTCATTAATTAACAAGCGAATGAGTAAGTGTTTTGAATGGTTCCAAAAGGGATTCAAAGTACCACACATATCTAGACATACAAGGAATTTTGAAATGAATTTACAAATTAATGAAAGATGGGGCTATTCATAGGAGTAATAACAAAGTGCATTCCAATGGACACAGTGCTTAACATATCTACCAGTGAGAATCATTGTATTGGTATCAGTTTTACACAACTTAGAGTTATAAAATAGCTCAAAGACCATAGAAATAGCAATATAAAATCTATTGTGTTTCTATATTCTAGTATAGAATGAACTAGGAGAAAGAGAAATTAAGAAAACTATCCCACTTACAACAGCATCAAAAAGAATAAAATACCTAGAAATAAATTTAACAAAGGAGGTGTAAGATGTATACTCTAAAAACTATATTCATGAATACAACACAATATATTCCATGCTCATGGAAAGGAAGAACTAATATTGCTAAAATATCCATACTAACCAAATTAATATTTATAGTCAATACAATCCTATTAAAACTCCAATGGCATTTTTGAAAGAACTAGAACAAAAATTCCTAAAATTTGCATGGGACCATAGACAACTACGAAAGACCAAAGCAATAGAAAAAAACAAAGCTGTAGACTTCCTGCTCCAATTTCACATTAGATTACAAAATTATAATAATAAAAACATTACAGTATTGCTGCAAAGACAGAGGCATCAATGGAACAAAATAGAAAGTCCAGAAATTACTTCACATATATACGGTCAGTTAATTTATAACAAAAAGAATCAAGAATATACAATATGAGAAGACAGTCTCTGCAATAAATGGTGTTGGGAAAGTGGACAGTCACATGCAAAAGATTGAAATTGGACCACTATCTTACACCATACACAAAACTAACTCAAACTGGATTAAGGACTTGAGATTAAGACCTAAAACCATAAAACTCATAGAAGAAACAGGTACATGAAAAGGTGCTCACCATCACTTATCATCAGTGAAATGAAAACCACTATGAGCTATTGCCTCACACCTGTTAGAATGGCCATTATCAAAAAGACAAGAAATAACAAATCTTGGTGAGGAAGTGGAGAAAACTGTTGACGGGGAATATAAATTGTCATAGCCACCATGAAAAATAGTATGGAGGGTCCTCAAAAAATTAGATGTAGAATACCACATGATTGTACAATTCTACTTCTGGTAGTAGTCCAAGGAAAACAAAACATTAACGCTAAAGGATATCTGCACTCCCCTGTTCTGTGCAGTATTACTTATAATAACCAAGATGTGGAAATATAGAAGCAACTTCAGTGTCCATCTGTGGATGAATGGATAAATAAAATGGAAAAAGGAAGGAAACACTAAATATATATATACATATAAAGCACATATTAAGTACTGTTTATGTTTTTAAACAGAAGAGAAAATGGAGGCACAGAGAGGTAAATAAGTACTTAGAAGCATCCAGGGATGGTGAACCCCTCTTTATGGTGAGAACATACATATACACATGTATGTTCACACAGATACACACACAAACACACAATGGAGCATTATTCAGTCATAATAAGATGAAATCTTACCATTTGCAACAACATGGATGGACCTTAATGGCATTATGCTATCTAAAATAACATAGGCAAAATAGATAAATACCCAAAGATCTCACTTATGTGAAATCTAAAATACCAACCAAACAACAAATGAGCTTATAAACACAGAAAGCATATTAGTGGTTGCCAGAGGTAAGGATTCAGAATGGGTAAAATGGGTCAAAAGGCTCAAAAGGTATGATCTTCAAAAATAAATAAATCATGGTGATGTACAACATGGTGACTATACTTAATAATACTGTGTTGCAGGCCTCCCTGGTGGTGCAGGGGTTAAGACGCAACCTGTGAAGCAATCCGCAGCCACTGGAGCATGAGTTTGATTCCCGGTCTGCCAGGGAGAAACCCACATGGTGGGACAGACCTCTCCTGTCTTGCCCGCTGCTCCCCTTCAGCAGTGTGTTTCAGTAGATCTGCCTGTTCTGTTCCCTGCTCTGACTCTGGTGAATCCTCTCACCCCCCACATCTCTGGTCTTACCCCAATTCTTGTATAAAAATAAATAAACCTTTAAAAAAATAATAATAATACTGTGTTGCATGTGAAAGTTGCTAGGACTATAAATTTGTAAGTCCTTATCGAAAGAAAGAAAATCTGTAACTATGTATGGTGATAGATATTAATTATTCTTATTGTATAATCATTTCAGAATATATATAAATATTTAATCATTATGTGTATACCTGAAACTAAGATAATGTAATATGTCAATGATATCTAACTTTTAATTATTTTTGAATTTTTAAAAACATCATGAAAGGTAGAAATAACCTGGAAGCAATTCACTATTCAAGGAAGTAATTAATCTTTTTTGTTGTTGGATATTTCAAAGTCTTTCACAATATTTCATAACAGTACAATACACTTCAAAATATCCCATTTAAAGTACATGTGATCCTTATTTGTGCTATACAATAGTGGACACCAAAGCTGTGATTTCTTTCAACTTCCAAGTCTCCCATTCTTTTTAAGGAATAGCTCTCTTATTTTTTGCTTGACTCTTTCTCAAACTGAATTATAAGTGAATAGTGGTTATGCCAATGTAGTGTGAGTCCACTATATTAGAATCAAAACCACATATCCCCATGGTCACTAGATAAGTATCAAAAATTATATAACTCTAACTTTAATTAAATTTCCCCAACAATTTGACTCCTCAACAGTGCCTTGTTTTGCAGAATTTGCTTACAAAATTCCTTGTAATTATGGCTGACATTCCATTTGTATTGAAACAGAGCTTCTACAGTGACCATATTGAACTTAGTTCATTCTTCCAGCCACTAATTAGGTTAATGAAAACACATTCATCAGCAAAGGAACCAGTATACTAAATATGTATTGGCATAAAGTTAACAACTCTGAGAATTGCTCTTCAACTTGACTTGCTGAAACACTTAATGCCGTCTTTCATAACATAATTTGCTTTTTATTTTTTAGAATTACATTGAATCACTTGACCAACAACCTTTAGAAATGTTGCCCATCTTGTTCAACTGTTTATAAATAGGGAATGGTCCATAATACATTCTATAATGCCAATATTATCCTAATGCCAAAAATAGATATCGTACAAGAAATGACAGTTATAGACCAAGCTTCCTGCACTTATATTTGGAATATAGAGAAACCAAACAACGGGTCAAAGACAAACTTTAAGACCAACCCTCAAAAACTGACCATAGATCTGAGGCATCAAGGAGGAGGTGAAAAGGGGGAGAGAAAAGAGGAAGGTTGAGGATAGGGAATGGGGAGAACATAAAGGACTATCGAGAACGATGGGGTTTTGGTGGTGGGAGAGCCACGATAACACACCTAAGGGGAGAAATGTTGTACTGTCAAATATTAGCAAGGATGTAAAACAATAAAATAAAAAAAAATGTGCCCAAAATGACAGCAGGGTGGCAGGACTATAGAGCAATCAATTCAATTCAGAGGCTAGATAGGATAAGGATGGAGAATTCTAAGAAGAGAAATTTATGGACCATTTGATATATTTAAGAATGCAGGGAGACTGCTCTGTCTCTAGTGAATCCTCTCACCCACCCGCACATCTGGCCTGTACCCCTGTTCTTGTATAAATAAATAAATAAATAAATGAATAAATAAATCTTAAAAAAAAAAGAATGCAGGGAGAAATTTTTTTTAAATCTTTATTTAGTATGTTTATTTTATTTTTTTAATAATAAATTTTATTTTTATATTCCCCATACAGTTGCACCCCCCCCTTTCTGATCCCAATCCCTCCCCTCCCGCCCCCCACCCCCCCAAAAGTGTCTCTGTTTCATAGTTTTTTGTTGATTCTGATTTTCACTTTCTTATAGTTATTCATTTTCCTGGTCCCTTATTTAAGTTTTCTAGATTCCTGCTATGAGTGAGACCATCCAGTATTTTTCTTTTTTCTTTCTGGCTTATTTCACTGAGCATGATCCCTTCCAGCGCCACCCATGTTGCTGCAAATTGCATGTGTTTATCTTTTTTGAATGCTGAGTAATATTCCATGGTGTATATGTACCACATCTTCTTGATCCAGTCATCTATTTTTGGGCATTTGGGCTGTTTCCAAAGCTTAGCTATTGTAAACAGTGCTGCTATAAACATAGGGGTGCAGGTGCTCTTTGGAATTGATGTTTCTGTGTCCTTTGGGTAAATACCTAGGAGTGGAATTGCTGGATCATATGGAAGCTCTATGTTTAGTAGGTCCAGAAATCTCCACACAGCTCTCCATAGTGGTTGGACCAGTTTGCACTCCCACCAACAGTGCAGGAGAGTTCCTTTTTCTCCACACCCTCGCCAACATTTGTTGTTGCTAGTTTTTTTAATATGTGCCATTCTCACTGGTGTGAGATGGTATCTCATGGTAGTTTTGATTTGCATTTCCCTGATTACAAGTGATGTTGAACATTTTTTCATATGCCTGTTGGCCATTTGCATTTCCTCTTCAGAGAAGTTTCTTTTTAGCTCTTCTGCCCATTTTTGGACTGGATTATTTTCTTTGTTGTTGCTGAGTCTCATCAGCTCTTTGCAGATTTTTGTGATCAGTCCTTTATCATTAGTGTTGTGTGCAAAAATGTTCTCCCAGTTGGTGGGGTTTCTCTTTGTTTTTGTTATTGCCTCTTTTGCTGTGCAGAAGCTCTTTAATTTGATGTAGTCCCAGCTGTTTATCTTTGCCTTCACTATCACTGCTTTGGGTGATGTGTCTGTAAAGATGTCTTTGATGTGCAAATCATGTAGTGTTTCGCCTATACTTCCTTCTATGTATTTTATGGTTTCAGGTTTTATGTCTAGTTCTTTAATCCATTTTGAGTTGGTTTTTGTGTATGGTGTGAGGTAGTAGTCAAGCTTCATTCTTTTGCATGTAGCGGCCCAGTTTTCCCAGCACCATAAAATCTTAAATCATTCTTAAAGGAAAGAATAAAGAGGGGGAATGTGCTGTGTGTGAAACTTAGCAAGCTTTCTTAAAGTCCAGCTTCCTTAGAGTGCAGTTCCCTCATCTGAGTTCCAGTAATACCTTATACATTGCTGCACTATAGTCTTTCTTGTGTTTTATAGCAGTTTATTAACTGTTGGCTCTCTCTGCTCACTGTTTTTTCTGTCTCCTCTAGCTCACCATTTTGAGTTGTTTCAGTCACAACAAAAACAATCTACTTCCAGTTCTACCTCCTGACTTTTGACTGTGAGATTTTGGAGTTTCCTATTCATTTCCCTCTCTCAGTGCCTAATTTAAAGTATGGAACATAGTAGGTGCTCAATGAATGCTTAATGAATAAATTAGATAAAATATTGAACGAGTAAGTGAATCCTTGTTTCTGGGAATTTTAATAGAGCCTAATTTATCCATCTCTTAAATATTAATAAAGAAGACAGGAAAATTTTCCCTTAAGAACTTTATCTGTCTTTAGGAAAAATTGTCTCATTAAAATCTAAAAAGACAAGATAGTTTAATATAAGTTACTTGGGAATTTCACTACACAAGTGACAAAAAGGTGAGATGTTGGAGAGAGTCAGGGTCCCAAACTCATTATGACTGAAATCAGCCTTAAATGGTACACCAGCACTGCTCTGCGCCACTGTCTCTACCTTACAAGATCCCCCCTCCAAGTGGTGAGACCACCTTCCCAGGGGAGTATCTCCTGAGCACCCTCCTTAAGACTGTCACACTTAATCTCTCATCACCACTACAGTAACTCCCTCTCACCTTCCCTCTCTACTTTCCCCACAATGCTTAGCAATAACCGGGGCCTCCCCTGAGCTTTGGTGGACAGTCTTTTTAGGGCACCAGGGCACAAGGACTTTCTGGAGTGATGGACTAATCCATATCATGATGTGGGCACTGGTTACACACATATGTAAACATTTGTCAAAAACCTTGAGCTGTATAATTAAAATTGGTACATTTTACAAAATATTGGTTACCATTCAACACACAAGTCCTAGAATCAAAATATCAAAGTTATAAAATAACTGTGCAGTTTTCTGTATTATCTACAAAATAAAACTTTAAGAAAGATGCACCTCTTCCATCTCTATTGGTAGTAATTATAGACTGAATGTTTGTGTCCCCTTCAAAATTCATGTCAAAATCCTAAACCCTGTGTGGCTGTATTTAGAGATGGAGCCTCTAAAGACATAATTAGTTAAATGGGGTGTTAAGGGTGGAGCCCTGACATTGAATCTGAGTTTTTGGGAGCAAGGACTCCAAGGACTCTGTCTTGGTTCTATCTTTATTGAGGAAAGAACTCAATGTCAAGAGCAAAGATACAGAAAAGCAAGAGATTTATTGATTGGTAGGTAGTAAGAACAGGAAAGCCCTCCAAGGGAGAGGGTCCCTGAGAGGGTAACTGCTGAGGGGATGAGAAGCAGGTGCTTATATGTGTGTAGAGGGCAAATAGTGGGGTTTGGTGGTTGGCTGGGCCTGTGGGGTCTCCCAGCCTACCAAGGGCCACTGAGTTTGTGGGGTCTCCTAGGCTACAGGCCCTTGAGTTTGCCCAAGTTACCTGACCTACCTTTCCAAAATTAGCCTTGGTCCATTGATTTAGCATTGTGTTATTGTTTGGTGTTCTGAACATTCCATTCTTCACTGGAGGTGGGAGGGGGCACCCTCCTGGTCTGCAATTGTTCTCCAGTCAGACTGATAAATAGACACAGGGGCTTGGAGCACCCTGTTGCTAACTGACTGTCTATACCCATTCCTAACTTCCTCCTTCTACATGATAGGATTAGTGTTTTTATGAGACACCAGAGAGCTTCTCCCCCAAACCCCCTCAAAGAAGAGGTCTATGAAGCACACAGTAAGAAGACAGACAGCTGCCTGTTAGCCAAGAGAAGAGACCCCAGAATGACACCTATCTTGCCAATACCTTGATCTTGGCCTTCCCACCCTCCAGAACTGTGGGAAATAAATGCCAGTGGCATATTTGTGCAGCAGCCCAAACAGAGTAATGCAATAACATAATTACAGATAGCCCAGCTACTGCCTTCTGAAATCCATCACTATATTGGAGCTGAGGCCACTCCTCCCACCAGCTACTCCCCACCAATCATTGCAAATGACAGGGATGTCAAGGTAGGAGAGGCAGGAGTCCAGTGGAGGGGACACATTGGCTCTGGACTTGCAATTATCCTTACGAAAATTCTTAGAACTGCACCACAGTCTGATTTTTTCTTTCCCTCACTTCTCCACATCAATCTGACCTGCACTGCTGTCTTCCTCCTCCTCCATCCCCTTCCCCATTTTCACTCACATATGTTGCCCCAATAATTTTATATATAGGATACCATCATGCATCTGCTTCTCAGAGGACCCAAACTGATAACTCCTTAGAAAAAAGGAAAAGAGATCAAGTCAACAAGTTTTCTGGCAAAAAAAAAAAAAAATCACCTGCCAGTTAACAAGAGTTAGACTATTACAGAAAACTTAAACATCTGCTACATAAATGACAAACTTGCCTGTCTATTCATTTAAAGTTGTGTCAATTGTGAAATCCAAGGGAATTGAGTTCTCATTGAAACCAGTGTTTCTTTGTAACTTTGTTGAAAATTGCTGCCCATTCTCAAAGCATTTCTGGGTTTAGTTTTTTTACCATAACTCTACCCCAATCTTAAATAAGACAAAATAAATTCATGATCTTAGTTATTTTTCATTATAAAGGACATGCTGACAGGTCATTAGGGGAAAAAAGTCAGCCACAGAGATCACAAAGCAGTCTTTTAAGCTACCAAGGACCTTGAGGGCTTGGCTGTATCAGAAAACTCTGGGAAACATCTCACCTTAAATTACTTAAAGTAATTCAGTCCTTCAGGTTACCTCAGGTGAGAACAGAGTGTATAAGAGTAGCACTTAATCTTGTCTTGCCAATGACTTCTCACAGCAGCTTTAGTTTGAATGCTGGGATGTTTTCTCACATCCCAACTGCAATAGTGACTTTGGGATCACAGCAGGGTGACTTGAGATTGGTCAACACACCATGAATCTTCTTCTAGGAACTCTGGGCATTCTGGTCTTAAGTGGAATACTTTGGGCTCCCTAAACACTGACACAGAAAACATTAAGTGCATTATCTTCTTTTCTTAACTAGATGGTCTTTTCTTCCAGCTAGAACTGCAGCTGACTTTCTGATTATTTTCATGCTAATGTGTGAACAAGGGTTACCCATGGACACCCTACAATCACATGCTCTAAAACAGGGTCATGCCCTCGTCTGCATAAAGACAAATTAAGCATGTTCTTAGTGTGCTAGGTCTTTAATAGAATTAATGAATATTGACAGAGGAGGAGTTTCCCAATCAAACACCCCAAATTATCCACCCCCTCCCATCCTCTTATGGGCAAATACCAAGCCAAACAGAGTCAGCCTGAAGCAGGGCCACTGAGGCCCAAAATCTTGCCACACATCTAGGGAACGTTTAGTAGGGAACACTGAGGGGTAAAGGACAAAAGGGGCCAGGGAAGTCTGAGACAAAAGGAGCAAAATCAAATTACACATCAAGAAAATACCTGCTATTATCAGCCTCCACACATGTCTTTTTGAATGAGGAAGTTAGGCTGGGTACAGGCAGTCAGGTAGGGTCAAGGTGCCCCAGCCCAGTAAAAACTGAATGTTCAGAAAACCCACACAATGCCAAAGCAATTGACCAAAGCACATTCTGGAAAACAGACTGAGTAAACTGGTAGACCCAGTGGGCCTCAGTAACCTAGGAAACCCAGGGGGCCTCAACTAGTCAAGAAGGGACAAAATGCAGAGACACCCCAGTTCCACACCCCCACCCCAGGCTCACCATATCCCATACAAACAACTACTTCCCGCTCCCTCAGTGGCTACCCAATTGGGACCCCTCTCTCCTCAGAGGGCTTTCATGTCCTTATCTGATAATGAATTTCTTGCTTTTCTGTCTAACTCTGGTCTCGTTGTTGAAGTTTTTCCTCACCAACGCAAGAACTGCTAGACCTTTGGGGTCTGGCTCCTGGATCCTAAGCCTCATTCATTTTTCCCATGTGTCTCTCACCCCGAGTCTCTTTCAAGTGTTTCTATGTCTCCCCTTCACATCTCCATCAAGTCTCGTTCCAGCAGCACCAGGGTGCAAATAGGGCTGCTGAAACAAGAAAGCTGTCTTTCAGAGCCTACCTGCCTTCTGTGTTACATGGCTTCACCTGGTCACTCACCTCTGCTCCACTTTCCCAGGAGCACCGAGGGTCTACAGCCCAAGGTGACTACATATAAGTGAGGATGGGGAATTTTTCATAGTTATTCTTAGTTTTGCAAATATTTTTAGGATCACATTATTACATTTCAATAAAAATTCTGCTGGTAATTTAGGGAGGAGTGTCAAGTCACATTCATAGCTTAATACAGACAGACTTGATAAGGTTGTGACATTGAATCTCTTATCCAAAACATGGTGTGTCTTTCCATTTATTCAAATAAGTCACATTTTCAATTTTATCTTGATCTTTCATGTTTCATTCTAAGTGCCACATATTCTTCCACTGCCATTTAGTAAGTCATATGCATGAAGATACAATTGTTTATTCATTTTGAGGCAGTCAGCAAGCTGAATTCTATTATAGTTTGTGAAAATATTTTAGCTATTTCTCATGGATTTTCTAAGCCAATAGTCATAATTGCAGCACAGAGTAATAATTTAATCTCATCCTATTGTTTTTTTCCTTTGAGATAACACCGGTTACAACACTGCATGTGATTCACAGACATAGGATCACACTTCCTCAGATTCATGTCACCATGGAACACCAAGTGCCAAAGCACCCAGGGTCCTCTACCACAGTCCATTATGTCCCCTTTCTACTTTGTTTTTTCCCTTCTTGTTCCCTGTATTGTAGCCCCAATTCCACCATCAGATTTCTAGGGTTAGTTATTGGTTTGGATTGGTCTCACCCTTTGTTTTGTTTTGTATTCCACATAGAAGTGGAAACCACCTGGTATTCGTCTTTCTCTTCCTGAATCACTTCACTTAACCTTATCCCTTCCAGTCCCATCCATGGCAAGATTTCATCTATTTCTATAGCCAAAAAGTATTCCATTAGGTGTGTATGCCACATTTTCTAATCCACTCCTCTGTCCTTGGACGCTAGGGTTGTTTCCATAACTTGCCTATTGTAAATAGTGCTGTAATGAACATAGATGTGCATATATTCCTTCAAATTAGAGTTTTTGCATTCTTTGGGTAGATATCTAGGAGTAGAATTGCTAGATTATATGGTAGATTTTTTTAAATATTTTAGGAAACTTCCATGCTCTTTTCCATAGGCATGGGATCAGTGTACATTCCTAACAACAGTGCACAAGGTTCCTTTCCCCCCCACATCTTTACCAACACTTGTTTCTGGTCTTTTTAATATGGGTCATTCACACAGGTGTGAGTTGGTATCTCATTACGGTTTTGATTTGCAATGGATTTTCAAAATAGTGAATTTTCTAATTGAGAATAATGGCATTTCTCATCATTTATTTAGGTTTTTTTTTAACATTTTATAGAGTTGCTGTTTGAAAATATTTTCAAACCACATATCCAGCAAAGGCCTTGTACCTAGACTACATGAAGAATTATCAAAATGTAGCAATCAACAAATAATCTAGTTAAAAAAATGGACCGGATATTTCAACAAAGGCATGAGTACATTTCACCAAGAAATATATATGGCAAATAATCACATGAAAAGATGCTCAATATCATTAACCATGTAAACAAAAATTAAAAAAATTAAAATGCAATAAGGTCTCACCATACACCTATTAAAATAGCTAAAATTAAGAATAGTGATAATACCAATTGTTGCCAAGGACAGAGAGAAGCTGGATGACACATATGATGCTGGCAATGGGACAATCACTCAGAAAATTTGGCACTTTCTTAACAAAACCAACTTGGACTTACTATTGAACCCAGCAATTGAACTCCTGGGCATTTAGACCAGGGAACTGAAAACTTAGGTTTACACAAAATCATTAATGCTTTTAGCAGCTTTATTTGCAAGAGCCTGAGAACTGGGGTGGGGGGATGTTTCCTTCAATGAGTGAATGGTTAAACAAATGGTGATATTTCCATACTGTTCAATATTTCCATATTGTTCAGCAAGCTAAAAGCAACAAAATACTGATAAACTGGGTCAGATTTCATGGGACGTGTCCTGAGTGAAAAGCGCCCTTCTTGATTGTTGCGTAAGTTGTACATAAGTTATACACACACACATCCACAATGCGTGCATGTAAAAGTGGTAAAATATGAATAATCTGGGCCTCCCCAGTGGCGCAGCGGTTGAGCGCTGGGTTGCGAAGCTGCCCGCGGCCTCTGCGGCGCTGGTTCGATCCCCGGCTGCTTCCCGGCCACCGGAGGAGGGTCCCACATGGTGTGCAGACCTCTCCTGCCGCCCGCTGCTCCCCTCAGCAGTGTACTTCGGTCCTTCTGCCTGCTCTGCTCCCTGCTCTGGCTCTGGTGAATCCTCTCACCCTCCTGCGCTTCTGACTGTACCCAGTGCATGTATAGACAAGAAAACAAACAAACAAATAAATAATAAAAACATGCCTCTATTAAAAAAAAAAAAAATTAAAAAAAAAAAAAAATATGAATAATCTCTGGTTTATACCAATGTTAATCAATTTCCTGGTTTTGATACTGTCTTACAGTTACGCAAGATGTTACCACTGGAGCAGACTGGTGATGGGTACATAAGACCTCCTTCCTTTGCATTTCTTTCAAACTTCCTGTGAATTTATAATTGTTTCTAAATCAAAAGGGATATATAGCATATATATATATATATATATATATAGAGAGAGAGAGAGAGAGAGAGAGAGAGAGAGACAAAGAGTGTATATTTATGTGTGTAGAGAGGGGGAGAGGGAGAGGGGGAGAGAGAGAGAGGGAGAGAGGGAGATTGAGATTAAAAGGTATATAGAGGAAAGATCAAATAATAATATGGGTACAGAGGCGCAGATGCAAGGAAGATGATGGGACAGAGGCCAAATGTTAAAAGGTCCATATCTGAAGTTGCCCCTTTTCCTCAGAGTAGGAGTCACAGCTACTTGCTGAAAGTGAAAAGGAGGAAGTAGCATTCAAAGTTTGAGTGAGCTGAGGGTTTGGAATAATCTTTGAAGGAAATAGGAGAGGACATTTCATAGAAATATCATATTGTCCCGGTTTCTTAATCTCACATTATCCATAGTGCAGTTCAGTAAAAGTTTCTATAGTGATAGACAGCGTCTATATCTGTTAGGGGGAGAGGACGTCCTGAGATAATCTTATACAGGCTTTGTGGACTCCAGACTATGCAATATGATGGCTACTAGCCACATGTGGCTACTGAGCACTTAAAATGTGGCTAATGTCACTGAGAAAGTGATTTTAACTGTATTTAATTTTAATGTAAATAACCACATGTGGTTAGTAGCAACCCTATTAAACAGGGAAACTAACAGATACACATAATAAAGGAACAATGAAATTTCAACGATAATTGGTATTTTGTATAATGAGTGAAATTCTAGGCAAATACGCAAAGTGTATAATTTTCTTTCTTTTCTGAGCTATTCCTAAGTCAGTCTACACTGAAGCTACAAATCATTACAAAATCCTTGGTTCTCAAAGTTCCAATAGCCATCTTTTAAGCAATACCACTTCCACTATTTCTAAATTTGAAATTCCTTTGTCATGTTTATATCCCAAATGACTTTGCTTGGCAGCAAAGTCTTACCAAAGCACAGCCTTGGAAGGTCTAAAACTATACCACGTGTGGGTTTCTCAGGAATTTCTTAAACTAGATGGTACCTGATCTTACCTATCTCAGAGCCTGATTCAAGTGCTGAAGTTGTTTTAACAGGTGCAATGTCAATGACACAATGTTGCGTCGGACACCACACTGACAAACGGGAGTCGTGGTGCAGGTTACATAATGCAGGATGCTGCTGAAGAGCAAGATCCTGGCCCTTTTATTGAAACATGTAATTGATTGTAAGGAGATCAAGGAGATTAAAGAAAGGGGAAGGGTGTAGAATATTAGGGATTGTGAGTCTGCCCTCCAGGCACTTCTAATCTACTTGATGATACACCCTAATCCCCAGCCATCTGTTCTGTTCTAATCTTATCAACAAGGCTCTCCACTGATCAGCTTCTGGGGTCCCTTGTCATACATTGGTCCTCGGCCCCTCAGGCATTCCCAGTCATACCTCGTGATGGATAAGTCGGGAGTATGTGTTATGCATCATTCCTCAGCTCCCTGGGCATTCCGGACATACCTCCTGATGCACATATTATGCATGGGTCCTCAGCCCCCTGGGCATTCTGGACATACCTTGTGATGCATAACCTTCCCAGTGTGATCCAGCTTTGTGCTCTTGTTTGATTTAAAGGGCTTAAGAGTTGGGCTGCTGCTCCCAACTGGCCAGAGCACTTTGACCTTGTTTAGGTGACAAAATGGTGGCCGAATAGGCTGCCTAGGAGTAGCAGACCCACAACACAACAACCTCAAAACTCAACCAGGGATCTACTGCCCAACTTCAACTCACACTACTTTCCCCAGACCTCACTAAGTTTCAAACACATTAAGTGCCAAACATTTCTGAAGCATGGCAAAGGCATTCTAGTCTGGGGACACTTGTGAAAAGACTTCAATAAGTGCACAAAGAGATGACTGGATTAATGAATAAAGGAAACAAAACTCACAATGGGTGCTTCTCCCCACCATTACCAACCATGTTCCAAGTCATCCATCACGGTCCTGAGCTTTCCCTGTCCTGCGTTCTTTACAAACCTACATCAAACACAGGATATAGGATGGGGTGTTCCTATTTACAATAACACCTCACCCAGAAGTCCTACTGTTAGGGGGAAATGATGTCCTCGGGTGAGGACCCACAGTAAGGCACCCCGTTTTGTATCGGGGTTGCTCTACAACACTACTAGTCATGACACCACAATTCTTCATTCAAATACTGACAAACTCATCAAGTGACATGTTTGGGGGCAAGTAAGGGTGTCACTTTCACTCCAGAGATAGTCTCACTGAGGCTCCTTAATCCCACCACTAAAAACTGATGTGTTTGCATGTTCTAGACATTTCTCCTCCAGTCAGCAATTCTTTGCAAGAGGTAAGTCCCAAGTCCTATTGACTGAAGAAGTTCCTGGGGTTGCAACTTTCTGAGGCTATGACTGGTTAAAGGCAGTTTTGGAAATAGAGGCCTTAAGTGATTCAGAACCAGGCTGCCCTCTGCTCATATAGTGGCTTTTTGGAGACTCTCTGAGGAGAGTTCTCAAGCTTTTCCTTGTAATTTGAGAGCTTGGCTAATGACCCTCAAGTGTTTCTCTGATGGAGAAGAGGATCTAGCAGAGCCTTTCAAGGATAGCTTGAATATTAAAAATTGATGTGGCACTTTAAAGTTTAATATTTAAACAAAATGCTTAGTGTTTACTGGTACTGCACATTTTCGTAGTTACCCAATGAAGGGAAAACTTCTGTTGGGGCTGGGGGAGCATTACTAAAAACACTGTTTAATAATCATGGTATACATTCCTAAAAAGTCAACTCAGGGTTTTCAATCCTATAATTATTCTGGAATAAAGCTTTTTCTTCAGCTTACAGATAATATCTAGGTTTGAAGGGCTTTTCCAATGGGCATGAGTACTGGAAAAGCCCCAAATTTTGGCTTTTATACAAACCATTCTCTTTATTTCTGCAAGACATTAAATGTTGACATTAGCTGTAAATGATAATACAAAGATCTTACTATTTTAAAAGTGCATTTCACATTAAACAGAGTTCTTTCTAGAGGAGGGAATAAAAGGTATGTGGCAAAAATAAACTCTGGCCAAAATTCAAAGAGTAGGATCAAGCCAGGAAGAGGAAAAAACAAAACATAAAGCAAAGAGAATGATGAAAACGACCCTTAATTAAATAGCCAAGCTATATTCAAAAGATATTTAAAAGGGTAAAATATTAATGTGGGCCCTAAAATAATGAGGCTGTTTCCATAAGCTACAAACAAGGGCCCACTCAATGTATTCTCCTGGCACCTTATGGATATAATAGTGAATGACCTTTAGTGTTCCCCACTGCCACTCATGACTCCAGTACCTTTGCTTAATTCAGACAGCCTGGTTGGTCAAGTTTTAATAAACTTTCAGCCAGCTACCTTTGCCAATTGCCTGCCCTTGACTGTATTATAGGAGGGGAGAAAAGGGCTCATTCTTTCAGCAACTATCTTTTTTTGAGTATGTACTACAAGTTAGGCACTGTTCTGGACACTAGGGTTATAGTTGGGAACCCAACATTTTCTGCTCTCCTGGTGCTTAAACTCTAAACAACCTGGGAAACAGGTTGGCCTAAGATATACCAATGCAAAGTCTCATTAGCAGGAATAAGGTTGGTATGTTAGAAGTATTGGAGGCATGAGAACAATGGGGAGAAGAATGGTGTTGGAGCAATGCTTTCTTCTCCTGATGTTGCTTTCCACATAGCAGGAGCACCACTAGCACAGCTCCCGCCATTGGCTTTATGAAACTCCCCACTGAGAAGCTGAAATAAAAGGGACAGTATTTTCACAAATCACTGTCCACTATACCTTTCATCCCCATCTAGCTTGGTGGGTACAATTGTTAGGGGGAAAGGATGTCCTGCGCTAATCCCATACAGGCTTTGTGGACTCGACCCCCACTCCAGACCAAAGCCATCAGGACATTGGGAAAGACAAATCCCGTCACCACCAAAGGGAAGGTGGCTGGGAGTTAAGCAGCCAGGGTTGATATAAAAACCAGACATGTGGGCCTTGGGCTCTCTCTCTGTCACTCGCCTCCTGGCTCGCGGCCAGCTCTCAGAGCGCCATTTTGGGATTCCTGATCGGCGGATCGGGTAGGACGCATTTAAAACTTTGTCTCCCACTTTTCTCCTTGAGCTGTACATTTCCTCATTTCCCCTTCCCTTGTAAATAAACCTTTAATTAACCTTTCGTGTGTGCCTGCAGTAGAGCATTGATAAGTCCTTTTAAGCGCGCGGTGAGGACCCACAGTCAGGCACCCCGTTTTGTATCGGGGCTGCCCCATAACACCCTCAGAGTCCTGAAAAGACTCTATATTTCAATGGTTAAAACTCTTTTCTGTACCATTACTTAAGCAAACTTATTCTCTTAATTGTAGTAGCATATTAATTTAAGCAAAAGTGTTACATGTATGATTTAATGTATGGATACACTGGGCTTACTCTTATCAAAATACAAAGGCAGTTGAGATGGTTTGTCAAGTTCATCAAAGTAGTGAACTGTGGGACTCAGCACGGTGGCACTTGGAAGCATCTGGTTCAGCAACCTGCAAGCTCTTTGAATCCCCTCCTTTGGGGTTTTTGTGGAGGCTTCATTACATAGGCATGGTTGATTAAATCATGAGCCACTGGTGATTTATCTCAATCTCCAGCCTCTCTTGCCTCCTTGGAGATTCAAGGGGAGGGGAAGACTGAAAGTTCTAATCCTCTAATCATTGGATTGTTTCCCTGGACAAACAGCCCCACCTTTAAGTTCTTTCTAAAAGTCACCTTATTAACATAAACTCGGGTGTGGTTAAAAGGGGTTTGTTAGGAATATCATTCTTAACCACTTAGGAAATCCCAAGCATTTTAGTAGCTCTGTGATGGAAACAAGAATATACACCTTATAAATCACAAGATAACATGCCCTAGAGCCTGAACTCCCTCCTCCCCATCCTCTGATACTAGTCTGGCTATTACAACCTTCTTTGACTTTCACAGATGTTCAACAAGCCTGTATGTGTGAATGGAGTCAAAGGTCTTAAGTGTTCACAAGCAGCATCTCATTTGATTCCATGGCTTTGCTCCATCTCTCCTTCTAACTGCAATGCCTACCTCTTTCATTCTGCCAAATTCAAGTCCAAACGTCACCTCCTCTATTAAGCCTTCCCAAGATCTCTCCACCCACAGCAATCTCCTAATCTGAATTCAAAGCACTTATTTCCTAAAGTAATCATTTGGCAATTACCCTTGCCAACATCACAATTTCTTTCAATAGTCAATGCTCTCATAAGCTTTCCTTCTGCAATTAGGCTATAATCAGAAGGAGGGTCACAATTTATCCCTTTTTTGTGGTATTACACTGGACTACCTTCTTGTAATAACCTCTTAAATCCCTTAGTTTTACCACTTCTCCACCCCATACATATTCAACATTGCCAATATTGCAAGGTTGTTAAAACCCAGGGTTTCAAGGAACACAGGTGTCTTTAACAGGGAGGTTTCAAAAGTCCCCTGCATTACTAAACTGTTCACTTACACTATAAAGTTCTTGCAACATTGTTCTTTCAAGCTACCTTTACAGAACATCAGGACTCAATGGTCAACAAAAAAAGCAGACCTCAGATTCAAGCTGGTTAAGAAGGGATTAAAGAGCTCTTGCCAGCAAGAGAAAGGTCATAAAAGTGCTCATTTGATTATAAATTGAAGATCACCACCTCTGGGTGGGATTTAGTTGCCATTTTATGCAATGCGATGTATGATGAACCATGATCACCGACTGTCCAGATGCCAACAGAGGAACACCCAGGACACACCAGAGGAAAGAGCCACAATGTCTCAACCACAACCACTACCCTGCTTCCCCCAAGCACAACGCAATATAATCTGTTCCTTTGGAACCAAATGGGAAGATTGTTATTCCCAGAGCACTCTCCTTGGAGCTCTGCCTCTTGCTCTCACCATAAAATAAACTCCAGGTATCTGGAGTCCTCATTTCATTTCTGACTGGCATTCTCAAGAGACCAATAGGCTTGTCTGGTGTCTAATAAGGTACACCTTAACCTATAACACCTCTGGCTCCCAATGAGTGAAGCAGTGGGTAGTGGAGACTCTCAGGCTACTCATTCATGTAGCTACAGTCTTAAGTGAAGGACTAGAAATCCCTCCCTTGTCTGGAGGGTCACCAAGACCAGTCCAGTAATAAAATCATTCCAAGAATATGTTCTATCTCTGAGTTTTTGGAGGGAGTGTCTATAACTTCCATAATAATCTTATGAAAGTGATTCTGTGATCACATAGCTTCTATCTATTCCATGAGAGGGGCAAACAGAGAGGCAGGTCTCTACCTTTACAAGCAGGTAGAGTTATATGACATTGGGCAGTGAACTGTGACACTTCCTGAAATAAGCTTTAAGAGATGGGGTTCACATGCTTCCTTTTTCCCTCTAGTAGAGAAGTTAGAAATTGTCACAATGGCAGCAGCTCCCTTAGCTTCAGCTCCTGAATGTTAACAATCAACTCAACTAGCCCCTCAATATGGATATGCATATTACAAGGGGGAAAAACTTGGATGTTTTATACCATACAGATCTTTACTTTAATAATCTGGTGCAGCAGAAAATAGTATGGAAATAACTTAATTAAGAATGAAAATATCATATGATCCTGCAATACTACTGTTAGAATTTACCCAAAGAATATGAAAACTCTAATATGAAAGGATTTGTGCTCTCCTATGTCAACAGCAGCATTATGAACAATAGCCAAGTCATGGAACCAACCTAAGTGCCTAATGACAGATGATTGGATAAAAAAATCATGGAATATATACTCAATGGAATACTACTAAACTATCAAAAGAGATTAAATAGTGCTTTTTAAGACAAATTGGATGGATCTTGAGATGATTATGCTAGTGAAGTAAGTCATAAAGTGAAAGACAGATACCAGATGGTTTTGCTTATTTGTGGAATATAAATAACCAGAGAACACATACTGGCAAAGCAGAGCAAAAAAAATTCCTAGTAGCATTTGCCCAAGCCTGCCTCTTGTGTCTATGCAGGCATTTCTTTTCACAAGCCTTTTCAAACCAGCTGCAGCATCTGTACTCCTTTCTCATTTTCTCAGTAAACCCGTCCTTTCAAAATGTAAAAAAAAATAAAAATTCTAGACTCTGATAACATACTGGCTACCAGAGGGGATGTGGAGAAGTGGGCAGGGGATGTGAAGCAGGAAGGGGGGGTAGGTCACTGGCATGGTAATCTTTATGGAGGATGACTGAAGAATGTGCACAGATGAAGTGTAAAAATGTACCCCCAAAGTAGTATAGATATGAAACAACTGTCTAATTTAAACAATATATAAAAATTTTATTACCTTTACTTTAATATTTTTTAATTTCTTAAAGTACTATTGCCTACTTGAAGCAAAAATAACAACATCTTCTTAATTGAAAATGATCCAGTTCCATTCCCTCAAGTTCAGCATTTATCTTGAGCTTTCTATATAAACTCCATCTCAGGGTAATCAAATAGTTGATAAAAGGAGGTTTCTCTTTACAGAAGTAAACCAGTTAATAAATGAAAAGGGAAAGATAAAATTAAAATATCAGCATTTCACAACTGCTAGTGAATTAAGGAATTTAGATAAATATCATCAATGACTTAATAGAAGGCAGACTACCAGGAATTCCTGGACTTAATGCATATGCATTCACCACCACCTGTGGAAATATTCTTGCCAAAAAATAATTTAACCAAAATTTGATTGATCCTCTAATAAATTCTAGATCTAACTACCAATTTATAGAACATGCAGAGGACAAATTACTCTCTCTGTATAAGACATCATATGTGAACACATGTGGCCACTTATTAAAATTATTCTTAATCACAGATTTTTTCCTAAAAAAAAAGTCCTTTATTTTTATGTCCTCCCCAAGAACACAAAATGTTAAATGCATTGAATGTCTATCATGTATGTTCAATGCATGAACATTGAATGAAATTTGAAAATTGAACTGAATGAGATTTCCTGCAAAATGGTATTTTTTTTTTAATCAAAGAGTAATGTGTTTATTTCACTTGAATTCTTAAAAATACTTTTTTTTTGTCAGTTGTCACATATAATGTCCTAATGTAGAAAATTTCATTAAAAAAGGAAAGCATGAAAAAACAAACCCAAAATGTTAAGATTTTATTTACAAAGCTTCTTCGTTGTACAGAAAGTAAAAATGCTGTTACAACTTCGGCATAACTGGTAGTCATAGATGGTTGATTCACCAATCACAGCTATCCCCGCTACAGCAAGTCTTACACGAAAACCTAACAACACTTACGATTTTGTTGGGGTGAAGTCCCCAAGCTTGGTGGTGGATCTTCCCTTTAGTGCACTAAAGGCTAATGTGATGAATGCAGGAAAAAAAAAAAACCTCCAATTAAAGAAAAGTTTACACCAGCTTTCACATGTCTCTCAACTGAACCTGCCAGCATGGTCTCTCAACTGAACCTGCCAGCATGTGCCCAAAAAACAAAATAGCCATTCTTGACCCCACCAGTCAGCTCTACTTGATCCCCAAATCATCTAATTTCCCAAAAAGAATATAAATGAACAGAACACATCACAGAGTCTTCTCCTATCTAAAAATCAAGTAACACAATTTAGAATTTATCCTGTAAGATCCATAATATGTCCTGTGAGCACCTTCATAAATTTTCCAAGAAACTGAAAATAATAAGTATTGACTGGGCAGTGACTGGACTGAGAATGCATCATTCCAGGTGCTTTTATGTTCACACTTCTTACTCTTATATTTCAGTTGTACACCATAACTGAAAAAAGTAGGGATTGTTTTCTCAGAGAAAAATCTAGCAAAACAAAAAGCAACCAATACAGGAGCTAGAGAAACATTTAAGCAATTTTTCATAGAACAAATTTTAATCTTAAAAAATGCTAATCTTTATGTGAAGTCTATTTTTTTAATATAATATTTATTTATATTTTAAAGGGAAGCTCACAACAGCTGCAGCATCCTTAACCCTACTGGCTGATCAACTCCAATTCATCCACCATAACTGATTTAATATGAGAGTATAATTAGTACTGTTGATTACTATCTGGTGCCAGATATCCCAAATGCCCCACCTTCATGCTAATTAATCTTGAAAACTTTCCAAGCTTTTCTCTACCCTGCTTGCCTCTGTTCCCTGCATCAGCGCACACATAACGTTCTACTCAAACAAACAGCACAAGGAGAACAGCATCACTAGGTCTTGCACACAGTTGGTACTCAGTAAATGTTTGCTTATTCAAATCACTGCTTCTTCATCACAATAATCCTCATTAGGCTATAAAACCAAGAGGCAAGATTAGGCTTGGGTCACTTTAACTGGCATTGGTTTTTAAGGCCATGGAAAACTGTGTTCAAGTCGTTGCTAAAAAGCAATCTTTAGAAAACCCAAAATATCATTATGGGGTAATTTGATGGGAACATCCTGCATTTTGACTTTGACAGCTAATTGGCCATACCATTAGGGATATATTTATATGTCATTGACCTAAATAAAATAAAATCAGTGGAAGTAGGCAGTCATCCTATTAAAACTTAGGCCAAAACACTACTGATAGCAAATAATCTCCAATCTTTTACATGACTAGTTTATACTGAGATGTTTCCAAATTAAATAGGTACATTTAATAAGTAATGGGGCAAACATTATATTCAACAGAGATAGAGTCACAACCTTTGCTGTCTGTGGAAATTTCTCCACTGGTCATGCCCTTTTGAGAAGTCCTACAACTTCATAAATCCAGCATGAATTTTCTATTCCAAGCAATCTCTCCAAAACACAGTGGGCTTTTCCTGGGAGCCACCACAGCAAATCAGCAGTGTGGAGTCCTAACTAGAGTAGTGATGGTAAAAGTTGGGAGGTAGAGACAAATACCAAGAATGGGTGTAAGATTGGAAGTAGTCAAAATAGTACATTTGGAAAATCAAAATTCACAACCAATTGTGAACTCTAACTCTTATTCAAATTTCCCAGTAGAAGGTACATGCCACTGCTCTGGAGATACAAACTTTCTATTTGAGAAAAAACAGTCTTGTAATTCAGCTATTTAATAACAGTTTTTGAGCTGGAAAGATAAGAGTTGAGTGTTGAGGTTCCATGGGAGTTATCATTTGCAGCACTAGCATTACTTGAAAAGTCACTGTAAATACTAGGATGGGTATGGTGAATGACAACAATGGCCTTGGAGCAATGCGTTGGTTGACATCATATAGGAAAACGTAGTGCTTTTTCCTCTCAATTTTGATATGCCTGTCTTAAATGTGCCTAGCAGCACCTGCCACAATGGACCTGAGGCTTCAGTATATTGACAAGGAAGAGTAATATTCCAGCAGGATCATCTTACATTTTCTGAAGACTTCACACACCAGATTATTTAAACCATGACATAGCTCTCTCAAGCGCCTCTCTGCCTAATTCATCACCAAGTTTACTCTCTCCTTCTCTGCCTTACTGGAGATACTTCCCAAACCTCAGTCTTTGTCCCCAAAACTTTCCTTGCCACATGTTTCCCATAGTGGGTTGCTGCAGTCTTGGAACTCCAGTATCGACCTCTATGTTGATGGTTCTCCTCTCTTTTTTCTCCAAAATCAGAAATACTTTCTAAATATCTACTAGACACTATGGAAATCTGTCTGGAGGTTCCTCAGTCTACTAAAAATGGAGCTACCATATGACCCAGCAATTCTACTACTAGGAATCTACCCAAAGGACACAAAAACATTGATTCAAAAGAATACCTGTACCCCTATGTTTATTGCAGCATATTGACAATACGTAAAACCTGGAAACAACCCAAATGCCCAACAATAGATGACTGGATCAAGAAGATGTGGAATATACACACCATGGAATATTATTCAGCAATCAAAAAAGATAAACTCATGCCATTCACAGCAACATGGATGGAGCTAGAAGGAATTATGCTCAGTGAAATAAGCCAGAAAGAAAAAGGAAAATATCAGATGGTTTCACTTACAGCAGGAATATAGGGGAACCAAATCCAACATCAGTGTAAAAAAATAACAGTACAAAACACAACAAAGCAAAAACAGACAATTATAAATCAGAGACATCCTGCAGGGGAGGAGGAGGGAGAGAGATAAGAGGGAGGGAGGGAGGAGCACAGGGGGCTGAGGTGACGGTGCACGGGTGCATTGGTGAAGGAAACTATGGGGACTACACCTGAGGGGGTCGGGGAAGCAAATATTGTTTAAAAATGAACAATGATGTAAAACAATAAAAAATTAATATAAAAAATAAAACCTTAAACTCTCAAAAAAATCTACTAAATAATATATTGTTTAAGCTTGAAAGTGATCAAAGAATTCAAAAAAGAGAAATACTGGGATGTTTGTGTGAATTTGTGTTTGTACAAATTTTCATGTGTAGAAATGTCTATACTTGCAAAACTAAACAAAAATTGCAATGTGAAAATATTGTAATAACTAACAATTTAATTTATAAATACCATAAGGCTGATATGTCATTATATAATTATCATGACTACATTTTCTGTAAAACTGGCACCATCTACTGGCTGGGCAAAGGCAAAATTCATAGACCTGGGCTTGAGTCTCTTTCATGAGTCAAGGAAATCATGCCATACTGCAAAATTTTCAGGGTTCATTAACGTGGTTGGAAAGAAGTCAGAGCACATTCTATGGATGTTTATCACTTGAGCAAATGAGGGAAAGAACCTCTTATTCCTTTGCCTTAAAATTCCTTATGAGTTGCTCAGAATGCTTCTTGTTTTTAGCAGAGCATGGAAAATACTGGCCGACCTGTTAGGGTAATAGGACCAGAATAAACCACCCTTTAACCATCACATTCCTCCATTCCCTACTCCCCATTATCAGCTGAGTAATATTCTAACTTATCTCTGCTTTCAAACTTGCTCCACTTGTGCAAAAACATCAATTATTTGGTGATAAGTTCAACAGAGTGATAAATTTGCTATGTCCCCAAAGAGGAGATAACCAAGATTTCAAGCCCTCATAAAAGGTTTATGTGAACAGAAAAGGCACTCTGAACAGATGCAGATTTGGGTTAAGATTACTTAGATTCCTGTTCTTTTACCTTTGTGGGCTGCACTAAACCCAGGAAGTTTAAGCAGTTTTTTGTTGTTGTTATTTTTTCCTTTCTCTTAAGTTCTACATTGGTTTGTTCTTGACTTTCTTTTTTTTCTAATTATAAATTTTATTTTTATATTCCCCATACAATTGCAACCCCCTTATATTATTTTTTAATTAATAAATTTTATTTTTATATTCCCCATACAATTGCAATCCCCCCATTCTGACCCCAATCCCTCCCCTCCCGCCCCCCACCCCCCAAAAAGTGTCTCTGGTTCATAGTTTTTGTTGATTTTGATTTTCACTTTCTTATAGTTATTCATTTTCCTGGTCCCTTATTTAAGTTTTCTAGATCCCTGCTATGAGTGAGACCATCCGGTATTTTTCTTTTTCTTTTTGGCTTATTTCACTGAGCATGATCCCTTCCAGCGTCATCCATGTTGCTGCAAATTGCATGTGTTTATCTTTTTTGAATGCTGAGTAATATTCCATGGTATATATGTACCAACCCCCTTATTTTGACCCCAATCCCTCCCCTCCCCACCCCCCACCCCTCATAGAGTGTCTCTGGTTCATAGTTGTTTGTTGATTTTGATTTTTACTTTTTTATAATTACTCTTTTTCCTGGTCCCTTATTTAAGTTTTCTAGATTCCTGCTATGAGTGAGACCATCCGGTATTTTTCTTTTTCTTTCTGGCTTATTTCGCTGAGCATGATCCCTTCCAGCTCCATCCATGTTGCTGCAAATTGCATGTGTTTATCTTTTTTGAATGCTGAGTAATATTCCATGGTGTATATGTACCACATCTTCTTGATCCAGTCATCTATTTTTGGACATTTGGATTGTTTCCAAAATTTAACTATTGTAAACAGTGCTGCTATAAACATAGGGGTGCAGGTGCTCTTTGGAATTGATGCTTCTGTGTCCTTTGGGTAAATACCTAGGAGTGGAATTGCTGGATCATATGGAAGCTCTATCTTTAGTAGGTTGAGGAATCTCCACACAGCTCTCCATAGTGGTTGGACCAGTTTGCACTCCCACCAACAGTGCAGGAGAGTTCCTTTTTCTCCACAATCTCGCCAACATTTGTTGTTGCTATTTTTTTTAATGTGCCATTCTCACTGGTGTAAGATGGTATCTCATGGTAGTTTTGATTTGCATTTCCCTGATTACAAGTGATGTTGAACATTTTTTCATATCCCTGTTGGCCATTTGCATTTCCTCTTCAGAGAAGTTTCTTTTTAGCTCTTCTGCCCATTTTTTGGCTGGATTATTTTCTTTGTTTTTGTTCTTGACTCTCTATAAAAAACAATATGATACCCTAAGGAAAAGAAAACACCCCAATGCTGTTATAAACTGAATCTCCCACCCCCCCAAAAAATTTCATATGTTATAGTCCTACCCCCTGTATCTCTGAATATGACCACATTTGGAGATAACTTTATTTTTTATTAATTTTTTTAATAGAGGCATGTTTTATTTATTTATTTGTTTGCTTGTTTTTTTGTTTATACATGCACTGGGTACAGTCAGAAGCGTGGGAGGGTGAGAGAATTCACCAGAGCTAGAGCGGGAGGGTGAGAGAATTCACCAGAGCCAGAGCGGGGAGCAGAGCAGGCAGAAGGACCGAAGTACACTGCTGAGGGGAGCAGCTGGCGGCAGGAGAGGTCTGCGCGCCATGTGGGACCCTCCTCCAGTGGCTGGGGAGCAGCCAGGGATCGAACCAGAGCTGCAGAGGCTGCAGGAAGCTTCGCAACCCAGCACTCAACCACTGCGCCACCGGGGAGGCCCACATTTGGAGATAACTTTAAAGGGGTCATTAAAATATAATGAGGTCATTAGGTTAGCTCTTACTTGATATGACTGGTGTCCTTAAAAGAAAAGCAGGTTAAGACACAGACATACATAGACTGAAGACTGTATGAAAACACAGGAAGATGGCCATTTGCAAGCCCAGAGAAAGTTCTCTAGAAGAAAACCACCCTGCTGATATCTTGATCTCAGACTTCTAGCCTCCAGAATTATAAGAAAATAAATTTCCTTGTTAAGCCACCTAATCTGTGGCAGGCCTACCCAACTAATAAACACCCAATTTTCCAAAAGTGGAGAGGCAAGTGGGAGAAGATCACAAGAAATGATCCAAAGGATGTATGCCATGGAGAGAAAGTTTTAAATGTTTTCATCACTGCCTCCAAGCTCCAACTACTATGGCTCATGGTAGGTTTCTGCAGATCCCATTATATCTTTGATCCACCTCATTCTTTTATCTTAGGGGGAAATAAGGTTGATAAGCTTTAAGCTTCATCTGGAAGTATGTGGGCAGCAATTCCAGCTGATTGCCCTTCACAAACCAAGTAGACCATATATTGCTAAATAATATGTAGGATTATGAACATGGAAGATCTTTTTCTTTTAAGTTAATTGTGTTTATTTCCTCTTTCTTCATTGCAAAGATAAAATATTTTTAATGTAAAAGATGCAAAATATAAAGAAAAGTATCTAAATCATCTGTAATTTCCACACAGAGACAACTATTTACTGTTTTAATGTGTTCCATGTCATTTTTCCATGCACGTTGAACCAAATTCGATCCATATACAGTATTTCATATTTTGCTTTTTTCATTTACAATATTGATCAAAATTTTCTTGTTTCACTAAATATTACTCTCTTCCCCATTTTTTAATGGAACTTGGGTGATCCTAAGAGGTGAGGTCAGTGATAAAGATCCAAGTGGGGACTCTTCAGATTCATCTGATCCCTACCAGCCTAGGAAAGGGGCTCAACTCAGAGTCACCAAGGCAAGGACTGTTTGCTGACAATCCCTTCTCATTTCTGTGATGGCCACTACAACACAGCCAGTGGGTGCCAACTTAAGTGGTAAGAGGCAAGACTATGGTCATGCAAATGAGACAGATTCTGGCTAGGTCCAGGATAGAGGCCCCACAGAAAGTGAAAGTGGTATAAAATGGAAATTTACAGGCCCGATGTCTATGGTCAGGAGACCGCCAAAAATGCTCGATTAGAAGAAAATCAGGAGGGGAGGAGGTGATGACCCTGCATTTTGGGCTGTGAGTGTTAATCTCTACCAATTTTCCTATGTTTTTTGCTGCCTCTGTGTTCATCTTTAGCAAGCTACCTCCCCATGCATGTATTCAACAGATAGAAACCGCTTAGCACAGTATATTTGGTAGAAAAAACCCTAAAAATGAGCATTTTGGGGGTACCTGCTTTTGAGTGCCCCCTCCCTGTCACTGCAGGGAGCTTTTCTCCTTTTCTATCACTGAAAAGGCTTTCTAAAACTCCTCGTTGTACAAGGCCTCAATTTTCATGGCGTGAGGTAAGAATTCACCAACTCTGTTTAACACATAGACAAATCACCCTCTATTCGATCACTGGGTCAATGTTTAAATCATTAAGCAAAGTCTCTGGATCACTTTATTTAATTTTCTGTTCTCCTGATCTATTTTGTTTTTAAATGTCCACACTCTAATAAGAACTCACCCTGCTCTAAGACACCATGTTAACTTCTGTTTCGACTCCTTGATTCTCTGGAGAATCCAGATCTAATTTTGTCCAGGCCCTATACCCACAGTCTCCACTACAGGTGGAGATTGTTCTTAAAAGGTCACCTGAGACTTGCTTTTCTTGTCCCTTTTTGTATTCACCTTATCTGCACAAGATCCTATTCTAGGTATTCCACAGTGATGAACTCCACCAACCATCATAGTAACGTTTTGAAGTAGGTCACTATCCACATTTTAAAAATAACATGTGAGAGAAAACAAATGACCCACCCAAGAACACACAACTACCAAGAGGGAAATCCTTAAAGCAGAATGTGAACCTGGGCATTCTCACTCCAAGCTTGTATGCTTAACAACTACATTTTACCACTAATAATAGCTAGCATTTATTTGAGAATTTACTCTGTGCCAGATTTTGCATTGAACAGAATCTCTTAACAATCCTGTGAGGTAGCGCCATCTCACAACTGAGAAAACTGGATATGTGATAGTCACATCATGGGCTTTGTTGGCTATGTTACAGTGGGATATTTTGGCTTTGATTTCATACATTTATTTTACAATTAAAGTTCACAACTTTTGATGTGTAATTTTTTTTTAAAGTGAAATTTTCTTTTTTTTTTTAAGATTTATTTTATTTATACAAGTACTGTGTATAGTCAGAAGCGCGGGAGTGTGAGAGAATTCACCAGAGACAGAGCAGGGAACAGAATAGGCAGACTGACGAAATACACTGCTGAAGGGAGCAGTGGGCACGGCAGGAGAGGTCTGCACACCACGTGGGACCCTCTCCGGTGGCCAGGGATCAAACCCGCGCTGCAGAGGCTGCAAGCAGCTTTGCAGCCCAGCGCTCAACCGCTGCGCCACGAGGGGAGGCCCTTCATGTGTAATTCTATAGACAAATGCAGAGGCATGTATTCACCATCTTTATCAAGATACAGGTATTTCCATCACCCCCAAAATTCCTTTGTGTGGTAATCAAACATTTCCCAAACCCATTTCATGGCAACAAGTGACTTGCTTTCTGGCTCTATATTCTTGCCTTTTCCAGAATGTCATAAAAGTGAAACATAGGGTATGTAAAGCTTGATTTATTTGGGTGAAATTAACCATCTTAAAATATGCAATTTAATGGCACTCATACCTTCACAATGTTATACATCATGGCCTCTATGTAGTTCTGAAATGTTTTCATCACCCCAAAAGAAAAACCCACATCCATTAAGTAGTCACTTCCACCTCCCCCTTATCCCTGTCTCTGGCAACAACTGACCTCATTTTCTGTCTCTATTCATTTACCTGTTCTAGATGTTTCTTAGATGTTTCTTAGAAATGAAATCAGATAATGTGATCTTTTGCTTCTGCCTTACTTCAATTAACAATGTTTTGAGACAGCCATGTGGTAGCATGTATTCAGCAATTCGCAGCTAGATATCACACTATATGGATAGACCACATCTTATTTACCAACTCATCAGTTGATAAGTATTTGGGTTGGTAAAATTCTTTAGCTATTGTGACTATTGATGCAAAAATTAATTTCTGTGTATGGGTAAGGTAGTGGTTAAGTTTAATTTTTTTTTTTTGGCAGTGATTCTCCAGTTTTGCCATCATCATTTATTTTATCCTCAATTTTTATTAACTAGTCAGTTGTTCACATAGCTGTGTAATTTGGGGGGTATATTTTCACACACCTAAATGCCAACCCATTTACTGATAATGACTTTCTTTTCTCCATTTTGTATTCTTAGTTCCTCTTTCACATGTTAGTTATCCATACATGTGTGGAATTATTTCTGGGCTCTCTTTTCCATTTTGATCTGTATGTCTGTTTTTATTCCAAAATCATGCTGCTTTGGTACTAGTGCTTTGTAATATAGCTTGAAATCAGGCAGTATGATACTTCCATTTTTGTTTTTTTTTCCTCAGGATGGGTTTGGCTATTTGGGGTCTTTTATGGTTTACTAAAAAATGTGCAAAAGGACAAAAAAAAAAACCATGAAAAGATGCCTTGCATCACTAGTTATTAGAGAAATGCAAATAAAAACTACAAAACTGCACACTGGGATGGCTTTAATCAAAAAAGGGAAAGTGACAAGGGTTGACAAGAAGGTGGAAAAATTGGACAATGTTGGTGGGATCGTAAAATGATGCAGCCAGGATAGAAAACAGCTTGGCAGTACTGAGAAAGTTAAACATACAATTATCCTATGATTCAATAATTAGAATGTTTCTTTCATATGAACTTATTAAAATAACATCAAATTCATCTGTTCTGTAATGGTTTGTCAGGTAGAATTTTGACAAATGAAAAAGAAGTTTTATGACTTAAGATGTAGCTACCAGTTGTCTATCCCACAGGCCTTCCTGAATTTTCACCCTTCACTTTATTTCTTTTCACTCCCTCCTTCCTTTCCTCCCAACACTCCCCCCCAGAGCTTGCATTTTACAACCTGCTAGTATTCTCCTAATTTTTTTTTTGTGTGTGTGTGTGTGGGTCCCTCGCCGGAGGCCAACCGGGGAATGAACCGGCGCTGCAGAGGCTGCGGGCAGCCTCGCAGCCCAGCACTCAACTGCTGCGCCACCAGGGGAGGCCCAGTATTCTCCTAATTTTAACTCGGAAAGGACCAGTTGTAGCATTTCAGTTACACTGTCATATTAGTGAGTTAGTGTGAAAATTACAAAATTTCTCAACTAATTAGTTATTTCAAAACAATGTATTGTGATGAAAGAGATGAGGATGATATTCAAAAGCCTAAATAGTAAGCCATGCCCTACCTAACTCCTCTCTCTGGCTTTGGGTTATTTCATGTTACCAAGAGAAAAATTTAAGGAGCAAATATAAGACTATAAATATTTCAAACAACATCAATTGTGTTCATAGAAGCAAAGAGTAAAGGAGAGGAATGATTCTGTGAGCTGGAAGTACACTAATGGCAGATGAGGAAAATTTCATGGCTTGAAATGTCCATTTAATTGTGCTTATACAGAGCTGGCCTCAGTGAAATCAGTTAGCTGCTTTTAAAAAATTTAATACTATTTTTGGATAATGGTATGCTGTACATTTTTCATGGTTCTAGAAAGTATATTTCTGATGACTCAATGTGTTTTTCTTTGTTTTTTCCCCAAGGGAAAAGAGTCTCTTTTTAGCATTTTTTTACAACTTTTCTCTAGAGCAATAAACATTAAATTATGGCATTTTAAAGGTTAATTTAAATAAATTTTGAGTGTGAATCTAGTTTGCTTAGTAGATGACACATTGCTTATCTCCCCTTTATTCACTGTAAGATCTTTTATATTAAAAAAAAGAACCTACCATCTCCCTTTATCAGAGAAATCGGTTTGAAAAAAATCAAATCCAGAACCCTAAGTCACTTTAAAAACTGGTCACCCAGAGGCTTTGCTGAGCTCCGGAGGCAGCCTGTGGCACTGAGGCTCCTCTAGATACTGGCTGCTGAGCTTTGTGATTGCTTCGTTGACTCCAGCTCCCTCTGCTGGCTCCACAGCTCAGTGACCATCCCCCAAAACACCCAAATCAGACCCCAGATGGGACCCAGGAAGTGGCAAAAGCCAACACAATTAGGCAAACAGCCCCAGTGGGTGATGGGTCATGCTCAAACTCACAAAGTCAGCAACAGGGGCCAGTGCTGTGGCCTGTCTCCCCACAACTCTACACGGACCTCACGTTCACAAAGCACCATATTCAAGAATCTGAGCACCTAAAGGTATCCCTGGCCTGTGATTTGGGCTATGTTTAAATAATAAAAATATGCTTCAGAGCGCATACATTATTAATTTGTAGTGTTTGCATAATGGTTAACATTCTGAGATGTCAGAGATAGCACTGAAAGTTTTAAAATTTTGTTACTAATACTAGTGGTACACATAACAAAAATAACAAACCTCAAAAACATTGAGCAGAGTCAAGCAAGCTAGCCATAAAATAGTTCATTCATAAGATTCTGTATGCAAGAAGGCACCATTTCCAAAAGAAGTACATCCTTTAAGTTAGAATTCAAATTAGTGGTTATCTGGGGCAGGAGAAACTTCAAGTGAACACAAACAGTTTAGGGTGATGGAAATACTCTGTTGATTAGGTCGTTGGTTACACAGGCATACCTATTTGCCCAAACTCATTGAACTACATATTTAAAGTGAGTGCATACTTGTAGGGTAAGGAAAAAATGTCAGGCTTTTCTGCCCTCCCGCCATCAGGATAGATGATGGATCCTTGCGGTCCTGAAGGCATGCCTGATGGTGGGCACCTGGAATAAGGTGTGGGCATAGGTAGATGGGATTCACCTGGGCTGAGACTGGGCTTTTAAGGGCGGCTTCACGGGGACACCAGCAGAAGCCAAGAACAAACAGGAGCAGAAAAGCCAAGAGAGAAGCAGAGCCATGAGAAGAGCAGAGAGAACCTGAGAGAAGGCCAGAGAGCCCAGAGTGGAGACTTGCTGGGGGCTGGCAGGCCTCCCAGCCCCCCAGCACCCCCGCCAGCCATGTACCTGGTAAATCCAAATAAAAGCCTGCAAAAGCCACTGAGGGCTCCCAGACTCATTCCTCTTCTCCTCCTTTACCCTATCTGCATGGGATCATAGAAAACCTGCTCAGTGGCCTGTCCTGCCCCTACAACTCCCAAGTGCCCATCCCCCACAGACAGCTGGTTAGCAGTGCTAACTGGAAACTTCTCCACCCCATACCACCTGTGGGGAGCCACTCTGGTGCAATGGCACCCAATTTTCAGAGTGACCATTTTTTTCTACTGCTCTTCATAAGCACTCCAGGATTATTTTTGGCACCAGGTCTTGTGTATCAATTAGGAATAACGTGGAAAAAAACAACTCTGGAATCTGTGCTCAAATTAGTTTATTAAAAAGCGGGCTTAAAGTGTTTTCTGCTACACATATTTCCTCAAGGGAAGGATCGTTTATTTTTCACAAATTTGACCCATATGTCATTGGTTTTCTAAGGAATCTGACTGGAAACATGACTTCGGACATCCAGAGAACACCAGATTCTGAGGCAGAGCTAGGATTGTGGCAGTAGCAACGACATGGGTACACATGCCGACAATAAATACACTGTGCTCTAGGCACTGCTACAAACTCTTTAACTCATTTACTTGTCATACCAACTCCAACAGGGAGGTACTATTATTTCCCCTATTTTCCAGATAAGGAAACTAGGAGTCAGAAATTCAGCAGCTCAACCAAGATTATAGAACTAGAATAGGTCAAAGTCAGAAAACACACCCTGGCTATCTGGTCCCAATAGTTCATGCTTTTAAGAACCAATCTACAGTGCTTCTGAGCACCATGGCAGAAAATAAACAGAAGACTGGCTACTCAATCAAAGTGGTTCATGGAACAGCAGCATCAGCACCTAAGAAACTTGAGCCTCGGGCCCAATCCCAGGCCTCCAGAATTAGAATGACATTTTAACAAGGTCTTCAGGTGATTCATTAAAATTTGATAAGCACTGGTCTAAATAAGAAAGCCTTAAGGTTTCCTTGCTTTGTTTTGCTTTTGTTTTAGTCCCAGACTCCTTTGAGAATCTGATGAAAGTCATGGACCCTGAAAATAGAAATGTGCATAGAATTTCAACAAGTTCAAGGATTCATGCCTACCAAATCCTGCAGTAGAGGGATTGAAAGCACTAGAAATCAGTCCTTATGCCTTCCATGCATCATTCTACTGAATACCAACAGGACCACTATTGATAAAAGGGAAACTTGACCAGGCTGAGTAACTTGCCTCATAGCTAAGAGTTAGTGACATCTGGGCTAAATCTAGATATTCTGCCATCAGGGGCCAGCTAGCATGCCAAGCTGTCCAGGTATAACTCAGCTAAGTGTTCCAGAAGGACATTCCTACAGAATTTTCTCTCTTGCTTGCAAAACCATTTGCCTCATCTAGAGTGCAGTTCTGAAGAAGCACTGACTGAGTAAAGAGGAAGGGTCACTGCCTAGGGAGAGAAGTTGACCAGATGGATCCTAGCAACCCAGGTGACAGTAGATATCCTGACCAGGCAGGGAAATGGGTGGCCACCCCAACCCACCCCCACTGTATATCTTCCTGATACACTGCCAGTGTGCAGTCTCAAGTGACATGCCTTCAGCATGATTTTAGCCTACTTCACTATCCTACTGTAAACCATGATTGAATAGTCATATCTGCCCCCCAGTGGCACAGGAAAACACAGTGGTAGAAATGTCAGCACTAGTTATTTGCCATCTAGTTCATTTAAGCACTGCTTAATCCCCTCGGATTGTCATTCCTTTATTCAACATGTCTACTCTAAGTGTGAAATATGTACATGCAGCAAAAGTATTCATATCCATCCTAATAGAATTAATTTAAAATGCCTGACAGAACTATTTTTAAAAAATATATATGTACCTGTAGTGCAGGCAAGCAGCAGGGCAGGCAGAGGGGCCTGGCCGCCTCCTGGTCCCCAGCCCAAGCTTTACTCTCTGGGCTTACTCTGGCGTTCTCTTGTGGTCTCTTCATAGCCATTCTGCTGGCTCGCTCTCCCACTGTCTTCTGTGACGGGCCCTTATAGCTTTGGTCTCTCAGCCCAGGTGTGCCCACTTACACACGCCCACACCAGGCCCCAGGTATCCACCATTAGGCACGTGTACCCCCAGCTCACTCTCCCAAGCCAACGGCACAAAAAGCCTATGAGATCTTCATTGACCCTTCAGTGCCTTAAACATTTTATTTTTGATTAAAATACTTAAAAATATCTATGTATTAAACAATTTTGGTTCAGTCTTTTTGCACTGTGGTCCAAACTGTGTAATATTTTATTTAATTTAATTATATAATTACTATATCATGTGCAATTGCTACATAACAATTTGGGAAGTAACACAACTGATTATCAGAACGCTACTCAACCACCGCAGAGGGCATGAGTCAGTGTTTTTTTTGAGAACTGGAGAAAATTCATCACTCTGAACAAGCCAAACAATGTCCAGTTGTTCAAGTGTGTTAAACTACCCTGAGTCCTCCCTAATGTCATTCAGTTTATTTTTTTAAGTTATTTATTTATTTTTAAAGATTTATTTATTTATTTATACAAGCACTGGGCACAGTCAGAAGCGCAGGAGGGTGAGAGAATTCACCAGAGCCAGAGCGGGGAGCAGAGCAGGCAGGTGGACCGAAGTACACTGCTGAGGGGAGCAGTGGTGTAAGGCCAGGAATGGCCACAGAGCAGGTTTTCTGATCCCATGCAGATCGGGTAAAGGAGGAGTCAGAGTCCTCAGTGGTTTTTGCAGGTTTTTTATTGGTGTTCACCAGGCACATGGGAGGCAGGGGTGCTGGGGGGCTGGGAGGCTTCACTCTATCTGGGCTTTCTGGCGTTCTCTGCTTCTGCTTCGGGCTTCTTCTCTTTGGGCTTCTGCTGCTGCTGCTGGTGTCCCCATGACGCCGCCCTTAAAAGCACAGTCTTAGCTCAGCTGAATCCCATCTACCTATGCCCACACCCTATTCCAGGTGCCCGCCATCAGGCATGCATTCAGGTCAAGGATCCATCATCTATCCTGATGGCGGAAGTGCAGAAAAGCTTGATATTTTCTTTACCCTACAAGCGGGCAGCCGTAGAGGTCTCTGCGCACCATGCGGGACGCACCATGCGGGACGCACCATGCGGGACGCACCATGCGGGACGCACCATGCGGGACGCACCATGCGGGACCCCCCCCC
This sequence comes from Talpa europaea, assembly GCF_964194135.1. Lineage (NCBI taxonomy): Eukaryota > Metazoa > Chordata > Mammalia > Eulipotyphla > Talpidae > Talpa > Talpa europaea. The sequence continues at coordinate 44,276,466 of NC_140074.1, forward strand.
CACCCGCGCCGGGGAGCTAGCCAGGGATCGAACCAGCGCTGCAGAGGCTGAGGGCAGCTTCGCAAGCCAGCGCTCAACCGCTGCGCCACCGGGGAGGCTCCCTAATGTCATTCAGTTTAAAAAGACTTTCTGTTAACCAGAATTTTCACATGTTTATAATGATGATCACATTAAAGCTCCTGACATGACTTTGAATTATAAAAACTGAAGGACAAAAGCTTAAAGTGTGTTCAGAGAATGCTATTTTTCTGATACCTATCTAGTTTTGTTTTTTTTTTTCTTTTTGGTCTTTTGACATCATTTTTAGTTTTTGCTACCTTATATTTTAAGAGTACTTATAATCTAGTTTTAATCATTTCTGATTAGTTTTAATCATTTCTGATGAGGTTAAATATATAAATAAAACAAATTCATTTTCTCAAAAATATTGAGATAATTTTATTGCACTTAATATTCCGAAGAAAGAATTGCTCTTGGCTATTTATAATAGAAAGCAAAAATACTAATGGTGGGGACAAGAGACTCTTCTTGCTACAGAGGTGGGCAGTGTTAACCTATAATAGCAACTTCACAGTCATCTGAAATGCAAGTTCTTTCGTCCTGCTCCCCTAACTTTGTGACTTTCATCCTCAGGTTTGCCTCATTGCCCCAAAATGACTGCTGTAATTTAAACTATCATGCTAGCATTCTAGGCAGGATGGGAAAAAAATGAGGGAGTCCCAAAAAGTTCGTGCTTTGCCATCAACTCAGCCACCATGGAAAAACTTTCTTTTTATATAATTTATATATTTCTATATAGCGTACATCATTGTTCGTTTTTGTACAATGTTTGTTTTCTCCTCTCAGGTGTAGTCCCCGTAAAATTCCCACCACCAATTCGTCCGTGCACCATCACCATAGTCCCTTACGTTCTTTCCTCCCCTGCAGAATGTCTCTGACTTATAGTTGCCTGTTAATTTTGGTTTTTTATTTATTGTTATTATTTTTTTCCTGATCCCTTATTTTGTTCCCCTACATTATATTCCTCCTATAAGTGAAACCATCAAGTATTTTTATTTTTTCTTCTGGCTTATTTTACTAAGCATAATCCCTTCTAGTTCCATCTTTGTTGCTGTGAATGGCATAAGTTTATCTTTTTTGATTACCGAATAGTATTCCATTGTGTATATAAATCACATCTTCTTGATCCAGTCATCTATTTTTGGGCATTTAGGTTGTTTCTATATCTTACCTATTGTAAATAGTGTTGCAGTAAACACAGGGGTGCATGTATCCTTTTGAAACAATGTGTTTGTGTTCTTTGGGTAGATTCCTAGGGGTGGAATTGCTGGGTCATATGGTAGCCCCATTTTTAGTAATCTGAGGAACCTCCACACAGCTTTCCATAGTGGTTGGACCAGTTTGCACTCCCACCAGCAGTGGAGGAGAGTTCCTTTCCACCCCCCCCATCCTCGCCAACGTTTGTTGTTGCCTGTTTTTATAAATATGTGCCATTCTCATTGGTGTAAGGTAGTATCTCATTGTGAGTTGCATTTCCCTGACTACAAATGATGTAGAACATTTTTTCATATACCTGTTGGCCATTTGCATTTCCTCTTTGGAGAAGTGTCTTTTTAGTTCTTCTGTCCAATTTTTTACTGGATTAGAAAAACTTTCTTGAAAAACCCCACCCAGTGATCTCTGCATATTTGTTACTGATGTTCTTTTCTGTAAGAAAGTCTAAAAATAATATTTCAGGGGCCTCCCTGATGGTGCAGGCGGTTGAGTGCAGCACTGTGAAGCTCTCTGCAGCCTCTGCAGTGCTGGTTTGATCCCCGCCCGCCTCAGAGCAACCCACGTGGCGAGCAGACCTCTCCTGTCTCACCCACTGCTCCCCTCAGCAATGTATTTCGTCAGCCTGCCCGTTCTGTACCCTGCTCTGTCTCCGATGAATCCTCTCACCCTCCTGCGCATCTGGCCTGTACGCCGGCTCTTGTATAAAATTAAAAAAAAATTTAAAAAATTTCATAGATAGAGTCATGGTCAAATCCAACAGTTTCAAGTTATGTTACTGGAGGAGAAAGAATGGACACTGAATGGGCAATCAATAGTGTTTCCAAAAAATATATTCCTAAGTCGGTTAGTCTAAAAATCTGAATATTTGACATATTATTTCCTGACTATCCAGATAACAGGGGATTTACTAGCTGCAGTTTTGTATATATTGATCTCTTACTTTAGAAAAGTGCTCTTTGGTTGCTACAACTACATTTTCAGCATCATGTAGAAAAATTGTTTTATTCACTCTCTATCTCCCTTTCTACCCACATGCTACCCACGGCATTGATCTCAGGTACCTTCTCAAATGCATGTGGATGCTGCCACCAGGAACAGAATTTCACTTCCACAAAGTACACATTACACACCAGAACTCTGCAGTTGTGAGCTTGGAGCAGTCTTAACAAAGCCCATCTTTACCAATCAGTTTTTTACCAATCAGTTCCATCCGTGAGCACTGGCTGCCCTAGGCAGGCAGCAAAAAGTAGCTGACTAACTGCCTACCTAGGCTGGTTGGCCTCCACTTTCTTTTTTTCAATCTTCAAACAAGCCAATACTTTTTACAGGCCTCTCTTCTATATGGTCCAACATTTGCCTCAGATATCTTAGATTCCTTTGGAAATACAATTCTCCATACATTTAATATGCCCCGACTTTGTAGCAGGTGAAACGAGGTCTTCAAGTTTTTCACACATAGTAAGGGAGATGACATTCATAACATCAATTGAGATGTAAAAGAAAGTCCAGGTGAGCTGCAGAGGAAGGTCTACGGCTTTCTTACTTCTATTAAGATAAACTTGAACAAGCTCTAGCCCATAAGATCTATTCCTTCCTAATGGCTGACCCAGATACTCTATTTAGTTTGCCTCATGAAAAAGACACCAGATTGTCTTGCTCTTCTTTGGAGGGCATCAAAGTACTAGTTCTCAAGCATCTCCAGCTACAACCCCTTGGCTAGTCTTAATTCCCTTCTCCACTTTCCTCATCTTAAAGTCTTCTCTAAAATGCTCAATTTCCTGGCACCACCTGCTAATGACAAGGCCTTCCTAGGACCAGTTGAGATCACTTTGGTTTCTGCTGACATCCTTTTGCAGCATAATCATGCTCCCAGATTATTAACCTGATGGATGCAGAAATTCATTTGCTTTCCAAGTAACCCAGTATCACTCTTTCACAGGTACCATTTCAATATTAGATATGGTCTTTATCCCTTTCCAAATCTGCCTATCCCAAAGTCCAAACTTTCAGCAATGAGGAAATGTCCTTTCTCCTGTATCCCCGGATACGGGAATTCCACCCTCCCAAAGGATAAGCAGATTGCTTAAAGTTATGCACTCATGATTCCCAATGAACATAGTAGTGCAAGAATTCTGAGTTATTTATGCACATAAATGAATAAAAATGCAGCATGAACTAATTAAAAATAAATGTGTATGAGGAAGAAAGTGCAATGGGTATATTCTGGCAATAAGTATAGCCAACTATTTACACACAATTTGCTTTTCTGTTTAAAATACATTTTCATATTCATTAACTTATTTGAACTTCCCAAGTGCTCTGGGTTGTACACCAAAAGGGCAGATATTATATTTTAAATGTCAGAAAATAGAGTCTTAGAAAAATTAAATAACTTTCTCAAAATCTCTCAGCTAGTTTAACACAATCTTATCTCCAGATCTTCTTATCAGCGGCTACTCTGTGAGTTTACAAGTTGTCCCTATCTTACTGAACTAAATGATTCCTTTTTATTTTTGTACTTCTCCCACTGAAAAAGTCATTCCCTTCTTGAACCTGGTCTGACTCTAAAGAATTGTGTGGTCAATTTAGCATGGCAGAGTGATGTTCTGTGAGTCCTGAGACTAGGTCATAAGAAACCTAGTGGTCATAATGTCACCATACTGTGAGGAAGACCAAGAAACCTGTGAAGAGACCCGTGAAGAGAAAAACCAAGACCTGCAGAGACAGTTCTGTCCAAACTCCCCCAGCCAAAAGCCATACCACCTTGTCAGCCATGTGAATGAGCCTTCCTAGATATGCGTCATCCAGTTCTAGTGAGGACAGATAAGCTGCCCAATTTGCATATTAGTGGATTAAGTCTATGATTGCTATTATTTAATCAATCACATTTTAGAATAGTTTGTTTTACAGCAAATAACTACAGAATCTACATTTCAAAACCTTCATGCCTTTAAAAGCAACACTAAAGAGAAGTGTGGTGACATATCTCTAACTGGGTATTCATTGTATTCTCATGTTTCCTTAGATATTTTCTTTCACATATGAAAAAGCAAATGAAGAGTGTATGCTCTGATTTATACAAGCAAAGAAAAAAAGGCAATTAGACAAATTGTTTTAAAATGACTTCAACCCTAAATAATAAAAATCTTATTATAAATATGTTAGTATTTGGTTCAAAACTCTGTGGAAAGAATTAGGCCCTCAAGCTTTTACAGTTCCATGAAGACCTTCTAAATATAGGAAAGTAAAAATGAAATTTATGTCAGTTTGTTAATGGCATCACTTAAAACTATAACAGTTAATTAACTAATTAACAACTTAATTAACTCAGCACTTAATTTACTTACTTGAGTTCACTTAAATTCCCTAGATGTGATTTAATGAACTAGTGGTGTAATTCCTGACTAACCATGTAAAATGTGTGATGTATATTTCTTATTTCATGAAATTAAATGATTTAAGGCAGAACGCTAAGCCTAAAAATCAGTTTTCATTTTTTTTCTCAGTAGGGAATATCTCTGATTTTTTGGCATGTAGTCATTTTCCCACCTCATCTTTTCTCTTCCAAAAAGAAAATCATATATACTTATGCTTATTTATTTAAATGTATCAATTTAAGAGGCAGAGACCATCAAGCCAATATGAGCAAATTTCATGATCATTTATTAATTATCCTAGATTCTTAAAGAATGATCCCTGAAACAGATAATAATTGAATAGCACAGGAGAAAATTTATTATAAAACTTTTCTCTATGCAATGGCTTTATTTCCTTAATGAACATGATTACACAGCAGTTATGTAGACCCAAGGTACTAGGATCAGCTCATGAATTGCTACCAGTGGAAAATAAGTACAGATACATGTGTAGCTCTTTGAGAGGGTAGCTTTATGTTCGTTGGCTATAATATGAGCGGTTTAGGCTTATATTTCCTAAGTCTGCTTTTTAATTTCATTTCTCTAATAATTTGCTTTTATTGCATTTTTACAAACACCTCAGTCTGAAATAGACTGAATTTCTTTTAAAGCTGATTCTTCTTCACAGATAGTTTGGAAAGCACTGATTTGACTGTGCTAAGTACTGTGGCAAATAGAAATACATGTCAGAAATGGTCCCTGCTTTCATTTAGCTTGCATCACAATAAGAGATGTAGGCTGTGGTTATTGCATAATTGAGACATAAACTGCATTTTCTAGATGCTAAGGTGACTCCACACAGGAGAGATGAGAAGGGTTCACAGAGGGGACAGGGAACAAATCTCAACTAAGGCCTTCCTGGAAGTGGAGGTGCCCTTGGGGAGATAGAAGTGAGGCCAGTGTACATTTCAAACAGAGTGAATCACATGAGTAAAATCAAGGGGAAAAGGCAGCTATGTATTAAGAAAAGCACATGACTGGCCTGTTTGATGAGAGAAGGAATGTGATAAATCTAAAAAGGTAGCCCCAGGGGATAACAGGAGAAAGGCCTCAAAATGTGAAGTTAAGGAGCTTGCACCTTGATTAAGACCACTTCTGAGCTGCCACTGAAAATTTGTGAGCAAAGAAGAGGTGTGCTCAAAGTTGTGTTTCTAAGTGCTAAATTTATTGGGAGAAAGACTAGGGATTTGATGAAGGAAGAGCTCTTCAGACCCTTCAAGTATGACATGATAGATCCAAGTCATCTTAAGAGCAAGCAGATGGAGATTTTAATAGGCCCATTTTTTAATCAGTAAGTCAAAATACACCAGCGACCTACCCTGTAAAACATCTGAATTACTAACATCACACATTCATTGTGTACTTTTAAGTATTTCATATAACAATCAAAATAACTCTAAATGTTAGGTTCTATCATTGTCCAGATTTTACATACGAAATTTGAGGCTCTTAAGGCTAAGTATCATGCCTAACATCACCAATGACATAATACTTTCAAAACCTGAACCACATGCATCCAATGCAAAATTCCACTTCAGCTTTATTAAATGAACTCTAAACATAAACATTCAAATATGCTAGGCTTTCCCTGCATGAATGAGGATTAGGTAGAAGACAATTAAAAATTCATATCACAGGGGCCTCCCCGGTGGCACAGCGGTTGAGTGCTGGGTTGCGAAGCTGCCTGCAGCCTCTTTAGCGCTGGTTCGATCCCCAGCTGCTCCCCGGCCACTGGAGGAGGGTCCCGCATGGCGCGCAGACCTCTCCTGCCACCCGCTGCTCCCCTCAGCAGTGTACTTTGGTCCTTCTGCCTGCTCTGCTCCCCGCTCTGGCTCTCTCACCCTCCCGAGCTTCTGACTATATCCAGTGCTTGTATAAATAAATAAATAAATAAATAAATCTTTAAAAAAAAAAATCCAAATCACTATCTACCTGAACATTATGAAGTCCTTTATTTGTGAAGGTCAGGGGTTTTGTCTGTTTTTTTTTTTTTTTTCCATTTCAGAAAAACTTCCTGGTCTAGACTCATATAAAGATGAATTTTTTCTTCACTAAAGAGCTGAGACTGGGGACCTCCCTGGTGGCCTATGGGTTGGGTCTCATCTCTATCACAGCTGCAGCCTGGCCTTGATCCCTGGTCAGGGCGCTGCCCACATTCGGTGCAACAGACATCTCTTGTCTCACCCACTGCTCTCCTTAGCAGTGTATTTTAGTATATCCAGTATATCCGCCTGTTCTACTCCCCAATGTCTCTGGTGAATCCTCTCACTCCCCACCCACCCGCGCCGCTGGCCTATACCCCA